>NC_142141.1:6951786-7611786 GCF_024610735.1 Ursus americanus | reverse complement strand
CAGTTGCGTGTAATATGGTTAATGAAAAATCTGGGTTAATGAGCAGTTAAGTGACTTATTCAAGGTCATAAGCTAGAAAACAAATGAAAACTAGAATTACTTTTCTCGTTGTTAAATACAAAACACACATTTGCTATTGGAAAAGTCTGAAAAAACACCAAGGAAAAAGAACATATTTTTCATCTGGATCCTCCCCTTTAATTTTTAAAAAATTAAGGGTAATTTAAAGTAATAATAAAAATACAAAAGAGTATCAAACGGGAGATTCTGCTTATTTGCTGGGAAAAAAAGAAAATAAAAACATATGCTTAATTACCTCTTCTTCCCCAGGAGACAGCGATCGAGGTTTGTTTGGAACTGGCAAGGAGAAGTTTCTTCCCTCAGCTCTGGGAGGCGGTCTGTTGCTAAGGCCTTCAAGAGTACAGCATTTTGAAAGTTAACTTGCTGTAGCTATTTTTCATTTCTGTCATCACACATTTCCCCCTAAAACGCCCTTGCAATTGTTCCCAGCAATTGACATTTTAAGAAGCCATAGTTTCAAAAATAATTTTCACCTATTCAAAACCGCAAGCGCTGTTGACTGTTCAGACATCATTCCATAGCCATGTCAGTGAAATTTTGAGGACAGTTCCACAAATTTGAGTGATTTCTTAACAGTGCATGTCACATAATATAAAATAACTAGGCCATTAATGAAAAACTCACGGTAGTTTTAATGTGATCATCAAAAACAATGTTCACGAGACCGATTTTTCCTAGGCCCCCGCACACCCAGAATGGATTCCCAACCACTGATACAGTGACAATGCGGTAATAAAGAGAATTAGGTCCTCCTGTGTTTACACATTAAGAAATGTAAGTTACCCAAGACAAGGTGAAATTACCTTGAGAATATCGTTAGCTTCTAGAACCAGAGTTTGCTACCTACTGTTCCTAACTGCATTTTCTAAAGAGGCAGAAGTGTTCAACTCTCACAGAAGACCCTGCCAACTACCTGGTCAGTCGGGAAGTCTGTGAGGTACCTGTAAGTTACCCAGCATTTGTGTCTCACCTTCCCTAACACCCTTTTGTCTTGTTCACGGTTCCCTGAAACCTTCTGAGAATGTGTTTCCTAATCTCAGCAAAGGTTTGATTGTGCTGATTCGTAATCCCCGAGGCTTTCTATATGCCGGAATGGCTGTTAAGAACTGAAAAGTTCTGTGAGCTGAATGTTCTCTGAATTATTCATGTGTCATTCATTCATGGTTCCACACATATCTATTCAGCACTCCTCTGCCCAGGCCTTAAGTGAGGCACCCCTCTACCCTTCCTTTAATCCCCACAGCAACACTGCAAGATGTGTATTATCTTCTTTCGAGGGTGAGGAAACAAAGGCTCAGAGAGCCTGAACAAATCATGTGCTCTTAGTGGCAGGGTCAGGACCCGAACCTGTGATTCCCAAACATTATTCTGCATAAGTAAGAATGGGAGGGGGGCCCCTGAATCACCCAATCTGCGTTTAACAAGCACTGCAGGTGGTTCCCCAGCAGGGTTGTTCCTCCATCAACAATACCCCACAAGAGGCAAACTGCAGGCCCAGGCCACTGAGGCAGTAGAATTACCTGGGAAGGGCTGAGGTCACCTGAGCCAGGCTAGCAGAATTCTGCACCATGGTGTTCCCTGCTTCTAATTAAGCAGAACAGACTGCCCTTCTTCTTCTTTTTTTTTTTTAAAGATTTTATTTATTTATTTGACAGAGAGAGAGACCACCAGAGAGACAGGGAACACAAGCAGGGGGAGTGGGAGAAGAAGAAGCAGGCTCCCAGCAGAGGAGCCTGATGTGGGGCTCGATCCCGTAACACCAGGATCACGCCCTGAGCCGAAGGCAGACATTTAACAACTGAGCCACCCAGGCGCCCCCAGACTGCCCTTCTTAAGGCTCCCAAGGCCTAGACAGATGTTCCCTATCCCTACCTTTGCAGTCCAACATGGCAGGCACTTTATACTGTGTATCGAATGAAAGAAACCTAACTATACAGTTAACGAATATAAACAAGGCCTATATTGCCTGGCTCCTTTAGAGTCGAGGAATTACTTTTCTGCTTCTGCGTCTGCAGGCCAGCACCACGAAGTCATGTTCGCAATACACAATATACTACTTTTTATTGCAACCACACATCACTCTCACTATTGAGATCCTCAAGGGAGCTGGGGTGAGTTTTGTGGACAATTTACAGAACATCCTTTATCTTCCTAACATGGGAGCAGCCAAAGGAGAAGACAGGACCACGTGTCCTGGCAGTCTTAGGGAAAAAAGGATCAATTTTGATTAAGGTAAGCATTCCCCCCAACATTAACCAACTATTTACATTAATGATCCCCACCAACAACCCATAAAACTGGGGGTCTGTGGAACTTACTTTGGGAAACACTGATATAAGTGAAACGTCTGGAGCTTAGATGCCTGCAGAAGCCAGGCAAGTAACGCAATGTGGGTCCACAGCACGCAGTGAGTTGTGGACACTGTGGAAAATCAAGGGGTGTGGGGGCAACTGTGGAAACCACGTAGTATTCACTATACCCTCAAATGCTTAGGCAACATTGACAACATAATGGATTTCGTTAGTGTCTCATACGTTTATGGGATAATGTATTCAACTGAATGTAATGGATGTGCTCCAAATATATATATATATATATATATATATAGACTCTTGAGCCATAATTCAAGCACTAACATACTCTTCTGTTTATGACACACACTGGTGTTCTTGCCTGTGTACCATGACCAAAAAAAAAAAAAAAAGTGTTTTGCTCCTCACAGCAATTAAAAAATTTTAAAGCCAACCTTTAAAAATCAGGTAATTTGGGGGCTCTTGGGTGGCTCAGTCGGTTAAGTGTCTACCTTCAGTTCAGGTCATGATCCCAGGGTCCTGGGATCAGAGCCCCGCAGCGGGCTCCCTGTTCAGCGGGGAGCCTGCTTCTCCCTCTCCAGCTGCTGCTCCCGTTGCTTGTATTCCCTCTCTCTCTCTTTCTCTCTCAAATAAATAAATAAAATCTTTAAAAAAATAAAATAAAAATCAGGTAATTTCATATTAAAAGCCATATTTCCGGGTTTTCTTGGGAAAAAAATCAGAAAATCTGGCAACACTAGGCCAGTTTCCTGGCATGAGAAAAATCTCTTTACTAGAATTGGGTAACTTTCCACAGTCATTCAACACTCAGTCATTCAACAAACATTTTAAAAGTGCCTACCATGTGCCAATTACTTGCAAGTGTCTAAGGCTAAAAAATAAGCACAGTCTAGTCCTACCTTGTAGGCCTTTGCTGCTACTCAAAGTGGTCCATGGACCAGCTGTATCAGCATCACATAAGAACTTACTAGCAATGCAGACTCTCACATCCCACCCCAGACCCACTGAATTAGAATTTCAACACAATTTCCAGGTGATCTGTATTCATATTAAAGTTTGAGAGCACTCTCAGCAAATACTTATCATGGACACCGAGAGAAGGTGTTAAAAATGCAGGTCCTCATCCAGACTTCCTGAATCAGAACCTTGGGGGGTTGGGTTCTCTTAATTTGTATTTTAAACATGGTCCTCCACTCTCAATTCAAGGGTAGATTCATTATAGAAACCTAAAGCTACAGAGAACGCCAAGCCATCATCTCGAGCACCATATAAAAACAGCAGGGAGGAAAAGCTCTCTGTGTGAAGATTAAGGCCAAGGCCACCTTTCTGAGGCCGTGTGTGTGTGTGTGTGTGTGTGTGTGTGTGTGTGTGTCTCATGTAGTAGCGTCCTAGCATTCCAACAGCCCTGGCACGGCAGAAACGGAATTGAATATTGAATGAGAAAACATATCTTCTGGCCTTTAGGGAATGACCAAACCTTTGCCAACAGGCTTTGGGATGGTTAGGAATCCAGTCATGGAGGCATGTTGCCTAGAGGGCAGGGATTAGGTCACTAGAGCCCAGAGTACAAACCTTGAGAGAAGTATGGCGGCAGGGAGGCACTCTGTGGGAAACCACTGTTACTGCGGAGACAGAAAGAGAGCAGATTTACGGTGGGTTGGGCTGAAGAGGCTGATGGCGGGGCTGGGTTAGGGAAACTCACTGAAAATGCTGCTGCTTTTGCAACTACCAACCCTCCCTGAAGCCATGGCAGCTGAGTAAGAGGAGGGGTTGATGGGGCACATCTCACCCCTGCCCCAAGGTGGACTACCCCAAATGCTAACAGACTCTGAAAGTCGAAACAACAACAACCTATAAAAGGCATCTGAGGCTTATTTTTAAGAGCTGGCTGCAGTTTAAGGCCTTTGGGTTTAGAGAATGGCAGACGTCCCCTGGGGAGAAGACATCTCGTTTGGTTAGGAACATATATGAATGGGCATGGAGTTTGGGAACAGTGAATCCTGGGGCCTGATGGTCCACGAGGAGAGGGGGGTGGCTGGATGAAAAACCCAGAGAGGGCCCGGCTGCCCTGCAGCGGACAGAAACAGTATCTTCAGGGATGGGGGTGGGAGGAGGCACCGGTGGGGGCCCCGAAATGCTGCCTGCTCCGTGCTGAGCAGCCATTTCCCCACCCACTAGCCCAACCGTGTCAGTCCGCTCTGCTCATCAATGGCGCTGAGTGGTCCTCAGCACGAAGGAAGGACAGGGTTGGGGCCCCAGTGAGGGATGGAGTAGAAGGAGAAAATGGCAAAAGAAAAACAGCTAGAAGAGTGAGAAGAAACAGAAGAAAATCAAAGCAAGAGGCACACAGGGACAATGAAAAAAAATGAGAGTCCTAGATATCTAGCAGGGCTAGCGAGGCCATGCAGGTGGTTTTCTCCCATATTGAAGGTGGGGCCTGGGCCTCTCCCTTTGCATAGGAGAGAATGAACTCAAAGGTCTGGGAGCTCTAAGGACACCAGGGGGCAGATCCTGGGCTTATTTAGGGAGAAATGACCTGTGTCTTTCTCCTGTTCCTGCCTCTGCCTCCAGACAGCCTCACTGTGGGCCCTGAGAAACATTGTTGCTGTTAAGAAACCGGGCCTACTAGGGCCTACGCGGTGAAGGTGTAGCAGCTGCTAGGTCTGCTCATCCAAGATCTGGATGAACTCCGAGTACTTAAATTCACTGGGTTTCCTGAGTGTTTGTTTTAATTCACAAAGTGAAAGCATTCCCCATTACTGCCCAAGGGTCCATTCTGTCCTGGTGACTATGGGGCCGTCAGTTCTGGACCCCTCCAACCCCAAGCACAGAGACTCCAAGAATAGCAGCAGATTAACACATTGGTGGTTTATGCTCAGCTTGATTTTGTCTCTGAAGACCCAAAATATTCTGACCTGACTACCACTGGCTCGTCTCTTTCTTCCCCAAACCACCTAATGTTAGTTCTTATCAATGGACCTGGGTGTGATGTTAAGTTAGCACAGAATGACGTTACCACAGACCTTTCAGAGAACGCTCCAGGCATATGAGGTGTAGGGAGGGTGTGCTTGGGCGATGGCTTGGTGGATCTGGAAGGGAAAGTATTGGAGCTCATGGAGGGCATTGTGGGCTGAGGCAAAGGTCTTTGATGCACTGTGGGGGGAAAGGAAAAATAAAACAGATCGTCAGGATCCAAGTGTCACAGGAACCTTCCAGAACTCCTCCCCAGTAAGTTAGAAACAGCTAGTCAAAAGATCAAATGTGATTATGAAGTGGTCGGATGGAACCCCACCCCCAAGGTTTTTCTAGATGATTTGCCATCTTGGGGTGTATTAAAATGCTGCCATTCTACGTCATTCTCTACAATGTACATGTATTTTATTTTTTCATTTTTGAAATGCTATCTTGGCAGAAAATTGTCAGTTGGAAACCATATGAATTTCAGCAATGATTCACAAGTTTTATGTAAGCCAAATTTTATGCTGTCTCATTTATCTACAGTTAGTGAACCTTCCTGTATTAGAAGGCATAAATATTAGAAATTTTTCTATCAAACCCTATACGCAATTTTTAATTTTGCTGTACCATTAAGTCGTTTGCACCATTACTTATGAACATAGCAGTTCTCTTTGGTAACCCAGATAAATAATACAGTATACGAACTGATATATATCTACTTAATACTAATTTAACAATTATAATTGATTCCATGGGGTCTGTACTAGATAATTCCATGTGAATGTCGAGCAAAAAAATGAAAGAATGAGTTATAAGTTGTAAGAAAGCTTTTTTCTGGACATACCATCATCTTCATCCTGATAAGGGGAAGAAAAAAAAAGGTATTAGCCTATCATCAAAACACAATTCCTAAAAGAACTGCATTTCTCAATCATATGAATGTCTCTCTTTCTTTAGCAGTTGTGTGTCTCCATAATAAATATATTGAGGAAAACAGTAGAGCTTGCTAAGTGGTTCATAATTTCTTAATACAAGCAATCATCTGAGGACACTCCAAACAGAGGCTCTCAGAATAAATAGGTTCTGAGGTGTCCAAAAGGGCCTAAAGACACAATAATAATGGCAGTCTCTACAATGTGCCCCAAAGATTTATACACAATATCTCATCCAATTCTCCTATCAGCCCTTTAAAAATTTAACATCCTCATTTTACAAATGGAAATGTGGCGCTCAGGAAGGAGTCCTAACTTGCCAAGGGTTACAGAAATGGATTCGACCCCTAATCTTTAGTCTGGCCCAAAGCTCAGCCTTCTTTCTGCCATGCCCCTTAAAGCAACTCCACCTTATTTATGTATCTTGTGGCTTACAAGCTGTCTGCATTGCTCAGCACTTATCTTCAGGCAACCTGTGAAACAGGCAAGGGAGGAGCTATTTGCTGTACTCCTCCGATGAGAAGTGATGTTCCAAGAGGCGAACCGATTTCGCCATTGACCAGCGGGCCCTAACTGCCAACCTGGACTTGTTTTGATAGGCCAGCACGGTGGTGAAGAAAGACCACCTTATTCAAGGTATTGTTGCAAGGACCGAGTTGGTTATGACATGTGCCTGGTATATGTGGAGCGCTCAGTGAAAGTTAGCTGTCATTAGTCCTGCCATTGAGATAAGAAGTGTCATAGCCACAATCATTCATCCCAGTTGGCCAACTGGGAGTCCCAGCAAAACGCTGCATAAATAAACACACATGGGCCCAGTGAGTGCCCACGATGCAATCCTTCTTCAACACCATTGCAACCATGTCATATTTCTTTCTACAACTCTCGGATTCTCGTGACATGAGCATCAACCTTTCCAGAGACTGGGAACATCAAGAGTATAATGTTACCCTCACTTTCAACCTTGTCTCCTCTTTGTCCTATGGCTCTGTAGCCAAGCTGCTGTCCTTGCTGTCCCCATAGGGTGAATGGGCATTGTCGCCCACCTGCCATTGCTCGGGACACTCCTGAGGCTGGAATGCACCTGGGCTTTCTCTTAGGACGAGTCTATTCTGTGCTCTCCCCATCATTCAATGACATCATAAATCTCACCTCTAAGAAGTCACCCCTGGCTCCTCAAGTCCCATCAATTACTTTCTTGCCTCCACCCCTAGAGCTCATTCCATGATCACATGCTGTTTCGCATGTTGGGCGTGGGTCTGTCTTTCATGTCTTCGCACTGTATCCGAACCAGCACAGCATCTAGCACAGAGCTACAAGACAGCAGGCTCTTGTGGGCTGAGCCCTTGAACAGTGGTAGGGGCGTGATCACCTTCGGAGGGCTTATAGTGTAGAGGAAATCAGACAGACTTGGATTCCAATGCCGGCTAATCACTAGCTGTGCAACTTGTGATGAGTATCTTACCCCTTGTGAGTATTGATTCCCTCTTAATAAAAGAGAAACAGTGATTCTTCATAGGGTCATTACATGCAAAACGTGTAAAGCTGAGGTGACCAACTATGCTGGTCCCAGTTTGCCTGAAACTGATAGGGTTTGTGGGACATAAGATTTTCATTGGTAAAACTGGACATAAAACTTTCATTGCTGTTTCCCAGGCAAACAGCTCTTCATCCAAACGTTGCTAGCTAGGCAACATGCACACAGCAGGCATTCAATAATTGCTATTCCCTCTCTTATACAGGTCGTGGACTTATTAAAAGGGAAAACAGAGACCTTGTAAACTTTGCTGCAAGGCCCAGACTCTTGGGCTTCCCTCCTTTTACCCTTCCCTCTGGACGCGGTTACTTTAACCTTGTGAATTACCACCTGGGAGTGGGGCTGATTCACCCAGCCACCCTGGGAGCTCCCTGAGGAACCAGAGCTAAGCAGTGCAGCCCTGCGGGCAGGAGGAAAAGACGGAGGCCCCAACAGGCACCAGTATTTAAGAGCCTACTGTGTGCAGGCCTTGCTCCCTGCACTGGGCTTCAAAGAAGTCTGGGAAAGGCACGGCCCCAAGATCCACAGAGCCTGCACTGATTTTCCCCGTTCCAAGCATTTACCAAACGGCATTTTGTACTTACGTTCTCTCTTCTGTCTGGTCCCCATCCATGCCTGAAATGAATTCGGGCAAAGAAAAAGAACTGAGCATGAAGAGTTCCAGCGAGCCAGCCTCAGAATATAGATAGTTTCACTTACTCTAATAATGAGAAATCAAACCCACTGAGCCGTGATAAAATGGGAAAAAAAAAAAAAAAACCAGCAGAAAAGCCAGGGAGCAGGGGTGGAGGGAAGGTTTGGTGACTCAATGTTCTGTCACCGTTGCGAGCTGAGCTAGGCAAACCTTTATTCTTTTAGCTACTGCAGCAAATAATTACATATATATAAAAAAGGTTTAGTCAGCAAACTAACTCTTTAGTAGCTATTAAATTTCACTGAGTAGATGTTTCTCCAAGCAAACGAAAACATTTTAGGTGATATTCTCCTTTGCTGATGCCTTAAAACAGCCATCTCGGGGCTCACCCTTCGGGTGAAGGGGAGACAGCTGGAAAATGCTACTGTTCTGGGACTTCTCCCAGATGCACGAGCGAGTCAGACAGATCTGGTGACAGCTTCCTTTGATCTAGGCAGCTGTGTGTCTGGGCCCACGTCATGTTCTCCTGGGACAGGGGGGTGAGAGAAGGAATATATTGAATGCCTCCTGTCTGTCAGACGCTTCACCTGGCATCCTCCCATCGTGTGTTTATTTAAGATTTTGACATTTTGTTCGTTACATATTTTTTATACTCATTTTGATTTTTAAAAAGATTCCATTACGAAAAATCCATTCAAATATTAACTTGATTTTTTCGGTGCCCTCTAGCCGTGGCCCTGGTTTAATCCAACAGCCAGAGCTATGAAGCCCAATGACACCGACGAGAAAAACAGAGGCCTTGGTTATGTCCTTAGGAAGTAATAAGGTGGAGCCTGACCCCAGGTACATTTATGCCTGTGGTACACAGGCCCCCAAAGTCCTCACAGGAAATTTAGAAATATTAGAGCCGACTTCAGCATTCTGCCATTATAAAATGTGGCTGAACAGTGAGGAAGACACTTACGGTGACCTAAAAACCTCTCCCAATTATGTCCTCTCTGCTACCTGTCTTGACAAATGAAGTGGCAGGTACCGTTCCCATGGACCGAGATGAAAGGAAAACATGAGCACGGGTTCGACTGGTGGAGGAGACATTCTCCACAGACAGCGACCATTCCCATCCCCCTGATGAAGCATCTCTCCACTCCTCTCTTTGCTAGATCATTGTCATCTTCAAAGGGACCCAGGACTTGACATCCAACCCAAGAAGCCAGAGTTCCTCAAGCCCCAGCAGCAAAACCATCCCCGGCTCCCGCAGAGCACCCGTGACCTTCGGTCCCTTGTAGGCTACTGGGAGGCAGGCTGTTGGCGTCACCGCTCTGAATGACAACCTCAAGCGACAGAAGACAGTTACCTGGGCACAGGTGGCTTCTTGCCTGGCACGGGGCTACCCCTGTCATGCCTTTCGGCAGCTGGCGGTAAAGGAGGCTTTGGCATCTTGGGTAAATGCTCCCCGAGAGGCCTGCTGCGTTGAGAGAAAGGAGGCGTGAGGAACGAACTTTCCCGTGTTTCCACGGCACACCCCGCGTGCCCTCACACGGATGCACCTTACCTTCCCGCGGGCGCCAAGGGCTGTAAGACAGGAGGGGAGAGATGTGAGTGTCCTCAGCACTTTTCAAAGAATAAAGACAAGACACAGAGTGAAACAAAAGTAAAAACAAACAAAATGAACCAGGGAGGCAGCTTACCTTGTCAGGAAACGGCGGCTTCTTCCCTGTGAACGACAAACAGCACGCAGGCCTTGAATACTCTATCCGCTAAGCAGAAGGTATTAAAACATAGTTTCGTGAAACCAGGAGTCCGAGCCCTGAGGGGGCTGTGGGAGTGTGAGCACCGAAGAGCCATAGACGTCAGCGCCGGACGATGCCCGTGTACAGCGCCCAACTTTACAGGCCCAGAGAAATGAAGTGACTAGCCCAAGGCCACACAGCGCTGCGTACATACAAACAGTATTCTGGATCCGGTGCTTCTTTACAACAATTGATTTTATGCAACTGATGGTAAGAAGGATTAATGTCTTCTTGGGATTTTATGCCTCTTTCACTGACTAAGACGTTCTCTGTATAGCCTAAGTTGATTCCTGTATCTGAAAGAAACCCATTTGCCCCGGAGGAGTTAATTTGCCTCCAATCCCGTGGTACATGAGACATTACATGAAGTATTACACTTACTTTCTGGAAAAACTTTTAATTTACGGAAGAGCATTTCAGGAGATACTCCTGGTGGGACGCAAATCATTTTGTCTTAATTTTGGTTGGGTTTTTTGCTTTCTTCCTTTTACTTTTTTCTTGGAACAGACGAAATGCAGGCTCCCTGAAGAAGTTCTAGGTGTACCTGAGAACTCTGCCCTAGGTTTTCAGTGCAATAAAAAGTACATCTTAACTGTATTCAACCAGGTCTACAAGCAAATCCTGTATGCCTTGAGCAAGTCATTTAAGGCCTTTGAGTCTCAATTTCCTCACCTGTAAAATGAGGATTATAGGTTAAAAATGCATAGGTTTGCTTACGGATCAGGTCACAATTTATATGCAGGGTCAGGCAGCTGACAACTGCTAGATACTTCCGCTTTCTTTCCCTCCCTCCCATACCTCTGTGCAGCCCACAGCAAATGACGATACGATTTTCACATCATGTACAGCCCAGGCCCCCGACAGGTCCTAAGAATCTGGTCCTACTGTGAAGAGCTCACTGTTGAGTGGGAGACAGTTTTGGTGGTATAAGAAATGTGTATTATTCATAAAACTTGGGCTTAGAATGGGAACCCTGCTTTACAAGGTTACCCAGAAAACTTAGATGTATATTCTTAGGCTTAAGTAGATTTTCTTTTTAAAAAAAGATTCTTCGGATGTATGCGTATTCTCTGGGCACCGTCTCCATTAAGAGCGCATCCTAAGAGGTTAGTACTCTCAAAACATCATGGACTAGGAAGCAATCAAGAGCAGGTATTGTCAGAGGAAGCGTAAAAACAGTTTTTTGGGGCACCTGGGGGTCTCAGGTTATGATCCCAGGGTCCTGGGATGGAGTCCCGCATCAGCCTCCCTGCTCAGCGGGAATCCTGCTTCTCCCTCTGCCTGCCGCTCCCCCTGCTTGTGCTCTCTCACCCTCTCTCTCTCTCTGTCTGTCAAATAAATAAGTAAAACCTTTAAAAACTAAAAAAATAAAAACAGCTTTTTTAGAAAAAGAATCTTTTAAAAGGAAAGTTTTGTTCAGGTGATGACTCTGAAGGATTCGATGTCAGTATTCTACTTTTCGGACGCTTGACTTCTGGCAGTAAGCAGGCCTGGGGTCTGAACTTGAATCTGTCTGTCTTCATTTTCACGTAATTTGAACAGCTATCTGCAGCAGACCACGCTGAACTCAAACAGCCCACAGAGATTTGCATGAGTCATCAGAGCCATGGCCCAGGTCGGGGAAAGAGCAGCAAGCAGGAGCCTCAATCTAAGAACTGAACTTCATTTGCACACAGAGAGGAACCTGAGGCCACAAAAGCCGAGCTGCCAGGCTCAGAGTGCCGGCCAGGAAGGCTGGGTGTGGCTGGGATTTGGGGCTCCTTCTCCTGCAAGGCTCCCAGCTCCTTCCCCAGAACTCCCTACCCCAGAGCAAGGAAACTCCAGGGTCTCCAACTATAGCACGATGTGGCTGGAAAAGAGCACCCACTTTGAAGTCAGAAAGACATGGGTTCAAATCCTACACTGAGTTATGCAAATATGGGAAAGTTCTTCAACCCCTCTGAAGCTCAGTTTCATTGTCTGCAAAATGGGGGGAATAACACCCTCCCTTCATTGGGTTGGTGTGAGGAGAATGTAGGTAAATTTTGGTAGATAAAGTGCTTGCCCCAGAGTGGGTGCTCAATAAATGGTCGCTAAGTTTTAGAATTGAATTGAAAATCGCTTTATATAGAGGTAGCCATACTCCAAGAACACATTGGGCCAATTCTGGGGGGAAAGGACTGTGGGATACCCACAGTTTGGTCAACTGCACATGTGCAACAATGAAAACCCTGACGTTTGGATAGCGCCTTGGAGTTTTATCAAGCATCGTCTCCTTACAGAATGGCCACCTTACAAATAAGGAGACAACTCTGAACACATACGGTCCCTGTGGTCAGTAAGCTGCTCAGCAGCAGCTCAGGCAGCTGACAACAGCTCTCCCAGACCTCCTGGCTCTGCCCAGGCCCTCCCTCTGCACTGCGATGCCTCCTGCACCGGCCTGTGGGAGAACAATGGGGTACGTGTACCCACGGCATCCACGGCACCCACGAAGAAGCAGGCCCAGCACAGGGCTGACAGCAGGGGCTCTGCAGTCAGTCTGATCTCGGGCTGAGTCTCTACCCCCATCGCTGGGTAGCTGAGTCATCTGGGAAAGTTATCTCTGGGCCTCAGTTGCCTGGTCTATGAAATGAGGATGATGCTAAGAGTCCCACGTCAGGGTACCATCATGATTGTGGTGATGCGTGTGAAGATCACGCCGCAAGCACTCTATAAACACTGGCCATGGTCACCATGTATCAAATGGAGCGATACCAACCTAGTGCGAAGGGCTCTCTGTCAAACGGGGCTAATGAACGATCAAGGGGAGGTTTCGTGCTTCTGTCTATGGAAGGAGCAGGGACTGGAAGGGAAAAAGACTGAAGTCAATTACAAGAAGAAAGCAGTTGGCTGGGGCCGAGGGAACAGGTGGGTCGGTGGGCAAGACAGGGCAGCCCCCGTACTTACGCTTTGCTGTTTTATGGTTTCTACTTCTGCTAGGCTCTTCGTGGTTTGGCTGGGGTGGGGGGAGTGGCTGTTTAAAAAAGATCCACATATTAGGTAACATCTCATTAGGATACATCCACAGTCCTAGTGGCTTTATCACCCCAAATCTGTCTGACTCTGTTCACTTTCCTGCCATTTCTCTCCTGGACAATAACCTCTTCCGTGAGATCCCCATCCTGCACTCTTTCATCTGAGGTATTATCTGCATGGCGTGGAGTGAGCATGTCACTCCCCTGCCAAGCCCTCGAGTGGCCCCTATCGCACTAGGAACACAATAAAAACTCGCTGTGTGTCCACCTTCCAGCTCCTTCTTAGACTCCTCTCTCCAGTGCCCACTGGGCTCCCACACCAAGTGTCTTCTTAGAGTTCCTGCAAGATCTTAAGCTCATGCCCTCCTTCTCATCTCGGTCCTTGTGTTTCCCTCTGCCTAGAATGTTCTTTCCCCTACCCACACATTACTACTCAAATTGTCTTGTGCATACATCTGTTTACTTGTTTAATATCTGCCTCCCCCTAACCAAAATGGAAACTTTATAAAGGCGGGGACCTTATTTGTCTTGTTCGTGCTCTATTCCTAGCAGCTGGAACACTGCTTGGCACACAGTAGCAGCTAATAGCTATGTGTTGACTGAATGAGTGAATTCTGCATCCCAGTAGTGGAGGTAGAGGCCTTCAGGTTTCAAAGCAAAATCTTTGTAGCTCAATTCAGCTCCCTGAGCCCCCTTTGCAAGACAACTGCACACAGGAGGAAGCCATGTATGCTTAGATGAAAAGTCCCAACTATGGTGTGGTCTGCATTTTGAGATTTGGGGAAAATACATCCTCTCCCTCCTTGCAGCCCTGACACTTTGGCAATTGCCACTGCTGTCGAGGTGCTCAGATCCCTTATGAAGAAAACACATTTCCAGCTATGGACACATTAGCCTGAATTTCTCGGGGTCTCTCTGGGTACTTAACTTGACCCATAGGACCTGAGGCTGTAAGCTTGAAGAAAGGGGAAAGGGGGTTTGCTGTCTCTCCCCCACCCCCCTCCCCCCGGGGTTCCGGCTCGCAGAATTTCCGCCTCTGGCCAGCAGGTGGCGCACGTCTTGCAGGCGAGAAGGTGCTCGGGACCCATGCGATAGCTGTAGGGGCCATTTATTGACCTTGGTCCCTCGAGTTTATTTCAGTTTTTATTAATTTCAAAGGTGGGAAATAATAGCACTACTTCATTGTTGAAGTAGTTTAAATTGCCTGGGGTAAAAAGAAAATGCCGATGACATGCACTATGACGTCACTTGTAGGTCACCCCCAAAGCCCCCTCACTGCGAGTGCTTGGGTTTGCATGTTCCCAGCCTATATATAATCTTTTTTTTACTAGTCAGCATTGGGTAAAGAGACGTAGAGGCTTTTCTCTGGCAAAGGAAGGATCAAAGTGGACACAGCACCAGGGAAGAAGGCGAGGAGGCCTACCGTGTGACTCCGGCCTACGGGCGGAGGAGGGAGCACTGCCATCGGTCTCTGGGGGGGCACGGGCGGCTGCTGCGGGACTTTGCTGGAGGGGGGCCGGTCTGCGGAAGAGCAAGGCCAAGAGGGTAATGAAATGAAAGCAGAAATGCCACGCCAAGGCGGGGTGAGTTGTCCAGGAACAGCAGAGCCCCGCACCCAGCTCTGAGCACCTCTGTGCTGGGGGGGGGGCGCCCCATCCCGCAGACCCCCACCAGCCCCAAGACCAGCCCGCCGGGGTGTCACAGACACTCCCTCTTATACACACACACACCCAGGTGCCAGGGCAGGGTTAACTTGGCCCTCCTGGCTCATGTCCTGGGTCCTCTTCCTTCCCCTCACAAATGCTCTGGACTGATCTCCCCCTCTCACTTCCTCCTTTTGCTCCTCCCTTGGCTTAAAGGGAAGGGCTGGTCACCAACTCTTGTTACCGAATCACAGACTTTTTTTTTTTTTTTGTAAGGTTTTATTTTTAGGTAATCTGTACACACTCACCATGGGGCTCAAATTTATAGCCCCGGGATCAAGAGTCACAGGCTTCACTGACTGAGGCAACTGGGAGCCCCGGATCCACAGACTCTTAACTGCTTACTTGGACTTGCTTGGGACAGAAACTCATAGAACTCTGATCCCACTGAAGCAACCCTAGGCCAAGTTGATAGGCTATCCATGTCCCATCCCTGTGACGGGGGAAAGGCCAGGCCAGGACTGTGACTGAGGACCTCCTTACATTCTGTGCCCTGGGGGCCTCTGTTGCCTCACCGGAGTCCCAGCCTTGGAGCGGTGTTGTTCTTCCACAGAGAAGGGGGTTCAGAACTTGGGCAAGCCTGGTCTAATCTGATGCCTCTCCACCCACACTGACCAACTCTCAGCGCCTCTGACATGCTATGCTCCTTCGAGCCACAGGGCCTTTGCATGGCCATTCCTGAGGTGGAAAATATCCACCTTCACTTTCCATATCCCCACCTCCACTCCACGGCCAACTCCCAGTCATCTGTGAAATTGCAACTTAAATCTCTTATCTTAAGGGAAGCAAGGCCAGACTTGGCATATGCCCCAGCCTTGTCACCCGCACTTGTCTTCTATAGATCATGGTTTAATTAACTCATTGGTGCTGTGTGCATTTGATGTCACCTCACCCACTAGACTATGAAATCTCTGGGGGTAAGGACTGTCTTCACTCTGTGGTTCCATAACTGGCTCACATGAGGCACTCAATGACTTAATTATCCGTGTCTTCTCTGGGCCTCCATTTCCCTGTATATGAAACAGGCTCGATCCTTCTTCCCCGTATCATACGGTGTGCTTAAAAAGACAAAACGAAATGCTGACACAGGGTTTGTGAAAGGGCTTTCGCATGGCAACAGTGTTGTCCAGCAGAAAGGATGAGTAGTATCCACTGGTTCACGGGCTAGATCATCAACTTTCTCGCTGATTCTGTGACACTCTGCAGTGCAAGTGTGCAGAAGCCTACTTTCTGTCACCACCACTCCTAGCGTGTAAGACCCACGAGGTGGGGGCCATGTCTTCTTTCCTGACCATTTCCCATTTCGGCATTTAGAATGCCGCCCAGCTCACCAGAGGACACCTGTTGTTGTTGAGTGGAGAAATGAATGAATGAGAGAGAAACAGGCTGATAAGAACAGACTGACAGTAAAAATCTTAAATACTGTTTAAATTTCTTGAGTGATGGTCAAACCCCCTTAGTACTGATATGTTTACTGTGGCAGTTTGTGGGTGGAAGTGCCACGTAACTAGGAGTTGGTCGAAAGTTGGGGAGAAACAGGAAGGTACTCGTGAGTACCTAAGACCCACACAAAATGAGTCATCACTGCCCAATACCCTTGAGTGGTAGTTCAGGATTGGTATCAGCCACCACGGGCAATGATTTGTCTGCAATAGGTATCATCCTCCCAGCAAACCTCTGTGCTCTACATTTTTATTGTCCTATTTCATAGATAAGGAAATGGAGGCCCAGAGAGGGGGAGTCACCTGCCCGGAGCCACACAGACCCGGGAAGCCGCTGAGCTGGCGTTAGCGGGCTCCTTTGTGCCGCATGGGCACTGGTGTCAGCACGGCCGGCCCGGGCCGCAGGGCCTTACCGATGTACGTGGAGTTGGAGTTGGGGAAAGGCTTGGCCGGCAGGATAGAGTTCTGCAGGGCCTCCTCATCGTTGGAGGGCGGTGGCTCGTAATCCGCATCGTCTTCTGCGGGGGCCTCGTCCTCCTCGTTGGGCGACTCGTAGTCGTCATCATTGTCGTCCCCATTCTGATCGTCGGTGGGGCTCTCATAGTCATCTTCCTCCTGCCAACACAGGGATGGGGACCAACCAGTTTGTAGAGGCTCCGTGGCACCCCTGCGCCCGCATCGATTCTCTCCCTGCCAAGCCTCACAACGGTCCTGGCGTGGGAGGTCACTCCCATTTTACAGAGGAGGACACTGAGGCTGGGGAGTGCAATATCATGGGGCCAGCGAGTCGTGGACTTGGAACCTCCATCGAGGACTTTAGGGCCACGAGGCGAGTGCGTTTTCCTTTACACCTTTTTGCACAAGAGAGAAAAGCAGAAGAAAGGAGGAGGGCACAGGAATAGATGGGTGGGAGAGCCAGCTCTGTTTTGAGTAAACACATTTTTTATTCCTGGAGCATTTGCGATGCCACTAGTTAATTGTCAGTTCTGTTCTTGGTGTGCCTGTGCTCGTTATAACCTAGTGCAGTGAGGAAGGCCATGCTCATGGGGAAACCAGATAACCAAAGCCTGTTAATTAGAAGGCAGATTAAATTGTGTCTAAGAGGGGAGAGTCAGGGCTGCCTGGTTCTTTTGGCTGAGAGCTGAGTGTGGAGAAACAACGGCTTATTATTCATGACATCTGACACTGAGTTTGAAGCTGCTTTTTTGGAAGAGACTCTTTTGCTAAATTTTAAACTTTGTGTTGTATTTTCTGTGCTTCTTTGTGGGCCCCGGGGACAGTGCACCCTGGGGACTGAGTGACTGCCTTTGAGTCTGCGCATGAAAGTGGGCAGTCACCGTCATGGTTTCCCCAGCAGAGGTGGTCCCGTCAGCCGGCGTGGGACGGGCGCCTCGTCGCTCGCATGCCAAAGTCATCTGGGGTGTAAATGAGCCCAGGGCAGTCCTCTAAAGTCAAGGGCAGTAAGGAAAGAAGCTTGTGGGAGGTCGCATTTTGACGAGGAAGGATGTGTACCAGTAGCCTAGAAACCCTCACAGCTTTGCTACGTGACTTAAGAAAGACTAAGTTGATCAGTTGAAAGATTCCTGTGTTCATGTTTGATTTGAGGAAAGTTTTTTTAAATATTGGAAGGCAAAGTGAGGTTGAGTGTCTTCCTGAACTCCAAGAAAGACTTCATCCTGTCTTCTGTGTTCCTATAACTTGAGAGCAGGGGATGGAACCCCTGAGTCAGGGGACTTGGGGATAGCAGTCTCCACCTGTGTCCCTAGCAGACCCACTCAGTGCCCTTGACTGACAGAGGAATCCCTAGATTGTCTCTGCCTACACACCCCGGCCCCCTTGCTCCTGCTTTCTACCAGCCTTTACTCTGGAAGCCTTTCCCAACAACAGACTTTTCCTCTCCACTTCTAGAACAGCAGTTTCCCTGAAGATTTGGCTCCTGAATTTGCACGCCTGTATTTGTTCCTAATCCCATTCTGCTGTGTGCATACGTCATCCGTGCTATAAAATACTCACATGGTTGGGTGCCTTGTCGCCACCCCTGCCCCCCTGGCGCCCTGTGCGGGGCTGGGGGTGCACTGGAACCCACGAGCGTTAGAGGCAGTGGCTACTGGAAAGCCTGTGTTTGTGGAGAGGGTGAAAGACCCTAGCTTTGGGCTGGGCTCCCACAAGGAGGGACCACATGGCCCTTTGTAGGGGCAAAGATGCAGCTTCTGTGCAAACCTGTACACAGTTTGGGGGAAACGCTGGTCCGTTTTCCCTTTTGTACAAAATAAAGCTGTCCAATTCCTTTGTCTTCTTATAGAAAGCACAGACTTAGCCGGCATTTTTCAAATGCAATGCTTCCTTTTGCCAGAATCCCAATAGGACAAGGGATGTTTTACCTGCTTCCTAAAGGCACTGAGGTGGCTGCTTACCAGGAAGACCACTAGACTGAGGATGGGGCCACCTGGGTCCCAGCCTTGCCTCTAACTAGCTGTGTGGCTCAGCTGCTTCATCTGTAAAATGAACACACCGGGCTCCCAGCCATGATCGAGTGCTTCGCCAGAGTCCGGCTTTATGCCTAGTGACTGAGTGCAGTCTTCGGGAAGAGGATACCCTGAGTTCATCAGACTCTGAAAGGGGTCACTGTGACCCCTCCAACATAAAACCCAATTGGATTGGACTTTCCCTGAGATCTTTACGGGGCTAATAGTCGATTCCGAAATCCCTTTCCCTCTGTGTCACCAGTGGGGATTTAAGTCTATGAGAAAAGCTATTTTAAGCTACTTTAGTGTATACCATCTAGGGGAGGGAGTTTGCGAAGGCCCTGCTGTGGGGGTGATAATAGTAAACAATGATGTGATCTGCAAACTCCAGCCCAGGGGCCAAATCTGGCCCACCGTCTGTTTTGGACACGGCCAAACGTTATTGTTCAGCGGTCATCCATGGCTAGTACTGTGCTATAAAAGCAGAGGTGAGTAGATGAGCTAGAGGCCGTGTGGCTGGCAAAGCTGGAAATGTTTAGTATCCGACCTTTAGAGAACACATTTTACGACGCCCGGGGGAGGGTAATATTGGCATCTTGCTAGTTCCTTATTACAAAGGTGCTCTGCAAACCACTGTAAGGGTAGAAGAGCCCACACCATACTCACAAAGGATGACCAGCCCCCATTGTCCTCTTCATGGCTCTCTGTGGAAGAAGATAACACCATCATCAGTACCAAAAGAAGCCTCTAGAAGGAAAGTCAAAGCAGCACCCCATATGATGTACTCACACACCACCGCCCATCCCAGGCCTTCATCCTACCTTCCTCATACCTGGGGGTTGATTTAGTATCAGCTCTAGAATTACCACCTGAGCAGCTCATTCTATCAGAAGGCAGTGGTGGTTCCCAACCTTTCACCACAGAACAGTCACCCAAGAGGACTTTAAAATACACAGACCCTGGGGACCGATCCCTAAAGCTTCTTTAAAGCTTTAAAGATCCAGATGGAGGGGCACTGGCTTTGTTCAGGTGGTCAGTCAAAGCCTGGGTCCTCCCATGCTTCCCCACACAGTTCCTCAGCTCAGATCTGTAGAGGCTCCCAGCTAAGCAGGGGGCGTAAGCCAGGCCTGGCATAGTAACACCTCTCCTGCTCTCAAGTTGAACCCAAATCTCTTTCTGGGAAAGTACTGCCTGACAGACTAGTGAATAAGGTCGATTGCACAATACCCCAGGGCCCCAGGAACCGGCAGACAGAAGAACTGAAGTGCCTGTCTCCTCCTAAAGCAATCACTCCCACCCCTGAGCCCTTTACCTGTCTCTTCAGGAAACCGCTGGACTTGGGGTCTGCAGAGGCAAACAGCATTGCATTAATGATGTTACTGGCTTAGGGGCATCTCCCTCTTTCCTCAATCCAGCCCTGCAAGAGGAGCCCCCAGTAGAGGGTAGAGCTCACCATGTAGGACTGGTGTCCTTGTTGCTTAGCAACCTGGGCCAGGCTGTCCGAAAATTCTGGAAACTATCAAAGTCACATTGGTGGTGTAACTGGGAGCTCATGACTGCCTGACTCTTTAGGGGAAGTTCCCCTGAAGTCACAGACCCAGGGGCAGGATGCGAGGCAGAGTAAAAGAACTCTCCCTCTCCTCCTTGGCCCCAGCTTCAAGACCCTGGGGTGCTGCGGGTCAAAAGTTGGGACAAAAACAGTCCTGTGCTTGGGTTCAACTTGGGTTTGAAAATTCTTTGGATTTCGTTACAGTGTCACTAGACTCTTGGCTCCCCCACTCACTTGCGTGTGAAGATGCTCCTTCTCTCTTCATTCTTGTTGATTTCTTGACTTAACTTACTGAGAATCCTACAAGATAAAAGACAGATAAGGTGACAAAACCATCGTCTCTCCCCCAGTCCAACCTTCTCATTAGTCCTGGAGTTCCCTGATCTGCATAACCTCGGACATCCGGGCCAAACTTGACCAGCCTCGTCCTCTGGCCTCCAGCCAGTCCCCTCCACGGGACCACTGCTCCTCACCTCCTCCCAGAAGTTGCCACCTTCATCGGCTCCCCGGTGCCTGCCCCTGCCCAGCAGGCCCTCTGTGCTGGCTCGGCCTCCTCAATGAACCTAAGGACCCTCTGGGAAGACCTGCCAGCTCTCACCTGGCTCCCCTTTTCTGAAATTCTGGAGCCTTACAACCTGGATTCGACCACCGTGTATTTTACGGTCTTACTGCTCCTGGGGCTGAGGTCCCCTGACTCTTGGTTTAACGTCCCTGTGGTGATGTCAGGCTTCCAGAAACCCTCAGACCCTCTCTGAAACCTAGAGGAATCAGCTGCTCGTTGTAGAGCTTGACAGGAGCTCTGGTGAGCTGTTCTTTGGTCTGTCTCTCCTTTCATCCCTCTCCTCCTCCCCTTTGCCTCCTCCTCGGTGATGCGGATTTTTATAAAATTCAGAGAAACTTTCCCAATCAGGACACATCCTATAGAGTGGGAGACTCCTGGATTCACCCATGTCCTGAGGCCAACCTCGGCCAGGACCTTTGGCGATACTCTTAGTCCTCGGGTGCTGTGAGTTAGCAAATCCTCAAACCCCAGAACGCGGAGGGCCTCCACGAACAGGACAACACCCCAAGCACACCCCAGCAGTCAGTGTCCAATCCACGGTGTCTCTCAAGTCTCCAGGACAGGAGATGCCAGCCCTCCTTAGCACCCACTGCTGAGACCAAGGGAACCCTCATTAGTACACGGGCTCAGTATTTCCTAGAGACAGGGAGGCAGCTGGAAGAGCCTCAAAGATGATCTAATTCAATGTCATTTTATAGATGAGGCCGCAGGGGCTCACAGAGTAGGTTAGTGATGAAGCTGACCCCTCCTGACAAAACACACCCACCGCAAAGCTAGGCTCCCTAATTCCCAGGGCAGCTAATTTTCAACCTAGCACGGCCTTGTGTTAATTTCCTCTATGCTCCAAGCTGCCCAGGAGCCCAGGTCGTGGAGCTCGTGGCCCATCTGAGACTGAGCCGGGATCTACATTCCTTCCGTTAAGTGACCATCTCAAGGTAACAAGTCTGGCCTAAAACAAACTTGCTAAGTTGGCAAAGGTGGTCCTTAGAACCCACTACTTCCTGCTTCCCTCATCACGCCCCCAGGCTCCCACCCCCCACTTCTCCACGGTCCCAGGGAACGGCTGCTCGGAGCCCTTCGCCCTCACTAGAAGACAGGATGCATTTCATAAACACACTGGGGCCTTACGGGGAAGGAGAAGGAAAGAGGGTAAGGTTCAGTCCTCCCCTGTAATGTCACCACTGGGATTTGCTTTAGCTCAGGAGTGGGGACTTGGCCGCGGCGGCCTCCAGACCACACCGCCGGAGCGCTCGTGTCACACTTCTTTGGTTTCCTTTCCGAGATTATTTTGAGAAGCTGAGGGGAGTCCCTCTCCTCCCTCCTCTGACATGTGGGATGGAATGGATCCTTCAGAGCCACCAAGGGAGCCCTGTTGGCGCCCACATCTCGGCAGATCAGGCCGTGGTGGCCGCAGCAGCCCCTCCCACGCGGGCCTGCCTCTGCTCAACAGTGCGCGTTAAGGGCCTTCAAAGTGCCGGTGGCTCAGCCGAGCGCTCAGGATGCCTCAATGAACAAAGCAAAGGCCTGTTCTCAAGGAGCTTTCATGCTAGCGGAAAGAGACAAACAATGAACGTTTCAGGAAGTGAAATTCTAGGTGAGTGTTGTGTATACACACATGCGATGGAGGTGGGGGCGGGGGCGGGAACGCATGGGTGGGGTGCGGGCGCGATTGAAAACCAGCGGGCCTCCGCACAGAGATGACATTTCGGCAGTGACCCGGGAAAAGTGGGGTGGGGCTGCCCCTCAAACGGTCCCTCCCAAAGAGCTTGGCTGGCTCTGACCAGCTCACAGAGCTGCTTTGCTCCTGAGGAGCCCTCCTACTCTCTGCGGTGGCCCTTCTCACCAGTATCTTTAGCAGCCAGGCTGGAGGCTTCTGGGGCTCTAACTGGCTAAGGAAGGAAATGTCAAACCGCAGGCCCTACCAAAGAGCAGCAAAGAGGTGACAGAATGCAGAGCAGGGCCCAGCAGGCCAGCTTGCAGCGAGACAGGGGCTCCCAGGGCCCTCCTGTTTTGGCTGGCCTCAGAGAACGCCGTCCAGGCCGGCTGGCAGCACCGCTGAGGGACGGGGCGGGGAGGTGGTTGCGAACCTTCAAAGTTGTCCCCCACTCTCACACCCACAGAGAACCAAGTGACAGTGAGTGGCCGGAGGTGACTCATTCCTCCTCCTCCCCACAAACCCCAGGCCTCACTCAGCACCAGCGCTGGGCAGCAGGTAGACATGGTTCTGTCTGCTTTGCCTTGTTGTAGGGATAAACGGGCCCCCGAATCGGGGCTGAAGCCTCTGACAGGAAGTCAAGCCATGCAGCAAGGTGGGTCCCATGCTGTTGCAGTCCTAGCTTGCTGCGTGACGGAGGCCAGTCTCTGACTGCTCGGTCACAGGCCCTTCCTGTGGAAGGGTGGAAGACGCAATGTGGGTCCTTGTCCCAAGTCTGACTGCAACATCCTGCCCCGTAAGCCGTGCCTATCGTATGACCTCCGGCAAGGCGTCTGCCCGCCCGAGGCTCCAGTTCCTCCCCAGCAAAGTGAGAAGGTTAGCCCTGCTGAGGGAATCCCTGGCCAGCCTGACTGTGGAATTACACACAGGTTACCGGGCTCACTGCAGGCTTAACCCAGCAGAACCCATAGGAGTGAGGCCTGGGGCAGTAACACCAACCAGTTTCCTGGCGATTCTTATAGTCTGAAAAGGTTATGAATCAATTTTGTTGTTCTTAGTATTCTTGGACTTTTATTTTTTAATTTGAAGGAGGAGGAAGGAGGAGGATAAGGAGGAGAGGAGGAGGAGGAAAACAAGGAGGAGATGGGGAGGAGGAGATAGGGGAGGAAGTGGAGGAGGAGATGGGGGAGGAGATAGGGGAAAAGATGGGGGAGAGGAGGAGGAGATGGTCTCCTTTTCGGTGGTTCCTTGTGCTTTACCAAGGGCAAGTGGAGGTCCACGTTGCGTTTTGAAATCAACTTTGCTGGTCACAGAGAAGTAAGAAAGAAAGTATAAAAAGAAAGGCGGGCAGGGAGGGAGGAGGGGGAAGGCCAGGGCAGCAGGAAACGGAACAGGAGAGGAAGTACCAGAGCCCAGAGAGCACAGGAAGAGCAGGCTACTCCAGGACTGTCCCTCTGTTGCCTCCCTTGTCACAGGTGTTCCTGTCGTGTTCACAGGCTTACCGTGCAAATGCATTGCTCACCATAGCTCTCACGGTAGGAGCTTTAGGGAGCTTTCCTTCTCCCCCTCTTCCAGGCCTTGCTCCCTTGACTGGGATTTCGGAGGGCACACTGCTCCCTCCCAGGACGACAGGACCCGTTCCCAGGCCCAGGAGAGGCGAAGTCTGTTTGCTCAGCTCTGCGCTCCCCTGCAACTCTCCACCCGCCTCACTACCCGCCTGTCCTCTGTCCCCATCTTAGCCCCTCCGCAGGCACCCAGTGCACATTCTCACTCTGGCTCCGGCCCTTGCTCTGCATTTCTTCCTTTGTTTTATTTTATTTATATTATTTTTTTAGGTTTCATTGAAATTCAGGATAGTTCACATAGGCTGCTTTACTAGTTTCAGGGGTAGAATTCAGTGATTCGTCAGTTGCAAAGAACACCCAGCACTCATGACATCCCGTGCCTCCTTACCGCCCATCATCCTGTGACCCCATGCCCCCTAACCCCGCCCATCCAGCAACCCTCAGTTTGGTCCCTAGAGTTAAGCGTCTTTCATGGTTTGTCTCCCTCTCTGTTTTCATCTTACTTTATTTTTCCTTCCCTTCCCCTATGTTCACCAGTTTTGTTTCTTGGATTCCACCTATGAGCGAGATCATATGATAATTGTCTTTCTCTGATTGACTGATTTCACTCAGCATAATCCCTCAGTTCCATCCATGTCATTGCGAATGGATTTCATCCTTCTTTGAAGGAAAACAGGGTTCCACCCCTAAGTCAGCCTCTTTGAACCAAGAGCCAGACCCCCGAAAGTTCTGTCCTTGTCACATGAGAAGCCAGGTGCGGGTCTTGGGGCTCAGGGAGGTGCCTTTCACCCTCATCTCAGGCCTCGGGGAGAAGCACGTGTGGGAGGGCCTAGTGTGGTCTCCCCGCTTCTCAGCCTGTACCCCCTATGATTTTACATATAGTATTTTACTTGTGCTCCACAATTATTTTGTGGTACACAGATTATCCCCGTTTCTTACCACCAAGGAAGCGAGGCACTGAGAGGGGGTTTTGTCAAGGGCCACATGAGCAGATGTAATGTAGAGCTGGGCTGGGAAGTCAGGTTTTCCGCACTTGCTTTGGGGGAGGAGTGGCCGTCACTTGAAGGGAGGCACTTCTCCTGTGGGGAGGACTGGCTACCTGGACAGGGATTAGCCCATGGATGGGAGAGGGAAGGAACATGGTGCAGACAGACCTGCCATTGTAACAGTTCTGTGGGGAGGCTGGGTCACATTCTTTAAGGGGTCCAGGAACGGCCTGCTTACCTCTGGGTCCCTCCCTCCATCCTTGCTCCCTCCTTCCTTCCCTGCAGATTCTCAGGCAGGCTGACTCTGCTATTAGGAGGCCTGCGGCTTCAGCAGAAGGTTGGGCAAATAACCAGATCTTACTGTATTCCCTCTCTCATGGGATCTTCGCTTTTCCTATTTTCCTAGCCTAAATCCACTCTCGGTAATGGGTATAATGGGAACACACGATACAGACCCATCCAACGTCTATCTGTTGCCTACACCACCACCCATCACTCTCTTCTCTTTATTTTTTTTTAAGTTACACTATGGATTTAAATATAAAACTCATCACATTTTAAAATAAGCTCCAAGTAGGCTTCAGCAGACTTGAACATGTATTCTACTGATTAAGCCAGATAAGGCTCGGCTATACCAAGGGCTTTAAGCCCATCCCTGTAAAGGAAGCTTTGCTGTTTTATTTAAAAAATCTCCTCCATTACAGTATTTGGGGTATCTCTGGGAGAAACTGTCTGAGAGAGTAGCTGTATCCGGAGACAAAGCCTTCCTCACCAGAATCTGCCTTCTTACAAATCTATTTAATAGAGATTTTTTTTTAAGCATGGGGGAAGAAAATGCAGATATTCAGAGGAGTGTAATCTTGTTTCGGTCTGCTGTGCATAAACACGATTTCTTTCCCGTAGCCCTTTGGGGTAATGATTATGGCAAATGAACCTATGTACGAGGGAACAGAACAAATCAGTATTGAATATCTATCTGCATCAAGGACAGCCCCAGACTGCTTGTGTGGGCTGCCTCCTTTCAAACCTAGCACTCCCCAAGAGCTAGTTCTTTCCCCTTCTACGGATGAGGACACAGGTTCGGAGGGTTGATGGGACTTGCCCACACTCCCACGGCTGGTGGGAGGCAGAGCCCACTTTAGAATTCGACTCTCTCTTGCTCCAAAGCCCATGCCTTTCTAGTCTTTAATCACCCCCCCCCCACTTTGGCAAGATAGCATGATCAGTAAAAACTTAGAACTGTACTCATTGGGATTTTGCATAAAATAACAGGAACTGCTAACACTCGTTCAGTGCGTACTATGATTTCCCCATCATTTCCTCTAAGCTTCCTGCTGACTCTGAGGTAGGTTCTGCTGTTAGCCCCACTTTACAGATGAGGACTCTGAGGCTCCAGGAACCCAGATAACTTGCCCACAGACTCCCAGCTGGAGAATGGAAGAACTGGGTCTCAAGCAGTGCGACCTCGGAGCCTACACTTCCGCTCACTAAACTCTCCTGTCTGCCTGGTCATACCTGAAATGCTACCCTTCAGCAGAGCGAGCCTCCACCACCACCTTCCTCTGTTTCACAGACCCGGAAAGGAGAGTGGACGAGGGACTCATCCCAGGCACAGAGCTCTTTGTAAGTAGAGCTGGGATCGGTGCTTGTTTTTCACATCTGCCAAGAGGGCAGGTAACTCTGCGGGGGTCACCGAATCCGGCCGCCGGACCTTCCCTAGAGGCCTCCCCCCTCCTTCCCATTTACCGTCACGTTCATGGGCAGCTTCCTAGCTTGTCCGGGGCACACATGCACGTATTGGAGGGGGATTTTGTTTCCGTTTTCAAATGGCTGAAGAAATGCCCCACCCCTACTGCACCCGTAACACGAGTGTTTACAATCCGCTTTCCACACTAACTGGCAACCCTTCTCACCGCCTCCTTCTCCAGACGCTCCAGCATAGCTGCAGGCATCAAGTGAGCTCCGCCTTACGATAAAAAAGGATCTTCCGAGCTGCAAGTGCCTTCCTTATCTCTTTCCTTCCACTGCTCTGATTCAGTCCCCTCCGCCCTGTGTGCTCAGGGCCATGGCCCTCGCTGAGGCTCCTATCCCGTGAGTGGGGTCCTGCCCCTCATCGCCTAGCTCGCTTCCCTGCCTGCAGCTGGGCCCTCCCCTGCCATCTTTTACCCGGCCCTGGAGAAAGCCAAGACACCAGTTTGATCTCCCTGTTCTCCCTGGGGCCCTCACCTCCCCCACCCTCTTAGGCTCCTTAGGACAGCTCCCCGGACCCTTCTCATTCACGACCAGTCACAGCGGCCTCTTCGCTTTGTGTGCGCCCAGCTCTGACCGACTTGCAGTTCCATTCAACTCCCTGGTGCCCTGCCTTTGCAATTCAGGGCATTCCTAGAATGTCATTCCTAGAATGTCAACCCAGTCTTCATCCGACAATTCCTGGTGTATGGCAAGATCCACCTTAGCTTCCCCGCCTCCCCAAAGTCTTCCCTGAATGCCGTGGGGAAAGTGACTCTTGCCTTCCAACGCCCCCACGGAATGTGTACCTGCATGAGCCACAGCCCCATTATCATTGCTATAATTGTAGTAGGATTGCTTTGTATATCTGACCCTCGCACTAGAATGTGAGTGTCCTGAGATGGGGATTCCGCCCCTGAACAAAGGCCTGACACGTTATATCGGCATCTAGTAGCAGTTCTTTAAATGAATGAAGTATTAGTGTTGTATGGGGACCAGGAGATGCAAACCCAAGTGCACTCAAGGCCAGGTACGTGTATATTACAAAGATATATTTTACTACGTGCTTATTATGTATATTAAGAATATATTACATAAAATCGATATTTCTAGTGACTTTTGATAAGTTAAAAGATTGGGTATCATTGGGTCCCTACGGACTGGAGCCGAGTACTTGCAGCTCTCTTGGGATGGAAAATATCATCCTGATTTGCCACAGTCTCCACCACTCCCTAGTTTTTCACCAACAGTGAGGCTTTGTGTTGATGACCTCTTTTCTCATCATACTTGAGCTATTATTTTTCTTACAGTGGAGAAATATTTCTTCATACCCATAGTCTAGCCTAAGGTGGTAAAATGAAAGAGAAATGGAGAGGACTTCATATTTTTCAACCTGGCCCATTTTCCACATTTGTATCACCCACCTGGCTCCGGTAAGCATTCGAGTATGTGAGACCTTTACTAGAGGGATGAACACACATGGCACAAGGGGCGCGACGCATCTCATTTCAGCACCAGGTGGTACCTTAGTCATGCATCATGCCCCCCTTGCTGGAGATTCTTCTCAGGACCGTGTCCCTGGTAGCCATTCGAGCCATGAGTATTGACAGCCAGAGTGATGTCCATTGCCATTCGGCACCTAGTCCAACTCTGTCATTTTCCTGAGCTGGAAACTGAGGTCCAGAAAGCTTAAGCAATCACCGATCTGGTGCGATGCCCTCATGAGGCAGATCTCATGACTCTGGTGCCCAAGCCGCCCCACTGGGAGAGAGGAAATGAAAACACGGTCCCCAGTCGGGCTTGTCTTTGGCAAGAGCAGCCAACACACCAGCTGGGCTGAATCTGTTACTTCTTTTTCTCAACCTATCATGAAACTTCTCTTTCCCGTACCCTGCCCTTGCTTCTCCCCTTCCTGCTCACTCTTCTAGTTCAAACCAACTGTCATAGATTAAGGGTCTCAGCGCTCCCTGGGCTACTTCCCCTCTTCCCCAAAACACAAGCAATCAGGGGGAGTACTCACGGCACTCGGAGCTTAGGGAACTTCTGGATGTCATTTTCTGTCAGGTTCTGAAATGGAGACACACGGGAGAGTTACAATCCACAGGAAAGGCCCTGGGCCGGTTGAGTAGAGTGAGGTGTGAAATGGAGTAGTGGGGACTGCAGCAAACCAGAGTCCACCTCCCCCCACCTACCCAAAGCGACAGCTTCTAGATGTTGCATAAAACGCCTGCAGGCCTGGTGTGGCCAGATCTTCTTTTTCAAAGGGAATCCCCAAATCTGGAATTTAGGTGACATTTCCTGAGCTCGAAGTATTGACAAATAATTTTAAGTTAAGCAAACAATACAATGAGAGCCAAATTGTGGAACCAAGCAACTTGTTTTGTGGGCTGAATTTGGTCACACTGCGACCTCTTCCCTAGGCTCTTACCCCAGACTTCAGGGTCCCTCTCAGTTTCCATATGGAGAAGCTGTGAGAAGCCAGCCTGGAGAAGGGGTCTGGGCCCTTACACCACCATCACACCCCAAAACCCCTCTCATCAGGGTTATTGGTAGCGTTCTCTAGATGTGGGGATGCAATAAAGAGGCTTTCCTGAGGGAACAGAGAGGGGAAAGGAGAAAGAAACTCATATTCGTGAAGAACTGACTCTGGGGTTCTGTCTTACTCACACCCTGATTAACCCTCATGTCAATCCTGTGATTTAGGAACCATCAGTGTTCCCATTTTATAGGTGAGAAAGCTGAGGCTCTGGGATGTTAGGGGAATTTCAGCTTGTAGGTGATGGAGCTGGGGCTGGAGCCCTGCTCTGTGGCATCCGTGGTCAATTTTCTTCTTGTAAACTTCCCTCTTCTCACATCTGATCCCTTTGAGGGACCCGGTGGCCCATGCTGGAGGGGAAAGGCGTGGGAAGGGTGAGACAAAAAGGTGCCCCAGAGCAGGAGAGGCAGGGTGCCTACAGCAGAAACAGAAAAGAGGGTGAGCACACTTTCCATGGAACTAATGCTGAGCCATAGAAAGGGATCCACTGACATTCTTTTTTTTTAATAATTTTTATTTTGTTATATTAGTCACCATACAGTACATCCCCAGTTTTTGATGCAATGTTCCATGATTCATTAGTTGCGTATAACACCCAGTGCACCATGCAATACGTGCCCTCCTTACTACCCATCACCAGCCTATCCCACTCCTCCACCCCCTCCCCTCTGAAGCCCTCAGTTTGTTTCCCAGAGTCCACAGTCTCTCATGGTTCATTCCCCCTTCTGTTTACCCCCCCTTCATTCTTCCCTTCCTTCTCCTACCGATTTTCCTATTTCTTATGTTCCATAAATGAGTGAAACCATATGATAATCGTCTTTCTCTGCTTGACTTATTTCACTTAGCTTAATGTCCTACAGTCCCATCCATGTTGCTGCAAATGTTGTGTAATCGTTCTTTCAAATTGACAAGGCAGGAAACAACAAATGTTGGAGAGGATGTGGAGAAAGGGGATCCCTCTTATACTCTTGGTGGGAATGCAAGTTGGTACAGCCACTTGGAAAACAGTGTGGAGGTCCCTTAAAAAGTTAAAAATTGAGCTATCCACTGACATTCTAACCGAGGCTGAAAACAGGTCATTAGGGTCGAAGCTTTGCAGTCAGACAGGCTGGGTTTGGATCTTGGTTCATCCATTGAACAGCAGTCTGATTTGGGGCATACTCTTAAGCTCTCTGAGCCTCAGTTTCCTTATCTGTAAAATAGGAATCATAATACTAATAAGGGCCACCTTTCAGGGATTGTGAGCACTGAATACGATGGTATGTGTCACGTGCTTGGCTTGGGGCTTGACACTCCCTCTGTGAGTAATAAACCTTATGTGAATAGTTCACATGAAAATAAATTCTAAATAATAATAAGCCGGCATCTGGTTGGCTCTCAGAGGTTAGTTTTGGCTTCTGCTCCTGCTCTGGGCTGGGAGCCTCCTGGCAGGTGGTTGGCCGCCTATGGAGAAGAGCTGGGCATGCGCCCCTTTGAGCCCGGCAGGCAGGGGCTGGGGCATCTTAGCCCTGAGTCCACTGGGTGCATCTGCTCCGGCTGTTGGATGCAGGTCTGACCCAGCCCCCTCAGCAGACCTGGCAGCAGGGCTGGGGCCAGAGTTTGCCCAGAGTCCTGAGACAATCAAGCTTTCGGTCAAGCTTCTTAACCTCTCTCTTTTTATATTTTATTTTTATTTAATTTATTTATTTGAGGGGGGCGGTGGTGGGGAGGGGCAGAGGGAGAGGGAGAAGCCGACTTCCTGCTGAGCGAGGAGCCTGACACGGAGCTCAGTCCCAGGTCCCTGAGATCATGACCCGAGTCAAAGTCAGACGCTTAACTGAGCCACCCAGACGCCCCGGGAGAGAGTCTTAAGTAGACGCCACACTGAGCACAGACTCTGACACAGGGTTTAATCTCAAGACCCTGAGATCATGACCTGAGCCAAAACCAGGAGTCGGACTGTGCCAACTCTTAACTGACTGAGCCACCCAGGTGTCCCTCTCTTATTCGTTTTAACATCCCCAAGCAGTGGCTGCTCCTTATTCCGTCACCAGCCCCTCTCCGGGATGTGCCAAGACTCCTGTTCAGAGTGGCATGGTGAGTGACGGCTACCTGGGGGCTGCCAGGGGGTTGGTGGCCGCATACAGGGTGGCTGGCCACTGCCTCGTGTTGGGCCTCGTTGAGGACGTAGGCTGAGGGCATCTGAGCGAGAGTGTGGAGGAGAAGGTGAACATAAGCCTGGCTGGAGACACAGGAGCAGGATGTTAGGGAAGAGAAAGGCCTCTAGGGAACAGGGAGGAAAGATGAGAGCTGTTTAAACAGGATTTTCAGAGAGTTCTGCCGTGTGATGTAACCCCTCCTCGACCTCCTTCTAAAACCTCCGGCCACTCTGGGTTACCTGGACCATCACTGGTGCCTTTGCAGGAGCGCGATTAGCTACTGAGTGTGTCCTCGAGATGGGCTCTACCTGGGGAGGCGAACGTGAGGGCGCTGCTGCCTGCCCACCCAGCATCCGCTCTCTCTTGCTCCCTTACTGACTGGACCTGGATTTCGTTCGGGGCAGTAAATGTGCCATGTCCAGAATACTGAATGCCCTATACTTCCCAGCAGAGAGCAGAGGTCTTGGGACTCAGTTGGGGCCAGTGAGAGATCACCTGAAGTCTACTGGATGGAACTTCTGGAAAAGTTACTACTTTCCTGAAAAGAAGGGGAGGCACTTCCCACGCACTTTTTGTTTTTTACTCTTTGCCCTGCCCCCTTCCTCCTGACTGGCGTGTGGATGTGAGGTCCGGAGGTGGCTTAGCCAAACTGCAACCACTCGGACAGAAGCCATAGGCGTTTTCCGTAAGCGAGATGGGGCCTGGGTTCCCGATAACTGCATTCAGCAGCTCACCAGCCCCTAGTGCCCGCTCTAGATTCCTTATCGTTGAGAAAGATAAACCCCTGCCTGGTTAGGCCACTGTGGTCAGGTTTCTGTTAAAGGCAGCCACATGCCTTCCTAACTGACACAGATCCAAACACTATTCATCCTCTCTTTCAACCTTCTGGAAGTATGGCACCCCCTTCCCCCCAGACAAGGTCCTTCTCTTCTCACTGGGAAACCCAAATAGCAGCAACACAGATGCAAGGGACCTACTAGCCCCAACAACAAAAAAAGAGAGAGAGACAGAGATAGAGACAGAGAGACAGAGAGAATGCGGACTTCACTGCTGCTTTCAGGAGCAGAATGGTCCCCGATACTACAAAACCAGGAGCAATGGATGAGAAATTAGAGCTCCGCTCAGAGCTCACTTGGTACCCAGAGCACCTGGGGTGGAGGGCGAGTTTCAGCAGGAGCTGTCTTTAAATACCCCAGTTGCGGGGCCAGGCACCAGGTTCTGCTCCCGGTTCTCCTGGTTCCTAGTGCCCTTCTTTCCACTTCCTCCTGCTCACACGATGAGCAGAATATGCGGTGGTCACCAGGGAATGACAGGTGCTGGATGCGGGAGCAGAGAAGACAGCTTCTCGGATAGCATCTCTCTGCCATGGAAACAACCCTGTCCCAGCAGACCCGAGCTTCCACAGGGAGTTTTGTGGGGACTGGTAGGGATTGTCACCCACTGTGACCCAGTCCAACGTGCTCCTGCTCAGGAGGAGAGTAGAGAGGCTCAGAGAAGGCAAGTGCTTGCTCCAGGTGACCCAGAACATCAGGGCTGCAAGCAGGACCACCCTCAAGGAGGTCTTACTCCCTGTCCACTCAGCACTAATAAGTCTCAGATCTCAGTTCTCAGGGGTAAAGTCACCAGAAGGAAATATTTACATTTAGTACTAATGTGCAAGTTCAACAGCAGCAAAACTCCAGGTATTCCCTAGGCTCAAGGCTCAGTGTGAAGGAATAACGTTGTTAAAAACTCATGCAGTGTTAAAATAAATTGAACGTGTGCTTTAGTCTAATGACTAGGTATGGGACTTAGAAAATTAACATCACACCTCTGTACACATTTCCTCATTTGCAAACGGGGTGGTTGGAGACTTCCCAAAGATACTTTTTTGCCATAAAACAAGCTTCTGGAAGGCAGGAATCACCCCTTAGTCATCTCTATATTTCCCTGATGTGGCATGGTCCAGTATGTAAAGGGAGCCCAGGAAAATGCTTGTGAAGTGAGTGGATGGGTGAATTCATGCTTGACTTAGGTGAAACAGGGAATACACGTGTCTTACATGGCACATGAAAGCAAACTCAGACCAATAGGGTGCAGTTCGGTCTCAGCATGAAACTGAAGAGCTGCCTAGAAAGGGGCAGATGACTATGTGTGATAGTGAGCTCCCCATCCTTAAAAGAATTCAAGCAGATGTTAGTGGCAGGGATGTAATACAGGAAATGGATTGGAGTGCCAGGCAGAAAGCTAGAGCTTATGGCCTTTCTGGCCCCTTCTAAACCCAAAGTCTCATGGCTGCTGACCTCACTGCGGCTCACCACACCTTGCAGGGAAACACAACTTACCTTGCCTTCCTCACTCCAAACCCAATTTGGGAGCATCTACTCATGAGACTTTTGAAGTCTTGCTCCCACTTCTTTTTGGAGGGCGAGGAAGCATGAGATGGGAAGGGGGTTGATTGGTACAGCCGGGATCTGTCTCGCCCACAGGCAAAGGCGGCATTTCAGGGAAATGTTCAGACCACCTCCCAGCCACCTCCCACCTGTCAGAACATCATCTCTTTCCATTCAAAGGCTTAGTCCCTCACGAACGACCGCATCTTAGTATTATATTAAAGTTCTTTGCAATATAATAGAGTAGAGAGAGTCCTATCACATCTGTGTTTAATTGGCCAAAAACCAACTATGTGAATTTGGTAGAGAGAAAGAGGGATGTAATGAATAATGAGGGTGATTTCACACTTTATTCCATTCAGTGAGTATGAACTCCAGAATGAGAGATGGGAAAAAAGAATCTTCTGTTCTCCCAAATTGTCTTTTTTCCCCTTAGGCTTCTCAAAGTATAGACGGCATTTGAAAAGATTTTCAAGGTGTGCGTGTGTGTGTGAACTGTACTTGGATTCCTCCTTATACTTCGACTTTAGAATGTGCCTTGGTATCAGTGAAAGACCTGGGAGGTATCCTGAATAGAAGGATCCTGAGAGGTGATGATAGCAGGGGCCATACAAAACCTCAGAAGATGACAAAGGGCTGTGTGGGGATTCTGAAGATGGGCATTGATCCTGAGCATCCCCAGGTACAGGGTAGACCAGTTGGCCCTGCCATAATTGGTTAACATGTGGAACGGCTTTGGTCTCAGTGTGTCAAACTGGCCAGCACTTACCAAAAACCGCTGCCCGTCGATGTGATGCTTTTTCACTGCCTTCTCACAGTCCCTGTAGTTCAGCTGCAAAGAAGAGGGGAAGGTGCTGTCAGTGGCAGACAGGTGCATGCCATTGGTTCCCCTCACTTGCCTGCCCCCGAAGCTTAGCAATTTGTGGTACTTGTGGCTAGCCAGACCCCTACCCCCCTTCCCCCCAATGTCTAGCAGACAGGCCCCATCCCTACCTCAGCTCTGCTTTCACTTGCCCCTTGGGACTCTCTGAAATGGAGAAATTGCCTCTGTCTAAGGTTTTGGGGCCAACGTCTACAGAAAGAGAGTGCCTCCAAGTCTACAAGGTCTGGCCACATGCTCCTCAGGCACGCAGAGAAGAGGTGAGAAAAGAAAATAAATAGCAACCGCCAAAGACAATGTCACCGCCAAAAGGCAACCTTGGAGAACATTCGATGTGTTTCCTACAGTGCTTTATTCTGAGCATATCTCTAAACACAATGGAGGTTATCACTCACATTTAATCTTATTATCCTAAATTTTTCTCTTAAAATTACCTTAAAATGATAATATAGGCCTTGCCTCATGTTATCACAAACTTAGGCTAAACATTATTTTCTTTAATTACCCCCTGATTGCTGACCATTTAGGCTGTTTACCAAACTGCTGTTCCATTAATGGTAATAGAAACTGTTGGTAATTATTGAGAGCTCGCTATCTAACAGTCGCTCTTCTGGGTATTTTAACTGATCTTAAGTCTTTAATCCTCACATCTTCCAGAGGGAGCCACAGGTGCAGATGGTTAAGTAACTTGGCTGAGATCCATGGGTAGCCGGTGACAGAGGTGACAGTCGGGCATCAGAACAAGGCTTTAATGTTTCTATCAGGAATGTTCCCCTTCTCATTAGTAACAGGATAACCGATAGTAAGCAAAGCGAACAAATTTAAGTGTGCCTTAATACACCATCCAGACCAAAATATAGAAAGAACATCATGGATATCCTTCTGCACACAGATTTTTGCTCAATTTAAGATAAATTAAGCTGGATTCTCAGAATAGGTTATAAGATCAACCGAAATGATCTTGGTTGCTTTCCCAAAGAGTCACAACAATTGACAATCTTATCAGTTTTCTGTTTCACCTTGTATTCAACAGCCTAAGAATTTGCATTTGAAATACCTCCAAATGTGATACTTCCGACTGGAGGATTTAAGGTGAAATGTTTGCCCTGGAGAATCTTTGGTTCTCATCACAAGTGTGAGGCTCACAATTGGTCAGCCTTCTTTTGGGGGCAAATCATGATCTTTTTGTAATGGTCGATCAATCTAAAAAGTGAATATAATTGTTGTAGTCTCATGGCTTGAAAGGGTGGGAGAAACGTTAGAAAGCTCAGAAAAAGCTGATTTCGAGGTCGGGGTGAACTTGAGCAACATCTGAGGCACCATGGGCTTCCTTTCTATTTCCGTGCAATGGGGTAGAAGTAGTTCTTGGAATATTGAGCTGCCTTTAATTCATCATTCATTGTCATCATTGTCAGATAAAGCTCTGATTTTGCAGATTGCCGACTTTGACCCTACTTACACAGATAGCCCCGCAGACTGGGACCTCCCTAGAAGTTTGATTCTTTTTTTTTTTTAAAGATTTTATTTATTTATTCGACAGAGATAGAGACAGCCAGAGAGAGAGGGAACACAAGCAGGGGGAGTGGGAGAGGAAGAAGCAGGCTCATAGTGGAAGAGCCTGATGTGGAGCTCGATCCCATAACGCCGGGATCACGCCCTGAGCCGAAGGCAGACGCTTAACCGCTGTGCCACCCAGGCGCCCCTAGAAGTTTGATTCTGATCCAGTAATACCTGGGTCTGGGGGCTAGAATCTGTATTTTTAGCAAGCACATAGAGGATTCTATGAGCACCCAGCTTTGGTAGGCAGTGGTCTAAGAGCAGGTACCTGGTGTTGTAGATGGGACAACTGAGGCCCAGAGAGGGGAAGGGATTGCCCTAAGTCACACAGTGGGCTGCGAGCATAGCTGGGATTAGAAATGGCTCTGATCCAGTGCCTCGCCACAGCACGGCCCAGGGATGCTCTCTTGCCAAGTTGAAAGAAATTGGAGGGGTTAGGGGTGTCCGTGGCTCAGTCAGTTAAGCATCCGCCTTTAGCTCAGGTCATGATCCCAGGGTCCTGGGATCGAGCCCCACATTGGGCTCCCTGCTCAGCAGAGTCTGCTTCTCCCTCTGCCCTTCACCCTGCTCTCTCTCTCTCAAATAAAGAAAATCTAAAAAAAAAAAAAAAAAAAACCAAAGAAAGAAATTGGAAGGGTTAAAGAAATCCAAAACATGACCTCTGTCCTCGGGGACATGCATTCCAGACAGAGGATGATCTGCACATATCTAAGACAGTAAGACACAAAGGCCTGCCGATCTGCATGGACATCCCCAGCTAGAAGCCGGTAAACAGAGTAGGAACAAAAGAATATCAAACATGAATTGGCCCCCTTCCACCTGCTGAATGCTGCCCCCACCATATCTCCTGTAATTCTTTCAACAATCCCATGAGGGGAGTTGCTGTTAGCATCCCTATTTTACTGATGAGGAAGCTGAGGCTCAGAGAGGTGAAGTCACGAAGGGAAGGTCGCCAAGCTGGCAGGTGGTAGAGCCAGGATTCCAAACAAAGAGTCTGACCCTAGAGCTGGCTGAGAGGTGTCTCCAAAGGGGGCCCAACCTCTCTGCTTTGCACCTGGTCATGGATCCTTTGAATAGAATAGTTGATGACCAAGACCCATCCCCAAATGACTCCATGGTCAGTTCACTTGATATTTTCTCTCTGGGGGAATTAAGGTGCCCAGGATTTGAAGGGCATCCATGTGAGTCTGTGGGGGATGGGACTTTCCAGATCACAGATTCCCTTCCATCTCCTCATCCTTTTTATTCTGTTTTCCTTCCTTCCTTCCTTCCTTCCTTCCTTCCTTCCTTCCTTCCTCTCTTTCTCTCTCTTTTTCTTTTCTCTTCTTTTATGTCAAGAGAAGGAACGTGTCCCAGTGCTGCAGATGTGTCCCAGGGTCTGGGGTCTCCAAGAAGGAGGCTCTCCCTTCCCCCAGTTCAGGCAGATGGCCATCTTCCCAAATGACCCCTGACCTATCGTCCATCTCCCTGCACTAAGTGGGGATTTGCCCATGGATTCTGCAGTTGCAAAGTTGTTGTATAGTTCTTACACTGAAGATGGATCCTGTCTGGGCCTCTCAGTCCATTCCCAGGATCCTCTCACCAATTCTCAATATTTTCTCCTTTTTTTAATTGAACTAGCATGCCACTTTATAGCATCACGGCAAATTTCACCTTCTTGCCCTAATTTATTTGGTCTACATTTAAGAAAAATACTTCAAAAGTCAGTTGTTCCAACCACCTTTGCACCCACAGGGCTGAAACCTAAGTTTATTGTGACCTTTTGGAGGAAAGAAGAACAAAAACGAGATACACACAAAGCAGCAAATAACAGGATCTGTGGGCTATGCCTCTTTCATGCCACACCCGATTCTGCATCTTCACATCTCTCTTTTTTAGGTGGAAGGGGAGCAATGAGGTGCTAGAAGGACCCCAGGTGTCTATGTGTCCCAGGGAGCCCTGTTCCACCCCCAGAAAAAATGGAAAGTTGACTTAAATGACCTCTAAAGTCTTGACTTTCAAATCTCATCTTTACAACTATCTAGAATGTCAACTGAATTCCATCCCAGCTGCCAGGGATGGGGCTGTTAGAAGCTCGATGTCCCTCACAAGACATCTTATCCCTTGAACAGGGATGGAGAGTCCCCAAGTCATGTGGCTTGGGATGTGCCCAAGCAGATGTGTGGCCTGTGGTCCCCCCAGCAGATGACCAAGCACGGGGGTCCTTGAGCAAGCCCCTCCAGGGCCAGAAGGCAGGATAGTAACACTTCTGTCTCAGGTCTGCCACAAGCTTGGCCACTGACCCTGCCAGTGAAACTCTTCCTCTTAGGGGCCTCAGTTTCCCTAGCTATCTCAATCGATCACAACCCAGAGCTCGTAGCAGTTCTCCCGCCTGCTTCACAAGACCCTCCTAAAGCTCCAGCGAGACTCTATTCTCTGTAAGGGCTTGAAGAGCCCTCTTTCAGGTCATGAGCAATGACTTCCCAGACGCCATCTCTGGCATCGTTTGTCCTTCTCCATCCCTCCCGTCCTGCCTTTGCTTTCTCCCACCCCAGGGCTCCATTCACCCCTTTCTATTAAGCAGCCTCAATCTCATTAGTGGTTACAGCAGTTCTGAGTCTCTGAGCATGGACTTTGAAGCCAGAGAAGCGTGACTGGAATCCTGCCTCTGTCACATGCAGTCCCTGGGGCTTTGGGCCATTGAACCTCCCTGAGCTTACATTGCCGCTGAGCCAAGAGGACAGCGATGCTGGAGAGTGTTAAATGGGGCAGTGCCTACAGAGTGCAAACTAAAGCCCTGGCACTTCGTAGGTGACATCCAACTGAGGGCCTCCCTTCTCCCCCAGAACTCATCACCAGGCACGCTCAGGCATATACGGTTATCTACACAGCGCTCGCTCAACTGGTAAGGCTGCCGCGGGGCTGGAAGGTCCGCCGCTCTATTTTACACCTCTCATGTTCTGCTTGGACTCCTTCTTCAAGCCTCTGCCCAGCCCGCCGAGGGCCGCCAGCCTCACCATCAACAAATAGCAAGGCTCACCTTCCTGAAATAGTCTGCAAGGCTGTCGGGGTCCCAGGCCAGGACGTCTGAGCGAAAGGGCACATTCTTCAATGCCATGGCTGCTCTCCAGGGACAAAACTCACAAGCGGAGCATGGGTGCTGCACCCATGGACGGAGAACCCCAAATCCAGAGCGCAGAGGTGTCCTTGGCTCTTCCAAGTCCCAGTTACCTTCTGGAACCCCCTTGTTGAAGCACACGTCTTTTCTGCTCTAACCAGATCCCAGAAAGCAACGGCTTCCTCTGCGAACAAATATGGTCTCTTCTCAGAAAACGACTCAGCAAGTTTCCTTTACCACTTCCTCTGCTCAGCTCTAAATGAGTAAACAAGGAAGCCCAGCTCCGGGGGCTGGAGAGGTAGAGAGAGCGACAGGGTTGGTAATCTCCCCCTGGTCCTGGCCACCCCTGCCCCGCGGGAGGGACAGGGAAGGGGACTTAAGACTCCAGTGTGAGCCCGAGTGTGTTTCCATTAAAACTCCTGGCACCCAGAGACTTATATAGCTGTCCTGCTGGGCTGGGTCTTTGCAGATGAAAATCTATTTTGACAGTTGACCTCAAATATACGTGATCTCCCATATCGGCAAACGGCAGGGGTAAGGAACATGGCCTTTCAATGCTTTCCAACCATCCCTCAGTCTCTCCCAAAACGATGGTGTTGACATTCCTTCAGCCACCTCTGCCTCGGTGGCGTTACAGGAGGGTTCTCAGGGAGTGAGCCGGGCACCCAGGGCTGAGAAAGGGGCCACACCGGGCAGACCCAGGCTTCCCTTCTGATGTGATTGTTTCCATGCTATGGAACCTCCCGCAAGGGCTTAAAATCGAGGAGTCTCAGTTTCCATATCCATAAAGTAGGAAAACAGGAATTGTCTCATGTACACAAAAACCTTAGCTACAGTTAACCAGACAAACTTAAAGAAAAAAAAATCAAGAGCACACAAATAGAGACCGCTGTTAGGGCTGCCACGGGCTCTATCCGCTGTGGTTTCCCACGTAGATTCTAGTCACTATTGATTCCCCCGTGTCTTCTACTCAAAGACTACATTCTCTGGAGTGGCCCTGGGGCAGGACACGGGCATCTGCTGCTCTCTGAGCTGGTCTCAGAACCCCGCGATTCTCACAGTGTGAGGACCTTCCTGGCAGAGGGCAAATCCGGTGTATAAGAGCAAATATATTCGTGCAACTTCGCAGTCTCTAAACACAGTTTCTCCGCTTGAGCCAATGCTCTGCACGCCCACATACACACACAACCCTCAGTTCTGACGCTTGAGGAAAGCATCGCGCTAAGTTGCACCCACTGCCTCGGTCCCTGAGGAGGTCCGTTCTTGAAGGCTTTCTGAGGGTAGCTTTGGCCACGCAGAGTTCCCATCTTACGCATGATCTAAGGAGCTCTACTGTCCCTGCTCCAGCCTCTCCAGGTCGTTGTGAACTTCTAGATCTGCATTTCAGTCCAGGCCCAGCACCTGAGAATCGGTCCATAGAATGTGGTGCCCGGGGTGCTGGGGGCACCAGTCATCAATCGAGGCCGCCCAGCCAAGTGCTCTTCACAGGGCCTGGGACCTAAGAGCTCTCAATTACGAATGTGCTCGACAGGGCACGGCCTGCCGTTCAAAAGCTCCACCATTGGGGGGAGAGGTCCCTTGGGGTTTCAAATCACCAAAATAGTGGTCAATGACAAAAAGCTATTTGAAAAGAGAAGGAAAGAGAGAAATCATTTCTGGGGTAGGGTAGTCAAAGAAGTTGTCGTGGGGGGCACCTGGGGGGCCCAGTGGGTTGAGCATCTGCCTTCAGCTCAGGTCATGATCTCAGGGTCCTGGGATGGAGCCCCGCGTCGCATTGGGCTCCCTGCTCAGTGGGGAGCCTGCTTTTCCCTTTCCCTCTGCCCCAACTCCATGCTCGTGCCCCTGCTCTCTCTTTCTTTCTCTCTCAAATAAATAAATGAAATCTTAAAAAAAAAAAAAGAAGATGTGGAATTAGCTGGAATTGCAGCAGGGCCTTTGGAAATGGAGCAGAGGAAGGACATTCTGGACCTGGGGGGGGGGGTGTTGGCGTGTGCTTCGTGAGCAAACAAACACGGAGCACCTGTGGAAAGGAATATTTAAGATCATTCTTACAAGCAGAAGCGGTTTTTTTCATGATGTTCACTCCCACTCAGGAGGATAAATATCTACAGAAACACAGAAATTGAATTGAGATATAGCTAAAAAGTAGGCTCCCTTGAAAGAACTCTCCAATAAATGTGGCCAAGATGGACGATCCATGGAGGACATTTAGAAGAGAGACTCGGCAGGTGAGAAGTGTGGATGACGGTGATGATGGAGATGAGACTCATCACGGGAGAAACACCTGGAGTCCTTCCCATGCGCCAGGGAGTAGGCTAAAAACGTGCCACTAATTGTCTTATTTAATTATTCACACTATTACCTCCCCTATTTTACAGAAGGGAAAGCTGAGGCTCAGAGAGGTAAAGCTAATTGCTGCCCTGCGCCCAGCAAATAGATCGTGCAGCCAGTCTCATCTGGCGCCCTCTCTGGGTCCAGAGCCCCCGTCCTTCCCTCTCTGTCACCTCAAGGCTCTGAGATGTTCCATAAATCACCCAGGTGGAGTAGGGAGTCAAACCCGGCTCTGTCTCCACAGCCTGCGCTCTGTCCTACTCTATCAGCCTCCTTCCCGTGAAGAGCAAGGGAGGTTGTCAATCTGGACAAGCTACAAAGAGGATCCAGCACTTTCTACGAGGCCTTTGGTGCCCCCTCCCCATACGACCACAGGCTCATTCCTCAGAAGGGCCACCGAACAGACAAGAACAGGTGACTCGAGGGGAAGTGGGTTGCCTCAGGCCTGGAGACTTTCCTCTTCCTCAGACCTTGGTGATTTCCCAACACTCGCAAATTTCACATCTCGTGTCTCTTGCCGAGGGTTCCAGAAGTTCTGGGGGCAGGGCCAGGTCATCCCCAAGAGAGGCTCAGAATGCCAGAAGGACCGTGGTGATCCTGTGCAGGCCGGCTCGCCGGGCCCAGCCTCGGGCTCCTTGCCTGTAAGATGGAGAGGCATAGCCACAGCCCCTGGGTACCGCCCACCGTCCACCGGTACCCCCTGCAGCACAGGGGGCGCTGCAGCAATGAAGGCTGGGCCCACTCACACCAATCCTTTAACACGCATCGGTCTTGACTTCAAGTGTGAAGCAGAGCACAGAGACAGGCAGGTACGGCACAGTGATGGAAAGCCATGGCCTGGGTGGGAATGTCCTCTCCCATTGCTCCCTCTCCCTCAGCCAGTGGAGAAAGCCAGGACTCGCGAAGGAGCAAGTGGAAAGGTTAGCAGAGGCGTTCTCAGGCTTTGGGATATTATCTCCAGATTAGGAAGGGGGCAAACAGTCTCTGCGCACAGTATGAACAACATGCTGGTATAGGGCGCAGGGGCTCTCGGGATAGGAATTTTAAATGTGGGATCAATGAGCTTGTGGACAAGAAAGCGATGCTTGTAGGGAGTGAGGTGTCAGATTTTTTTATCTTAGGGACTAAAAGCAGATGTAGGAATTGCACATTGCAACCCACATTCGGGGACCTTCCCCATTTCCCCCTGCCTCACCCCACCCCATCTGGAATTGAAACCCCCTCTCTTCCCGCTAACTCACAGCAGAATCAGGTGGGGAGATAACTGTCTTCTTCACAGCTAATTTGAGGGGTGAGAAAGCTAAGCAATCCATCAGAAGACACTTGGGAGCTGCAGTTTCTGCATGTGGGGTGGGGGCAGGGTCTGGGGACTTGTCATCGGACATCAGGAGAGAACGGAAAGTAGGCCTTTGGAGGGGAGAGTGTGTTGACCTTCCTAGGAGAGGCCCCTAAGGCATTAGAAGGTGGGTAAGAGGATGTGCTTATTCGGATTTGATTTGTAGCGAGGGTCTTGGCTGGGGGAGAGAGACAAAAGTGGTGGCGTGTGGCCCCGAGAGGTTGACGATATGGGGTGCTGTGGGCAATGGAGACAAATGCCCTCGCATGGGTTGACCCCAGCCTCACCTCCACCAACATTTTATGGCCACATGTGCCACTCGAGGTGAGGTGCTAGAGTGAATTGCTATTGAAATTTCTTTAGGGCCTGGGCAGGTTTGCCTATAGAGGGAACAAGCTGTCACCTTCACAGGGAGGGGACAGTTTTCCCCTCCATTCTCAGACGCCGGTAGTGGAAGCGCCATCTGTGTGGAGTCGTTCTGGATGGCAAAGGGCTCCACCCCCACAAGAGGGTAGAGCAGGAAAGCCCAGAAGGGGCCCTGACCACTTCCCGGGCAGGGCAGTTCCACACACCCAGTGGCCATACACTAAGACACAGAATGTGGTGACCCTGCCTCAGAATGGGTGTGCCGGGGGGCACAGGCTTGCCATGCAACCACTCTGGGAGGTGCAAGGGCCGTGCTCACCAGAGCTCCTGGAGGCTGCAGGTGCCAGCCCACAGCAGCCCTTCCTCAGGCCAGGCTGTACTCTGTCCTGACAGCCCCCGAGACACTCCTGCCACCCCACCAGACACAGTCCTCACCACCCGCATCCTGGGATACACATGAGGAAAGTAGGAATCAGTCGCTACATGCGAGACAATGAGGAGCAATATTTTCCATTTCCTCCATTTCCTCAAAGCTGACAAGTTCATTCTTTTCAAAAAAAATGTATTTTTCATCCTCTCTATCTCGTTCTCTGCTGTTTTAACTGAGGTACCTCAGAAGTTTGAAAGTGGGTGGGAGGAAGTGCTTATTTGGACTTCCTGTCAAGCCTCCCTTCCTCGTCTGCCCTATTTTTGACTTCGGCAGCCTATCCCCAGATAGCTCTGCCACTAAGGGAAACCCCCCAAGTGGCCGCAAGGGTGGGTGGGATGTGGGCAGGGGCAGGAGAGGCGAAGGCAGGCTTCTCATCTCGATAAAAGAGAAAAGGCGCTGCCCCCCTTCTCGGGCAAGCTGTGGAGAGGCAGAGCTGGGGGAAGAGGTGGGATGAGTACAAGAAAAGCAAAAGCAGTCTAACCCACAGCCCAGAAAAGGTCGATGTGGCCTCTTCCAGTCGTTTCTTCCCAAGGAACAGCAGCGGCCCGGGAAACACATACGTGCCCTAGAAGGAAGCAACGATTTGCAGCAAGCAAGCTCAGCAGCGCAGCGTGGATCAAATTCCTTAGCTCTTTTGCCCTTTTGATCTGAACGAAAGCCCTCTGACTTGATGGCAATGCTCCCATTTTACAGATGCGGAGAAACCAAAATTCTCTTGCCCACATTCCCATGCTAGTAAATGCGGAGCCTGGATGCCGGCCCAGGCCTGGGTGGATTTCCATCCGTGTCCTACTTGTACCACTTGGCCCTTAGGTCTCAGTAAGTCACTTAGCTGTTGACTTTCAGTCTGGACTTTCCTGCCTCACCTGTGGTCTTGGTGCCTGTGGCCCCCTCACTATTGCTGGAGCTCCTGATGTCGGCTGCATTACTTGTCTTGAAAATATCAGTGCTCTGACCACCACTTTCTATTTGACCTTCCAGGCTTTTGACCCAGACAGAGTGCATCTTCCAATACACTGTCCTAGATGAGTCACCTTGGGAGGCCTCATCAGTCCTCCCACCTTACTGCACAGGAGTGTCAGAGCCTTCCTGTGAGCATGTTCCTGGAACAGATGGTGGGTCCCTTAGAAGGAGGGGGTTAAGGGTTTGGGGAGAAGAGGATCTGGAAAACAGATGCTATGTCTATCCAGCCCTTCCAGGAGGCCGTGAGGGTTTAGGGGAAAGGAATGCTAGAATCTTATATGTATTATAGCATGTGATCCTTGTGAGTGCTCTTTGGGAAAGGGAGGTAGAGGATACATACCCATTTTACAGATTGCAGAGAAAGGCTTGCAGAGAACAGACACCTGTCCGTGGTCTCACAGATAATCAGATGTGGAATCTGGGATTTGAAACTAGACCGGTCTGATGTTAAGACTCTTTCCACTGAAAGATGCAGTTTCCAAGGATGAAAGTTTTACTAGATGAATAATTAGTGTTTACTCAGAACAGGTCATGCCAACCATATTTATTAGGCTATGAAAGAAAGATTATTCTGTCTTTGAGTGCTCCTCAAATAATCGATCTTGGTTTGCAGATATTTTTCTCTAACAAAAAAAAAAGATACAAGCTTGGCAATTCTAATGCTGGGTGAGTGGCACAGGCTCACGGAGTCCCTCAAATGTACCCTGCAAGTAGGGAGACGTGCACGTGGGGCCACAGCTCAGCTGGGTCAGGCTGAGTGCGGGATGGGAGGTGAGGAGCTGGAGGAGGAGAGTGAAGTAAGGGAGTCGAGTGACTGCCCACATTCGTTCCAGCTGGGACCCTGAGGAAGCCTGCATTGCCCTGCTGGGGAGACCCCCAGGAGTTGTCTGGCGTCTTCATGTGCAAGCCAGTTCTTAAAGCCATCCTCATAAATATGGGAATACTCCGTATCCTTCTAGTAAGTTACCTTGTTGCGCAGAGTCGGGTGGGCTCTGTGGCTAGTCCAGTTCCGACTGCTATAACAAAAGATCTCAGACCGGGTAGCTTATAAACAGCATAAATGTATTTTCCACAGTTCTGGAGGTTGGAAGTCCAAGGTCAAGGTGCCAGCATGGTCATGTTCAGGTGGAAGCCCTCTTCTTCCTGGGTCGTAGCCGGCACCTTCTCACTGTGTCCCCATGTGGCAGGACAGGTTAGAGAGCTCTGTGGAATCTCTTCTACCAGGACCCTGATCCCATTCAGGAGGGCTCCGCCCTCACCACCTAAGGACCTCCCAAAGGCCCTGCCTTCTGATACCATCCCTTTGGGCGTTAGGATTTCAACATATGAATTTGACACAAATATTTAGGCCATAGCACAATACAAAATCCATAACTCTCCCAGGATACATGGACCATTCCTCTTTAATTTGGCCAAAAAAAATGGTCATGGGGGAAAAAAAGAGGCAGCCTGGGGTGAGGATGAGAGCCATGGACTGGGAGGTGGGGAGGTCCCAAGCTTGAATTCTAATCACAGTAATGCCCTCAACCGAGTGTCTGTCCTTGAGTCCTTTTTACAGGTTCCTCATCTTTATTATTTTTTTAAAAGATTTTTATTTATTTATTCGACAGAGATAGAGACAGCCAGCAAGAGAGGGAACACAAGCAGGGGGAGTGGGAGAGGAAGAAGCAGGCTCATAGTGGAGGAGCCTGATGTGGGGCTCGATCCCATAACGCCGGGATCACGCCCTGAGCCGAAGGCAGACGCTTAACCGCTGTGCCACCCAGGCACCCCAGGTTCCTCATCTTTAAAAAAAGGCTAATAATACTTAACATTCCTCTCGGCACTTTTGTGAGAAATGAAGTTGTTCATGTTACGTGCCTGAACTGTGTCTGGGCTGGAAGAGAGATGCCACACATTTGTTTCCTTTCCCCAGACAATTTCTAGAGCTTCTTTGCAGCTCTCACTTTTCATGATACTTCTCAATAGCTGATTAATTTTCTGTCCATTTCTCTTTGGAGACAGAAACAAAAAAGATACCAACAACCTATACAGGGGGTTTATTTTGGAAAGCATTCACAGGGGTTGACTTCAGAAGATGACCGTCTCTATTATCAGCTAAACTGGGACTTTGGGGAAGTGGAAGGGACGCTATCAAAGCTCTTCCGGGACAGGAGGCATAGTTTGGGGCCATCCCTGCAGATGGGCGCCCTGCTCACAGTCATCACACCGCTGTCCCGGTGGCTTGGCCAGTTTTGGCCAGTCTTCTGTGAGTCTCATCTGCCCTTGTCAAACAGAATTCCCTCTGCCTTCCTCGTCCTGGCAAATGGTGACTGTTTGCATCTAGCAAGAAATCAGAATCTCATTTGCCACAGGCAGAATATAATTTGGGTGGTGCATGTCCAAGCATATGGCCATGAACCCAGCCCGCACTGCCCAGCTGTGGGGTGGGCCTTCTCGGAGCCCTGCTTTAACGGGCCCTTACTAGACCTGGAGGGGCCGGCCGCTCTCTTTAAATCCAGGAAACTACCAAGTTCACAGTTAAATTTAATGCGCGAAAAGCGAGCCGAAGTGCCAGATTTTCACAGGCTTCCCTCTTCCCTCCCCCACCCTACCAGTGTTCCCTGTTAATCTCTTACAGGGTTCATGCCCTCTCACAAACATCTCATACTCCCAGACTGCAAGGGTTATGATTTAGGAAGTCTCCGCAGGCAACATCAAGGCCAAAATTCCCCCGAGCTGAATCCTCCTCTGACAGAGGGCTTTTGTTCCTGTTTCAGGGTTTCCTGTGTCAACTTAGGAACTCAGAGGGACTCAAGTCCATTTTGGAGACCTGCTAGAATGATCCCCTGGGGTCCAGGTTATCCTCCTAAGTCCAGCCCCTCAAAAGCTTGAAGCCGCATACAACTCCGTCTCTGATGACAGAAGCTAGAGGGGTTAAGACTCAGATTCTGCAATGAGAATAACATGTCTGAATCCCAACTCGTCCTCTGCAGCTGTGTGACGTTGCACGACTTACTTAACTTCTCTGTGCCACAGTTTTCACAAGGGAGTGGGGAAAGCTAAATAATAACGTCCACCTCAGTGAGCAGTTGGGAGAATTCAGCAAAAGAAAATCACGAGCCCCGAGTGTGGTCCCTGGCACACCGTCATATATGTGGTGATCCGTGCTGGCATTGCGCACCGTTGGGAACCCCTCAGCCTCACTCGTCCCTCCCCGGTCCCTTCCATTGCTGTGAGTTCCCTAGGTTGCCTATAACACCAGGCTCCCTTATCACATGTGGGCGGGCATCCACTGCATACATTACTCTGTAATATTTCTGATGGAGACAGATAGCAGAAGCGACACAGCTGAACTTTCCGAATATTTAAGCGTTAGGACCTGTGCTGAAGGTTCACTGGCTGATGAGGCCAGGGGAAACATGCAAGTGAGTGAAGAAAGCTTGGTAGGAAAAACAGTAGCCCAGGGAAATAACAAATGGCAGCTTACTCTGAGCATTAGTCAGGAAGATGATAGGGAGGGGTGAAGTCTGGGGCAAACAGGACAGCTCGGGTCAAGCTAATTGTTGCCATATTGTTAATGAGGGCCTGCTCGTGCAAGATTGGGGCCCAGGGTCACCAGTCAGCAGATATTCATTTAAGGGAAACTAGAAAACTAGATTTTAGGTCAAAAAAGGAAATGTGATCAATGTCCTAATTCTGGAAACTTTGAGTACATTCAGTTATGTGGCAAAGAGAAATTCAGGTTGGTAATCAGCCGACCTTTAAATCTCAGAATCCCAGAATATCTGGGTGGGCCCAATGTAATCACAGGGGTCCTTAAAAATGACAGAGGGAGGCAGAAGAGGAGAGTCTCTGGAGATGTGACTGTGGAAGAAAGGCACAGAGAGATGTGATCTGGTTTTGAAAATGAAGGACAGGGACCACAGCTAGGGAACGCGAGTGGTAGCTGGGAAAGGCAGGAAAAGAGCTTCTCTGCTAGACCCTTCAGGAAGGAACGCAGCCCTGTTTTCAGCCTAGTGAGACCTGTGTTAGAGTTCCTACTTCCAGAAGTGTAAGAATGAGTTTGTATTGTTTCGAGTCACTAAATTTGTGATAATCTGTCACAGAAGCAGTAGAAAACTAATATATCGACTAACTTTTAAAAAACCATGTGAGCGGGGCACCTGGGTATCTCGGTCTACCTTTGGCTCAGGTTATGATCCCAGGGTTCTGGGATCAAGCCCCAATGTATCAGGCTTCCTGCTCCGCTGGGAGTCGGCTTCTCCCTCTCCCTCTGCCTGCTGCTCCCCTTGCTTGTGCTCTCTTCCTCCCTCTCTCTCTGTGTCAAATGAATTAATAAAATCTTAAAAAAAATAATGTGGGCCAAACAAACCACAGGTGTTGGCTGTAGATGATCTATGAGCCACTTCTGATTTAGAATCACTGAAGGATATATCACTTTTTATGTTGGAAGTGCCTGATGACCTAATCCATGTCTGAGAGGTGCCCAAGATCACACAGTAGTGACTCACACGAGGGATGCGACTCTTAGAACAGCATTCAGGTGTGTCATATGTACTCATGCCTTACATCAACATAACTGTACGTGGCTGGGAGAGAGAAAGAACTAGCAAGTCAAATGGTGGAGGCCATTTTGCCGACTGTTCTAGTCAACAACAAAAAATAAATGCCCCAGTGAGCTCCAGGTCAACTACAAGCACAGTTTCCAGAACTCAAATCTTGTCCAAAAAAGATTTCTTTCTAGACAAGGCATTGTGCTGGATCCTTTCCTTGTCATTGCTGTGAACTCGGCTGCCATGTCCCAGACTGATGTTCCTGTTTGCAAGCCATTCACATTTCCTCCCTTCCTTCCTTCCTTCCTTCCTTCCTTCCTTCCTTCCTTCCTTCCTTCCTTCCTTCCTTCCTCTTTCTTTCTTTCTTCTTTTCTTTCTTTCTTTCTTCCTTCCTTCCTTTCTTTCTTTCTTTCTTCACATGGAACTTCTGAACAAATATGTCTTCATTCGGCACCATCTACAGCATTGGTTTTCTGAGCGCTAGGTCTGGGATTGCTTTACATGCAAACAACACCTATCAAGACTATGGAATGTCTAGAGTTCAACTTTTGGGAAAGAGAATCAGACAGTTGTAATCATGGAGTAGCGAAGTCCCCCAAACTGGCAGCTCATGGATGCATTTTAGCTGTGGGTGTTCTCCTGGAACCACAGTTCTCCCTGCTGCTCCCACCCCCAGAAAATGATCTTGAAAGTCTTGACCTTGGCCTTCTTTTCAATTTGCCACAGTCCCCAATCCTCCCCCACTATCTTAGACTGTTCCCCTTCACTCATTTACATGCCCTTCCAAGGCCCTCAAAGAGTTCGTGTTTGTGCAGTTGATTTCTGTTCAAGTCCCACAGTCAATTCAGTTCACTTATTCATTAAAAAAATATTTATTGAGCACCTACTATGTGCTAAGAATCTTCCAGGTAATGGGATTCATCAGCGAACAAAGTCCTTGGACTTATGGAGCCTCATAATGATAATAGGAATGACAATGATGGTGATGATTATGATAATTAATGAGCATTGAGTAGATAGGCTATGTCCTCAGCCCTTTATATACCATATATAGGTATAGATAGCAATAGATATATAATGTAATAAAATTATATAATATAAAATATATATACTCATGCTCACAACAGTACTATAAAGTATTTACATCACTATAAAAATAAGAAAACTGAGGCACAAAGAAGTTCCCTCCTCCTATGAGAGATGACATTAAAAAGGAACAAATAAGAGGCTGTAGGGTTCCCCTGTCTAATACAGTAGCCATTAGCCACATGTGGCTATTGAAATTAAAAATAATTAAAATGAAATAAAATTAAAGTTTCCATTCCTTGGTCACACACATTTCAAGCACTCAACAGGCACTTGTGGCCAGAGGCTACCATTACGGACACAGAACGCTTCTGTCATCACAGAGTGGTTTGGGTAGTGCTGGTCTAGAGTGTTATGGTTAATAATGGGAGCTCCAGGATTTGAATCTTCTCTGACACTCTCCAGCTGGGAGCTTTGAGCACAGTTCTTAACCTCTCTGTATCTCAAGTTATTGGTCCAGAGCATGTAGTTAATAATAATACCATCTTCATGGAGACGGAGCGAAGGTAAGTTAATTCTTGGATGTTTAGAACAGGGTCCAGCATGTAGTAACCACCTGATCAATTACAGCTACTACTGTGAATATATAAAATGAGGGGAGTGATGAATGCTATGACAACAGATAAAGCACAGCGAGGGGACAGAGGGTGATGGCTGCTCGTGCGGACAGGCTGGTGAAGGTGGCTCTCTCCGAAGAAGGCAGCATGTGCATGAGGTCAGGAAGCCAGGCTTGGGTAGCCAGGGAAGGATATCAAGGCGGAGGACATGGGTAAAGCCCCAAAGGCTGCAGAAACAGTAGCCTGGCCCGAGTGGCGGGGAAGGAGTGAACCAGGGAGAGAGGAGAGAGCCGGGCTCAGCCCATAGGGAACGACCACCATTTGCTCTGAGTGTGGTAGGGACACCTGGCCAGTTTTGAGAAGAGAAGTGATGGGGACTGAATTACTTTTTAAAAGGTCACCTGGGTCATGGGTAGAGAGAGGAAAGCTTATGGGTACATGGGTAGAGAGGTCACCATGGGTCATGGGTACGATGCTGCCTGAAGCCATTACAGGTATAGGAGGTGGGGAACTGGTATTATATATTTGATTATTATCCACTACATCTAACGTGGGGGGAAAGAGGCAAGAGTAAGGGCAGGGAGGCCCTTAGGAAGCTGCAGCCAGGAGGCTAGCTGGGAGCAGTGAAAGGAGTGGAGATGAGAAAGCTTCATATTCAAGGCAGCTCTGCCCACTGGCTTCCCCCTCTGCCTGGAACCCCCTTTGCCCAGATGACATCCTGGCTCACTCCCTTAGGTCTTGACTCACCCTTGACTGAAGTCCCCCTATTGGAAAAGGCTCCCTGTCACCCTTCTCTACTGTTCTTTCTCCTTAGCACTTATCCTGAACTAAGATACAGCAATTTTCCTGGTTTTGTTTACGATGGGCAGTAAACGTGAGGCTGGGGATTTTTGTCAGCTTTGCTCATTACTGAACCCCCAGTGCTTACAGCAGTCCCTGGTACAAACTAGGTGCTTGAGAAATATTTTTGAATCAATGAATCAATGAGTGAATGATATAGGGAAGGAACAAGAACACGTGGTAACTGAGAAAACTGAAGCCCAGAGAGGGGAAGCCATTGGCCCAAACCCACATGGCAATGACCCAACTGCGTCTTTCTTTACTACCTCGTTTTTTCTAGACTGTGTTCTTGTATTTGGCTGAACTTTCCCTTTTCCTGCAGGCCTGGCCCAACAGCAATATCTGGGTAGTCATCTACATCACGTGAAAAAAAATGCAACAGGACTCCAAGTTGTCCAACCCGGTTTCTCTACGGGGGCAGTCTACACAGTTAGGTACACAAACAGAGCCCCATGGCTGGGGCATGATGGGAGAGTGTGGCCGGGGCAGCGAAGATGGCTAAGCTTCCTCCCCAGAAACATTCATGCTTCTGAGCAATGATGGTGGGCCGTGAGTTTGCTCTGGTTTCTGCCCAGGGAGTGCCCAGAGAAACCACACTCAGCCTGCTCTTGAGAGCTGAGACACCTGTCAGCTCGGCCTTTCCTCCCTGCTGTGTGATGGCCTAGAGGGCCTTAGAGCAGGTCACCCCATCTTCCCCTTCCTGCCTCCCCTTCCTGACCCATGCAGCTTGCCTGCTGGCCATTCTGGACTCTTACCCATCCCCTCTCTGATATAACAGCAAAAGTCTCCTTCCTTATTCTTTATCATGGTAATAAATTAAATAGCTACCTTTTAGAACCCTTACTCTATATTAGGCCCTATGCAAATCCACAATCCTTGCATAGCCCATTTTACAAATTGGGACTCTGGGCTCAGAAATTTCTCCATGCGTAAGTGGTGGACTTGGGTTCAATCCTGGGCGCATCCATGTCTGATTCTGGAGCTTGTTTTCTTTCCCCTCAGACACAATCACCATTCATTCATTTACCATTCATTCATTCATTCATTCATTCAGCAGTTTTATATCAAACCATATGATGTACCAGGCACTGTTCTAAGGTCTAGATTACAGTGATGCACCAGACAGGGTCCTGCTCTCAGAACACAATGGGAGAGAGAACAATGAATGCAGCAAGAAGCCCATTTTCAGGAGGGATGGTCTCTGTGGACAAGCGGAAACAAGCCAGCATGTGAGAGAACACAATGCAGGGGTGTTCTCGATTGGATGCTTGGGGAAGGTTACCTCATGCTGGTGGATGCCAGACACAGCAGGGAGGAGCCACTGGGAAGTGGGGGCCAGGTTGAGAAGGGGCCATGGGTTGGGGCAGGCCATCGGGAGGGTGAGAGATGTATGGCTGACCTTGGGGAAACCACAGGGTGGTGCAAGTCTCCTTCATGGCTAACTATGTAGGGGCGTATGTGCCTCTCATCACCAGCCCTTCTTTGTTAAGTAGTATATTCTACCTCCCCTGTTAGGTTTAATGCCAAACAGCTCTTCTAGACTTGTCTCTCTTTTCTCTCGTTGGGTTCTGTAACAGGTTTTTCTCCTCCTGGCATCAGAGGCTGAGGAAGCTTAAAGCAACAGTTGCAGTGGAGAAAGCTGAGAACAACGGCTCCCTTGAGCTCCCCCTGGGGGCCTTTCTCCAAGCTGCACACCTCTCAGCCTCTGCTGCCCCCATCCTGCTCTGTCCTGCCACCTGCCCAGCCCTCTTCAGATGGAAGCTTGGTGGAACCCGATGTCTGGCTTTGAGTTTGGTTGCCCTACCCCCGCTCACTGGGCTTATGGACCCCTCCTGGTTCTTCTCATCTCTTGTCTGGTGCCCTGGCCAGAGATCTAGGGCCCCATGACCAGACTCAGAGCCCCCAGAACCCACTTGGGTGGAAAGTTCCTGCAGATGGGTTGCCTGGGTGGCTCAGTCGGTTAAGCGTCTGCCTTCAGCTCAGGTCACGATCCCAGGGTCCTGCAAGCGAGTTCCGCATTGGGCTCGCTGCTCAGCGGGAAGCCTGCTTCTCCCTCTCCCTCTGCCTCTCCTCCAGCTGTGCTGTCGCTCTCGCTCATGCTCTGTCTCTCAAATAAATAAATACTCTTAATTTTTAAAAAAGTGCCTACAGAATCACTTCAGATGACTCAACGCAAATTAAGAGCATCATCCCGTCCCTTCTGTGAGAATGTGTAAAGGGACCGCTTCTTAATTCTTCTCCCTATCAATGCTGAACATCACCACCTTTGGAAAACTTCCCTCAACCTCCAAGTATGGGTTGGGGGTCCCTCCTAAGTGCTTCCAGAGGGTGCTGCACTGACCCCTCCTGCAGCATGAACCAAGAGTGGTCATTTGACTACCCATGTCTGCCACTAGAAGGGGGGCTCTGAGAAAGCAGGTCAACATGGTGTCTCTAGGAGTGACAAGGGTGCCCAGCACACATGACTGAATGCACCTTATGAGGTCCAGCTGCCCCACATATGAGGCTGCTGCAGGCCTGCTGTCAGGACCGCAGCAAACCAGAATGGGCATTCATTTCCATTTCTGACGTGTGAAAATCCCTCCAGATTGGGTGACTCTTCAGCTTCCTCTCTGGTTTCTCCTAAAAAGTGAAAAAAACTGAGGGATCTGTGGGCTTAGCCAGGGTTGGAGAGTCAGAAGCCCATGGGTCAAGAATCCCCTATGACGGCAAGCAGGGAAACTAGACCTCCTACAACATAACTGACATAACCGAATGGCCTATGGGGATTTTTGCATCTGCAGAGAGTGTCCAAGACACTGCTGTAGGATGGCTTGATCCTTGGCACTGTCCAGGGTTCTGAGCCGGTCAGAAGGCAGAGGTCTGGGAGATAGGCAGAGGGGCCAATAGGGGAACAGTGGCTTTAGACACATGGGCCACCCAAATCCCTTCAAGTTGTCTGTTACCTTCGTATTTTATTTTGTTTGAACAAAGTTATGATTTTTTTCTATCTACAAAGGTAAAACACAGTCATTATGGAAACAAGAAAATACAAGAAACATGAATAATAAACATTAAACACTTAAAATTTTATTATTTCCTTTTTTAAAAAAAATCATACTGTGAAAATGGGATCACACTCTTCATACAATTCTTTATAGCCTCTTTGGTTTTTTAAATATATGCAACATATTGTGAGCAACTTTCCATATGGTTGAATATCATCCCAAAGCAGCTTTTTAAATGGCCGCAAGCGTGTCCTGCGGTACTCACGTACTAGAATTTATTTCAATAATTTCCCATGGTTGGATACTTAGGTTGGTTCCAAATTTCACTATTATGACCAACCCAGAAATGAACATTCTTTCAACTAAACTGTGCACACGGTCATAATTATCTCTTTAGGATAAATTGCTAGACATAGACTTGCTTAGGTGGAACATACAAACTTTTATAATTTTGTTACACCTCGCCCACTGCTCTTCACTGAGAAAGCTTTAAGTCTGGCTTCTGACAGCAGGGCAAAAGGGTACCTACTGTTGCTTTGTGCCATTTCCTCCTGCCAGGGCTGCCCTTGGTGTTCAATCTGTCTTCACTGGGATGGTAGATGGCGGGCCATGCAGTTGACCCCAGTACCCACCTGGGAAAAGCCCCAGAGAAACATCAATAATCTAGCTTATGCCAAGGATGGCTGGTGAGAATATCAGCATCACACTTGAAACAATGATTTTATATTTTGTCGTTGTTGTTTTGTTTTGTGTTTTAGAGAGAGAGAGAGAGAGCACAGGAGGAGGGGCAGGGGGAGAGAGAGAGAGAACCTCAAACAGGCTCCATGCTGAACTTGAAGCCTGATCTCACAACCCTGATATCATGACCTGAGCCAAAACCAAGAGTCAGACTGTGCCACCCAGGTGCCCTGAAACAGTGATTTTAAAAATGCCATGATGGGGGACTGGGCAATGGGCATGGAGCTGCTTAAGATTCTCTCTCTCTCCCTCTGGCCCTCCCCTCCATGCACATGCTCTCTCTTTCTCTCAAACAAATAAATAGATAAATAGATGATAGAGAGAGAGAGAGAGAGATAACTATCTTTAAAAATGCCGTGATGGTCCTATCAAACACAACACAAAGGTTAATAGAATCTGAGGTCACACAGACTTAGATTTGAATCTTTTTTTTTAAAGATTTTACTTATTTGAGTGAGAGAGAACATGAGTGGGGTGAGAGGCAGAGGGAGAAGCAGACTCCCTGCTGAGCAGAGAGCCCAACCCCAGGCTTGATCCCAGGACCCTGAAATCACAACCTGAGCCGAAGGCAGATGCTTAACTGACTGAGCCACCGAGGTGCCTTTGGGTTTGAATTCTGACTTTGACTTGGGCAAGACAGTACTGAGCCTTAGTTTTCTTAGCTGTGAAATGGAATCATAGGACACCTCTCTCTATCTCTCTCCCCCTCTTTATCTGTCTTTTGCCAAAATAAATAAACAAAACCTTTTAAGAAATGAAATAGAATCATAATATCCCATCCTGATGTGTTTAGTTGGGAGAGAAATGTACTCAGGTGTTGAAAACCCACAGCACGGAGCACCAAGTGAGCCTTCAGCACATAGTAGTTGGAACTCCTATTAAATAGGCCCAATAATTTGAGCCAATATAATAAATTGTTCATTTGAGGCCCTTAAGAGACCTGTTAAACTGTTAAAAATGATTTCTAGCTAATGTGGCAACTATTCTCATGGGAAGAGACGCCCATAATGAGTTAATTTCCTTAAATATTTAGTGTATTCTGTTTTGTAATTCAGTGTTTCTCAACATTCCCTGTGAAATTTTATTTGGCTTAACAGACCCTATTTTCATAAAGCTTGTCCTAGCAAGCCTTCTCCACGGCAAAAGAAAAGCTAACTGGGACTTAGACACCGGGTCAAAGACTCCTTGGCTGGTACCCTTGGCAAAATGCAGATCCTGGATTCTCAGGGAGTGCCCCAAGTCAGGCCTCCGGGTCTGTTTCACGAGCAAACTCCCAGGTAATTCCTAGAGCTAGCTGGGCCCTGGCCTGTAAACTGGCATTGCGAATGCTAGAAGGTAACCATAAACTGGATATTTGGAGACTTGCAGAAAAAAAGGATGCCGTTTTTATTTCATTCTGGTAAAAACACTCACCAAAGTGTCTTTTCGACTATATCCAGAAGGGAACATGGTCTTGGGTCTTTGAACAAAGGTCAGCCCTTAGTTTTAAACCTTTTTCTTTCTATCCTAGTCCCATCTCTCAGGGGGCCTGTGAAGTGTGCCTTCTGGTTCAGAGTGCTGGCCGAGCAGCATAACCCAGGCCTCCACGTCCAGCCCTGAGGACACAGTCATTCTGGAGGGTGTGCTGTTTAACATTGAAATGTCCTTTGGCAATGGAAGTGCTGCCTCCGACTGGCCCTGTCTACCGAAGCCTTGTGTTAGAAACCCCTGTGTTCGTAACCGGTGGCTTAGTCTGGAAAAGAGGTATAATTTAAGTGTAATTCTACACTGGCTTTTCAAGTCCTCCCAGGAAGAGAACTGCTGTTTTATTTTGTTTTGTTTTGTGTTATGTTATGTTATGTTATGTTATGTTATGTTATGTTATGTTTGTTATGTTGTTATGTTATGTTATGTTATGTTGTTATGTTATGTTATGTTATGTTATGTTATGTTATGTTTGTTATGTTATGATGTTATGTTGTTATGTTATGTTATGTTATGTTATGTTATGTTATGTTATGTTATGTTTGTTATGTTATGATGTTATGTTGTTATGTTATGTTATGTTATGTTATGTTATGTTATGTTTGTTATGTTATGATGTTATGTTGTTATGTTATGTTTGTTATGATGTTATGTTATGTTATGTTTGTTATGTTGTTATGTTATGTTATGTTATGTTTCGTTTCATTTCGTTTTGTTATCATTCCTATCTTTACTTCTCCTTACAGGTTTCCATATATCTGCCCAGGACATGGAATTAATTGTTTAGGTACTAGGCACTCTGTCAGCCACCTTATACAAATTATTTCAAATTCTCAAAGCAATTCGAGCTGGTCAGTGATGGCTAGTTGCCACTTTTGGCTGTCTAGTGTCACCACCCTGCTTCCAACGCATGCCTTACACATCCCTCGGGGAACGCTCCCATCAGGGGGCTCACGGTGGGAGGGGTGTGTATTATTGGCCCTTTCCCTGCTGACGTGGCCCATCAGACGCTCTGCTCCAGGGTTTTGAGCTCTGAGCTGGGGGTATGAAGAGCGACGTAAGTTCAGCTGGCCCGTCTGCAGCGTCACCTGACTCCCGAGGTGGGAGGCCCCCTGGGACCCCCTGGCTGCTGCCCGCTTCCTGGCCCCTTTGCGTCCCCTCCAGTTCTCCGAGCCTCCAGCCCCCTCGGTTCTTCGACGCATGTTATTTGTTGTTCCAGGCAGAGTCTGTGTCTGCTGCTTACAACGAACACCTTAATCGGATCTCCCGTGATCCTTTCTCCTCCTTTTTTTAATATAATTTTTTCATTTTTCATTTTTATTTTTTTATTGAGGTATAAGTAACGTACGGTGTTGTATGTGTTTCGGGCGGGCGATAGAGTGATTCAACAGTTCTGTCCGTTACTCGGTGCTCACACTGCAAATGTGCTCTTCATCCCCTTCAGCTGCCCCAACACCCCACCTACTTCCCCTCTGGCAACCACCGACTCATCCTCTGTTTTTGAGAGTCTGGGTTTTTTGACCCCGGTTTACAGAAAAGGAAATGGAGCTCTGCATTATAGCTCTTTCGCAAAGCTCCCCTCCTGGACAGCTCGTGTCTCAGGAAATACGTAGCACAGGCCGGGCTCCTAGGCTGGGTCGGGAGCCACCGGACCCGAACAGAGTGTGACTCTCTGGTTCGATTTCCTCACCGAGGAACAAAAACCATGACAAGTGAGACGGAAGGTCTGGAATTCGAGACTCCAGGAGCATGGGACGAACCTCTGGGGAGCGTCTCAGGCCAGATTCTGGTCCTGGATGTGAATCCAGGTACCACCTCTTCCCTTGTGATGGGTGATCTTTAAGCTTCTCTGGGCTCTTGGCCCTCTATCCTTGTCTGGAAGTACTAGAGCCTGAGCCAGGCAGATAGGCTTTCTGTCCGGTTGTAATGAGCAAATGATAGAGGCAAGTTGCGGTTTTACCGACTATATAAAGGGAAGATCTGGGAAGCCCATGAACTAGAAAATGAAGAGTTCTGGCCGGTGTTAAGCCAAGGGCGTGGATGAGGCTTGTCCTCCTGGTGCTGGGGAAGCTCAGATCTGAGCCACCTTCCGCCTAGTTGTTTTCTTCCAACATTCACTGAAAACTTACTACCCACTTATCAAATGCCAGACATGGCGCTGTGTGCTGGCTCCCCACGGTAGACTAGCACCCAGTCCCAATTCCTCCTGAGCAAGACAGACCCGTAGTCCGTCCCTACGGCTCTCTGGTGCCAGCACAATGACCCTGGCTAGCACAGGGCCAGAGGAGTAAGGGAGCACTGCCCTTTCTCTGTGTTGTGGGGGTGTGAGTGTGGAAGTGAAAGAGAGAGGTGAGAGACGCCGTGTCTAACAAGTCTCCCCTAATTACTATTTATTTTCAGACAAATCATTTAATTTAACTGGGTCTTTGTTTCCTCATCTGTAAAACGGGAATGATAACACACAGACAGATTAAATTAGGTAACATATTAAAAGGGAAAAGGCTTGGTAATATTCCATCGTATGTCTATACCACATTTTCTTTATCCCATCATCCACTGAGGGACATATGGGTTGTTTCCACCTTTTAGCTATTGTAGATAATGCCAGAGGGAACATGGGAGTGCACATTATTCCTCCTTAAAAAAGATAGAAATCCTGTCACCTGCTACAACAAGGATGACCCCCGAGGACATTGTGCAGAATGTAGGAAGCCAGCCCCAGAAGGATAAATTGCATTATTCCAGTTATATGAGGCAACCAAAGTCATCAAGTACTACCGTGTCAAAGTAGAAAGCAGCATGGTGGTTGCCGGGCTGGAAGGGGAAGTGGGGCGTTGCTGTTCAATGGGCTAGAGTTTCAGTCCTGCAAGATGGCAAAGCCCCAGAGAACCGCTGCAGGGCAAAGTACGTACAGCCAACACTGCTGTATGGTGCGCATAAACATTTGTTAGGAGAAAGATTTCATGTTGTTTCTTATCACAATAAAAAAGGGAAAGGGCATCAGCAAACAATACCATATGTTCTTTATGAATATTTGCATTTGTAGTAAGTGTATAAAAACATGGGAGAAGGCTGCCTACCAATTTCTGGCGAGCAATTGTTTTTAGGAAGGGAGGGAGAAATGGGTTTGGGGAAGGGAGACGCCAATGTATTTGTGAAGTTTTCATTTTTAAAACAAAGGGATCCTGAGCAAAATGGGCAAAATATTCATCAGTCACCCTGGAGTGAGGGATACGTTGGGATTTATCATCATATATTGTGTTCGAAATATTTAACAATAGTAATTAAGAATAAGACAGTGCTCAGCAAAGTGCTTGCCATAGAGAAGATCTCAAAGAGTAGCAGTCGAATAATACAAGTAATGGAAATACAAATCAAAACTCAAAGTGCACACAGAAGTCCAAGAGAAATCCTGAAACGAGAGGGAGCGTGCTGTGCCTCTGGAAGAGCACATGTGTCCCCGAGGGACGGCAGCCAGGGCCAGAGCGCTGTAAGCTGTCCGATGCGCAGAGACACACTGCTAAGGCTGGCTTCAATCCAGGCACCTGCGTGCTGGTCAAGCATGGAGCAAAATGAAGTCCCAGCTCCAAGGCCTGCTCGGTCATTAGGGACCAGGTAGCAAAGCACCTGGAGTTCTCCTGTTGTTGGAGAGAATGCAAAATGGTACAGCCACACGGGAAAATAGTTTGGTGGTTTCTGATACAGTTAAGTATTCCCTCACCATGGGAACTAGCATTCCCATTCTCAGGTACTGGCCCCAGGGAAATGAAAACTTACGTTCACACATACCTATACACTCATGTTTATAGCAGTTCTGTTCATAATTGTCCAGAAATGTAAACAGCCTGGATGTCTTTCAACTGGTGAGGGGGTAGACAGACGACAGCACGTCTAGACCGTGGGGCACTACTCTGCAAGAAAACAAGCGAACTATTGATACGTGCACATCTCAAAGGTATTCTGAGTGAAAGAAGTCAGTCTCAAAGAATCACATTCTGTGAGATCCCATACATATGACATTGTCAAAAAGACATAACAGTGGCAGAGAACTACCAGCGATTGTCAGGGCCTAGCGATGTGGGAGTGGGGGCGGGGTAAGGATACAAATGGGGAGCAGAAGGGAGCTTTCTGGGGTGCTAGAACCAGTTCTGTATCCCGATTGTGGTTGTTGTCATGCCCCTCGATCTTAAAGTTCATAGAAATACACACATAAAAAAGTCAGGATTACTGTGTGTTGATTTAAAACAGAATTTTTTAAATCCTGGAAGTAAACATATACTTTGAGGGTTGTCAGCCATCACTACTAATACTTTTGAATTGAAGCAGGAAGACCAAATGGTATAAGCGAAAAGTCAGGCATTTCTTAAAAAATGTCTAGAAATCACATTCATTCATCCAGCCAGCCAGTCATTCTGGTTGTTCTCACCTGCACACATCCAGGGCTCATGGGATATACAACCTCGATGGAAGATACAGAAAACATCACAAAGTGTGATGGGTATCAACAAAGAAGTAGGTTGATGGCTGAAAGAAAAGTTTCTGCAGTAGTTTCCACTTAAGCAAGAATTTGCCAAATTCATATCAAATCCAACTACTTTCAATTACTCTTCCCATTAGGCTATACCCACACGGCTATTTGCACATTGGCAGAAAATACCTAATTTGGCGTATTTGCAAAATGTGCAGTAGTTGTGTTATGTTGCAGGTCCTTTATAAAACACAAAATATCTGTCTTCAACTCCAAGTTCACTTTATGTGAAATGCAAATCTAATGTATGCATCTGTACTGGGAATGGGAGAATTTGGGTTTCAGCGTGTGAATCTAGCGTCCTTCTCAACGGGGATAATTAGCAAAAGAGGGAACTAGGACATGCGAATGGAACCAGAGGTCAATAGAGGTTTATTTATTCTTTTTATTTATTTCTCTTTATTGATTGCATTGAAGCTCTAGAATCAATGAAAGAACGGGCCAGAGACAGCCAGGGTGTGGGGTACTGCCCGTGCACGCCGTGTAAGATGTTGTCATGGCAGAGCCAAGACCAGTAATCGCAGAGACTGGCAGCTGCCTTGAGAAATGTCTACTTGGTATGCAAACAAATGGATTACACAAACCATGCTTACTTCCTTTTCGTGACTGACAATATTTTGTGATTTAGGGATCCCAGTGGGAGCCAGAAGGCAGAATCCAGAAGGTACATACCATCGAAACTTGGGATGAGTATCGGACAAGGCACAGAAATAATACCCCTTCACACGTGCATCCCCTGCAACAAAATAAAATAAATTTGCAAGTTTATTTTGAGATACAGTTAAAAAAAGAATATGGATTGATGGATGGAGGGATGGCTAACTGGTGGGTGAGAAAAAGAAATGTAAGCCCTCCGTGAGGTGGAACCAACTCCCAGCTCTTCACCTGTGGGCTGCACACAGTGACTTCCTTCCAAAGGGACATGAAAAGAGAGGAAACAGGGTAAGCTTACAGTAGAGAAATCGGGCACACAGTAACTCACCCAGGTCATCAAAACCAACACCCACAGTGACACATCATGTCGACAGTCCTTGATATGATGTGATGTGAATGGCATTTTACTTCTGTGGTCTTTCTTCCCCAAACTCATAATCCCAATGTAATCATGAGAAAATCATCATATCAGGCAAGGTACGAAAACAAGCTGAAGTGTCCATCGGTAGACACATGAATAAAGAAAATGGGGTGTTCATACACACACACACACACACACACACACACACACACACACAATGAAAAATCACGCAGCCATGAGAAAAAAGGAATTCCTGCCATTCCTGACCACATGCAGGGCATGATGCTGAGGGAGATAAAGCAGGCAGGGAAAACCACAAAGAAGTTATGATCTCACTTAAAGGTGGAATCTAAAAACTGAACTCAGGGGCGCCTGGGTGGCTCAGTCGTGAAGCGTCTGCCTTCGGCTCAGGGCGTGATCCTGGCGTTATGGGATCGAGCCCCATATCAGGCTCCTCCACTGGAAGCCTGCTTCTTCCTCTCCCACTCCCCCTGCTTGTGTTCCCTCTCTCGCTGGTTGTCTCTATCTCTGTCGAATAAATAAATAAAATCTTAAAAAAAAATAAAATAAAAATAAATAAATAAAAACTGAATTCAGAGAAACAGAATGGTGGTTGCCAGAAGCTGGGGGACGGGGAAAATCAGGGTGATGTTGGTCACAGCTTGGCGGTAATGGTTAACAACACTGTATTATATACTTGAAGGTTGCTAAGGAAGTAGGTCTTAAGTGTTCTAACCAGAAAAAATGCTAAATATGTGAGGCGGTGGAGGTGCTAGCTAAGTTGCTGTGGCGAGCATCTCGTAGTGTGTAAGCGTGTCGACTCAACACGCGGCATGCCTTAACCTCACGCAGTGCTTTACGCCAGTGAGATCTCAGCAAAGCTGGAAACAAATATCAATTAATTTTAAAAAGCAAGGACATTCATCAGGCACATCCCAATTGAGGGACATTCTACAAAATACCTGACCATTATTTCTCACACGGTCAAGGTCATCAACAAGAAGGAAAGCCTAAGAAGTGTCACAGCCGGAAGAAGCCTAAGGAAACAGGACAACAGAATGTACTGTGGAATCCTGGACGGGATCCTGGAACAGAAAAAGGACATAAGGCAAAAACTAAAGAAGTCTGAAAAACTAAGGAAATCTAAAAAAAACTATTTTCATTTCACTAATAATAATACCGCAATAGGGGCCCCTGGGTGGCTCAGTCAGTTAAGCATGCGACTCTTGATTTCAGCTCAGGTCACAATCTCAGGGTCATGAGATGGAGCCTGTAGTCGGGCTCCGAGCAAGGCATGGAGCCTGCTTAAGATTCTCTCTCTCCTTCCCCCCTCCCCCCACATACCTACTCTCTCATCCTTTTAAAAATAATAATAATACATTGATATTAGTTTATTAATTGTGATAAATGCACTATATTATTGTATAGTGTTAATGATAGAGGAAAGTAGCACATGGGACATGGGAACTCTTCACGATATTAAAATTTTTCTGAAAATCGAAAATTGCTCTAAAATTAAAAGTTTATTTAAATAAACAAGCTTAGGGGTGCCTGAGTGGTGCAGTTGGTTAAGCATCCGACTCTTGGGGGCGCCTGGGTGGCACAGCGGTTAAGCGTCTGCCTTCGGCTCAGGGCGTGATCCTGGCGATCCGGGATCGAGCCCCACATCAGGCTCTTCCGCTATGAGCCTGCTTCTTCCTCTCCCACTCCCCTGCTTGTGTTCCCTCTCTCGCTGGCTGTCTCTCTCTGTCGAATAAATAAATAAATAAATAAATCTTTGAAAAAAAAAAAAAGCATCCGACTCTTGGTTTAAGCTCAGGACATGATCTCAGGGTCCTGAGATTGAGCCCCGAGTCAGGCTCCACGTGCTTAGTGCCAACCTGCTTGAGATTCTCTCTCTCCCTCTCCCTGCCTCTCCCACTTGTGCACTTTCTCTCTCTCTCTCAAATAAATAAATCTTTAAAATAAATAAACAAACAAGCTTAGTAAAGTGTTAATGGTAAAATCATTGGTATGCACTATAAAATTCTTTCAACTTTGTTGTATGTTTCAAGTGATTCATAATTTAAATAAATCAATTCATAAGCATTTTGTTTAAACTGCAGGGTAGGAAGGGCCTGAAAAGCGGCCAGCAGCTAGCAAGCAAGCAAAGGATTGCGAAGTGAGCTGCATAGTACTAATAAAGATGTGCAGATTGCCTCCGGGGTTGTCCTCTCGGTATGCTGTGTTCACTGCTTTGTGTTATTTGATATAAAATAAATCATAAGGATATTAATAGCTTCATCATCGACTTTGGTTCCTGCAGCCCTGGTTTCCTCTTTGAGATTTTAAGTTTCTTAATCACAATTTCTCCTAAATGCCCCACAATTGGAGAAATTCTATATATTTGCCTATTTCCACAGACAACCCACCATCCCACTTCACAGAATAAAATTGAGGGCAACAAGCATCACCCCCCATTTCCTGTCCTCCTACATACACACTTATTTATAACCTCCCCACTTGCCCCCTTCCTTCCAGACTCAGAGAACCATTCAGGGTTGACCCCTCACCTTGTCTTTGATCCTCCCCTTCCTAATCCTTCCAGGACATCCCCATTTCCCATCAATGATTTCATTGTTTTCCCAAATTTCAAATCTTCTCCCCCAACTCGTCTTCACAGCCTCCAAAGCCTGTGAGCTTCATCTCTAAACAATTTGTGTCTTCCAAAAGCAAAACAAAGCAAGCACCCCAAAGTTCTCGCTCTCTCTCTCTCTTTCTCTCTCTGCTCCTGTTCTCTTTTGCCCATGGCCAGGCTCCTCCGGAGGACGGTCTACACTTGCCGTCTGCACGTGTGTTCATGTCTCAGTGTCCAACTCCACTCTGAAGCCCTTGACAAGCTCACCAATGACTTCCTCCAAAGCCCACACCAGAGCCTTGACTCTCAGCAGCAGGCGACACTCGTGACCAAGTGCCTGCCGGATAATCTCTCCTTCTCTGGCTTCCAGGAACCGCTCTCCTGCCCTGATCCTTGTCAGCCCCTCTTGCTGGTTCCTCTTCCTCTGGTCACCCTGATAAACATCAGAGCTCTGTCTTTGGCTGTCTTATCATGCCCTAACACACTCTTCCTGCGTGATCCTTCCAAGGCCTCCATCGCCCTGATGACCCCCAGATCTGCACTTTCCCACGTAATACCAAGACCCGACATGTAGCTTGTTGTGAGGACCAACTACGCCCTTGGCGCTGTTTAAGCATTTTACCTACATTGTCTCATCTGATCTTTACAACAACTCCAGGAAGTTGCCACGAACATCATCGTTCTATTTTACTGAGCACAGACAGATTCCCAAACACAGCTGGAAGCCAGGATCCAAACTCTGACCTAGGCTCTAATCAACACACTATGCTCCTTGAAGAACATCTCCACCTAGAGATGTTTTCATCCATCTCAAACTCAACATGGCCCAAATGGAACTTACAATCTTTTCCCCAAAATTATTTCCATTACATTTCCAGAAGAGGATCCAGGCTTGGTGAGGCCCGCGGCTTCCAAAAATGAACAGAGGAAGGCTCTTTGAGAAAAATAAAACAGTGAATACGAAATCAGGTACAGGGTCTTGAAAGTTGCCCATGAAAGTGAGGGATGCTGACACATAGCTTTCATTAGCTTCTTAATGACCCCCCCCCCACACAACACATTGTGTATTTCAGTGACCAGCGCATAGTCACTCTAGTACATATAATTTCACCAAAATGTCATATTTAATCTCTCCCCCAGACCCAGGGACATAGGTACTTATGTCCCCATGCCGTGGTGGGGACACTGAGGCCGAGAGGGGAAGTGGCTTGCCCAAGGTCATACACGTAGAGATGAATGCCAGAGAAAGGATTCAAAATCCGGCCCAACAGTTGCTGAACTTTTATGTTTACCGAATTCTCACAACATCCCCCAGTTCCCCCCCACCATCCCTGTGAATATGATTGCCCTTCTCCCAGGATCCTGGGGAACGGCATGAAAAACAGGAGTTAAGGGCCAGCCTTAGACTGTTTCCAGGCAAGACTGCTATCTGTCCCTTTGTCCTCCTTCTGAGATGGGGCCAAAAGGTTGTCCAATAACAGCCACCTGCCTAGAGATCAGGACAAAAGTCATCTCACCTGATACCCAGTGGTCAGAGGAGAGGACCAGGTGAAGGTGGTGCTGAGGGCTCAATTCAGAGACGAGACACCGACAGACTACATTCAAAACCATGTACATGTGTCACGTTTATACATTCACTCACTCCTTCATTCACTGAAGCATTACTCCTGCCTCTAACTCAGAATGATATCCAGACTCCTTTCCATGGCATACCTGTATGACCCTGGACAAGCCACTTCACCTCTCGGCCTCAGTGTCCCCACCACAACATGGGGACATAAGTACCTATGTCCCTGGGTCTGGGGGAGAGATTAAATAAGACATTTTGGTAAAATAATAGGTTTCAACAAACATGATTTGGTCTCCTTTTCTCACTTTGAACAAACCATGGCCTGTTGCCTAAAAGTTAAATTGTACCATTAGAAAGCACTTCTGTGCTTCACCCCTGTTCTACCAAAGTGAGAAAATGGCAAAATCCTGTGCTGTGTCTCAGTTCCCCATTTGGTTTATATCCAAGCTGATATTTCCCGCTTGTGAGAGTAACAAAAGAAATGCAAACAAAAACCAAAACAGCTTCACTTCCCGTTCCCTCAAGATCCAGCATGACAATCCCATTGCCCCCCAAGCAGAACTGCATGTCAACACAAGTGGCAGAGGAAGGGAGGCAGTGTGGCCTCTCCAAGGCTGTAGCAGCCCAGGAGGAGGCAAAAGCTGGGAACTCCAGCAAGGGTATTGGACGGCACCTCCCAGGGCCCCTGAGCCGGCCTTATAAATGCCTTCCCTTCTGGGAGCAGGTAATTCGGCTTCACGCGGCTGAAGTACTTTTGCTCTCATGTAGTTCTTTTATTCTTCTTGCGAAAATGTCCGAACAGACTTTAGGGCACACCAGACCTTTTCCGAGGAGGCCAACTGTGAACATACCCGTCCGCACACACGCGCACACCCTGGTCCCAGGTCTTCACTGCTCCCCCACCCCCCACCCCCACCCCCAGGAAGTAGGTTTCTCAACCAGCAAGGCCGGGTATGAGTCACAGGCAATTCCATTTTGTTTGGGGGCATCAGATCGCCCTCTCTCTCTCACAGGGTCAAAGGAGGTGCTGACAAGGAGAGATGGTTCTGACCCGGAGGGAAATTCCCACGTCTGTACAGTGGCTTGGAAAGATCTCGGTCCCTTTGCTCATCTCTCTTAAGGGGCAAGGATGCCCTTGCTGGTAAAGGCGCATGCTCCGGGGACGAGGCTCGGGTCTGGGGTTGGTGGCGCTGGCGTGGTGTGTGGACGGTGGGCGGAGTGTGGGAAAGGGGGCCCCTGTAAACTGAGCGGACTCTGCTGTGGGTGGCGAGGAGAGTATGTGGGTGTGTGTGCTCACGTTCATGTGCAAAGGGAAGGCATGGGAAGGGAAACTGAGGCCGTTCATATCTGGCACCACAGCTAGTTACTGGTGCTTTCAAACTTTCCTTCAGGACCTGCTGCCTCTGGGGAGACAATGAATGAGAATTCCATGGCATGCTCCCCCCCCGCCTGCCACCCCCTTTCACCTGGTCCTCTCCCCCACCCTCAGTCCATGAGGGAATGTGGTGAGGTTTGTTGCTCCCACAGTGTTCTCTCCCCTCAACTCAGCTCAGACTAAGCAGAGAAGTGGGGCAGGGGCCCTCTGTCCAGAGAGCATCATGGTGATGGGAGGGGAAGGGGCCAGTGGGGAGGGACCCCCGGAATCCAGGAGGGGTGTTTCCACAGCTCCTTGAGGATGGGGAAGATGAGTCTTCAGGAAGGCTTGGGTCAGGCATCTCCTGCTGTTTTCCTTGCTTTGGTGAAAAGAAGCTTCCCGGCTCTTGGGATCCACCTGCAGGCTATCTGTCCTCCTGGGCAGAGATAGAGAGGAGAGAGACAAACCAAGCAAGGCAACCAGTCTCCAAAAGCGTCCATAGTTCTGATGGCGAGCGCTGCCCTGCGGACCAGCTCTGTCTGCAGCCCTTCCGTCCGGGGCCACTCGAAGGCTGCCACAGCACTGTTCTGGTGACCAAAACCCAGGCACAGAAGCTCAGGGTGGGTGGGTGCCCGCCATTCATCCCGGTCAAGAGGTCAGTGCAAAACAGCACTAGCCAGGCAAACCACAGGAAGAAGAGAAATCCAGACAGTCATTCAGGAAACAGAAGCCACTTCACAGAACCCAGAGATGGGCAGACGCCTACACCTGCCTTTTAGGAAAAAAGGGAACGTGACAAACAAATACTGTCAGTGAGGGTTTATCAGAAAAGCACAGGACCCGGGGTGGGGACTTGTCGGGGGCCATTCTGAGTTTAAGTTCTGGTCACCGTCTTTTCGCAGCCCAGTGCCAAGACTGCGTGATGGCCCTGCTCTACCAGCCCGGCACTGTTGCAAGGTTTCCTCCACTGCCGAGGCTCAGAGCTCACAGGGCTTCCACTTAGATAACCTGAAACCCAAGAAATGTGAGAGCCTTCTCCCTGAGCCTTGGCTTAATTGAGATTTGATTGTGCTCACCCTGGCAGAGAGCAGAGCAGCATGGCTCCCTTCTCCCACCTCCCTGCCCCCCTCCCTGTGCAGTCCAAGCTACAGGAAATGCTCTCTAGCCAAAATGTGGCCTTTCTCCGGAGGTGGCAAGCTGCAAGCCAGATTAGCTCCTGAGTCCTCAGCTGGTCTAGGTGTTAGGAAGATCCCGATGCTGCTGCTTTGAGCATCAGTGCTGTGGATTGTGCCAGGAGAAGCCTGGGAATATACAGGGGACTGAAGCCTCTCACCTGGGCTTTCCCTCCATCCCTTATATGGGGAGGCTGAGAGGAGGGTGGGAGGCCTCTCTCGAACCCTCCATCAACATCCTCGCCCCCGTGAAGATCCTGCCTGGCCACCGCCTCCTGCTAAGGTGACCACAGCCTTGTACAAGCTTTCCTCTTTCAGCAAAGTGGTGTTCCGGTGTTGTTCATCAGGCGGACCCCAAAACTGAAAAGAACAGGAATCCAGTGGCAGTGCTTGGCGCCAAGGAAACGTGCTGCTTCTCTGGAAGACGACAGAAGCCCCAGATGCACTTGGCATGCAAAGCTAAATGAGCAGAGCAGAAGGGCCAGTTCCGTTCTCTGGAAGAAAGAGGATGCACAATGTGGTTTTTCAGTTCCTGGGGCTTCAGGAGCTCCGAAACTCCCTTCCTCCCTGTCCTTGCTGCGCCACCATCAGTCGTGGAAAAAACTCAGCCTCCTCCTCCTATTGCATCAAGGTTCCTGTGGCCTCAGTTTACAAGTCAGTGAAATGGAAAACCTAATTTTAAACTCTTTACCTACGGTGTGAGAGAGATAGGGGTGACTCTCGTGGGCTTTCCTGCAACCCTCCTTCCCCCCTCTATTGCCCTCTCTCTTTCTCCCCTGCCTTTGCTTGTCCTTTCTCTTTTCCTCCCAGCCTCTGGGTCCTCTGGCCTCTCTCCTCTCTGCCCCCTCCAGGCAGGAAGACCAGAATCTGCCTTTTTCTGGTTAAAAAGTCCTACTTTGCAGAAGCAGAGCCAGTTTATGAGCCTGCCCTTTCCAGCTGGGGATGATGTTTATTTACATTTAGGAGCATGAGGAAAGCGCTTAGCTGTGAGTTTCTGAGGCCAGGGAAAATTACAGCGATATATAAAAGGGTTTGCCCTCACCAAGGTGCTGAGCTGGTACTGGGCTCAGGAGGCTGCGGGGCTTGAGGAGGGCAGTGTCAGAAAGGAGGAGGTCCAACACTCCTTCTGACTTCAGGGACTAACTCCCTCAATGTTCTCAAGCCAAGAAACAGGGAGAGAAGCAAGGAGGGAAAGACAGGCAGAGCAAGACACAGAGACAGATAGACCAAAAATCAAAAGGGTGAAGGGAAAGAAAAAAAGTGAGATGGTTCTTAAATATTTTTAACGACCAGTTAGATTTGAAGAGAGCAGAAAGGGTTTCAGAGGGATTCGTCCTTATTTACTACTAAATAAAAAACCCCCATTGCGGGTAACAGGCGATCCAGGAAGTTTCCATAAGACCCAGATCCCCAGGGCCTTTGTTCCTGTCCTTCAGGACAACTTATAGGTATAAGGCATTTTTCTAGGGTGCAGGGTGGCTGAGAAGCACAGTATACCAGACACAGAAGCTTGTCCTAGCATCTCAGGTCATGAATGACCTATCTGAGGTGCTTCATGTCCCCTTGTCCTCCGCATATCCCTGTCCTACTGTTGTCCCCAAGCTGGAGATGAGGTCAAGGTGCGGGGGCAGTGGGGCCAGGATCATACAGCCCCCAGTTGGAACCCTGGGTCCGCAGCTTATGAGCTGTGTGTCTGAACCAAATCACCTAATCTCTCAGAGACTTGGTTTTCCCATCTGGAAAATGGGGATGTGAATATCTCACAAAGTTGTTATCAGATTTGTTAACGGCATTAGTGTACTATTAGCAAGGAAACAGGTCTTGGTTTCCGCCGGCGACCACCGTGCACTCAGCACTGCACTGAGTCCGGGCTTTACATTCATGATCCCAGTCGGTCTTCACATCACCCACCAGGTGAGGATTACAAAACACCCTCACTCATTACATGACACGCAGAAAGGCAAAGCCAAAAGCTACTGTGGACAGGGTGCCTCCAAAACCCCTCCCTGTTAGCAGCCAACACGTCATCGGTGACCAAGAAATGTGAGCTACCTCTCCTCGCCCTGCCTGTCACCTTTCTGGTCTTCTCTTTGGACAGGCCCATTGCCTGCAACCGGAGCCCAGCCCTGCGCAGCTGCAGAGCCCCGGAGAAGCAGCTCGGCCCTGGAGGGGGTGGGGAGGCTCCAGGCCTGAGTCTAGCGGCCAGAAGCTGGCTAAGTCATCTTGAGCAAAGCCATTCCATCTCTCTGCAGCCTCAGAGTCCTCGTCTCTAAAATGGAGATGGAGGCGATGGGATGGGTTTCAAGGACCCAGGGTAAGGAGGTGGTCCAGCGAGAAACCACAGCTCACCAGACAGGCACGTTCCCCTTCCTCTGTCTCAGCCCATCCAGGAGCCTGGCTTTGACCCCTGGACCCTGGGGGCCCAAGGGAGAAGTCAGGCCCAGGCCCGGCTCTGGCGGCATCCAAACTTTGGCGGGGGAAGAAGAGGGACCGCACACCTGGAATTTACTCAAATCTGGGATTTAGAGCCCCAACCTATTAGAAAAGCAGTGAAATTTCAGGACAGATGAACAGGCTAAGGGCTCAGATGCACGGGGCTTCAAGTCTCTGTTCTGACCCTCAGTAGCTATGTGACCTTGGGCAAGTCATCACCCCTCCGAGCCTTAGATTCCTCATCTGTAACACGGGAATAAACTAGTGGTACCTCCAAGGGTGGCTATAACAAGGCTTGGGACCACCCGGCCCAGCCTCCGGCACACAGCAAATGCTCCCCCGCGCCGCCGCTACTGCTCCTGTGCCTTTGCAGAGAGCCCAGGGGGGCTGTGCGCCCTGGCTTCCTGCCCCCATCTGACATGGGGCCTCACCCTGCCACCGCTGCCCACAACCAAGTGCAAGGGCTGCTTACAAGGTGCACGAAACGTCATCTGAAAAATGAAGGCTCTGTGCTGCTCGTGGATTTTCTATTTAAATGTACTGATTCCCTAATTATAATCTCAGCAAGAAAGAAGACCGCGGACCAGCGGGGGTTGTCGAGGAGAAATTACTTGGCAATTTTCTTTTTTCCAATGGAAGCAAAGGGAGGTGGAAGAGCAGGACGAAGGGCGGAGCTCAGATTCCCTACCCTGTCCCTTTATCTGGGCTTAATGTTCTCTGCCCGTTGGAGGCGACTCAGCACTTCCCTTGGAGGGTAGGCCATGGGAATGGTGCTTGGGGGGTGGTGGGGGATAGGGGCTGGCACTGGGGGGGTGGCGGGGGGAATTACCCATAGACTTATATCTCTTTGGCATTCCTCTCTTTCTTGAAAAGCCAAAGCAGGCCGGCTCATCCCTTCCCTCCGGAGTACATACCCATTTCATAGATATTTTTTTTCTTTTTGAATTTCCAAAAGTAGAAAGAACACTTGCTCAGAAATACCCAAGGAGCTTGTCGAAGAGTCAGACCCCAGAGTCTACACACGATCAGCCTCTGCCAGCCGGGGCTGGGCACTGGCTTCTACACTTGACCGGTACACCTCAACTGCTCGTCAAATTCTTGGGCAACTCAAGTCATCAGCTCTCGGGTTTCTAAGGTTGTAGGCTTTACAAGTGTGAGACGCAGAAAAGGATGGCAGGAGACTTGCTGTGTCCTCTGCACAAAACGACCCCAAACAGTACATTGTCATTTGCAGAATAGCAGATCCAGGACTCTAAGCAAGCTATTTCCAAGCATAAGAGCAAAGCTGTGGAGTCAGATTCATGGGGCTTAAAAACCTGCTTCCACCTCCACCTCCCAACAGAACAGCTTTGGCCACATGCAGCACCTCTCCGGGCCCCAGTCTCCGTGACCGTAAAAGTAAGATAATAACAGACCCGTCCTCCTGGAGGATAGCATGATATTGTGTGCTCACACAAGCCCATGTCTGCACACGAACGCACACAAATGCATCCCCAGTACCTCGCAGGGTGCCCGGCACATATGAACTGCTAGGAGCTGCTGTTTATTGCTGGAGGCTTACTACCAACCACACACATACTCATTCAGTCCTCACTACCACCTCTCTGGTAAGTGACGTTTTTGTCCTGTTTTACAGAAGGGGAAACTGAGGCTCAAAGACAGGAGGTAACTGGTGCAAGGTTAAAGCAGCAGTAAGGTCAGAGCCACTGGTTTATTCATAAAATATTGACTGCTCTCCATGTGCCAGACTCTATTCCAGGCATCGGGGATATTGTGGTCCACGAGACAGACGATACTCCTGGTCTCTCAGCAATCACATCTAGGTGGGGAAAATTTGGAAACAAGATTGTCTACTCCAGAGCCCACAGGTCTGACCACCGAACTGTCTCCTTGATAAGTGATGGGTCTTACCGTCATGGTCAAGCACACAGGCGAGCGTCTCCCATCCCCCATCCTGTGTCTGGGCTCCCGGGACACTGTACTTGGTGGCACTTGCTCAGAAGAGCCATGATCTGGGAATGGGGGAACAGGTGGAGGGTGGAAACAGACCACCAGGTTCAAGGTGGCAGTCGTAAGATCTCACAAACTGTGAGAAGAAACAGCACTCATTTTGTAGTCAAATCTAGCCTTTGCTGCCTGTGATTCCTGAAAACATTTTCCAAAGTCTGTTGAGACCTCCCCAGTACTAAGAGGGAGGGCTGTCTCTCCCAGGGCCCCCAGACCCACACCCTCCCTGGGGTGGAAGGGTGGCAACACCTGGCCAGGTGGGCTGCAGGTGGGGAGTGGGAGCTTGGGCTCCCTCTAGTGAAGCAGTGAGGTAGTGCAAGAAACACTCGCATCTGGGCACAAAGCCACCTCTGCAAGACTTCCTCCCCATCAAGAAGATGACGGGTTGAGTGAGTCCTGGTAAAAAATGGCACCTCCTGTGGCTATCAAGGACAGCAACAACTCCCCAGCAGAGCTGTCTGGAATGCTTACTCTTTTGAGGTACTTGCCTCTGAACCTGACCTTCCCCCAGTATGTACCTGCAGATCCCTGGGTCTAGTCCCCGGTCGCCCCGCCTCAGACGTCCCGCTGGAGGTGGCCTCCTCACCATCCTCTTTGCCATACTGAGTGCACGCTGCTTCTTCCGCTGGGCCTGTTGGGTCGGGCTTGCCCCTGACCCCAGCCTGCTGATCACTGCCACCCCACTGGGCCAGGAGTAGGGGGTGTGGGTCATGACAGCGATTGGTCCTGAGTCCCATTTCCAGGCTCAGCTTTGCCTTGCCTCCTGGAAGCCACCCCACAGTATTTTTGGAGCCACTTAGCATCCTAATGATTAGCAAACTATTGCAACCAGATGCCTGGGCTCTACTGAGTCAGCAGTGAGGAGCAGACCCTGGCCAGTGTGACTTGGAAGGAGTCACGTGACCTCTCAGGGCTGCAGTCTCCTTGTCTGAAAATTGAAACAAACTACTGAGGTTAAAAGGGACAAAATATGGGAAAGCACTCTAGGCGGTAGAATGCACAAGCTGTTATTAGTATTTCTGTTATGTTTGAAACAGAAGTCAGCTGAGATGCCTGACATCTCCCACCAAGTAGTGGACCCCTTCCTATTATGCATCCTGGGCACAAAGGGCTCTATTATGTAGATGGGGGGGTATGGGAGAGTAGGGTTTTTCCTGGCCACCTGGACCTCTGAGCACCTGCTTCCACTGAATTAGGCCACTTCAGGGATCTGCTTGGTGTCCTATGTGCCCTGGTCCTATTATACATCAAATCTAGCTGAATTTGTAATGTAACCCTTCTCCTAATTTTCATTTTAGAAAAATATGACAAGACCCTTGTGGGTAGCCAACTTCAAAGGAGACAGAGGGAGTTTACCTCGTAGCCACACAGACAACTGAAAGTTGAATGTCGGACATGCATCTTCCTAAATATCCTCTGGCTACTCCTGCCGGTTCCTACAACAGAGAACTTTAAATATTTTTTTCTGTGTCTCCTGTCAACTGTCGTTTATCGAGGCAACATTCAGGACCCACACCCCAGGAAAGACAATTCCTTCCCTAACAGGAATCGAGGTACCTGCTGACGGGATAACTTCTTTCTGTCCACTGCATTTTTACTTCTCTCCGGGCTCCCCATCCGTGTGAGCCAGGGGCTGAGAAGGATGCTGCCGCGGGGTGGGGGATGTGGTGGCCCCAGGCTCCAAGGCCTCTCCTTGTTCTGATGCACGGTTATTTTTGAGGGGTCTTAGCTCCCCAGCGGGAAGTCAGGGAATCAAACTCGGGCATTTTTCCATCTGCATGGCAGGGTCGTGGTAAATGTGTGTCCTGTGAGGGCATAGCCCACTGACACTTTGGCGGACGCAGGACCCATACACTTTCCAACGTAGGCTGAGCCCACATAAAGAAGGGGGCCCAGGAAACTCACATTATGTCCAGTCCTCTGTTCTCCTGCTCTGGAACCTCTGAAGCCCAAGGATACCTCGCTCTCAGACTCCTGGCTGGAGACAGAGACAAGAATTATGAGTGGTAAGAAGGCAAGACTGGCAGTAATTCCAGACTCCGGATAGTCCCATGTGGGTCAGAACACCCTGGAGGGACCAGTTACAGGTCTCAGGCTCTTCATGTGTGTAGTGGACTCTGGGGTTATTATAACAACAGCACACCAACTGCAATAATGGCTGCCATTATTTGAGCACGTATTATGTGCCAATCCCACGCACACTTTTCACTGGATATGCTCATCACATGGTGTGAGTACTGTGATTACCCTCATTTTACAGATGGGGAAGCGGAGGCTCCAACGGCTTCCTTTGTCTAAAGTCACACAGGTAGGAGGTGTGGGAGCAGGGCTTTGAACCACCACAGGGCACTGCCTCTGAAGTAATAGGCTATTTAATGCTTGTGTACAATTTGCAATTTAGAAATGAAATTCTCATGTATTATTTTGTTTCTCCCCATCAAGAAACACCGAACCTGGAAGCTGACAACTGTAGCACACAGACAAGAAACGGAGGCTTGCACAGATACAGGGGTCTGTCCGCCTTCCCTTTGCTCGTAGGAACGGGAGGGTGATGCAGAAGAAAGGGGTACTGACCTTGCAGCAGAGAGATCACTGAGGACAGGGGTGGCAGGGCGTGCCTCTAAAAGGAGTGACAGACACCTTCCCTGCCACGAGCAAGCTTACACACTAGATGGAGAAAAATGACACAGACCGCCCCAAAAGGCTGAGAGTCACCTCTGGCACGCCAATTGCCTCTTGCCCTTCCCGGAACACACCAGCTTGGCGCTGGCTTGATTCCTCTAAGAGTTGAGTTGGTTTTGCCATCTGAGGCACTGGGCACGGTGACAAGTTATCTCAGCTCTGCAGTGAGCATCACACCAGAGTATAGGAAATACTCAGCACCCCACTGCATGCCCTATGCAAACGCCCCACTGTCTCCTGCCCACCCATTAGCCACCCAGGATCCTGCCAGCCCCTCTGGGCACTGATGTAATTACCAATAAGAGGATGAATATTTAAAGGGACTCTTATTTAACCGGTAAATGCTTCCTCTCCAAATTCCCTCCATCACTGTCTCTGATTGGATTCTAGAAGGACTGTTCTGACTTACACCCAGAGCGGCCTGTGGTTTGGCCTTATGAATGGTCATGTGACCATTCTGCCCTCTTTCTTGATATGGGGCCTTAAAGGTAGAGGGGACCAGTCATTCTGGCCTAGCTGTGAACATTGAGGTCAGCTCCCCTATTCTGCCTGGCCAGACAGGACCCTGGTTTGTGGGGGAAGGGAGGAAGAATCACAGGAAAAGGAACTGGGCACCCATGACGGATTACCCCGTTACTATTGTCGACGCCCCCGCTCGTTGCCACGATGGGTAGTTTCTCCCCAGAGCCAACCCTACCGACCCTTGGTCTCAGACTCCTGGCCTCCAGAACGGTGAGACCTGAGATCCTGGCTGTCTTAAGCCCCTCGGTACATGGCAATTTGTTACAGCTGCCACAGGAGACTGATGCCAAGCAGAAGAGGATGGGGGAGAGTCAAGAATGACTCCCAGTATTATGGCCCAGGGGTTCTAGAGGCTGACGATGTGGTTTGTTGAGCTACGGAATGTCAGAGAAGCCATCTGGGCTGTTTGCAAAGAGCAGGGCCTGGGGACATTGGACAGGTGTACGGTGATGAGAAAGCAGGAGAACAGAGGCATCCAGAATCCATTGTATCTAGGAATTGGGGCCCCAGCCCTAATCTCTGCACTTTGGGGGACTGTATCCTACTTTCAGGGACCCTGGGAGGCAGACGGGGAAGCAGCCCTGACACATTAGTCGGCTTGTCTTAGAAGCCTCTCGGTGGTCAGCCGGCAGCCACCAGAGCCCACACCTGTGGCCTTTGGTGTCCAGCTTCAACAGGTCCTGCTCTTTCCATGATCACAAAATAAAGGGGTCCCCGTGGTGGCCCAGGACCAAGTCCAGTTGTGAGCGTAGCGTGCTGTGGGGGCAGGAGAAGACAGCAATGGGCAGGATGTGTCAGCAGGCAACAATGGGGTAGCAGCTGGGGACACAGAGGGAGAAGGGGGGGCTTCAAGGACCAACTTGGTCTCTTCCCATCTTTTGCCTGGAAGCAGCTGCAGCTGCTCCCTCCCCCTTCCTGCCAGTTCTGCGGCCAACTGGTTCCTCCAGCCCACAGCTGGGCCCTGCAGACCCGCTGACACAGTTGAGCGCAGTGGGTATTGGACCCCAACACCAACTGCCCTGCCCTCCACACAAAGGAGCCCGAGGACCTCCAGCCAACAGTGCTGATGAATTTCCATCAGCTCTTAGGCCTCATTTTCCCATAGTTACAGCAGGGAGAAGACACCGGGACCCACTGAAGGCATGGAGCTGCCGTGCCCCGAGAACAAGGCGAATCCCTCTCTGAGGACCCACTTCCACAGAAGGGGATTTTTTCTGAGACTTAGAGGAAAAATAAAATCTGATTTAATTCTTAGGAAATTGCCTTTCTACCCACCTGTGTAAGCCTGTATTTAAATGCTAATATGTTTGGCCTGTTGGGAGGCCACATTTAATATTTTTTTCCGGAGCAGCAACAAAAAAGTCATTTATTTATGAGAATTCTGGCCTCCCCACCCTCTCTCCTGAGTTCCTCATCTTCATTTGCACCTACCAGCTGGATGCGGCTCTCCGTAAGGCACATGAAATCTGTAACCATCTCCCTCCCCAGACCAGATCCTCTTTATACCTTTCCTGGTTTTGTTTCCAGAAATGCTGGTGGCTTTTAACCCCCTCCTGTTCCCCAGACTTCCTGCAGTCAGTCACCAGTCCCACTGACTCAACCCTCTCCCTTGGGGCAAATCGCCAAATCTGACTGAGCCTCCACGTCCTCATCTGTAAAATGGGTATAATTAATAATACTGACTCAAGGTGTTTGTTATGAGACCCAGATAATAAGCACAACACCCAGCACAGCGTCTGGTAACAGACCTACAAATTATGATGATTATTTTTATGATGACCTTGACCCCCATAGAATCTGCCCTCTTCGTCTTCACGGTTATTCTATCATGAACTGTTCAGTGAGCTCTGCTGATTAGAAAACACCGACTGGTCGCTATTTGCTTCAAGGAAATTCTTTACCTTGTGCATTTGTCTGCTTGTTTATGGTCTGAGCATACCTACCCCACACCACCTCTAAAATGCAATTCCCTCAAGGGAAGGGAGGCTGTCTTATTTACTGGTGTAGCCTCAATACCCGGCACAAGCTGGAAGGGAAGGCACGTGGCCTGGCTGGTTATTAAATGACCAACCCCAGCTTCAAGGGCTCCCCTCTCTGTCCTGCTCAGTGCTGCTGGGCTGGGACTCTATAAGCCACATTTCTGCTTTGCCAGCAGCCCCAAGATCGCCTCTGCCAGTAGGGGGACAGGGAGGAGGGGACTGTGTTCCTTCTCCACACCTTCCTGCTCCTGCCTGTGTCCCCAGGGCCACTAACAATGGCATCAGCTTCTGGTGGCAGCAAATGGTTCATTTCTGATCCATAGTTTTTGAACTCCCAGAGTCAGCCTCATAACTCCCCTTCAGAGACACCAGCCCCAGCTGGCCAGCACCCCATCCTAGGAGGACCAGGTCTCAGCTTCAGGGAGCCCCTCCTCCAGGCTTCTCGTTCTGAGGATCCCAGTCCCTTCCTTGTCTGCCCCCCCACACACACACCCAGTGCTAGAGCTGGCCGCCGCTTCCTACGGTTACCATGTCTGTGATTCCTCAGCGTCTCCTCCTGTCCTTGTCGGGCCTCCAATACCCATATACCAAGTCTTCACATGAAATTCTTGCTGTCCAAATAGCTGGTGAGGCTGTGTCTCCCGGGCTGCAGTGAGGCTGAATCCGTGCCTAGCATCCGTCCCCACCTCCTCTCCCACCCCCACAGCCATGGCCATGGAGGGAATTCCTTCAGGCGTTGATCTCAGCTCGCTCCAAGATGCGTCCAGGAACAGGGGTTTATGATTATAACAGACAGCTGCTGGTTTCTTTCAAATCAAGGCAAAACGTGTCTCACTCAAACTCCCAGTTGCTTTAATCTTGAGCCCTGGTGAGATACGAAATAAATTTCGAATTTTAGAGCCAAATGTCAAATGGCCTTAGGCTCAAATTCTGCCTCAGCTGTGTGGCCTTCAACAAGTAACTTTCCCTCTCTGGGCCTGTTTCCTCATCTATAGAATGGGCAGCATAATAATACTTGCCTCATAGGGCTGTGTGGATCACGCATGTAAAGGGAAGGACTCGGAGGCGTTGCCTGCCCATAGAAGGCTCTCAGCGAATGTTGCTGTCAATGTCATCATCGTGTGGACAGCCTTCCAACCTTCTAAAGGACAGCATATCTGTCCTCTCTTAGCCTTGTTCTCACTTGTCAGCACACTCTTGTGGGCACAGATGACATCTGGAGCCCCCATCTGCTTCTCCTCCTGTCCCGCAGAAATGCCATGTGAAGGTTCTTGTGAACAGTGTCAGATGGAGAGTAACTCTGCCTTCCCCAGGGCCCTCGGCTAGTGCGCCTCTGTGACAGGGAGGCTAATTACAAACCCGCTGATGATCTGAGTTCCCTGGTACCACCTGAACGCTCCATTACCGTCTGTCCCTTTCTATTCCTTATTTGCAGAATAGCGTGTTCCTTGAGCAGAGAACGATTTTTCCCCCGTACTCTTCTATTATGAATTTAATACTGACACAACCAGCCTTCCTCTGGTGGGAATGTTCTTGGCACACTACGCACCTTGCCCACGTTTCTGAAGGTTTTGCTGTGTGACATTTTGGGTGCTGCTGACCCTTTGGGGCCTGAGTCATTTCTCTAACTTGGAGAGTTCAAATACTTGATCCTTGCTGAGATCGGAGGAGAATCTGAAATGCTTGGTGTTTGAGATACTACGAGGGGAGATTAAAAATTGGAGCCTGGCCCCAGGCTTTCCCATAATCCCAAAGGCTTACCTATACAGCCCCTGGTTTCGTGGAGTGGTTTTAGGGGCCAGGGGCAGGAGTGGTGGCAGCAATTGGACAGTAAGAGTGACCTTCCCACTGACCTTGGCTTACTATGCCAGGCACGACATTCAGCACAGTGATCTCATCGAAGCCTCCCCAGATGAGGTAAAGATTATTCCCATTTTCCAGAAGAGAAAGCTGAGGCTCTGCAGCTGGCTCAGCAGCTGCTAGACTGCAGACCTTAGCATCTCAGGCCTGTCTTCGGCCTTTGCACTTGCTGTTCTCACAGTCGGAATGGTTATTACCCCACAGAGCCATGTGGCTCGTTCGGGTCTCCGCTTAAATGTCATTTAATAGAGACAAGCTTTTCTCAGTGACTCTGTAACGTTAGGAGCTCCTGTCCCTCTCCACCCACTTGGTCAGCTCTCTCTTCTTCAAAGCACAGTCCTGCATGTGGACACACTGTCTATCTGTCCTTCCACCCCAGGAATGTGACCCCAGTAAGCCCAGGGACTTTGTTTTGTTCTCCACCATCTGCTCGGCTCCTGGAGCTGAGACCCGGATAGTCTGTCTTCAACATTCATACACACGGAAAGAACAAGCAAGTGGTTAAATGCCCAGGGCAAAGGGCCAGGCTCTTCACCATTACCCGCCTTGCCTGGAGCAGGGATGGGATACTCCTTCTTGGGATTTGCCAGCTCCCACAGACCCCAGTGTTGTGTCTCTTTCCCCCTACCTTTCAAATGACAGGACTCCAGATTCCAGAGCTGGAGCCCAGATGCAAGTGCCCCCTGGACTTCTCCTGTCATCCCAAAACAGATGCTGCCTTCTGGGAGCCGCTCCTGCTACAGTTTCCTGGCCAGGTTTGAGGCAGAAGGCAGACTTTTGTCAGCTAATGTCACTGAAGTCACAGCCATTGTTTCTTCTGGCTTCTCGATCTTCCGTGTCCCTACCTCATGGGGGATGGAAGAGAGAGGCAGCGGGGTCTAGCTGAGAGTTCTGTCCTGCGAAGTTCAGAGGGTGGTACTCTCCATGGCAAATGGTCAGGTGGCTAGCACCGCCTCCCTCAGTCTTTCTCTCAACTCTCTCCTCCTCCAGGCAGCGCTGCTCTTTGTCTGCTCCTTGCCCACCAGGTGTGTTCCACGGTCAAGTTCTTTCCTTCCCCTTCATCACATCTACCTGCCCCATGTCTCCATCCCAGTAAGATGGCGCAAGGTGAATAAAGTTCACTGGACAAACGGATTCTTGACAAGGGCTTGGTGCCTGACGATGAATCCACTCCACCGTAAGGTCGGGAAGGCACTGACCCTGTGTGTCTGGTTCGCCTGACCCACTGTTTTCTACATCCTGGGAGCTTGGTAAATACTCATGCGAATAAATGAACCAGAGACGAAGTGCCATTAACATTCCCAGAGACCATGTGCATTTTAACTGGAACCTTCAATCCTTAGGAAAAAAAAGAGTGAATAATGGGGCAATTCAAGCCCTAAGTCATCAAGCACAATGGGATATTTTTCCGTCAGGACTCCTCTCTCTGTATATGTTGTGACTCATACCGTGCTGGTGAGTCAGGGTGCTCGGTGTTTGTGCGCTGTCTCTGGAGTCTGGTCTTAGAGCTGAAATTTGGTGGTGACCACCTCAACCCCCGAAGGGCTGAGATTTGTTTCAAGATTTGCTTCCACATGACTCATGGAAGATGGAGAAGAAGCTGGACATGGAGCATGAATTCCACTTATCTGGCATTTTTATCAACTGGTAGCCCATTCTCTGGCTTAAGAGCGATCTATTCTTCTCAAACATTCCAGAGAAGCAGATAACAGGAAGACAAGAGAGGAAGAGAAAGACGGATGGAGAGGAAGAGAAAGACTTTCCTAGGGTTCGGCTTAGTTCAGCTGCTGGGGAATTTCATATCGGATGTCCGTGTTGTCACGGTGCATCACTGTGATGCTGATGGCCCCAGGAGGACCTTTTGAATCACCAAAGAAAGTAAAGTGCAGACGTCATGGGAGAGGTACCTGCCCTGTGTAGGGGGTGAGATGAGATGTCCGCCAAGGTCCCTTCCAACCCACGCAGTCTGTGCTACTGAACAGCAAGCAGACTTCTTATTAATCCTATTTGCATACCGGACTTCATATTTGCATACTGCCTTGCAGGTTTACTTCCCAGAGTATCGTACTGTAATCAAATTGAATTCTCCTCTGGCACTTCTGAGAAATACTTTCTTCATCAAGGAAAGCGCGAATCGCACCCCTACCCCGATGACAGCGCAGACTTCTGGCAGACTTTGCGTCCGGGCACTTGGAGCTGGAGGGGGTCGGAGGCATCGGCCTTCCCAGTCACGGAGGCAGGCTGCCCCTGCTGCTGGTGCCCGGGCGGGGGCGGGGGGGGGGAGAGCGCACAGGCTGGCTCCCCTGGGGCTCCCACTCAGCCCCACTTCTGCTGCCTGCAAACTTTCCACTGAGTGCCGAGCAGCGGCTTTCGGCTCTGTGGGGAGTTCTCCCACATCCGATCAGGGCAGGGAGAATTGATCTATCAGATTAACCAGGAAGGAAAGAGCGGGAGAGCGAGCAGCAGGCTGCTGAGCGGAGTGTTTTTGCGTAGCAGTCCCTCCCTTCTGACTCGAGTATTAATTGCTACATTACCACTGCCATGTAAGAAAGACAGTCAGCAAAGCCTGGGAGAATGCCAGCTCCTCCCTCCCTGCTCTGCTCAGCCTCACTCCTCCTCGGGTCCCTCGGAGCGCCCTGTGCCCTGGCAGGACGTCCCCGTCCCAGCCCCGGCGTCCTGAGGTCCTCCCGTGGTGAGGACTTGAGTGGACAGCAGGAGGGGGTGGAGGGAGGGAGGGAGGGAGGGAGGAAGGGGGCAAACATCGTGCCCTGCAGGCTTTCTGGATGCAGAAGCCGGACTCACTGCAGAGGCAGCTGTGCTGTTCCCGGAGCTTCTGGGGTACATCCGCCTCTCGGGGTTTGCCTAGGCGGGCTCCAAGCGCCAGGGCCACGCAAGGTGGGTGCTTTCCCTTCCGGGTGCTGACAGCAGAGCCTACCTTCCCTCTACCACCATGAGCGGCTGCTCCAAGAGATGCAAGCTTGGGTTCGTGAAATTTGCCCAGACCGTCTTTAAGCTCATCACTGGGACCCTCAGCAAAGGTAGGGAGCCTGGCCTTGACCCTCATTTTCTGTCTTAATGTGGTCTGGCTGGCCAAAGTGGCAAGTGCCTTGGTGTGGCGTCTGTGGCTGTTCTGGTGTGCTGGGGTCTCGGGGCGGGGGGGGGGGGTGCGGGGAATGGATGGTTGGGATTCGGGGTTGCTGACAACCTGGGTCCTGGCTCTGAGCGGGCGGGCACCACGCCAGGGAGCTCAGCCGGCCATAATTGCTTGGAACTTTGGAAATGGATTTGGTGGTGTGTGGCTGATTGGTTACAGGCGGGCAGAGGGACAGAACCCTTCCCAGAGCACTGGAAGCTGCTTAGCGTGACTGGAGTTTCAAGAAGTTATCCAGGGAGTTGTTGTGTCTTGTTGATAAAAGAGAGATTTGATGTGGTGGGTGGTGAGTAATTCTGCAGAGCAGAGCTGCTTGAGGAGGCCCCAGGAGGGGGCGGCAGGGCTGGAATCCACCACGCACTGGTGAATGCAGGATTCGTATCAGCTCGGGGGCTCATGTGCCAAGGACTTTCTCTCGCCAGGTTCCAGGGTCCTGCATTTCTGGGGCTTTGTTTATCCTTCTGCTCTCTTGAACCCCCGTTCCTCTGCGGACCCTGCCCGTGTCAACGTCTGTCTTCTCTACTTCTCCAAGAACTGGGGCAGCAGGGAGTTGGTAGGTTCAACTCCCCAGGCAGCAGAAAGGGTGGTTGGGAACCAGACCTAGGACTGTGTACACTCAAGTCAGCCCCAGGATGCGGAGGGGAGGCTGACGTCTCAGGGCCGTTCCTATCTCCCGAACCCCACTATGACACTGTGCCCGGGAGGGCGAGGCACTCAGAGAGACTCTGGCAAACTTTTTGGAGATAAAATTTGAAGAGAGAGCAGCAGCATGATGTGGTTTCACTGGCTGAAAAAAAGTCTTTAAATATTCATGCCCTCTTTTAGGAGGAAAGAGTCTTTGGGGGAGACGCATTGGAAGCAGCAGGCCGGGTATTCAGGGAAGGAGGGAAAGCCACAAAACCTTGACCAGGATTTTTTTAAATGACAAGGAGAGAAGATAAAGGCTGCGTGTGGCCAGCTGTGATGACGTGACACCGGTGTTCCAGGCCCAGAAGTTTCTGCCTGGTGCAAACAGAACAGCAAATGTCAGGGGTAGGGATGGTGAGGTCTGCCTAGCTCCTTTCTCAGCCCCATCACCACCCTTGTTCTGCCCCCACTACACTTCTCGAATAGGGCGCTGCGCCTCCAGGACGCCCAGGGAGACCAATGCTGAGGGTTAAGCTGTGGGCAGATTTCCCGCAGCCCTTGTGGGATGGACAGAGGTGAGGAGCTGAGAGCCAGGACTAGAGGATGCCCCAGAGTCCTCCCCACAATTCAATCCTTCCAAACAGGACTTTCTTCCCATATCACGGATTCCAGGATCTCAGGGGATGAAGGGTGAGGGGCAGCCTCCCACCTTAGCCTTTGCTCCCCAGAGGTTTAGCAGAAAGATCTTTGGCCCACACTCGGGAAACCTAGCTCTCAACTCTGGCTTTGCTCCCTGGGCAGGCCTCAGCCTCTCCGAGCCTCAGTTTCTTCATCTGTAAAATGAGTCCATTACCTGCAATCTGTTTACCTTCCAGCATCGTTGGAAGGCTCCGGGGAAGCTGAGACATAGGATCACTCTATGGACTATGTTGCAGTGACCCGATGAGAGGACGCTGTCAGGGACTGAGATGGGCCTGGGTCTGGAGAGGGTGATCTAGGCCATGCCATCTGCCGGAGCAGGGTCAAAGGTCTTCAGTGTAGCTGGCTGCAGGTGGGTCTATGCACTCCAGGCAGTTCTGAGGGGGGGCTGGGGGGGAGGGGGACAACAAAAATAGAATTAAGTGTGAGAAAGTGAGTGAGTCAGGGAGAGGGAGAACATGCAGAGGGGTGTGTGTGTGTGTGAGAGAGAGAGAGGATAGATGGCTATTTGATTAAATGAGCAGGAAGATACTGTCTTTTGCATAATCGCCTACAATCATTTGCTTAAAATTTATTTACTGAGCACCCACCCTGTGCCAGGCTCACTGCTGACCCCGGACACTGGAGAGTATGACACAAGTTCTCCCCCGACCAGAGCGCACAGGCTGAACACCAGACATCACCTGGACACCACGCTGAGTGCAGAGATGGAGGGAGGCATGGGGCCAAAGAGAAGCCCGGGGCAGATCCAGAGGCCCCTCCAAAAGTGGCATCAGCTGAGATGAGAAGGAAGGCAGGACGGGGCAGGCGGGAGCAGGCTGGCACGAGCAGAGGGAGCAGTGGAATGTCAGCATCCGCCAAGAAACCAGACAGCAGGGCAGGATGGCCCCCTCTCTCTGCTCAGAATCCCAGAGACTAAGATCCATGGGATGCGGAAAGGGCTCCACAGGGACCTAGTGGCCTCCTGGCCTTTCTCCGTCCTGCATCCGGACGGAGCTTCCCATAGCCAGAGCTCAGGGAGGCGGCCCGCAGTGGGCCCCGGGGCAGCATCGCTTCCCTCCACTCTGCAGAGAGCACCAAGGGCTTACACGCCCTGGCTCTGTGCCAGGCACGCGCCGGGAAACTGGTGTTCTGCCCAACCCAGGTGTTTGCTAAATATTTGTTAAATGAATGACAGTGGGAGCAGGGCCAGGACTGGAGCAGGGGAGCAAAGAAGGTCTTTCTTATGCATAGGCCAGCCCTAAGTGACTATAGATTAGATCCTACGTGGACACATTACAGTAGTTTAATGATTGCTGGGTTTAATTGTGATTTCATTTACTCATTACTCATTGCACAGGGTCCTCGATTTGCAATAATCCAGCCCTTAGAAGGATTTTTCTTTGTCCCTTTCAGAATTGGGGCATGTAAAGGTCCTACAGGACCAGGCACCTCCTGCTGGTTGGGGGGGCAACTCGTCGTTTCTTACCTGCCTTGGGAATGCCTGGAGAACAGGGAGAGCCCAAGACCACCCCTCCCTGTCCTTCCGTCATCGGACCACAGCCACCTCCCCCTGATTTTAGCAATCCCCTCTCCCACTGGTCTAAGCTGCGGGTGGCCCAGACTTTTCTCACAGATGCCTTTTTCAGAGATGGACTGAGCAGGTCCCCCTGCTCACACGTCTCCTTGACCTTGTGCTTTTCCTCCATAGCTCTCATCACAATCTGTGATCCATGTTCCTTTTAGAAACATGTTTGCTAAAGGCTGTCTTCCCCACCGGACTTCAGCTCTGGGAGGGCAGAGACCTCATGAGTTTTTCCTGGTCCCAGTGACCAGAGCTCCTCGGCCAGCGCCGGGCCTGGAGTGGCTGCTTTGCCGATAGCGGGAAACGACTGAAGCAGCACCTTGGGGCACAGACGTCCGCCCGGGGTCCTGAGAGGATGTGTAGAGTGGGAGCTTTCCAGGACGCGTCGTGCAAGCCCCTGAGCCAGAGGTGTTCAGTAAACACTCTCGGAACTCTGTCAGCGGCAAGACCCGAGTCTGTGGCCAGAGGGTGAGCCTCCGGCCAGACAAATCGTTCAGAACCCTGCCTAAGCTTTCTCGGTGTCTCAGGAAGGGCATTTAATTGTCCCCCAAGAGGGGAGGCTGTGTGTGGGGAGAGATCCGGCACAGCCATCCCTGCTCCTTCAGCTTGACTCTGATTTGTTCCACGTACTGAATTTCTCTGAAATTTAAAGAACGAGTTCCTCTCGCTTTAAAAAACAAAACAAAAACAAAAAAAAAAAAACAGTGTCCTTTGTGGAAAGGACAGTGGGTTGCCAGACTAGGACCTCCTCAAGTCCACTGCACACTGGCCAGGAGTCTCCTGCAGGGTCCCTCACCTCTCTGGCCTCAGTTACCTGCTCTAGAAAATGGAATCACCATGCCCTCCTTATAGGATGAAATAAGAGTGCGTCTATAAACCCCCCGCGTGTTAAGCACACGGGAAATGTTTGCTGATGTGACTGCAGCTATTAGCTAGTCCCCAGGACAGTGAGGCCCTCAGGGCAGGGACTCCATCTCACTAACTGCTGCTTTCTTCAGAGCTGGCACAGACTCTGAATGTGGCCTCTCTAGAATATTCTATTCCCCTCTCCATAACTTGTTTTCCTCAGGTCCCACCTAGTGCTAAGATTGACCTTTGAGCCCTTTCCCCCACCTGATTCCCTTATTAGGAGTTAATAAAATGACTCCCAGAGCCAGGCCCTCCCCAGCTCTTTAACTGAGCAGAAGCCCAGCTCCTGGCCTAGATGGCTGGCTAACCCCCGGGGTCTGGGGGACCTGCCTGGTTCTCTTCTTTCACAGCCAGCTCCCTAGTCACTTCACAGAGACCCTGGGGCTGCGGATGGGAATCCAGGTAGGGCAGGCTCCACTCTGGTTGGGGAGGTTTAAACCATCTCCTTCTGGACTTTGGGAACCCTTCTGTCACCCCAGAAAGAGCATGAAGCCCAAGCCAGCAGGAGGGAAAAATTCAATACAGGAGAGCTTCTAGTTGTCCAGGCCACCCACATGGCTGCAGGGTGGGGGGGGGGGGTGCTACCCTTGTAAGATTTATCTCAAGGACAATGCCCTGGAGCCCCGACTCCCCGTCTCCCACCCTGGCTGGTGATTTCTCTCTGTGCTTCAGACCCATCACAGACACGCTGTTCCTCTCGCCTCCTCTTCTCCAGGAACTGACCTTGAACTTGGCTCTGCCTTCAGGCAGGCCCAGCTTGAGTCCCAGCTCTGTCAGCGAGCAGCTGTGTGAGCTTGGGTGAGGTACACAACCTCCCTAAGCCAAGGCTCCTCCCTTTTAATTGGAGGTAATAACAACACCAAGTGCAAAGGCTGTTGGTAGCTCAGTGAGGATGACACGAGCAGCGGGCTGCAGCTGGTAGGGCTAGCGGCGAGTCCCTCCCTCTGCCAGGCCCTAGGCACCTCCCCTGTCTTGTCCCAGTCCTGACCTTGGAGTAGCGGTTGCTATCACCATTTTACCAGATAAAGAAACTGGCCAGGTGGCCCAGCTGGCAGTAAGTGGCAGAGTGGGGATTGGAACCCAGGTCCTACTGGGGCCAGGGCCAGGCTCTTGCCTCGCTACTCCACGGGGCTAGAGAAGACACCCCTGAGGGGATCGCTCCCCACCTTGTCACTGGCAAAGAGTGCCCCAGCATCCCACTAATTTTGTAGGTGGGTTTGTCGAGAACTATCACACCAGCTGGGGCTCTTCAGGGAAGCCATCCGTCTTCCGAAGAGTTGTGACAAATTCCTTCATGCGGTATGGCCTGGGTTAAGGAATAAGCTTTATGGGGAATAGAATACTCTGCAGGCCGAGGTCGGCAAGACAGCCTCATACACGCTCTCCCAGCATCCCTGTCACCTCTCAGATAGGTACACTGGGGCCAGGGCACCTGCCAGACATTGCATGGGCTCCAAGACCATAAGGGACCCTCCCCACCACTCTCCCTTCTTATAGGGCAAGTGTGAGGAGTGGTCATGTCAGTGGGGAAATACACAAGGTTTTAGGCACCAGGCACTCTGGAGTTGAGAGACTGACCGTTTACTAGAATTCTCTGGGAAAGCAATAGCCTTGACCCTGAGAACCTTGGCACCTACGAGATTGACTGAGCCCTCTACCAAAAGGAGCCATCTACCATGCCACCTGTCCCATGAGCAGCTCAGCTTGCATGCACTTGCCTGCCACCCCGGGGCCCAGCTAGCTCACTGTCTTGGCAGCACAGGCCAGCACTGGGTCATGTTAGGACAACCCTACTCCCTGGTTGCATCCAGGAACCTCTGAGTGCTTGTGCCTTGTCATAAGCAGAAAGTTCAATCACTGGGGGTTCTGGTCCACTCCTGGCCTCTCCAGTCACAGCCAGCACCTGCCAGTGTGGGGACCAAGCTCGCCTGGGCTCTCCCCATGCCCACGAGCCCTCATTCCAGCATACCTGTCTCTCATCCTTGCCTCCCTATACCACACACATCAGTCCTTCACCCATTTCACTGGCCAGGTCCCCATAGTCCCATAGCAGCCCCCTGCCACCTGCCAAGGCTATCCTTCTTTGGGGCCACTTGACCTCTCCTCCATTCCAGTTTTCCTGTGCCCTGAGAGATTGGCCCCTCAATAGCAGGCCCGCACTGCCTGTCTGCCATGGCTGACCAGTGTCCCCTCAGCGTCCATCTGCACCCCAGCCAGGAGGGCAGGAGGGAGGACCCCGCTCTGAGGACCCCATGGAAGGGCAGAGGGCTGGGGAGAGGAGAGGAAGCAGGAGATGAGATAGCACAGGCTCTCTGGGGCCAACAGGAAGGAAAGGAGGCCAGGACCCAGGAAAAGATGTGAGGAAAGGTGTTTACTCCTGCCAGTGACCACCCTCCCTATCTGTGAGGACACAGATCCCCAGTCTGGAGGCAGACGAAAGCCTTGCTCCTGATGGGGTGAGGGCAGGAAAGCCATGAACACAAAGCCAACCCTGGTCCCCTCTGGTTGAAGCCACAACATGTCCAGCCCATGTTCTTAGACCTACAGCAAGTAATAGCTTTGGAGCCAAACCTGAGTTCAAATCCAGATCTTCCCACTTGCTCACTGAGCAGGAGGATTCCTTCTCTGGGCCTCAGTTTCTTCATCTCTAAAATGACGGAGTTGCTGATTTTGAAGTTCCCGTCCAGTTTTAGAGTTTTAAGATTCGATATTCATAATTGCAATGCTCCTCATGGCACCTGCTCTGGCCCCGACACTGCTGTAAGCACGGCGCGTGCTTAGTCAGCCCCACTTACAGGTGAGCAATTCGGGGCTCCGGAGAGGGAAGGGCCTGGCTCTGAGTCACACAGCCAGCATGGGACAGAGCCAGAAGTGGAAGTCAGGCTCTGTCTCCACGTTCCGGCTGTGGCTCCCTCATTTCACGCCCTCCATTCCTAAAACTCAGATCCGGGATAGGAAAGCAATGAAGACAAAGTTGATGCCTCCCCAGTCCGGCCAAGAGGCAATACGTGCTCTTTCAGAAGTCAAGGTGTCAAGACCTCTGCTCTGACTCAAGCAGCACAATTCCAGAGCATCCCCCTGAGACCCAAGTCCCCTGTCCACACCGCAAACCACCATCGCAGGCCATCTTTTCCAGCCAAACGACAGAAAATAGGGGAAACTGGCTGGATAGCCCAGCCTGCAAGGACAGGAAAGAAAGAGCCCGGTACAAGGCCTCCCCCTGCAAGGCTAGCCTGGCCAGTTTCCAGTTCTTGCCGGAAGGAGGTGGGTTGGAAGCAGAGGCAGAGAACTGGGTGGGCGTCAGGGAGGGAGATGTGATTCCGATGCTTGTGTCTGGGAGGCTGGGGTTAGCCTGCCCTAATTTTCTTGCTGTAATCTTTTGATTAACCCTGGGCCAGTTTGGGTGGCATTTTTCAAACCATCTACGCTTGGCAGGCAGAGCCAAGCCCAGGCTTGCCGCTCACTATCTCCAAGCATCAGCTGGGAAGCCACTGTCATTCCGAGCCTGGAACAGCAGAAGACACACTGGCCGAGGAAGGCGCTGGCGTCCTTGTGCCACAGGTTAACCCTGCCCGTGCCTCCCCAGCCCAGAAACAGCAGCCTGTCGTTCCAAGCTCAGCACGCACTGTGCAAAGAAGAATAATTGCCACGGTCCCTTGAGTACTCTTCATTTGCTGGGGCTTTCAGGGGATCCCTACTTTCAGTCCAGCCTTAGCCCTGCACGTTTCGTACTCTCACCATTCCCACCTGAGGATGGGAGAGGTTGAATAACTTCCCAAGTTCACAGAGCCAAACGGGCGCCAAAGGTTCCGTGCGGTACTAAAGAAACACCCTCTCTATCGAACCCCTCAGCACTGTCACCCCCTGGCATGGGCGGAACTGTGCCGCCTCCCCAGTTCATTTGTTGGGGCCCTCACCCCCAATGTGACTGTATCTGGAGATAGCACCTTAAAAGAGGTAATTAAGGGTGAATGTGTTCACAGGGGTGGGGCCTTGATCAGATAGGACTGGTGTCCTTGTAAGAAGAAAGGCACACGCAGAGAAAGGGCCACATGAGGTCACAGGGGTCACCTGCCAGCAGAGGAATGAGGTCTCACCAGAGAGGTCTCAACCGTGCCAGCACTTTGGTCTTGGACTTTCAGCCTTCAGAACCACGAAAAAAATAAATTTCTGTGAAGTCACCCAGTCTGTGGTATCGTGTTAGGGCAGCCCTCGAAGGATAACAGACCCTCAGGGACAATTCTCTGAGTAGCAGACTTTCCCATATTTTGTATTGCAGTAAATACACATAACATGACATTTACCATTTTTACCATTTTTACCACTTGGAGGCGTACAGGTCAGTGTCAGTAAGCACACTCGCCCCGCTGCACAGCCGTCCCCTCTGTCCGTCTCCGGAACCTCAGCATTGCAAACTGAAACTGTGTCCTCAGCAAACACCAGCTCCCCGTTCTCCTCTCCCCCAGCCCTGGCACCCCTACTCTCCTTCCTGTCTGTACCTATCTACCTGTTCTAGGTGCTGCATGTCATGGAATCATACAGCAGTTGTCCTTTCGTGTCTGGCTTATTTCACGTAGCAACGTTCTCAAGGCTTCTCCATGTACATGTCAGAATTTCCTTCCTTTTGAAGGCTGAATAATATTCCATGTACGGACCTTGTTTCTTTTACCTATTCACCCACTGCTATTCATCCATTCCCATATTTTGAAAATACAAAAGGGATCCCATTATCCCCTTGTTCCCAGCTCTGCCTCCAGGGGTTTCTTGACACATCTGGGGTCAAATGCAGACTTTTCTCTGGGGCCTCCAGGCTTCACTTGATCTGCCCTCTGCACTGGCCTCTTCCAGCTCCGGTCTCCTCCAGGCGGTGCGCCCCAGCCCCCAGGCCCTGCTGCTGTTGCTGGCACGCTAGTGCCCCCTCTCTGCAGCCTCACAGTTACTGTTACCTCCCGTGGACACTCTGTCCCACCTCACCTGGCTCTGTCTGGAACATTCTTTCCTGTGCAGCCCCCATCTCCTCTCCCCAACACACACATCAGGCACTTCCTGTCCACTAACGCTGCCTTGTTTTTCCACGTAGCACTTACTGCTCGTGCAATGACGTTACCCATTGATTCACCTGTTGCTGGTCTGGCTCGCCCACCAGGAGTTCAGTTCCATGAGGGCAGGGGCTGTTCTGGCCATCAGCGCTTTCCCAGCAGTCGGTGCAGGGCCTGGCACATAGCAGGACTCAGTGGAGGCTGAGGGATCGACAAGGCAGGTGAGAAGCCCGAGGCCCAGGGAAGACCACCCAGCAAGCAGGCAGCAAAACTGGCCTTCAATCTGGGCCCTTCGAATCCTCTTCCCTTTCCCCAAAGGCTCTGGTCTACCTTTCTGTTAAAGGCCCTGGTACTGTATTCCACCTTCCCGTGTCTGTCTGTCCATCCACACTTACCCTTTAGCAAAGCCACCAGTGATCCTGCAATAGGGCATGAGGGTTTGAGCCATCTGTCTGGCTCCTCAGCCCCCCATCCTGAGAGCTGCCCCTTCCTGTCACTGCGGCTATGGGCCATTTAGTTCATCTTTGATTTCTTCTTCCCATGGAAAGAGGGTAGTGTTGCCATGGGGAAAGGACTGGCATTATTCTCCATTCTTCCCTCTGCTCCATTCAACTGGGAGGCCCCCCTGTGAGTGTGTGAAGTGACCAGTCCCTGCCAAAGGCCTCTGGGGGCTGCAGACACAGCTGGCTTCCCTGCCCATGCTCTAGCCCTTGGGGATCCAGGACCTTTTGGGAACATGATTTTGGGAGTTCATTAGACTCCAAAGCCAACCATTACCCTCTGGAAGCTGTTTGACCTTCGGAAGTCCCACCACTTCTTTGAGTCTCGCTTTTGCTGGAAAGTGGACACAACATCAATCTTGCAGGTGTACTGAAGTAACACTGAAGCATTCAGCACAATGTTGCGTCATAGAAAGAGCTCCACAAATGATGGCCTGTTTTCACTTTTAAGTGTTATTGCTCTTTATAGGAAGTGAGGTTATGTCTCCTCTCTCCTCTCATCTATATACTAGGCAATATATACTCCTGGGTCTCAGAAAATGGCTGGGAATGGGGCGCCTGGGTGGCTCAGCCATTAAGCGTCTGCCTTCGGCTCAGGTCATGATCCCAGGGTTCTGGGATCGAGCCCCGCATTGGGCTCCCCACTTGGCAGGAAGCCTGCTTCTCCCTCTCCCACTCCCCTTGCTTGTGTTCCCTCTCTCACTGTCTCTCTCTGTCAAATAAATAAACAAAATCTTGAAAAAAAATGTCTGGGTGACTGAAATCACCATGTGGACCAGAAGAGCATCTGAGACTTCTCCAGCATTCTCTTCACCTTCCCTCTCCCTACCTAGAATTAGAGTATCAGTGGTAGAGAGTCTTATTCTAGGCAGATGGGACAGGAGGGCTAGCATTGCATTCGAGAATGAGTTTAGTATCCAGAGCCTTCAAAACCCATTCAGGCCATGGGACGCCTGGGTGGCTTAGCCAGTTAAGCGTCTGCCTTCAGCTCAGGTCATGATCCTGGGGTCCTGGGATGGAGCCCCACATCAGGCTCCCTGCTCAGCAAGGAATCTGCTTCTCCCTCTCCCTCTGCTCCTACCCCCAGCTCATGCTCTCTCTCTCACACACACTCTTTCTCTGCATCAAATAAATAAATAAAATCTTTTAAAAAAAAAAACACCAAACAACATTTAGTCCAGTCTCTCCCCGGTCCCTGCCCATTCATAGTGAACAGTGTCCACCTGATGAAAAATAGGAAGTATGGAAGAGAAACCTTAGCTTTATAAGCCTAAACCTGAGCATTAAAACATCTCTTGTGGCCTCGGTCAGACTCCCCTAAGAATGCCTCTACCCTGGAGGTGGGAAGCTGGGCCCCAAATCTCAAAGCCTCAGGGCAGGTGGGTCTGGCAGGACATTTAGCAACATTTGGTGATTTAAAGGCCAGAAACTACAGAGGACCTGCCACGGCTGCTGGCCTGTCTCACTAGGCGCTGTGGCATAGGAGGCAGGCATGGGGCTCCCCAGCACTAGCCAGCACCTGCATGCCGTACCCTGGACTTTGACATCCTCCCCAGCGAGCTGCTGAGAGCCTGATGGTGGCCAGCATGCTAAGGGAAGTCAAGGCCACTCAGGCAAGTGACCAGCATGAGACTCCTCCTAACATTCGACCCCCAACCTCCTCTGTGTACGGATGGGGAAACTGAGGCCAGAACAAGGAACATTCTCGAAGTAGGTACATTGAGGCAGAGTCTGGGGGCTGGCAGCCGGGGACATCAGGATGAAGAGAGAGCCAGCTCCCCACAGAGGTGTGGTCACCCAGCAGATGGCTCTTCAAGTCCACACAGTCAGTGACTTCAGCTAAGACAGATCAAGGACCCTCATCTCTCCGGCTGTGACCCTGTGCCTTCTTCTCTTGACCTTGCGCCTTCTTCTCTGGCAGGGCCTCCCAAGTCTCTCTCCCTTGCCGTGGCTTGTCTCTTAAGTTTCCATGCCTGCAGCATTCCCCAGCAGAACTATGAGCTCATGGGGAACAGAGGCCATATCCTACTTATTTAAGAATGCCCAGCAGCCAGCACAAGGCCTGGCACAGAGTAGGGGTTCAAAGGATGGATGCATAAAGAAAGGAAGGAAAGGAACAGAGAGGGAGGGAGGACAGATCATAAACCCTTCTATATGAATGTCTTCCTGTGCCTCTACTCAACCCTTATAAAAGCAAAGCAGGGGCGCCTGGGTGGCGCAGTCGTTAAGTGTCTGCCTTCGGCTCAGGGCGTGATCCCAAAGTCCTGGGATCGAGCCCCACATCAGGCTCCTCCACTGGAGCCTGCTTCTTCCTCTCCCACTTTCCCTGCTTGTGTTCCCTCTCTCCCTGGCTGTCTCTCTGTCAAATAAATAAATAAAATCTTAAAAAAAAAAAGAAGAAGAAGAAGATTCTCTCTCTCCTTCTCTCTCTGCCCACCTACCTTCTCCTCATGTATGCTCTCTCTCATTAAAAAAAAAAAAAAAGGCAAAGCAGACCTCTCTCTCACCTTCTCTCTGTTTCTCTATGTCCCCAGTCTCGCCCCTTGAAGTTATCTCACTCACTAAGTCCTATTGATCATTTCTGGCCAGTGTTTGTCCTGTCGCTGTCTTCCCATTCTCAGCACTGTCCTTGAAGTCCACACCTCACCGTGTCTCAGCTGCTGTGCTGTCGCAGCCCGCAGCCTGCACTTTCTCCTGTTTCTCCCTCTCCCGTCCCTCCTCACCACGGCCAGACTGGGACAGGGTCCATCCAGCTCTTCAACCCAGGAGCCGACGTCTCGAAATCTGTTCTAAGCAGGTGATCAGGGATGCGCAGAGACTGGTACGCGGGAGTGCTTGTCACGGTTATTACACTGTAATTGTGAACAATCGGAGACCAGCTAGACGTTAGTCCAAAAACAGTGGGTGTTTTGGGGCTCATGTAGCTGATAGAGCAATATTAAATCTTTGAAAAATTATTTTGAGGACTACTTAAAAACAACCTAACCTAATACTAGGTTAAAAAAAAAATCGGGATACAAATCTGTATGTACAATAAGGTTCCAATCCGTGAATAGATATGTGTACAGAAAAGTAAAATAGAAAAGAACCTGACATATTAGCATAGGTCTCAGTGGGACTTAAGGGTTATGCTTTAAAGTTCTTCTTGATACTTACCCGTATCAGCTACGCCATCTTCAACAAGCACGTGTATTTAATCAGACCGTAAAGAAATCATTTGCTGAATATACATCTGCAGGTTTTTGCTTCTTCTCAAGACCTTCAGTGACAGCCGTGCTTTCCCTACCTTGATACCACAGCCTTCCTGTCCATGCTGGAGCCCACCCTGAGCTGCCCGGCCTGGCGCTCACGGCCATGGCCGCAGGCCACTTGCTGCTCGTGGCTCCCCGCCTCCGTCTGCATTCTCCCCCAGCCAGACTGGTTCCCACATGGTTTCCAAACCCGACTTGTGTTTTATGTCCCTGAACCTAAGTCTCCAACGATTCATCTTTTTAAAAGATTATTTGTTTATTTATTTGAGAGAGAGAGAGAGAGCATGAGCGGGGGGGGGGGGGGGCAGCAAGGCAGAGGGAGAAGCAGACTCCCAACTGAGAAAGGAACTCAGTGCAGGGCTCGATCCCAGGACCTTGGGATCATGACCCGAGCCAAAGGCAGATGCTTAACCGACTAAGCCACCCAAGCGCCCCTCCAATGATTCAGGAAAACAAATACACACACACACACACACACACACACACACACACACACACACACAAAGAGAAGGAATGCAAATACAGCAAAATATTGACAAGTTTGTGAACCAAGTACATGCTTCTAGTACTAAGTTTGTGAAGCTTTTACAGTTGGACACTTTTAAAGTTAAAAGTGGGGGGAAATAAAGGAGCAGTCTAATGTCATGCTTAAAGGTATAGGCTCTGCTCTGAAGTAAGCTGAGTTTAAATCCCAGTTCGACTAATAGGACAGCCGTGACCTGAAGCAAGTTGCTTACTTTCTAGGTCTCAGTTTCTCCACTGGTAAAATGAGGATAATGAAAATCATAGTGCGTTTCTGTCCTACAGTTGCCTAGAGGATGGAATAAATGTGCGCAAAGGGCTCAGTGAAGAGTCTGGCACACCCTGGAGCACTGTGAACTATTAGTACCAGTGTTAAATGTAGAAATCAGATTCTGAGCAGAGACGTTATCCAGGATACCTTCTACCTCCCAGCGCAACTCGGCCCTTGGATAACTGAGTGAAGGGCGATGGCTTGGAAATCTTTTGCTTGGTGATTTTCTTCCTGCCTCTGGCCCGGAGCAGCCGAAATGCAGTACGGTTCCCACTGGCATCCGTACCTCCAAGTCTTGGCATGGCGACTGGCACCGAGGAGGCCACCCATAAGTGAAGGGCTCAGGTTGTGCTTTTAAGAAAGTTCTCCTCATCAGAGACAAGCTTGTAATTTTGCTGATGCAGCCACCCTGTTCCCCTGGGCTTCCTGGAGAGGAGGCCTCACCTTGATAAATTAGCTGTGGATATAGGCGTCCTGCAGTTGGCATGGAAATGCAATTTAATTTCCAATTAAGCCTGATTTCTGGGCCAAGGGATTTGCCTGCCTCACACGTGGAGGATTATTCCAGCCAGATCTATTGTTGTCAATGATGATGGTTCTCCCAAGAAGAGGACTTTCATGGAAACTGGTCCATGGCCCTTGGATGGTTCGGCCAGGCAGGGTATGTTCCCCCAGGGATGTGGCCCCTGTGTGCAGGCATTGCTTTTCCGCAGGAACTCCATTTATGCAAATAGATTCAAGAAAGTTCAATGCAGAGGCAGGCAGTCTGTTTGTGGCCGAAATTTTTAAGATGGGGTACAGCTAGAAATGGATTGAGAGGGACAGAGAGGCAAGGTGGTCCTCAGCGGCACTCATGAGAAAGAGAAGTGGAAAGTTGGTAGTAAGGAAAGGGAACAGTAGAAAGCTCTCTGGGCTCAAACAGAGAAGAATCTGTATAATCAGAGGAAAGAGACATGTTTGCATCCCTGGAGCACCTTTTATGTGTTTGTCACAAGCAATCTATAAAACGAGGTTAGGCTTTTTTTTCCAATTGAGGAAACTGAGACTCAGGGAGATTCAACAAACGGCCGAGTTCCCAGGCCAGCCAGATTCCAGCTCCCACTTTTCTGAGCTTTTGTCCCTACAGGTTCCCTCTCCAAAAACAAATAAAACACATAACTCAGAGCCGTGAAATTAAGGTCACACGAAGCTGAAACTTACTTCCCAAAAATGTAAGAATGAGAAAAAAGCTTTTAAAACATGTTCTGAGAGAGTGAAACTAGCCAACAACTAAGTCTACCCCAGGCAAATAATCCGATGGAGAGACAAGCAACACTCACCTCCGTTTGGGTTTGTTCCTCTCTCCCCCACGGCGTGAGAGCCGAGGACTGGGAGTGATGACGGAGGACGGCTAAGAGGCTCACACGAGTTCAGGAGGTCAGAGGGCTGGCTCTGGCTGTTCCAAATCGATGAAGCTCTGGCTTGTGGCTCGGGGAATTTCAAAGGAGAGAGTACAAACAGGGTTTAAAGACACATGTCTATAAGACGTTTCTAAGAATATGATTACTTGAGTAGCCAACAGAGTCATAGAAAATTACTTAAATACCAAGAAGAGTCACATGGCCTGATTTTTATTAATGATAGTAAGAGAAGACTCTAAAGTTATGGTAAATAAGCATGCTGTCAACTCTTGGATAAATTCTAGAGTGGCCAAGCGCACTATGAGACCAATGGTTTGGGAACAACTGGGAAAGAAAACAGGGATCACTGAGAGAAGCATGGGGTCCTCGAGAAAGAGTCGTGTCAGACCAGCCTCTCTTCCATTCTGCTTTTTAATAGAGTGACCAGTTCAGGGACTGCTGTGGCCCGGGCGTGCCTGGTTCCCGCCCAGTGTTTGATCGGCTGTGGGCCGGGCGGGGGTGGAGTCTGGCAGATTGTGCTGACTGCTTGGCCCCTGTCTATCTTAGTAGTGCCCACGTCAGACCCTTGCCAGGGCTTTCTTGGATACATATGTTTGGACCTCGACCTCCCACTGTTGAGAGGTGTGGTTCTGGGGAGCCAGCTGAAAGCCTGCGCTCTGTGGGAACGTAGACCCCCAGTCCTGACTATGCTCTGCTTGGCATGTTCCGTTTTTGATACAGAGCAGAGACCACGGGGCAGGAATCACAGAGCTTCGAGAGTAAGGTCTGAAGCCATGCTGTCCAGGTTTGAATCCCAGCTCTGCATTTGACTAACTTCGGATCTGTGGCAAGTTAAGTCCCTCCCCTGTGCCTCGGTTGCCTCATTTAGGCAGTGAAGAAATAGCAATAATAACCTAAAGGGTATTGTTAGGGTGAAATGAGCTGTGCACGTAGGAGCTCAGCCCAGAGCCTGGCTGACAAGCGCTCAACACGTGTTCGCTCTTCCTACTGTTAGGGGGGACACGTTCTCGTACAGGGAGGCCTTTGCTAAACATATCCCCAGTGGAAGTGGCTGCCTCCCAGTTCAATGAGCTACTCGTCAAAAGAACATTAATGTAGATCGTCACCGAAGAGGACTCTTGTAAGAAGGATCCGAGCACCAGATTAAGCAGTGGGGAAGCACTAGATGATGGGAAAAAAAAGATTTATTTATCTTAAAGAGACAGAGAGAGCATGAGCACAGGGGGAGGGGCAGAGGAAGGGAGAATCCTCAAGCAGACGTCGTGCTGAGCGCCGAGCCCGACACAGAGCTTGATCCCAAGACCCCAGGATCACAACCTGAGCAGAAATCCAGAGTCCCTGGCTTCCCTGACGGAGCCCCCAGGCACCCAGCGCTAGAGGGTCCTAAAGAGCCGCTGACCTTCAGAGAACTTGAGTTTGTATTTGAATAGGAGGAATCAAAGAGGAGTCAACTGGCGGGGGCTCCAGAGCTGACACAGGGGCTCAGACACTCAGGACCGGCTCACTGGAGGGAAGCTGCACGTACTTAACTTAGCAAGCGCCTGTGTTGAGTTTACGTACATCAGAAAAGCGGGAGCTCTGTGTGGGGGGACAGAGATTATGGGAGATTAAAGACTCTGCTACTGACGGAGGAGGTGCAAGCCTGTGCATAAATCCCCAACTCTGTCCACCGGTCAGCTAGAAGTTGCGGGCTTTGCATCTATACCCTGCCCTTCCCCATCTCTCAGATCTTTACGGAAGTTGACTGAGGATCACCTGCTTTATAGGCGTGGGAAGGGGGAGTTATGGAAACCTAGAAAGAAGCTGAGCATCTTAATAGTATTGTGAACAGTTCTGACCTTGCAAGCCTCCTCTCTGAGAACCGCTCCCCTAGACTGGGGTAAATTTCTCCCTGACTTTCTGCTCTTGCTTCAATCTTTCCTTCCCACCCCCATGTGAAAAGGCAGCCACTGATGGGGTACAGGATGGCTACACTTGGTTCAAACAGTATATTCCCAAATATTTCATATAATTCAAAATTCCCTAAATGCAATTCTAATACGAAAGATGAGATATTTTTATGCACCAGCCTATGTTGTCAATTAGCAATAGAATGAATGCAGTTTACAATCCACTCACTCGAGAAAGGAGTTCTAAAAGTAGGAGAAGTTTTGGATAAATTGTTGATGGGGGTGGGGTGGAATCATTTCAATAAGTCACAAAAAGGTTTTAGTAATATTTTATAGTGCACTATTCGGAATTGGTATAAATTAGGCTCTTCACTGTGAAGAAGGAGGTCCTTGATAATGGTGCGGGAGGGGAGAGGAAGAGTGGCAAGAACGGAAAGCTCTTTGAATGGCGGGCACTGGGTCTGATTCATCTCCACCCTCCTCATCCCCTGTCTCCGAGCCCCAGAGCGTGGGCTGAGTTCCAGGGGAGGGACAAGGGAGGGCAAGCCAGGTGCGTCTCTCCAGGCGTGCGTCACTGCCTATGAGATGAAAAGCAAAAACAGCAGAAACATGAGATGCTCATTAGCAGTGATTTATTAAGAACTGATGAGGGCTTTCTGCTCCTGGGCAGCCATTATTCCAAAAAACATTTTTCCTTAGTGTCTAACTTATCGTGCTTAAATGCCCATTATTTCATGCTCATCCTGTCTGTGGGCAGCAGGCAGTTGGAAGCCAGTCTTATTGACAGGAGGAGGGCATTTGTCCCAAGCCAGTGAAGGCCATCATCAATAGTGCATGGGCCAGTGGGGGCTGGGCATTTTTCTAGAGCCACATGACCATTCCCTGGGCAGGGGCTGTTTGGATATTCTGCGTTTCTGTGTATTGTAGCCCCAAATGCAGGTACATGGAAACCATATGCCAAGAAGTCCCTTTCAGTGAGACTTATGGTGGGGACTTTTTTCTTCTTACTATTTAAATTAACTTATGTTTTTGAGATATTTGCAGATTCCCATGGAGTTGTAAGAAATAATACAGAGAGATTCCATTGTACCCTTTGCCAAATTTCCCCCAAAGGTAATGTCATAAGGTTAGTACCATTACCATAGCACAATGTCACCACTGAGATTTTCTTAAAAGACTCTGAGGACTCTTGAGACTTCCCTGACCCCAGAAGGGAGAAACTCTGGGGAATGGTGTGCTGTCTCTCCTTGGAAGGAATGTCCCCAAGTTAAGAAACTGGAGGGCATAGGGATACATCAGGGCTCCCTGGCAGAAGTGAGAGGTGTTCAGGCAAATTATAGATGCCCTCCCCTCATAGCCCTGACTTGTGTGAGGGCACCAGTGGGTTCCAGGAATGCAACAAGGTTCCTTACCTGGCCCCTGGGGCTTTGGGGGACTGGGGTCCGCAGCCCTTTAGCTGAGTCTGCTCAAGTACTGTGGTTGACAGTCCGCTCTGGAATCACACAGCCCAGGGCTTGATTCCTAGCTCCTGCCAGGAGGATGACCTGCTATATGGATGACCTTGGCCAATGACCTTTTAGAACTTCAGTTTTTCCTAATATCATATAGCACTTACCATGTGTCAGTTACTATTCTAGGAAGCTTATAGAATAACCAGTTTAATAGCAATGATCCTAAAAGGGAGATATTGTTAGTTCCTATTTTGCAAATGAGGAAATTGAGGCACAGAGAGGTTATTTGCCCAAAGTCACCCAGCTAGGGAATGGTAGGGTCAGGTATTTGAAACCAGGCCATCCTCATTCAAGTTCCCATACTAGCCACTGTCCTGTGTTGCTTCTCCTCCTCTCTGCGCAGGCTCAGTAGTACCTCACTGAACTGTCACGAGGCAAACTGCTCAGCACAGTGCCCGGCATGTAATACATAAGCACCAATAAATGCTAGCTTACATTATCACTGGTATCATTGCTTCTGGAAATTTCTGAGTATTCAGTTACTTCCATTCTGGCCACCGACCATGTGCCAAACCTTTATTCGGCCCTCCCAACTACCCAAAAGGAAGAGTCACTTTTTTTATAGATGAAACACCTGAGAACCAGAGAGATGAAATCTGGCAGAGGCAGAAACAGGATTCCTACCCAGGGGCTGCGGCTAGAATCACAGCTCCAGAAGGAACTTCAGAGACACCAGCCTAACTTCACATCCAGCTCAGGACTTGCCCTGTCAAGCAGTCATTTATCTGTTCTGAAAAGCCTGGTGACAGGGCCCTGGTTCTCTACGCTGCTGGTTCTCACGCTTGAGGGCACATCAGAAGCCCCTGCGGCCACTTTTAAAACAGAGTGCTGTCCCCCTCCTCCGTCTGCCACCTCACCCCATCCCCTTGGGGTTTCTGATTAGGAAGGGCTGGAGCCAGGGCCTGAGAATGTGCATTTCTCCCAAAGCTCCACAGAATGCTGATGTCGCTGCACCAGGGACCATACTTTGAGAACCACTGCTCTTGGAAGACCCCTTGGAGTAGTAATGGTAGAGATGATGGCATGCTCCACTTACGCCCTTTTCGAGCTGAGACAGGCTTCCCTTGCAGGCCAGCGCCCTATACTTACCTGCATTGTAAATTATGAATCCCCATCTATGTGGTTCCCTTCCTTCCAAAGAGGGTCCTTAAAATTACATGTTCTCAAAAGCCTGCCTGCCTCGGATTGGAGCCCGACCCCCTCCCAGCCCACTTCCACTGCTTGGTGATGTGAGGTCCACCCTTCCAAATCCTTCCAAAATAATATCTATCGTTGCTTTTGTGATTAAAAACAAACCCAATGAGGGCCACCTGGGTGGCTCAGCAGGTGAAGTGTCTGCCTTTGGCTCAGGTCATGATCCCGGGTCCTGGGATCGAGCCCCATGTCGGGCTCCCTACTCAGCGGGGCATCTGCTTCTCCCTCTCCCTCTGCCCCTACCCCCCACCCCAGCTCATGCTCTCTCTCTCTTTCTAAAATAAATAAATACAATCTTAGAAAAAATGAAGAGAAGCATATTTGTTTCAAAAATAAAAATCCAATGAAACCACATCTTCCTACTGCTGAAAATTTATAAAAGTATCAAAGATAAAAAGAGGGATGAGAAAGAAAATTAAAATTAACCACCATCCCAAGCCCCAATCTCACTGTTAATATTCCGATATACTATAGTATATTTTCATATAGCCTCTGGTGATATATATATGTGTATATATACACATATATATCTTTTATTGAGATATTGACATATAACATTACATTAGTTTCAGGTGTATAGCGTAATAATTTGATATTTATATATATATTGCAAAATGATCACCACAGTAAGTCTAGTTAACATCTGTCACCATACACAGTTACAAATTTTTTTTCTTGGGATGAGAACTTTTAAGATTTACTCTCTTAGCCACTTTCAAATACGTAGTACGGTATGGTTAACTGTAGTCACCGTGCCGTCCATTACATCCCAAAGACTTAAGTATTTTATAACTGGAAGTTTGTACCTATATTTGTTAATATTAGAATAAAAATGTATATAGCACCTAGTGTCCTACAGGCACATTCTAAATGTTCTCTATACGTGGGAGCTGCTGTGGTTTTCATTATGGAATTCAAAGAAGAGAGCGAGGTCTGCCAAGGATGGCAAAGGTAGGCCTTTGAGCCGACCATGAGAACACGGGCGTGGAGACGCATCCTTGCCACCTGTGGGCTGGTGGGTGATGCAGCAGGAAGTGGGCTTCAGTCAGTTGAGCGGGGAAAGATAGTGGAAAGCTCTTGCCAGCTGGCCTTGAGCTCTCGGAAGCCCCAGGGAACCGGTGTACATTCTTAATCAGGAATGACACAACAAAGGGATTTCCCGAAGCCCATCCATGTAGCAGAGGTTATTACAGATCTGCAGGAACAGCGAGAAGGCAGGGGGAGGGAGCAGGGGTACACACGTCGGGAGCAGCCTGGGGGCCCACCCAGTCCCCCGTGGCCCGGGCAGCGCTGCGGCATGGAGAGGCCTACTTCTGAGCCGCCAGGATGGAAAGGGACTGGTTGATCTTCACCATGGCGATAATGAGGAGACCTCCGGTCAGCAGGAAGGTGGGCCAGAAGAGAGAGAAGAGCAGGGTCCGGGGCCCATAGAGCCGCTGGTATAGGACAGTGGTCTCATTCTCCCGAGTTGCTGAGAAGCAGTAGAAAGTCTGTATCTCGTGGAATTTGGCCCTGACCTTCTCCACTTCGGCCCGGGCTGCTTGGTAGTTCTCCAGGCTGCCTGGGATGTAGGAGCACTGCGGGGGGAAAGGCGAGAGCACCCATGAAGTTGGAAACCCTGGTTTCTCTGGGAGAGATGAGGGGCCGGCACGAAGTAAAGAAAAGCGTTGGCTTTGGAATTGGGCCCCCCCATGGGAGCGAGGTCTGTCGAAAGCTTGGCAGGCTGTGCACTGCAGGGTTCTAGAGGGTTCCTTCACAGTGTCCCGTGTGAGGGTGGTGGCCCAGGAGCTGCTCAGGGGACACGCCAAATACCCCGAGGCAGGGGCCCAGCTGGAGTTCTGGTCCTGCTTGCACTGGCTGTAGAACTTCAGGCATATTGCTTACCTTTCTCAGCCTCGCTGTCTTATCTCTTGAGGGGGTTAAGAGCAGTATCTCTTTCAAAGGACGTTATTAAAGGACTTCAAGCTTAACCAACTAATGAGTGACACCCACTGAATGGGCTCTGTATTTGGATTCGGGGCAGAGGTCATACACTCAGTTTCCCACAGGGCCCACACACAGAAGGTTCACAGGTGAAGTGGGTGAGGAGGGAAGGAGATGACAAGTGCCAGCTGACACTCGCCTTGCACCACAGAGGACAGTCAGGGACTGGTGAGGCCTGGTGAAATGGAGAGAGCCAGAGGCATCCAGACTGGCCATCGTCACTCTATCTGGACAATGGATGCCATGCGATCCAGGAGACCTAAAATAGCCAGGCCTCTGACATTTCAAGAAAAGCCAAAAAGTCAAATTTTAATGTGAACTCCCACAATTTTAAACTATTGGCAAAAATGTGAATTGCAAACCCTTTGAGGTCTAGCCCTGTGCGAGCCAAACAAAGATATTGGCAAGCCAGCATTCGACACGGGGATTCAAAGGAAGGAGAGAATACACTTGAAAGTGCTTGTACCGGCAGAGCGTAGTACACACTTAATTCTGACACCAACTGTCGTCATTAGGAGCCTCTGGCTTGGTCAGGTCCAGCTGGAAAGAGGGGAGGCCCTGGTTTCATCTCCGTTCTGTGCCGGGAGGTCTGAAGGTTGCTTATGTGAGGCTCTGGAAGGTTCTGCAAGCTGGTTCCCCCACAGCACCTGCAGCAGACTAGCTGGAGCGCTGGCCAGGGCACAGGTTCCTACTCACTCTGAATTGCCGAGGGTGGGGCCCAGCAAACAAGTGACTCCTTCATGCACGGTGGTTTGAGACCACTGGCCTGGGGCAGTCATGTCCGATATCAAAATGTGGAGTGTTGAGCCAGCTTCTCCCCAGGCCTTGGTTACTCCCTCGATTTGAATGAGACCCTGTCCCAAGCTGCCTGCCCTGACAGCAGTCATCCAGTGGTAAAGAAGATGGTTGCATCACGGTCCTGACAGCCTGCGAAGTGGGGGAGCTGTGTCCAGAGTCGGTTCCCAGCCAGCCAGGGAGCCGCTGAGGCTGGGGAGAGCTGCCTCCAAGGAATCTGACATTCAAAGTTGCTGGGTACTGCAGGGTCCCAGGAGCAGCTGAATTCAGAATTCTGCACTGAGAGGACCTCGCCTATCTCCCCAGTGCCTCTGGCTATGACCTTGGGGAACTTACCCCATTGAGCAAAGGTGTGGCTGTGGAGCCAGGCAGACCTGGATTCAGACACCAGGTTCAGACACCAGGTCCAAGTTGTGTGACCTTGGTGGGTGCCACCACCTCTCTGAGTCTTGTAAAATAGTTTGTGAGGGTAGCTGCCGGATGACTAGTCATGGAGCCAGGGCTGGAAGGTGTGCTGCAGAAACTGACCCGGGGTGCACTGGGGCAGGGAGAGGCTGGCGACCTCAGGGTCAGGCAGGCAGCCTGCAGGCCAGCCCGCTCTCAATCCCTGTCACACCAGTGATCGCTTCTGCTTGACTTTGGACATTTGCTTCTTGTTCCTCGGGATAGATCAGCAGCCACTGAATGCCAAAGAAGCAGCAGGAGTCCTGGCAGGAGCTGATTCAGGGGGACCTGGGGCCTCTACCCCCATCTGGTGGGGCTGAATCATGCCAGTGTTGACAGAACAGGCCTGGCCCCCTGCACTGTCCAGATCCACTTCTCCGTGACCCCCCTACACTGTCCTAATCCCACTGCGCACCCTCGGCACCCTACCCCACTTCTTCTGAGGTTGGGCCAGTGTATTTTTTGGTAAAATGGTGGTTGTAGATAAGCTTAGCCCTTCCCCCAATTCCCTTCCTTATGCTGGACTTTCAAAGCTTTAAAAAAATTCCCGATTGAACATGAATGCCCAGCTCCACGCTTGGTGGGCCGGCTTCCTCCCCTGCTTCCCTAATGGTGCTGTGTTGTGTCCGGCCCGGAATGCAGCACCCACTTCTCCTGGCCTACTGCATTGTGTCTGCTCCCTCACTCAGACATCCTCAAAGACTATCGTTGCAGGAAAGAAAAAAATCAGTAAAGTGTTTTTTATAATCTTTTTTTTAATATGGGAACTAATTATTATCCATAACTTGTAGCATCCTTCATTAAAGTTTGCTTCTCTCAAAAAAAAAAAAAAAAAAAAAAAACCAAAACCTACCAGAAACAAAAAGCTTTCTGCTTCCATAATTGGGTCGTGTGGAGCCCACCTGCCCCTTGTGTCAGTGACTGCAGCACCCCTTCCAGTCCTGTCTCTTCTAGGCCCTTCCTCCACCATGCCGTGGTCTCTGCCCTCCCCTCGTCAGGCATGCTGCCCTCATGTCTCTGTGTATCTAACACCTGCTTGATTTTTAAAGCCTGACCCAAACGCTTTTCTGACACCCTCACCTCATTATTGGCTGGAAAAGTCACTCCTGCCTTTAACCTCATAATGTTCTCTGTTCCTCTCTGGCACTGACCCCTCCCCACTAGGTATTACTTCCCATATGAGCTCTCTCCTCCTGAGTCCAGAGCTCCTAACACAGGAAGTGCTCAGTGACCACTGGATGAATGAATGAATGAATGAATGAATGAGTGAATGGATACGGCCAACTTGTATTTTCTGGAAGAAGGGATAGGATGAGGGGTTTGGGAGGGCGGTGTGGAGAGGCAGTGATGGCAAAATCTCCCAAGCACTGGCCTCCAGAGATTGCTTCAGCCCTGGGCTCCTGGTTTCAATGAGCAGGGGATGGTCTCAGGGGTTCTCCTCCGTGGGGTCAGCTCTGATCAGCCTCACACTGGACTCACCTTATAGAAGTGGCTGCCATCCACCTGACATGGAGCTCAGCACACCAAACAGCCCCTGACATCATAAGAGCACTTCAGAAAGGGGCACCCAGGTCATGCAGCAGTTAGTGGCAGAGTGGGGATTCAAACCCAGAGCTGCGAAGTCTGGCTGGACCTCATACCAACTGTGGAGGCTCAAGTCAAGTAGGCTCAGCTCTCTCAGCCTCCTCTCTCCAGAGTGGGGATGGGGATTCAGTTAGGAAGAGGCCCATACACATGCCGGGGGCAAGGGGACACATGCCCTTCCCCACCCCCCCACCCCCATCAGTACCTGCTGGTTCTGGTCCCGAGTGTCCTCTGTGTGGTACAGCACAGCCCACCGGCCCACAGCTGACACATTGACCCAAAGGCACGGGTACTGCGGCACCTTCTTCCCCTCCAGCTCCTCCTGTTCCTTGATGTTGGTCTCAATCAGATGGCACGTGGATTTCTGGGTCCACACGCTGGAAAGACCACGCACACACACACATATCTCAGAACTTGGGTGGCACAGAGCACCGGGTTTCAACCCGTTTAGAGAGACCTAGGGCTGTGACCCTCATCTTGCCATAAGCATCCAGCACCAAAGGAGTGTGACCCCCGAGTCCCTGGATCCAAGAAAAGAACCAGAGAATCAGAATATCAATGCTTATTAGCCTCTTAGACATCATCTACATAAATGGTTCTCACCCTGGCTGCTGACCGAAAACCCTGGGAACTTTTGAAAAGGTTCCCATGTCCAAGCCACACCCCAGCACAGTTAAATCAGAATTTCTAAGGTGGGCAAGGCTCAGGCCCTGATATGTTTTTAAAAGGTCCCTGCCTTGATTCTGATAAGCAGCCAAACCCTGAGACCCCTTATCCGCATCATCCTCCCCTTACAGGTGGTGGGAAGAAGAGTTCAGAAAGGTCAAGTGACTTTTCTGAGGCCACACAGGACCTGAGAGCAGGTCTGATTAGCTTCAGAATCTGTGCTTTTTTTTCCCCAGAAAGGGTAGACGCAAAAGGTCTTGATTTGAGCCAGGGTAGGGACGTGAGTGGGGATGGTGCTTAACCTGGAGATAGCGGGTCACGGGCACCCAGCAGCTCTGAGCAGTGCCTCCCTTGGGTAAGATTCCAACCTGGACTCTCTCCAGGGTTATAAAAAGTGAGGAAGAAGCAGGCCCGGGAGAGGCTAACAGGCTCATCAACACATGAGCGAATCAATTGTGACTCATCTCGCATTTATCAGGCAGGACCCACATTGCCAGATGGAGGGGCTGTCAGCAGCCGGAACATGCCCTGAGGCGAGGGTCGGAGATTTATCCTCAAAAACCAGGTGGAGAGGACCGAGCACGTTTGTTCCAAATAGAGAACGAATCAGGAACTTCACAGCTTTCCCTTTAAAAGCTCAGGTGGTTGACATGCCAGGGAACAAGGAACATTCTCTGAGATTCCAGAGCAGAGCTCCATCGGAGCAGCTTTTGGTTCAGTGTAGACATTTCCTACTTATCAGAAAAGCCCCAAAATGAAATGGTATATACAATGGGGTCCTGAGCTTCCCGTTCCTTGAGATATTCAACAGGAGGTTAGACGCCCACCTGGCCGGGAGGTTTCAGAGAGGGAGTCAAGCCGTGCAGACAGTTTATGAAAATCTATAACCTCTGATGTCTCCTGGGATCAAACGGACACTGTGGGATTCGCTCTGATCCTTTGCTGCTGCTTGTGAGAAGCGCCTCCTATGTCTGCTACCCTCAAGTCCCAGATGAGAGGGGTCCAGGCAGGCCTACCCTCCTTGCACTTGAACCCTTCACCCTAAGAATGATTGTCCAGACCTTCCTGCCTGGTGTGAAGTCAAGGGAGGGGTAGGAAGAAGGCTGGGGTTCCTGGCAGACCAGACCCGTCGGAGAGCGGCTGGAGGATGATGGGGGCAGGCCAGGAGAGCTCCGTACCTTTTCTGGTAGAGGGGCAGCATGGTCGTGCCCAGGATATAGTAGGCGATGACGGCACACATCACCATGGCCACACCCAGGCAAAGGGCTCGAGTCTCTCCCCGCTTCTGGGCCATCACCAGCTTCTTCCCCATGTCCACTGCAGGCAGGGGTCATTTCTAGAGCCACAGAGGCAAACAGACATGAGAGAGCATAGGTGACGAGTAATCCACAGAAGGGGGGACAGGTAAGAGGGAAGGGTGCTCAATGATCAACATCCTCTCTGGTTTGCTATGGAGCTTTGCAACTTCCGAGGGCTGTTTGCCCCCATGTAAACCTCCCATCAACTCTCAGAAGCAAGTGTTATCATTCACTTTCTACAGTTGAAGGATCTGTGGCTCAGAAAAGTAGGGTGACTTGTCCAAGGCCACACAGTGTGTGATAGGTTCAATAATGGTCCACAAGATGTCCATATTCTCAGACCTGGAATCTGGGAGTGGTACTTAACATGGCAAAGACCTTAATTTAAGGATCCTGAGATGGGGGATTATCCTGGATTATCCATGTAGACCTTAAATGTAATCACAAGGGTCCGTACAAGAACAGGGCAAAGGGAGATGAGACACAGAGGAGGAGAGGGTGATATGACCAGGGAGGAGAGATTGGAGCCATGTGGCCACATGCCAGGAAGTACGAGCAGCCACCAGAAGCCACAGAAGACAAGGAACAATGGACTGTCCCCTCAGCCTCTGGAAGGAGTGAGCCCTGTCAACACCTTGATTTCAGCCCTACCGACACCTCGCTGGCTTCCAGAAGCATGTGAGAGGAGATTTCTGTTCTTTGGGGCCACCAAGTTTGTGGTGATTCATTACAGCAACAATAGAAAAGGAATACAGGAGATCAGTGAATACAGGGGGCCGTAGGGGTGGGACATCAGAGCACTTTCTCCTAGGATACTCATCTCAGAAAAACCTGGAGCATTTCACAGTTTACAAACAATCCCCAGGCAAGGCTGGCTGGGCTTGGGGCAGCAAGCAGAGAAGGAGCAGCGGGGCCCCCAACCAGCAAGGCGGGCTGAGGCCCCAAACAAACCTGTTCTTTCCTGGAGCATGGGTGCACTGGAGGAGCTGCCCTTGGCGTGTACCCTACCTTCCAGGCCCCTCAGTCCTCCCAGCCCCGGGCACTCAGGATGTGAAGGCAGGGGCACCATGTGACCAGGTCTGAGATGTCAGGAAGGGAGGAAAGGAGAGGAAAGGCTCCCCTGTCACAGAGAAGTCTGAACCCTGCTGCTTGCCCAGATCCGGCCTGCCTGCAATGCTCTGATGAGATCGTTGCCCACACCGAGTGAGCAGCTTTGCAGAGTCCTGATCAGTGCTCCTAAAACCACGCAGGATAAAAGAATAGGGTGAGGATATGGTGTGAGTATAGGATTGAACAACCACAGTGAGAGCCTTCAGGCAGGAGGAAGGGGAGGCACTGCTGATGTCCCCTGAGGCCTGGAAGGAAGAAAGGGATTGTAGCTCTAATAGGAGAGATTTCAGTTAGACTCCAAGAAGAACTTCTCACTTTTGAGAATATCTCTGGACTTTTTGACTCTCTCTTCCATTTAGAAGAGTCACTCAACATCTGGGGAGAATTTAGGAAAGATGGAGAAAGGTTAAAGAATATAGGGCTTGACATTCTGGTTGACAGTCTTTTCCTTAGAAGGCCAGGGCACAGAGTACCGTGTTCAAGGGTTTGGTGGAGTGTGGGGCAGGGAGGATTCTGAGGTCAGCAGATCTGGAATCAAATCCTGACTTTGCCACTTAGCAACTGTGTGGCCGTTAAAACGAGAAGAAGAGTACCTGCTTCAGAGAGTTCTGACAAAGATCGAGTGACATACCAGATATCACCTATTGATCCCAGGGTCTGGCCCCACGCCAGCTCTCCATAAATACTGGCTGTTACTATTAACAAAGGGAATCCTAAAGGTTTGGAGCACTAGTCCCCAGTGCTCTTGCTGAGTCTATTTTTGTCCCACCCCTCCCCTGGGGACAAGTGTCAGGACTGGTCCTGCTCTCCAGCCTGCTGCTCTCTGGCTGCTCTGGAAGCTGGGATCTGAGTGCTAGGACACTGAGTTACTAGAGTGACCCAGCCATGGAGCAGGCCACCAGACCACGGGCCCAAACACCAGCAGGTCTAGTCTTGGGTGACACCACTGTCAGCCCCTCTGGAGCCCAGAACTGTGATGGACTTCCCCAGGAAGCGAGTTCCCACTGCCAGCCTCCCTCCCCCAGGATCTCCCCTCGAGCCCCAGGCTTCAGAGAAACCACTCCCCAAGTGCTCTGGATGCAGTACTCACAGTGTCTGGTGGCCTGGAGTCTTCAGCAGGCAGAGACTTTGGGCCTGGCCCCCAGCCCCCACCCCAAAAGAGGCTGCCTGAGCCGCAGCAGGAAGCTTGGGCTGCCAGCCCATCTCTGGGAAAGCGGCCTTTGGTCCCCATCTGGGACAAGCTTCCATGCCCAAACATGGTCAAGTCTGAGCACACAGCCCCGGGACACAAACTCCAGAGAGTCCGTACCAAGCCCAGGAGACAAGGGCAGCTGTTACCCAGGCCCCCACACCTGCAATTTCCAGGGTCTGTAGGAAACAGATTTTGAACAACAAAAGACTGAGCAAAACTGAGAAGCCCGGAAAGACCATCCTGATACATTTAGAGACATTTCTTCGTCATTCAGTCTCTCCGGGCTGGCAGAGAAGCCAGGAATAGGAAATGATTTTCCTTTCTTTGACACGAGGGAGGGAGGAGGAGTTAGAGCTCTAAGGGGTTGGGCTTATCAGCTACTAGGGGGCTGGCATATCCCCACAGGAGCATCCAAACCTTTCTGAGCCTTTGGTACTTACATGCTGTGTGACCCTGGGCAGGTCACAGGACCTCTCTGAGCCTCAATTTTCTCAACTATGTTGTTGGGTTTTTTTTTTTTTAACTAACTTTGTTTAGGGATCACGAGTGTTAGGGATAACGAAGATTTGAGGCAGAGGAAGAGAAACCCACCTTTTAAAGCCCAGGCAAGCAGAAGGTAAAAGCAGTGAGACCTCCACAGCTGCGCCAGCCAGCCAGGTCCAGGGACAGCCTGCTCGGCCAAGTGGCCTCCCAGAAACTGTCGAAATACAGTTTGGGGTCATGGGCAGAGATTTGTTCCTCTCAATATGACAAGTGAGCAGCAAGGGTTTTTTTTTTTAAGTCCTAGACTTCGAAGATTGACACCGAGGGACACAGGGCCTGGAATGAATCCCCAGAGGAGTGGTTTTCCAAGATGCTCCTTGGCCCAACCAGGAGCCAGAAGAGTCCTTCTGGGGCCCATGAACTAATGCAAAAATGCCAGTCCTTCCTCCCGCTCCCCTAGGGAAGGGAGACACCGTGCGTGCAACAGAGCCATTTTTAAGTAGGACAAAAGGGCTACTTGCTCATAATTGACGGAATGAGTTATTAAGGGTTACACATTTGGAATTTATAAGCAAACATTAACATTCTTCCCAAGATACTTTTCCCCTCGGAAGATGGAAACAGGCAAGGAAGAGGGACTGTAAGCTCTTCTGCTGCACGAAAGGGAGCCCCCCTCCAAAATGCTGGGACAAGCTCTGTTCTCGAGGGGTTGTGGAGAAAAACTCAGGTCCCTAGCTGGCTGTGGGGCTGTAGGTGAAGCATAAGGCAAAAACAATGCTACGACAATAAAGATTAATGCTCTGCATTAACACAGGTTGCTAGAAATCACAAATACCGTCCCAACTCCAAACTTCCAACACCTTAACGTAATAAGCCCTGCTGGCCCATAACAATCTATTCGGGAAGAGATTTTTCTACCCATTTTATAGATGGGGTAACTGTGGTTCAGAGAGGTTAAATAAAGTGCCCAAGGGAAGTTACTTTGCATCTCTGAATCTCAGTCTGTCTTTTTCTAGAATGGAGGCAATTATACCTAACCCCTCAGTGTTTTTGAAAACAAAGGAGATCACCTAAGCTACCTGACAGGCGGATCGTATTTTCCAAAGATGGCCACGCCAACACGCATCCCATCCCACATGCTCGTCTCACAATGTGACATCAACACTCCTCTGTCAAGAGGGGCATCTGTCCTTCGACCTGGGCAGAGCTCTGAAACCACCTTGCCAATAGAATGTGGTGGAAGTGACACTGTGTGATTTCCAAAGCTAAGTCGTAAGCAGTGATAACTGCTTTCCCTGGGCGCCCCTTCCCTTGGAGCCAGCCACTGTTTTATGTGGAAGCCAAGAGGCCACACGCAGGGGCTCCAGCTGACAGCCCCAGCTTGGCTCTCAGCCAACAACCAGCATTCCCCCCCGCACACCGACCTGTGAAGGAAGGAGCCTGCAGATGACTCCAGCCGCCCCCCCCTTCAAGTCCCCCAGCTGAGGCCTCAGACATCACGGAGCAGAGACCAGCCACCCGCTCTGTGCACCTTCTGAATTCCCCATCTACAAAATCCAGGAGAAAATTAAGTGGTTGTTTTATGCCACTCTATTTTGAGGGAATTTGTTATGCATCCATAGTAAATGGAATATACTGTAAGTGATTTAGAAGGGAAACTTACTGTTGCTGGTGATTGTGGTAGAGTTGAACGAGTGGGGATGAAAAAGCCTGAGATGACTGCATAGAGTGCTATGGGGGAGCTTTAGAAATGCTCTCTATATTCTCATCTCAGGTTGCTCACCGCTGCACAAACGGAATAGAAGGACAGTGTTACGGGAGGGAATTTTCATTTATCGAGCAACTACTCTGTGCCAGGGCATGAGCCACATCCATATGCAAATACATATACATACACACATGCATACAGATATGCACGTGCATTTGCACATGCATGTACACGTGTATACATACAGCGCACACATACATGTGAGTACACGCATATACATGTGCATGTGTGTGCGTACACAGTTATACATGTACAGTTACACATACACACATCTACACGTGTGTGCACATGCATTCGCATACACACATGCACACACATGTGCGTGCATATACATGCATGTGTGCGCACACGTGTATACAGATGTGTACATACGTACATGCATACACATATACACATCCATACACCTATACACATCTGCACACACATATACACACATATGTGCATACATACACACGTGTAAGTACACGTGTGCACGTACACACTCATGCATATGCATACACAAATGTACACACGTATCCATTCCTCTCAGCAGTCCTCGCCAAAGGTCATTTCTGTGATTTGCCCAAGATCACTCCCCTGTCACATGACGTGACAGAGCCTGGTATGGACCTGTGCTTGCTGACTCCACAGCCCATCCCCGTCTCTCCATGACCCCCCGAGGCGCAGTCTTCAAGGGAACCAGTGTTTTTTCACGAGTCTGCTTCAGCCACTGAGCAAGCCCCTCTTCTCAGTCTATAGCCCTTTCTGGATTGTGCATCACTTATTTATTTAAACCCTTTGGAATCAATATCTATTCCATGCCACCATTTGGGATAATAAGTCCCATAAATCAAATTGGCAACCGTGTCCTGAGCCTGTGCTGAGGGTGTGTCGCTGGCTGCGTGCCGGGGGGAGTGGATGTGAGTCGCCCTCCGTCGTAGTGAAGCCACTCGCTCACAGACACTCGAGGACCTACTGTGCGGAGGCTCTGAGCACGTCACTGCTGCTGTGCGTCCCGATGGGACAGGGAGGATGTGGATTTTTTGAAACCGCAAAGAGGCACAAGGGAAAAATAAAAGGATGTATTTTGGGGGAGAGAGAGTCATAAAAGACAGAGGAAATCATAATGAAAGATTTTTCAATGGAGTTGAGAAGACCAAGTATAAACAGGACAATGAAATATCCATCTTTGAATTAAATGGCAACACTGGACACGACAAGGAACAGGACAGAGCCGCCCGCTCTGAGTGAAGGGAAGCCTCCCGCCTTTCTCATCGGACTCTCCAGCTGTGTTTCTGCTTCCCCTCATTTTTCTTACTTAGTGACAAGGTATTTTAGCCTGCTGTATTGTTAACATAATTGTAAGCAGCTTGAAATCCTCTTTGAAACAAGGAAGAGCATAAATAAATAAAGAGTACTGCTCTCCATCTGTGCGGTAAGAGTGTTTTCTTACGCCTCTTTCTTACTGCAAAACCATCCATGCTCACTGTGGAACAGTTGTACAATAGACAAATTCAGGAAGAAGACGAGGCACAGCAATAACCCGGCCACTTGGAGGGAACCGCTGGTCAGGGGGTGTGTGTGTCCTTGCAGACACTCATAAAGGGAGGCGTGCATTCTCTCCTCCCAGAGGGCACATCCCTGTGTCCTCACCTGCCAGGGAGCTCATCCTCTTCCCTAGGAGTCGGTCCTGGGGTTCTCACCTCACCTCCTATTCCCTTAGCCACTCTCCTTGCCTCGTGGGCCCGGTCAGCGCTGTGATTTAACGTGCTCAGAGCACCACGTGCAGCTCCTTCAGAGCAGTCCCTGTCCCCGCAACGTTACGTTTATTCATGTGCGTTCCCCCTTCACAGGTCTCCCCGCTGGAATGCAAGCTCTCTGATATCCGCGGCAAGGACTTTTCCTATTCACAGTCACATCTCCAGATAAACACAGAAAATTGGGGATTTGCTGTGGTTTGTGGTTTAGTTTGAAAAAAAAATCTCTTGCTTTTTCAAAAAATATTCACCATCTTACCCATTTTTTTAAAAAGATTTTATTTATTTATTCGACAGAGATAGAGACAGACAGTGAGAGAGGGAACACAAGCAGAGGGAGTGGGAGAGGAAGAAGCAGGCTCATAGCGGAGGAGCCTGATGTAGGGCTCGATCCCATAACGCTGGGATCACGCCCTGAGCCGAAGGCAGACGCTTAACAGCTGTGCCACCCAGGCGCCCCCATCTTACCCATTTTTAAGTGGACAGTTTGGGAGTGGTAACTATATGGACATTGTTGCACAACAGATCTCCAGAACTTTGTCATCTTGCAAAACTGAAACTCTGTACTCATTAAACCACAACTCCCATCTCTCCTTCCTCCTTGACAACCACCATCTAGTGTCTGTCTCTCTAGTCTGGCTACTTTAGATATCTCATATAAATAGAATCATACCATAATTGCCCTTTCGTGTCAGGCTATTTCACTCAACAGAGTGTCCTCAAGGTTCATCCCTGTTGTAGCCTTTGACCAGAGAAAAACCTCTTGCTCCTTCATGTAACGGAATATTGTAATCATTTCCCCATACCAGAAAACATTGTTTTAAAAGCTGGTACAGTACTGTTTCATATGGGTAAGACGTAGTATATTTCACTGAAGCCACGTTGGTGGAGATTTAGGAATGGTGCTTGTTTGCTTACTAGTGGAGCCCAGAGTCGCCCTCTGCTGGTCGGTGGACTGTTCCACCCATCCCCACCCTCAAACCCATCATTTTCTGGTACTGACAGGAATGACAGAGATTGGATCTATAAGGACACAATCTGGGGACCAGAACCTGGAGATAAAGATGACAGAGCCATGAAAGTGGAAGATGGCAGCAGGTTACAGTTTCCTAGCCCAGTCCAGGCCTGATTTGAGCCTTGGGGGAAGAGGGAGAGAGAAGGCAGAGGGAATAGATGCAGGCTGATGGAGAGGTTTTCACACCAGAGTCTTTGGAGCTCAGACTCTGGGGTGATGAGAACAAAGGGCTCACAGTGATGCTGTGGCCCTGAGCAGTAGCCCCCTAATAAGGAAATCGGGGTCATCACCTATGGCAGCCGCAGCAGAGGCAGCAGCCGGACATATCCCTGCACTGGTCAGGGTCTTGCAAGAAGGGCAGGGCTGGTGATGTGCTGAGCTGGCTCACACCAGCTTCATGAGAGTGCTCGACCACCAGTTGTTGGGGGGAGCCAGAAATCGGCCACAGGGGGAGTGAAATCTACAAACGCTGCAAATCCGGGCTTTTGTTCTTTGCAGAGCCAGTTTCCCAGCACACCACTTTAGAGGGCACACTCAAACTGGGAAAACCAAGGAGGCTTTAGGAATACTGACGATGGTGTGAGCAGGTTGTAGGGAAGCACAGGGAATGGTGGGATACCCTGCGGGCTGAACTGAGGGATGAGGGAAGGGAGCTGTGTTCAGCATCAGAAAGAGAGTCTCCTGGAGCAGGGGTACCTCCAGCCTGGGACCCTCAGTGGCCGAACTGGGGAATGAAGAGCTGACTTCACCATCCAGGGACACTTCTTCTAATCTCCTGAACCCCATTCACTGAATCTGACTGGTAGAGAGGAGCCTGTTGCTCTACTCCCTAATGTCAGCCTACAGAGAAGAGTCTAAAAGCCAAATGGGGAGTGGGTCTGGAGGGCCACCCAAGAAGATCTGAGTCCCTCTCCTTGAGGTGGCTTTTGGGCTGGAGAACCAACAAGCAGGTCAGAACGAAGAGCACTGGAGCACATGAGAGAATCTCTGCAAACTCCCAGAAATACCTGTGTAGCTGTGAGCTGTGCCTCTGAGCCCAAATGTTTGTCTATCAAAGCAAATGTTGCTCATTTGTAACCCCTAGCTGATGAGTGCTGAGAAAACCCAGGTGACAGAAACAGTGCTGTACTGAGAATTCCTTGCAATTTGTGCCCATTCCACTTCCCTAGAATAAAGATCAGACAGCTGAGCAAAACTTCGAGAGCAAAGGCTTTCTACATTTTGATACTTACTGTATACTTTTTTCCGTAACATTGATACCACTTGACAAATGTGTGTACACACCCGATTCCACACATATTCACCAATCCCAGACAAGATCAAATTTAGAAATAGTTGCCTATTGGCTAGATGAAAAAAATTTTAGTCCCAGTTTTCATTTGCTTTGCCAAAATTACCAGCAAGGATTGAACAGTCATTCATATGTTTATTTAGATGCAAAATTTTTTTGCCCCCAATTTTTTTTAAAGTTCAAAGGAAGAAAATCTATGAAAGCAATTCATGCAGTGCCTGGCACATAGCAAGCACTTGGTTTACCATTCATTCCTAAACTCATTCAGTGCGTGTTCCTGGCATGTCAGTGAATAAGACACCCCTGCCCTGGACAGGTTTGATTCTGGCAGGATTCAAGGCCCCAATCTGCATTCGCTGTACTTAGTGGTACCTGTCAGAATGGGGTCCAAGGACTGAAGGACATCCCCTTGCCCACCCCCTTCCACCTCCCTGTGCGGTGGGGACTTCGAGACTGCAAACAGAGTGTTCTTACCCCTTTGCTGAGTCATAGAATATCCCTCCAAGGGCCCTTAGGGAACATGTAGGTTGACAGCTTTCTGTGTGTGTCAGATTTTCTATTCACAAACTGATAAAGGCAAGTTGTAGAGACTCCGTTAAGTACAGAAAGGCAAAAAGAAGCAATCAAAGTCTAACATCCCAAGGAAACCCCTGCCAAAGTATTGTTTAGAATATTATTATTATTATTATTATTATTAGAGAGAGAGGGAGGGGCAGAGGGAGAGGGAGAAAAAGAGAATCTTAAGCAGACTCCACACCTAGCCTGTAGCTGGACGCGGGGCTCGATCTCACAACCCTGAGATCATGACCTGAGCCAAAATCAAGAGTCGGACATTTAACCGACTGAGCCACCCAGGGGCCCCTAGAATATATCCTAAAGACAAATGCAAATGCTTTCTAAAAATAAATTTAGAAATATTCTGTATAAATTCAAGGGTTTGTTATTATTATCCTCCAAGTACAATCTTTGAACATCACTCTTTGCTCACCTCTCTGATTCTTTTCTTCCAATAGATTTCTAAAAGCAGGGATCAGAGTCAAAGATTATTAGCTTTTTAAAGGCTTCAACCCCCTCACTTTTCCCAGAAGCACAGAATCCTCTTTTCCTGGAAACATAGGGTCCCAAAAGATGTGAACTTCCCTTCCACTAGTGAGCTGTCTGAGCCCAGAGAGGTGAAGTGACCTACCCAAAGCCATACAGCTTTAATGATGCAGGGGCTGGGATTCAGACATTTCCCTACAGCCTCTCAGAGTGCCAGAACTGAAGCTACAGCCCATGTCCACCGACTCCCGGGCAGTGTTCTTGCCTGACTCCTCTTCTGTAGATGATTTCTCTACCTGTAACTAGCTCTCAGTTCCCAGGCACTAACAAAGGGCAGGCGCTGTGCTAAGTACTGGGAACGTAGCATCTCATTGGATCCTGACCCTATGACGTAGGTACTGTGATTGCCCCCGTTTTATAGGTGGTTGCGCTGAAACAGAGAGTGTCTGAGACAAGTAGACTTGTCCAAGGTCACAATGCCGGTGACCTACAGAGCTGAGACTCCTACCTCTCCTGGCTGCGATGATGGAAATTTGAGCCATCAAATACGGGAGCCACGAGTGGCATGCAGCTTTTGAGCACTTGAGAAGTGGCTAACGTGAGAGGAGAACTGACATTTTTAAATTTTATTTCATGTTAGTTAACTTAGATGTAAACAGCCACATGTGACTGGTGGGCAGTCTATAAAGCCATAAACTGCTGGCCACTCTGCCCCCTGGCATTGCCTCAGCTTTGGCTACCACAGCCATTCTTGACAAGTCCTGGGAAGCCTGTCCCTGCCTGCAGCCTCTCCTCAGCCTGGGGAGGGGCCCGGCCTGGCCTTCCTGAATCTCCTCTCCAAGCCCGTGACTCATTCTGAGCCAGGACCCCAGGTGGGAGGCCACTCCTTGCTCCTGACCCTGGCTCTCAGCTGCCCATAGGGGGCTGGGCCCAGCAGTGGCCTCCTGCAGGCATTTTAAAAAGAGACGCTGTAGAGAAAGGCTTTTTAATCCTCCTTGTTGCACATTAATAAACACATACGTTTGTGATCCGCAAATAATAAGAAGCTCAAGGTCTCCATTGACTCCAAGTGCAAATACCTTTGTGAGTTTCACCAAAGCCTTCTCTGGGAGTTAACGAGGTAGACTTGAACTGTATCCACTCTCAGGGGACACCGTCTCCCAGAAGAGCCTGTCTCTAAGGAGCAAACTGTTTTTAATTCACCACAGACTGAGGGCCTTCTTCATGCCCGGCACCTTGCTAGGCCCGGTACATACTGTGGTCGTTTTCTAGGGTCGCTGTAACTAATTGGCACAAACCATGTGGCTTAAAGCAATCGAACTTGATTCTCTCACAGTTCTGGAGGTTAGAGTCTGAATTCAAGAGGTTTCCAGGGCCATGTTCCCTACAAAGGCTCTCCGGGAGGATCCTTCCTTGTCTCTCACAGCTTTGGGTGGCCCCCGGCCTTCCTGGGCTTGTGGCTGTGTCCCTCCAGTCTCTGCCTCTGTCTTCGCACGGGCTTCTCCGCTTCCGTGTCTCCCGGTCTGTCTCACAAAGGCAGTTACCATTGGATTTAGAGCCCTCCCAAGTAATCCGGGATGATCTCAAAATCCTTAATTACATCTGCAAAGATCTTTTTTCCTAATAAGGCCACATTCACAGGTTCCAGGGATTTGGACATGAACAAATCTTTTCTCAGGCAGGTGAGGGGGGAGTGGGCAGGGATTGGGATACCACTGACGCCACCACACCCACCTTGTTTAATCTGCATGACAACCCCGAGAGGCAGCGGAATTAGGATGGATTAACTGAGGCAACAATCTCAAGATCTTATTGGCTCTCCCCAATAACAGTGCGGCTCTCATTTGTGGGGAGTCCAGAATGTACGCTTCTGGTTGGGTGGCTCCGCTCCAGGTGGTTGCTAGTGGAATCAGGCTCCTTCATCTAATGGCTCCACTGTTTTGCAGCCTCGAGGTGACCCCAGAATTATCTAGCCAGTAGACCGGAAGGAAGGAGAGGGGCAGAGAGAAAAATGAGGGTGATTGATACTTAACCACCTTGGCCCAGAAGTGACAGGTATAACTTATCTTCACATGCCATTTGTCAGGCCCTGTCACCTGGTCCCACCCAGATGCAAGGGAGTCTGGGAAATGTAGTCCTGGCTGGGCCACCACTTCTCAGCATGGATCAGGTGTGGGGATCAAACTTTGTTGGTCAGCTGGCCATGACTGCCACAGGATCATTCATTCATTTATTCCTCATTCATATAATTCATTCTTTCACTTATTTTTCAGAAGAGGAATTTGAGGCTCAGAAGAGTTAAGTGATTTGACTAAAGTCACAGCATTTAAGTCATAATTCACTCAATATTTATTAAGGGTCATCTGGATTAGGGGCCCCTCCTTCAGGTGAGCCTGTTCTAACTCTGAACTTGGCATACCATGTTACTCACCTGTGTGTGTGCCAAAAACAAGACTGATCAGAATTATCTATGCAGGCCTCCCTGTTCTTTCCCCGCCCCAGAGCATTCCGTCCTTTGTCCTCCACTGTCAGATTCTCTTTCCCTCCTCCTGCCTGTCCCTCTAGAGAATGGGGGGAGAGAGCTGGCTTTCGAGAGGCAGGAGGCAGAGAGGTAACCCAGAGCTGAGAGCTGGAACGGGAGGGAGTGGCAGAAAGAAAGAAAATCCACGTGGACCAGGTGTCCTAGAAAATTCTCTCCGGTCTGACATGTGAGGGGTTTTGGAGCAGCTTCAGTTCGGAAAAATTCAGGAGCAAAGGAAAAATAGGAGAGGTATAACTGTGAGCGAGGAGTGTTATCCACTTTTACGCATTCAAAGGAAAGCAGTGATTTTCTTTTTAATTTGTTCGAATCTCTTCTGTTTGCCGGACGGCACTTCTAGACTACAGCTCCATATGGAGGGAAAGGGCTCCAGGAAGCATGACCGCAAGTCCCCGGGAGCTCAGACAGCCCCTGTTGACTCTAGTCAGGCCCCTTCACTCTCAGAAACAACCCAGCTTGAGTAGTAGGTTATGTGACCACGCTAACTTTGGCGTTTGAGTGGGTAGGTGTCCCCACAAGACCAAGGACTCCCCTAGGAGACTGTGTCGGGGTCATCTCTAAATGTCCAGGCCTAGCTCAGGCCCTAAAGCTCAGTCGTTGCCAAGGAATGGATGTAGGATCCAGGAAGGGCAAAGCTGTAATTTGCACCCAGGCCTTTATATTCCAAATGCCAGGCTCCTCCTGCTTTGCCAGCCCTAGTTCTGGAACTCTCCAAACACAGCGAAACGGTTAAAAAGTCATGGGGGTGTGGGACTGCCTGCCCTGAAGGGCCAATGAATGCCTTAGGGATTCAGGAATAGGCGCTACGGAAAACACCAGGGAACAGTTCCCAAGCTTCCCACTTCAGAGCCTCTGGGAGAGAGGTCGAGTGTCCGGGGACAGCCCTCCAGAGCCCACCATCCTGGTCCAACCTGGAGGACACAGCTCAAGCCTCCCCCGTATCATGGTAGGCAGACTGCGCAGGTCACCCTCAAAACACGAACATGCCAGAGATCTGAATTAGAGCTCCTCAGAGAAGGAAATTCATCTCCCATTTTAACTTTTGTTAATGTGCATTTATTTTTCATTGTAAATAGCTTAAACATAGTCTTAAAATTGTTAAACAAATAATCTTTTTAAAAATGATCTATACTCCCACCATTTAATCAATCTAGCGTCTGCATTTTGGAATCTTTTCCCCCAGGACCTCTTCCCCGCTGTAAAGGGCCTCTCCGGACCTAGTGATACCCCTTGACAGCTGTATCAGTTATCCACTGCCGTGTAACAAACCACCCCCGGATTTAGCAACAACAGTTCATGACTCTGCTTTGTGGTTCTTCTGGTCTGATCTGAGCTTGGTCAACCTCAGCTGGGCCCACTCATGTATTCAGTTGGCCCTAGAAGGCCTCACTCATGTCCCATGATTGGCTAGCTATCAGCCAGGGGGACGGGGGGTGACTAGGGTGACAAGGGGTTTCTTAGCTGACTAGATGAGCCTGTTTTCATGGTGCTGGTCCCAAGAGCAGTGAGAGACATTGAAGCTGCAAATCCTCTCAAGGTCCAGGCTCAGCATTTGTGCCATGTCACTTACACCATGTTCTATTAGTCCAGTCTGGTCACAAGACTGGCCCAGATTCCAGAGGGGAAGGAAAGATGACCTCTTGATAGGCAAATCTACAAAATACTGTGGTCATTTCTGCAACCTACCGTGATTATATGCAGTTTTGTACTCTTCTGCTTTTTCATTTATTATTGTACTATGATCATCTTCTTGTATTAATACAAAGTCTTCATGACATTATTTTTACTGCCTGCATAACGGTTAGAAGGTGGATAGACTGCAGTTTCCTTAACTGTCTCCCAACTGTTGGACATAAAGATTACTTCCAGTTATAAATAAGGCTGCACAGAACATCTTTATGTAGGTAACTATTTCTGTCATTTTGATTGTTGCCTTGGAATAGGCTCCCAGAAAGAGAGCCGAAAAGGATATATATTTTTTAATATCCTTGATACATACTGTCCAGTTGCACTGCAAAGAAGTGTTGCTTTGCCTCCAACCCCAAGAAGAGAGATTTTCAACAGCAGCCTGCATGCCAGCCTTCCTGCAGCCCACCTGGCTTCCCATGGACCTTCTTGCTTTCCGGTGCACCAGGTCAGGGAGCTGGGATCAAGCACAGGCTGGGCAGGGCCTTCCTTGGGCAACGTTAAGTTAGCATCTGTGGTCAGCGTCTGAGGGTCCGCCTTGCGGTGGACAACAACTGATTCAGGCCCCTGCAATCTCTTACCTCTTGTCTGTCAGAGCCTGGATCATACGTCTCCTGCACCAGTGATTCTAACCACCTATACCACCTGCACCTGAGCTGGGGAGCAGGTGGGACCCCAGACAGGCTCCTGAGTTGGGCTGGCTATGGCAACCCCTCCCACACTGCGTGCAAAGCCCCTGCTCGACCTTGACTCCAGGTGACCCTCATGGAAACCCACGTGACTGGCAACACTGAAGTTGATCCCACTTCCGGATGGAGACCTGGGGCTCATCCCCATTTCCCCTGGGCTTAACCTCCCAGTGCGGACACCCTCTTCCTCTTCCTCAAAGCTTATTTGCCTCCTCTGCTATTTCCTCAGTTCCTATGCTTTTAAAATACCAATGATCAGATAAAGGATTATGTTTGTGTTGGCTATGTTTCTTCTAAGATAACACAGCTACGTGGAAGACTTCGGAAATGGATGGCATAATCTGAGGGAAATATTGGATACCATGATCAGCGAGTTGGTGAAAGAGAGACTTGGGGTATGTTCATGGAAAATCACAGATATGTGGGTCTAGATGTTGAAAGAACTCCATGGATCCCAAAGGGACTGGCCTTGGAATGAAGCAGGGAGGAGTAGTTTAGAGTGTATCGTGTGTGAGCTCACAGGCTTGGAGTTTGCAAACCCTGGTTCCAATCTCCACTCTACCCATTAGTGGCCCTGTAAACATAGCCACATTATTTCACCTCTCTGTGCCTTAGTTTTCCCATCTGTAAAATAGGCATAATAATCCATAAGGGTGATTGTGAGGATTTGGGCAATAAATGTGGCAGTAATAATTGCACCTACTGAGTTAAAAAAAAAAAAGTCATTTGGACACAAAGAGGTATGTGGCTTGTTCAAAGTTGCCTTGGCTGGGACTTGTTCAGTGGGGACCAGAACCTGCAAGTTGGCCCTCATACCCAGAGAAGCCTCTTCTGTCCCCTCCCATAGTATCTTTCTCTACTTCTTCTTGGCCTCAGCTTGGAGAAGACACAGGGTTCATGCACCCTCCCTGAGGCTCCTTCCCCCTTCCAAGGACTATAGCCAGAAAGATCCTGACACAGAAAGGACCTTCCTCCCCTCCTACAGCTTGAATAACCCCAGGCCTTCTGCACTGGTGAAGTCCAAAGTCAGAAAGGAGAGAAGGCCACTTGCCCAAGCCTGTGCCATCATCCTCTGTAGGGAGCGACAGCAGAAGGTCTCAGGGCTGGAGACCCCCAAGTAAAACCCCAAATGACATGAGGCCATAAACTTATTCCCCTGAGCCTAGCACAGTTTTAAATAATTCATTCATTGGCTTTTCAAGACAAAACAGCCCATGTTGCTCTCCTTTTGCTCATGACCCTATGGAACAATCAGTTGATGGACTCCTCAGAGCAGGGTAGAGCCTGGAGATGAATCTGAGGGGCTGAAGCTGGGGGGCAGCCTGGGGTCTCAGGGTATGTCTGGTGGGCAGTCAGTGCAAATGGGAGGAATATGTATAGATCCAAGAAAGGACAGGGATTTAGAAAGCAAGAGTAAGCAGGATATCTGCACGGACTGATACCTCCGTTTTCCTTGTACTCATGAGTGCAACCAAAAAATTATTTTTTAAAAATCCCACCTTAGGAGGTTGGACAGGTATCATCTATCTTGAACAGGTATAAGAGAGAGATCCAATGAGGTGATGAGGCCCCCAGTTCACATGAGACGGAGCTAGACCCGAACCCACGCCGTCCAACCCTGGTGCCAGGGTTCTTTCCTAAAAGGGTGCTCCATGCCAGGCCCTCCACTCTTTCCCATATAACCTTCACAACAACTGTGCACTAGGTGCTGTCATTATTCCCATTTTACAGATGATAAAGCTGAGGTTAGATCTGGAGACTAACTTGCCCAAGGTCACATAGTTAGGAAGGTAGGGCAGGGATTTGGACTCAATGTGGCCTGTCTCCAGAGCCCTCAGTCTTAAACTCCATACCACATCTCCACTGTCTACAAGGTAAGATCCATATGTCCTCCCATGGTCCTCAAGACCCTGTATGGCTGGGCCTTTTCAATGCCCCATTCTCTACCCCAACCATTACTAATTTTGTTCACCTCCCCCTATTCTTCAGGCCTTGGCTTAAAAGCTGCTTTCTCCAGGAAGCCCTCTCTGACTACTGCCCAGCCAGGAAGGGCCCCCTCCTCTGGGCTCCCATAGCACCATATTTCCTCTGCCATAGCCATGCCCAGCCTGTGCTGAAACTGCTGATTTCAAGGTCTCCATGATAGACTGGGAGGTCCCAAGGGCAGGGGCCACTTAGCCACTTGCTCCCTGCACTCAGCCTCTGGCTGAACAGCAGTGGGGAAACATGTCCCAAGAACACCCTGCACCTGTTCCCTGCAGGCCCCTTCATAATGGGGTACCAGGCAGGACACAGTCCCTGCGGCAGGAGGCAGTGCTTTTCTGTGTCCCAGCACCCACCCCACCCCCCTCCTGCCTCTCTTTTCCTCCTCTCGCCCAGATTTCAAGATGCACTTCAAAGCTGCCTCCCCCAATGTCTCCTTGGCCACCAACGCTCTGAGGCACTCTCCCCTCCATCCCATGGTGTCCAAAGACTTTTCTAAGGAACACCAATCCCGCATAAGACATTTCCTTGGTCCAAGGTCCTGGGAAAACCCTGCCAATAACACACTTCTTTGATTTCCACATATTAATACTTTGGAAATCATCACGTGTCTTACATTTGATATGTATCATATGTGAAAGCGTTTATTTCCTAGGAAAGTAGTTATTGCATAAATGGTTCATCTTAGAATTGATGGCACCTTGTGATCAAGGAACTGCAGCGTGGGGAGCCTCGTGCAGACTGGGAGAAGAAAAGTCCTAAGAAGTCCTGCAGCAGAGCAGCAAGATTGGCACTGCTAAGCCCATTGCTTCACCAGTGAAAGCTGAGCCCTGAATATTTTTTAGAGGATGTATTAACACTTCACGGAACTACATTTCTATAAGATGCACTTTGGAGGCACTGCCCGTGATATTTATAATTGATGGATATGTTTCACAATCCATCTTGTGTTGTTTCTGTCATCACCTCCCATTTGCTAATCTTGCCATCTCAGCTAGACCACGTGCTTCCTGAGGCCAGGGTGTACATCATAGAGCTCGCTGACGGGACAAGCGCCGACTCTGACCAGGTGCCATACGCCTGCTCGGGAACAGTGGATTTGGGGGTACAAATGACATGGCTGCTAGGAACACTCATCCTCAGCAACAGAGGGAGCGTGACTTCCCCGGGGGGCACCTGATCAGGCCCGTAGCCCTTCAAAGGGACGGGTTCTTGTGAATCACACTTTGTTCAGCTGTGTGACTTAAGGCAAGTTGCTTGATCATTCTGAGCCCCCATTTTCCCGTCTGTAAATAGGGACAATTACAGTTTCTAGCTTCTGAGGTTGGTTAAGGGAAGTAATATGAGTAGAGCACTTAGAACAACTCCGGAGATAAGAACTCAAATGCTTGCTGCTGTTGTCATTTTGTCCTTACTTGTCGTGGCGAAATCCCCCCAGTAGTCAGTGGTGGGCAGGATTCACTAGAGGAGGAGACTGGATGATGGAAGGAGATGATTATTATCGCCTGGACCAGAACTGCTTACAGAAGAGTCATGGACCTGCGGGGGCCTCCACGAGACAGGTCAGGCTCGCCAGAGGGAGAGGCGCTGCCTGGGTGCTTGGGCTCAGTGCATTCCTAACTCCCAGAGCCTCGCCTGGCCTCAGCCAGACCCTCGTCTGTGACCTGCCCTCTCCCAGTGCCGAGTGAGCGAGCTCTCTGTGATGTAACTCCATGGCAGCGAGGGCGTGAGCAGAAGTGTCCTGCCTGTCAGAACCACACTTGTCCTGAGCTGCTCCCCCAGCCCCTGCAACGTGTGTCAGACAAGGAGGAAGTGGTCACAGTCCCAGAGTCTTGTTTTATTTTTGGGAGTTCTTATTGAGGCACAGGGGAAATGGTATTTTAAATGTTCTCGGGCTTCTTGAAGAATGTTTTCTCGGCTATCGCCACAGCCCTTGTCAAAAGTCTCGGTTGAAAAGAAAAATAAGCACAGAAAAAGAGAAGCAGGGTGAAGAGTCATTCAGCCTGTGGGTCTGTGCGTGAGCGTTTTACATAAAAAGGAAGGCAAGAGGGGAGAGCTCTGGAAACATTGTACTCCCAGGGCACCTGGGCTCTGGAAGGCCAGGAGCCTCTCCTCACGAACAGCGCCAACCGCCTGCCTGTGTGGTTCTCCGGGTGAGGGGCTGCGGGCCTGGGGGGCCGGAGGTATGGCTGGTGCGGCGGGGAGGCTGTGGTCAGTGAGACACCCACAGGCTGAAGGGCTGCGGGGCAGACTGGGGAGACTGTTCTAGGCCCCCAACAAGGACAACTCGGCTCGTCCACAGAATGAGCGTGGCTGGTGACTAATGTACCCAAAGTCACAAGGGCAGTGAGACGCGGGTCTGGGACAGAAACCCTCTGATGCTCAACACTGTGCCCCTCCCTGTCCACCATGTCATCGCTGAAACTGACATCTCAAACTTGGCCGCGTCGTTCCGTACCCCGCCTTGTCTGAAAGCGGGCTCCTACCCTACACGAATCCGTACGAGACTTGCCCAGGACCCGTCTTCAGGAGCTTCAGACCCCAAGCAGTTGCCCTCAGGGCATCGTCCTGGGGCCTCGACACGTTCATGAGCCCCCCTGACCAGTTGCTCTTAGCAAACCGACAAGACCGAGCTACTTTTCCATCCGCAGCCGTGCTCTCAGCTCCCGTGACTCGGGCACAGGAGAGCCTCCCCGAGTCAGCTCAGCAGAGGCCGGCTCGTACCGAGTTTTGCACACAGACTTCAGAGCCAGTCCGGGTTCAGATCCCACTTCTGCCAGCAGAGCCACCATGGAGGGTTGGGTGGTTTGTATCCTCTCCAAGGGCTTCAGTCCAAGATGGCAAGGCGGGCTGGCACCCAGTCTCCAGGGTGTTTTACACCAGTTCCAGAAAGGAGCCGTGTGTGCTAACCACAGCTGTCTGCTGTTCAGAGCGAGGTTATTTGGTTGAGTTTCATACCTTCGTTGTGCCTCCATAGGTTCACCTGAAAAGGGGAAAAATAATATATTTCTCAAATGGGTGAGGGTTTATGGGGTGAACACCCAGAAAGCATTTAGAGCAGAGCTTAAAGCATAGTAAGTTCTCAAGCAGCAAGTATCTGAAAGGTTCGCCATAGCATCTGACCAGCATTTCATCTGAAGGTTTTCTTTCTTTATTTATTTTAGAGACAGAGAGAGATAGAGAGAGTATGCACCAGGGTGGGGGGTGGAGGGGCTGAGGGGGAGGGAGTCTTAAGCAGACTCCCTGCTGAACGTGGAGCCCAATGTCGGGCTGGATCTCACAACCTGAGATCATGACCTGAGCTGAAACCAAGAGTTGGACACTTACCCAGCTGAGCCACCCAGGCACCTCTGATTAGCATTTTTAAAGGACAATTTTGCTGAGGGCCGAACTTGAATCCACGGTGTTATTCAATTTTACATTGTTGTTGTTGTTGTTCTAAGCCCCAGCGTCACCTTCAGAAACCCAGAAGAGCCTTCAGAGGGTCTGGGAGCCTCCACGAGCCGTCCTGTCTCGTCAGCCTGCCCCATGCAGGTCCCCCGCGTCCTTCACTCAGGGAATTGCAAACGCAATGCACGCACACCTGCGTGTCCTTCCTATACCCTGAAATGGAAAAGGAAACTGGCTTCTTCTTTTTTTTTTTTTTTTTTTTTAGCTCATCTTCCGTTTTGGACCAATTAAAAGAAAAACATTTTAATAAGCCCTGTGAAAAGGGAACTCAAGTTGCTCCCCAGGCTGAGCGCTGAACCCAGAGTTCAGGGCAGGATTAATAAGGACGCTATAAATGCAGACAGTGGCCCATGTCTCTATGGGCAAAGTGCTCTGGTTTGGGAGAAGGGAGAAAATTAAATTATAATGGGAAAACATACATTATTTGGATCAAGATAAGAAGGAGGACCTCGGTGGAGTGGAAATGAACCGGAGTGAGTCTGTCAGAAGGATGTTGAGGCTGGCTCCGCACAGCAGCCCAAGGAAGCCTGGCAGGGCCGTGAAATAGGGCCCCACAGAGAGGGGTGCTCTCTCCCAGGTTAGGCCCCATCTCTGTTCCCAGTGCCCTATCAGCGGGCTCGGAGCCCCGCTTTTCTGGGGTGACAGGCAAATACGCATGCAGACCCACCCAACGAGCACTGAGGAAGCATCTTCCCTGCCCCAGACCCCGATGGCACCGGCCATTCAGAAGGGGGACAAAGCCGGCTCTGGACTACCCCCAGAGAGCACGCAGACACAAGATGTGGCCAGCGAGAAGATGACGCTAATTTACTGTGGCTTCCCACGTGCGGTGCTGGAGCCCCTTGGCGGCATTTGCTCACTTTTCTCACGGCATTTGGCCCTCTAGCCCTGCCCAGAGGCGAACGTGATTATGATGCCTATTTTACAGATGAGGAAGCTGAGACTCTAAGAGCTGAGGCAACTGCCACACAGCCAATATGCTCAGAGTCAGGATTAGAACCCAGGGGTTTGTGCCTTTGAAGACCAAGTTCTCATCCACCTTGTTGAGAGCTGTTGTGACAGAGGACAGCAGAGGAGTGTGTGTGTGTGTGTGTGCGCGTGTGCGTGTGTGTACACATGTGCGTGTGCATGTGCACGTGTGTGTAGGGCATGGCTCTGCATCAACCTGAGATAAGCATTCCTGGAAGGCTTCCCGGAGGAGGTGATGTCTAGTCAAATTCTAAAGGAAAGGTCTTGAGTGCCAGGCTAAGGAATTTGGATTTTATTGAGTGTTTTTTTGAGCAGAGGCAAAGCATAATCAAATCCTCAACAAACAATATTTAATAAGCAAGTACGATGTGCCAGATAATCTATTAGGTACAGGAGCATTACAAGGTCTGAAACAAGATGTAGCCCCTGTTCTCTCCCGACTCCAGACTAGTTGGAGCGATGAAACACAGAACTATCAAAAAATAATTAGTGACAGCGTCAATAAACTCATGCCACGTGCCACCTGAAACAACAGAGCCTAGGTGCCGTATTTAGGTGGGAGGAGGGAGGTGACTGGGCTCTGGTGGGGTCAAGAGGACTCCCAGGGTAGGTGGAATCCTAGTAGGGTTAGACGAATTCAGAGAGAGAAATGGAAAAGGCACCAGAACTCGGCCTTAATCAGATTATACCCATTTGGGGGTCCCGAGGGCTCAGCAGAGAGCCTGCCTCTCGCAGGTGATGATACGTGCTTGCTGAATGAATAAATGTTGGTTCTCATGACAAAAGAGGACACATGGTTGAGAGGTAAGGTGTGACTGTGGGACTCTGGGGTATGGGGACGGCTGGCCACGGAGCCTCTCACAGCCCACCAAGTGCCATTCAATTGACTGTGACACCCCCCCTCCCCCGCCACACACACACACACACCCAGATTGACTTCCTTCAGTTTCTGGCTTTTCGTTTTTCCAGGAACAGGCACACACTAGGCCATGTCCGTTGGAGAAGTGAGTAGACTGTGCAAGGGAGCAGCGGAGAAAAGGTGGGAGGAGTCGGCTGGGAGCAGACAGAGGAAGCCTTGAATGCCAGGCCACAAAGTTGAGCCTTTTCCCTTGGCCAAGCGGTGGCCACTGAGGTCTCTGAACATTCAAGCAGCAGGAGGTAAACAATGTGGGGGAAGATGAATGTGGGTCTGAAAGCAAAATGGACTGAGGTGGGGAAAGGAAAGAAGAAACATGCTATAAGAGAAGGCTTCAGGAAGTGACTCCCCACAGTTAAAATGGGCAAACCCTTTGATCCAGAAATTTGATTTCTGGACATTTGCCCAATGAGGCCACAGAACACACTTGGAAAACAATAGTTTCTGGAGATCTTTGCAGCACCATCTAGGACAGAGAACGCTGAGACGTAGCTCCCTCTAGGGGCACAATGCAGAGCGGGCCAGCTGCTCCAGCCCTGGGCTCCCCGTTTTGCCTCTTCTGCCCCTCCCCTCAGGACCTGTGCGCCCGCTGTTCCCTGTGCCTGCCATGCTTCTCTTCCGTCCAGGGATGTGACTCCTTCCCATCTCTGATTAAATGCCTCCTTCTCAGTGACCCCTTCTCCAAACACCTGAGGAAATGTCCTCCCCACCCATTAAAACCAAACACCTACCCCCCCCACCCCGTGTTGCCTGTCTCCCCACACCTGTTACCATCTGACTTATTATACCCTATTCGACTTATTTTGCGTACCTGTCTCCACCATCCCTACCCACACGCCCACAGCACGTAAACTGCATGCAGCTAGAGATTGATGTCCGTTGTATCCCCCATGCTGGGGCAGCGCCTGGCACACGGTGAGTGCCCAGTGAAGATTTGTTGAATGAATGAATGAGTGACTGGTGGGTGGCTGGATCCGCGAGTGTGTGGCTTACACGTGACCTCAGCTTGAGCGCCAGGGAGCAGACCTAGGCAGTGCCTTGCTAGGGTCTTTGCAGATAGAGGCTGGCCTGAGTACCTCGGTGCCCTACCGACCAGTGTCAGGAGTGCAATGGACACTTTCAAATTAATTACGCCCGCCTTTGGCACGCAGTGGGGTCACTTCCTGTCATAATGAAACCTTTCTAAACATAGCCACACTGAATTAAGATGTCACAGCACTTACACGGCAGCTGTGTTGTACTGGAAAGGACTCCAGGCCTTAAGTCAGAACGTGTGGACTCACATCCCAAATATTTACCCATATCCCTCTTGGGCAAGACGCTTCACTTCTCTGAGCCTCAGTTTCCTTGTCTGTAAGATGGGAATAATAATAGTAGCTATGTCACAGGGTGGTGTGAAGATCAAGGAATGAACTGAGTGAGAGATTTTTTTTTTTTAAGATTTTATTTATTTATTTGTCAGAGAAAGAAGCACAAGCAGGGGGAGCGGCAGGCAGAGGGAGAAGCAGGCTCCCCGCTGAGCAGGGAGCCCAATAGAAGATCCAGGATCCTGGGATCATGACCTGAGCTGAAGGCAGACACTTCACTGGCTGAGCCACCCAGGAGCCCCAGAGATAAGACATTTTTAGAAATTGAAAAGCACCACACAGATATGCCAATGTTACGTGACTCTCGTATGAATGAGGACAGGTCTTACCATGTTTCATTTATGAACGAGGGCATGTTTGGCATCAGTGAAAAGGAAGGGAGAATGGCGTATGGGCACAGACAGAGGGGGATGCCTTCTGAGTTCTCTCCGTTCCAGAATCCTGGTGTAAGTGCTGAGTGGTGGTACTTTGAGCTCATTTTCTTTGTCTGCAGGGTCTGAGAGCAAGCAGAGATCTGAACTGTTTCAGAATTTCCTGCGGGAGTAAAACCTACTCAGTGTTTGGTTGGCATTTATTTCGTTCTGTACTCGTGCCTGGGAAATGGTGAGGAAAGAGTCAGAAGGGAGATGTGGCTCAGGGCCCGCACTCCATTAAAGGGAGTAATTTATCTGAAGTGCAAGGACGGTGACAGGTCGCGCTTGGCAAGGGATGGGGAAGGGGTCGAGGAGTGGTCTGTGCAAGAGAGTTTCCAGCCCTTCTTGCCGGCTTTAGGCCCCCAGCACCATCCTGTGCAGGAGCGGGAAGCTGGCCCTGAATGGGGGAACGAGGTGATTCCATATCATTCAGTGTCTCCCGGCAGCGTTCAACTCATAACTCACGTCTGATGTGCCCTCAGCTCCAGGCCTCCCAGTTCTGCCTGGCCCAGCCCTTTGGACGTGATGTGTGTATATAAATATATAAAAACAGTCTCCTGACTGTGGCTCTTGTCATCACAGACTCTGATCCCCCATTCACCGGCCCATCCCTCCCCTGGGACCTGCCGACCAGGTAAGGAGGAGCAAAAGCCATCAACCAACTCAGAACCAATCATCTGTCTTTCTTGTAGGGAAATCAACACACCACAGCCATTTATGCATCCTGACTGTTTCCCTAATCTTGTCTAACCATGTCTGTGACCACTCCTGGGCTAAGGTTTAAAAAAAAAAAAAAACAGCTGCACAAGTGGAGGATGGGGAAAAAATGACATGAGGCAAAAACAGAGTCCACATAGAAGGCAAAAATGTTTCATCCTCGTGGGAACTTAGGCTCAGGTTCACTGGCCCTGAGTGCCTGTGTGCCGCATTAGGCAGAGCTGGGTCCATAGCTCTGCACATCCCATCAAGAGTGCTGCAATCAATTAGCAATGGCTGCCTCGGGCAAGGGAGGGGAAGCTGACTCCTAAATGTCATCTATAATAATCCCTTCTTATATGTAGCCAGATCTATTTTGAGACAAGCAATCAACGTAATGACAGCTTTTCTGGAAAAATACATTAAATATTAAATGTAGGTGTTGATTATTGGATGGATCCAGGTTTCAAACTTATAAATATAAAATGTGTGTGTGCGTGTGTGTTTGTGTGTAAGAAGGAAATTATTTGCTATCCCTTCTCTGTCAAAACCTACCTGAGTTCTTCAACCCAAAATCTGATGAGTATTCTTTGGAGCATAAATACATGTTTAGAATCTAGCCAGGCTTTCCCACTCTGGCTGCTTCTGGCTTCTGGGGGTAGCACGGAGAGAGAGAGAGAGGTGGGAGTGGGGAGCCGCTGCTTTTGCATGCTGGTAAGGTCTCGAATGTCTGACACATAGTAGGTACTCAGCAAATATTCACGGACTTCTGAATGATGAACTCAGTTCTGTGTATTTTTTAATGATTCATAAATGTCACTTTAGTTGAATTTCAATATAAAATCTCATCTGTCAAATTTTTCTTTCTCGGTGAGCAAACATGATGGGTTAATTGGGATAACGCATGTGGGCATTAGGTTCATTGTTTTTCTGGGTGAGGGGATGCCCTGGATGGTGGAAAGAGGGGGGGATTCTCCTACTAATTGTTCCCACTTCTGTATTTGCATGTTTGCTGTCTTCTCACCCTCATATCCCCCCTCATGTGTTCCTCGTCCTTGGGTCCCTAATCCTAGAGCTCTGGCTTCTCAACCTCAGCACTACTGACGTTCTGTGGAGGACCGTCCTATCCATTGTGTGACATTTGGCAGCATCCCTCACCTCTACCCACTAGAGACCAGCAACAACCCCCATCTCAAGTGGTGACGACCAAACTTGTCCCCAGACATTGCCAAATGGCCATTGGGGAGCGGAATTTTCCAGGTTGAGGGCTACTGCTATAACCCCCCTGGAAACATGGCTGCTTTCTTCTTTCTGAGAGATTTCAGCATTCATGTCACCCCCTCAGAAAGCCTTGTGGCCACCTGGTCCAAACCAGCCTCAGAGCTCACCATCCCGTTGCAGGGCTTCATTTCTCTGCAAAGCACATGTCTCTCTCTGATAATTTCCAGGCATAAATTTGTTTGTTGGTTGTCTGCCTGTCTCTACCAGAATGTGAGTTCCATGAGAGGCCTTTTCTATCTTGACTGTGTCTCTATCCTAGGGTTTAGAAGTGCCCAACACTTAGTAGGTTCTCAATAAATGTTGAGTGGGTGAAGGCAAGGAGGAAGTGCTTGGGGAAGGCTCTCCTTGGAGGGATATCTCTAGGATATGAAGTTGCCAGCCATAGGAAGTTTGAGGAAGAGCATTCCTGGCAGAGGGAACAGCCATTGCAAAGCCCATAGGCAGGGATGGGCTTGCCATGTGGAAGTTTGCTGGCAGGTGAGGGTGAGGGAGATAGGAGGACCAGGGCCAAGAGCCCAAAAGCAGCCTGATCCGTAGGCCTGGGGGGCCAAGCAGAGGTGTGCAGACTTTATTCTAAGAGTGACAGCAAGCCCTTTGGAGACTCCCCTGAGATGCCTCCCAAGTCTGCCCCCGGCCTCCTGTCTCTTTCTTCTTTCTCCCTGTTCCCCAGCTTCACAATGGGCAGGTTGGGGAGGATTCCACCCTCCCAGCACTGCTTTCCCCGTTCTGTGCTGCAACGCTGTGGCTCGCTGGTATGGAAGGTCTTTGAGAAAAAAAGCTGCGTGTCTGCATTTAATATAAAGAACTTTAATCTACTCGGTATCTCCTACTCAGGAAGACTTTAGGTAATAATAACAGCTCACTTTGTTTTGAATATTCACCGTATTCTAGGCTCTATTCTAGGCGTATCATGCATAATAACTCACTGAATCCTCACAGCAGAACTGTGAGGTCCGTTCTATCAATTTCCCCATTTTACAGATGCAGAAACTGAGGCCCAGAGAGATTAATCGATTTCTCTAGACTCACTAAGGATTCTAAATCAGGTTTGGTCAGGAAGTCCACACTCTAACCCTTGAATCATATTCTCTTTTTTAAACTAATGCCAGAATGTGGCACATTATCTTTTAAAACGAATGTGCCATTTGCCTCAGGAATTCCATGCTTAGGAGTGTGTGATACCCTGAGCCTAAGGAGGCATAAATACTCAGCGGCAGACACACAAGGTTGTTGAGACGTAGAACGCAACCTGCATCTCCATTAAGAGGGGTTATTGAGGTAAGTCGTGGTCCCTCCGTATAAAGGAGCTGTTCAAATTGACATTGTTCATACGTACAACATGGAAAGACTACATATTTAATAGAAAAGTCCAGAAAAATTGCATTTTTATAAACAGTGATTTGATTTGAACAACGGGATTGCTAATGATTTTTAATTTCTTCTTTTTCTGGTCTATAGTCTCTAATTTCCCTACAATGAATATGTACTACATTTGTAATAAAAACGAAACCCAATAAAACGTATTGGATAAAAGAATGAGCAGCTGGAAATCATTCTCTCCTGGGGAATTAGCATCTTCTCTGACAATCAGGGCTACAGTTGCTTTGCTGGAACCTTCCGTTTACCTCCCAGTATCTGCTCTTGGCCAATGGGGAGACGAGGCAGGTGATCATCAGAGGAGGGGAGAGCATGAGGCCAGGGTGTACATTCACCTGGTCCCTCTCTGTCAGGTCACTTGGACAGACAGCCACTTTCAAGGTATCTGATTCTACACACCCTCCCGTCTGCTGGGTGCAGGGACGGGAGAGAGAGAGGTTGCCCAGTTCTCCCTGTTCTATCTCTATACCCCCCTGACACCCGTGTCGTTAGTCCTTTTGTAAATAAACTCTCCTCCCATCACCACAGCTTAGTATGACATCTGTTTCTGGTTGAGACTCTGACTGATACACTTACCCTATTTGCTTTTCCTTCTTGTCCTCGGTCCCAATTCCCTACAATAAAACGACTCTCCCGTTGGCCTGTCCAACTTGACTTTCTCTCCTGATATCTGGTCTTGCCCATCAGGCATCTTCATTTGGACAACCAGGGAACTCATAACACTCATGCCCATCACAGGACTTCAACATTTATTCCCAAACCGAATTCTCTCTTCTTTCCCCTTTTACTCCCCACCCACTCCTAACCTCAAACCATCTTCCTCTGCCCCCTCTTTAATTCGCCACATCCTTTCAGTGCCCAAAGACTGTGAAATCGACCTCAGCAATGTCTTTTGCAAACGATCCCATTTCTCCAGTTCGCTCCCTCATCCAGGTCTCCTGGCAGCATCTGCCTGCCTCCCATCTCCTCCACACCTCCCCTCCTCAGTCTGTGCTATGTGTGACTTCTGGCAAAGGGTCCTTGAAATACAGTTCTGGTCCTATCTACTCCTCCATTCAAAACCCAGGGCCAAGGCGACCGAACCCAATGCCTCAACCTTCCCCCCAGAGGCCTTTGTACAAACTGAGCCACTGGGTCTTTACATCCCCAAGTCCTTGCTCATGCTGGGGCCCCCGCTGAGTCACCGTCCCACACATTTCCAAGTGTTCCTCAAAGGCTGTTCAATAAAGCTCATCCCCACATGGTTTTCTTTCCCGTAAGTAACCCATTCCAAAGTCCCAACCAAGTCGTACTTCTTTCCAGGAAGTGATTCTTTTCCACTTGGTACTTGGGTGAGCGTCTTGGTTAAGACTGTGCTGTCCTTCAGGCCGGTGACATTTTCTGTCTCTGTCCCATGAGCTCAGCCAAAGGTCTCAGTCTAGGCAGGTACAAAGGCTCTGTGGTTACTGAACGAACGGACCTTCCTGCTGTGCAGTGTGAAGTCACTGAGTGAGGAATGAGGGAACCTAGACAAGAGGGCTTGACAGAGTCAGCCTCCAGTCCCCACCTCTGCAAAGACAAACCACAGCCAGTCCCTAGGAAGGTGCGGAGACAGAGATCCCGGGGCCGGGGGGGGGGGGGGGTGGCGGTTGGGAGTGGCACAGCGGGTGAGGTATGGTGGTCCGTGACTCCATCAGCCATGGAGCCAGTGACCAGTGTCTGGTGGGGAGAGCAAGTAGATGGCCGAATCCCCTCTCCCTGCCCACTGCCATCGACCTGCATGACCTCCCCCCAACACAGATGCTACCATTGGAAGACAGGAAACAGATAGAATTCTAGATTTGAATATAATTCTGAAATAACCGAATTTACCTGAAAATGACTAGGCTGAGTTTTGTGCTGTAAGCAGGAGTAGGGCTCGAATTCAGAATTGCATGGAGTTACAGAAATCAGCACTTTCCATGTCTGAGTCGTATGATCTTTTGTATATAAAACAATGTACTCCCAATGTGCCAGATGCTCAGTATTCGTCATCTCATTTAACTGGGGAGACCGTATCATGTATCGCTTTAACTAGTACAGTTCTGGGACTGAAGGGAGTGCTGTTCATGTCACACTGGGATGCGGGCTCGAGTGAACCCAACTTATGGCTCTCCTACAGCTGAGCCTCTCAACATTCATACCAGCAGGTAACATTCATGGGCCCATTTACAGATGGGGAAAACAAGGCCTAAAGTGATTGAGTCCTGAGTCCAGAATAAAGGAGGAGCCACCACTCAAGCCCAGCTGGTCGTCTGCCAAAGCCCGCACGCTTCCGTTTTGCACAAGACCTTGTGCTGGTTCTGCCCAGCTGTCCCCTCACCACGTTCCCCACCCACTCTGTTCTCTCTTCTCTGCCAACAAAAATATAACAAAGTCACACATGTCATTTTAGATTTTCTAGTAGCCACATTAGAAAGCAAACAAAAACAGGTGAAATCAGTTTTAATATTATATTTTATTTAACCCAATATATTCAATATAGTGTCATTCGATGCAATCAATAGAAAACAATTAGTCATAAGATATGGTAATTCTCCCCTGCCCCATAGAGCATACCTCAATTCGGACTAGCCATTTTTCAAAGCCTCAGTCGCCCCACGTGGTGGCGGCTACCCTGCCATGGGTGCAGCCCCCCCCCACCACAGGTCGGCTGAGGTCTGGCCGCCGGCACACTGCCATCTAGTGGACAAATGCTCCTCTCCCAGAAAACCAGCCCCAGCAAAACTATCTGCATCCAATACTATCGTCCTCAGGATTAGCTCCCCAAAAAGCACTTGAGGCGAGAGGGGTGTCAGTGCAGAGTTGGTTCCCAGGGCAGATACGCAGCCATGGAGCAAATTCAAGTCAATACATGGCGAACCAAAGCCGGGGTTCTTTTTTGTTTCCTAGTAGCCTAAGGATTTGGCAGAAAATGATACAGAATGTATTTAAAACAATCCTTCACAAAGACAGAGTTCCGTTCTTTCACACCTAATTTCACTGTATGATGGTATAAAGCACTTCTTCCCCAGAAAATATACAGCTTCTCTTTTAATCCATGGTAAAAGCCTGGTTTCTTCCAAGTTGTACCTTTCTCACGCACAACGGGTGTGGTCACTCAAGGATTTCAGTTCACCAAGGTTTTCCCAATGTGCATAATTGATTAAGAACCTATGATGAGAGCTGATGTGATTCTAGACCTCTAAATTACCCCACAGTGGAGGGGGAGCCTTAAACATGGCTTCGTATGAATAAAATCACATAACTACATCACTCCAGAGAGGAGTGCTTGGCACCGAGATGGCTTGGCAGGCAGAGTAAGAAGCAGGTGGGGCGTTCCCTGACCTGGTGCTGATGGTGTTGTCAGCACCTTACTATCTTCAGGATCGTCTTGGGTTTTGTACAGACACGGACATGACGTTCACATTTAAGGAGATAAGAGTCTTCCCAGGGAACCATGCCAAACCATCCCAGCTACACAATAACAAAAACAGCACCGTGATAGTGTGCGAGGACTGAAGTTGTCCTTCAATTGCAACACTGGGCGGGATGTCAATTGGATATAAAACGAGCATTTGAGGAGCATGAGAAGGGAACTTCGTTCTGGTTTCAGCTCTGATACTCCCTGGCTGTGTGACCAGGTCTCAGCCACACAACCTCCCTGGTCCTCCGCTTTGTCATCTCACACTAAGCAATAGACAATCAGGACAATTTACACTTATAGGGTGTGGAGCCAAGGAGAAAGGAAAGGCAGACACGTAGGAATTTCAGTGAGTGGCTGGGGGAGAGTCTCCCACCAGCGGGAGGACAGGAGCCCAGGTGCAGGAAGAGAACGTGTGGCAGGAAGGAAGGGGGCTCAGCCAGCTAACCTAGAGAAAAGCGACGGGCTGGGGTAGCCTCATTCTCTACTCCAGCGATAGTCAGAGATTATCCTGCTAAGGGGCAGGAAACTGGCTTAAATTATTAACTTCAAGAATACAGACTTGAAAAGGATCTTTGAACTAATCCGGAATAACAAATCTCAAAGTCTGTTTTACAGACCACTGGCACTTCATGATGGCTAAATAGGTCTTTAACAAAACAGACCTCTTTGCCACAGGACTTCTCAGAACCTCTAACATTCTATGATTTTCACAGAGGGCAGACAGCACACAGCATTTCCCAGACTTGTTTAACTATGGAAGCTTTTTTTTTAAAGGGACACCACTTGAGAAGTGATCCAGGGAACAAACTTTGAGAAACACTGCTCTAGTCCAACTCTGCCATTGCATAGATAGGGAAACTGAGGCCCAGAAAATGTGGGAGGTGAGTCTAAGATTCACAAAGATAGTGGCAAGGCCAAGACTGGAATTTCACTTTTTTTTACCCAGTAAATTCTTTTTTCTTTTTTTTTCTACTGGTATTCTACATTTAAGACATACAAAAAGATCTACGGAATTACACAAGATATCCATGTTGCCACCACCCGCTTAAGAAATAAAGCATTGCCTGGGTGCCTGGGTGGCACAGCGGTTAAGCGTCTGCCTTCGGGTCAGGGCGTGATCCTGGCCTTATGGGATCGAGCCCCACATCAGGCTCCTCCACTATGAGCCTGCTTCTTCCTCTCCCACTCCCCCTGCTTGTGTTCCTTCTCTCGCTGGCTGTCTCTATCCTGTCGAATAAATAAATAAAATCTTTAAAAATAAATAAATAAAGCATTGCCAATTCAGGAAAAACCACCTTGCATAACTGCCCCCCCAGTCTCTCCCCAGGGGAACCCCTATCCTAAAGTCGTGACATAATTCATGGAAATACTGGTGGAATTTCAAGTAAATCCCATCGTCCTCCATGGCTCCTCTTCGCCTCTTCCACGGTCTGTAAGTTGTGATGGTCTTGGAATTAAAAACAAAAACAAAATATCCCACTTGGGTCAGAGCACCAAAGATCAGAAGCCCATCTAGAGAATCCTGGGGTTACCTACCTACAGCTCACAGCACATCCGAGAAATGTTATGAACCAGGGAACTTTCTCGTTCTCCAATGGGCTCTTCATACGCTGTATGAATTCTGTCAGATGCGGGGTGCTTCTTGCTTCATTCCGTGCGAGACTTCCGTGGCATGAATTCCCTGCACCTCCCCACCCATCCGCAGGCCAGATGGGGAGCCGGGTGCCGTATAAATGTTTAATTGTGACACAGTAAAAATATTTGCTTTCAGTAGCTGGAAGCTACCAAATGGAGGTAGGGCTGTCTACTAGAGTTGCCAGACTTCATTCTAATGAGAACAGAAATAAAGGCTGATTAAATCAAATTCCCCATAGTGCAGAACCACTTAAATAAATGTTTCATATTGTTTGCATGATACTTTTAAAATGTAACAGCTGCTTATGTAACCATTACGCTGGACATAAATCATTCATTGCCATCACCACCGTCAGAGCAGAACTGGGCTCCGTTTCTCAGCTGCTGACATTTTCATTACTGGGGGACTTTCGAGACAGACCATTTGGGCTCCCCCTCCCCCACCCGCGTGCTGGGTAGCAGGAGCATGCGTGAAGTGAAGGGATGCGGGCTCTACGGCGGGCACGAGGTAGACGTTTCTGGAGGCCCTGTACTGTGTGTAGACTGTTGGGCTGGCTTCTCATGTTCCATCCTCACCACAAGAAGGCATTGCTCCTGTTTTATAGATGTGGACACTGAGGCCCATGGCAATGAAGTAACCTGCCCAAAGTCCCACAGTAAGTCACAGGCCTGTATTTGAACCCAGGACTAGCTGAACCTTGGCGCACCACACAAGTCTGTCTGAGAACAAAGGGCACATCGTCCCACCCCGCAAATGCCACACGCCTCATGCCTTTTGGCGATGATGAGAACAACGGAGGCCAGAGCAGGACTCAAAGAACCAGGGACTCATTTGAGCTGGGGCTGGGAGGTGGGAGAGGAACAGAGATTCCGATCTGAACTTCATTTCCTGGGCCGGCACCCTAGTCCAAGTTTCTGCCATCTCTCAGCTCTTCACCGTGCCGGCCCCGTGCCAGTCTCCCTGCCAGCCTCCCTGCCCTCATTCTTGCCCATCTCAATCCATCATTCACACACTCGGCTCAGTCATTTTTTTAAAGTGTAAATCAGACCATGCCTTTTTCCTGTTTAAAAGCCTCCAGTGGCTTCCCACCATTCTCAGAATAAAGCCCCACCTCCCCCCATGGCCCTCAAGACCCTGAGTGAAATGACATCTGCCCACATTTGCTTGCTCTTCCCTACCACTCTCTTCTGTCCAGACATCCTGGCTGCTTTCTGGTCCTCAGACATCTTTACCTTCTTGCCTGCCCCAGGACCCTTGCACATGCTCTAGATCTTCCCGTGGCAGACTGCAATCTGTCAATCAAACCTCAGTTCAAAGTCACCTCCCCAGAAAGGCCCTCACTGCACCCTCCATTGCGAGCTGCTCTCCCACAGACTCTCTCCATTACATAGCTCTGTGTCATTCACTTTGAAGCACGTATTTCTTTCTCAATTTCTTGACTAGCTTATTATACTCTGATTCACTAGGAAGTAGGCCCCAGGAGAGATGTCTGAGCTATTCACCACTGTTTCCCCAGCCCTAGAGTAGAGTCTGGAACATAGAAGGTACCCCGTAAATATTAATGCAATGAATGAATTGACTTGCCACATCCATTTCCCCTGCATCTAGACTGGGGTCACCTAAGCTGGCCCCCAGAAAGAGAGAATTTGAATCTGAAAGCCAGTCATCACCTCCACACCCAAGCTTCCTGTAAGTTTCCCGGCCGTGTGGGTGATACCGGTCATGGAGGAAGACAGAGAGCTGGTGAAGAAAATCCAGCAGACCCTCTGAGGTTCCCTGTATTCACAGGAAGGAGGGACAACCAGTGTCCCCATCTCCGCAAGATTGCGTCTAAAGAAGAAATAGAACATGAGACAGGTTGCTGGTGCTGGCCAGCCTTTAGACACCCCATTCTGATGGCCAGAGACTCAGCCATGGTCCCTGACTTGGCTCCAACCCCACCCTCCCTCCAGCAAGTGCCCCTTGCTCTGCAGTGGAGGCCGGACAGCTGCCCCAGACGTCGTGGAGCCCCGACCCTGGACACCAGGCAGATAGGCTTGAGCGAGCTTTGGAAGGCAGAGCCATCTCCCAGCTCCTGTGGCCGCTGTCTGCTGGAGACGGGTTCTCTGTGGCCCTGTTCCACTCTCTGTCCTAGAGCTTCTGGGCGACCGGAGGGAGTCGCGATGCCAGCAGTGGCCTGCCCTGCCGCACCAGCAGTGGGCCCCCGAGCTCAGCCTTGCCAGAGGCCGCCTCAGAGCCAGTGGCCCCGGCCACTCAGCCCTGCGGTGCTCCACAGTCACCCCTGGAGGCCTCTTCTCTGGCCCTTCCAGTGACCTCGGAGGCCCCCATTTCCCTCAGAAAGTCCCTTCCTTATGCCAACAGCTGGCTGGTTCCTCTTTCTCACACTGACTCTGATGCAGAGCCCTTCCAGGGGAGGGACCCTTCTTGTCCCCCTCTGGCCTCCCTAGCCTCAGGGCCTGCCCCACCTGAGGAGGGGCTCGTTTGGTGTTTGCAATTGGAAGAGCTTTACAGATACACACTGTTTCAACATTATTAGGCACATTACCCAAGGAGGCAGCTGTTAATAATAGCCCATATGTTAATAACCCGTTAATAACCCACATGTCCCATTTGTTTCATTTCCCAGCTCAATTTAGAAGCCTGACCTTCTCTCACTGTGCCTCCTGCTAGGAGCTAATACTAGGACACAGGAGAGGGTGTGAGACTCAGAGCCAAGCATGCGCCCTCGGAACCACCCCCTTCTGGAATCTGGCCAGGCGCAGCAGAGCTACAAGCACGGCACTGAACCCTGCCTCCGTGGGCATTCCTGTTTCCCCGGGTTTGAGGAAGGCACAAAGAGAGGAAGTGACTTCCCGGGCTCACACAGCCAGCAGGTGGCAAGACCTGGCCCTCACCAGCCTGGCCGAGCGTGCGGGGTGTGGAAGGGAACTCCCACCTGCCCAGAAACCTTGAGTTCCCTGCCGGGCAGGCACGGATGTGAGTGCACCCTCGTGCCAGCACTATGCCTCCCCGCCCGCCGCAGGCACCAGGGCTATTCTCAGGCCATGCCAGCGGTGTCTGCCTCCTTCGTCTTCCTCCTGAGAGTGGGCTCCCCCCTTCCCCTTCCTCCCAAGGGACAGTGTGCTGCCAGGCTGCTAAGACCCAGAGGCATCTCTTCTGCTCATGTTCTCTGTAGCATCTAGGTCCGATCCCCAACCCAGGGTCAGCAAACTGCCCAGAGTCTCCCAGATGAGGTCTAGGGGCTGACTTCAAATTTAGCATTTTCAGTGTATGATAGAAAGAAAACAGTTTTGTGAGATTTACAAATGCAGTTCCCCGTGTCCAGAATGCCCTCTTCCCTCTTCTACTTGGCGAACTCCTATTCATGCTGCAAAGCCTGTTCAAGTGTCCCCTTCCCGCCAGTTTCCTCCCATGCGGATGCATGTAGAGAGAACCTCTGTTTTCCTTAGCGAAGAAGTGGAGGAAAATCTTAATTGCTCCACATAAGAAACAAGGCTGAAAAGGATATTGAGAGCTGGGAAGAGGCTGGCAAGCACCTGAACTTGCGAGAAAGAGCAGAAAGGGTGAAGGCTTTTTTTCCCAAAATGCAGAGTGTAGGGTCAATGCTCTCCTCCGTCTCCCCACAACACCTTATGTCAGAGTCTACACTGCTTACCAGTGTTCTTGGAGATGGACCTGTGTTTAATTTTATCTTGTTTTTTATGGAAACAGTATTCCTGCCTGACTGAATGTAGCAGCAGGAAACATAACATCTGACTTTAAACCCTGATACTTAATTGACTTGCAGAGCGAAAGCTCAGAGTGTCAGCAAGTTTAGGGCCATTGACTCAGGAGCTCCATCAGGTCAAGTCTCTGGAGTGGCTTCTGCCACCCTCTGCTGTCTTGTCACAGTCACAGGACGGGTCAGTGTGCTGCTGGCGTCACAGCGTCATACAACCAACTCCATCCAACATCAGATGGGACGAAAGTTGTACACCCCCTTCACTCCCAGCCTTCATGTGGGGAAGAAAATCGCCCTCTTCTCAATGTGCCCTTGAGCCGACTTCGATTCCATGGCCCTGCTCACCTGCTGGGAGTGTGGCAAAGGATCTGGGGTTTGCCAGCCCTGTCATGAGAGTGGGACTCTGCCATCAGGGGTGAAGGGATGGCTGGTGAGTGAGCGAGCTGCAGCGGGGCAGCCCAGTGGGGCTCAGGCACTGTGGTGACAAGGCAGGGTTGGGGGGAGCGAGCATGAAGGGGCCTTCTCTACCAGGCCCCAGTTACAAAGGTCCTTCTCACATCCATCAGTTATGGGAGTCTCAGGATGAGAAAGAACTGAAGGAGGCCTCCCCTCTGCTTGGATCCCTCCACTGACGAGGAACTTGCTTCTTCTGGACACCACCCTTTCATCACATGACAGCTTGACGGGCTAGGCAGTTCCTTCCATGAACCCAAAGTTAGCAGTGATTTCCCGCTCACTTTCCGTTGCCCTTGTCCCACCACATGCGTCTTCCGTCAGCAGCCTGTTTCCACAGCAGCCACCGATGGGACATTTTAGACCACAGAGCTGACCTGGATGAGTCATTCTCCTTCCTAAAACCCTTCAGTGAGTCCCCAGTGTCTAGGGAATAAAATCCAGCTTCATGGCATGGCGTGAGGCTTGTCACAGTCCAAATCCTGCCTGGTCTCTCTTCCTTATGATTATCCCTCTAACACATATATTCTTATACCCCAGGTAATAGCACACTGAAGCACTTGTTACCTCCCCCAGCACTTTCATGCTTTTGTTCAAGCTGTTCTATTTGCCTAGCATTTCTTTCTACCGTCCCCATTGGCAAACTCCTACACACCCTTCAAAGCCCAGTTCATTTGTACCCTCCCTGCCCGGGCAAGTATTCCACCTGAAGGAAATTACATTGTTACTTCCTTGACTCTATCAAACCCTGAATGGCCAAGGCAGCACTTAGCATTGTTTGGTGCTTGGTGACTTTCCTAAATACTCATCTCTACCCAAGGACTGGAAAGTCCTATCAGGCACCTTTGCAGCCCAGCACCTGAAGGAAGCACCCAGCAGATGCTTGCCTAAAGCAAAGACTCACCTTGGGAGCCCTGGTCCCCTGTCAAGGAGCCGCAGAGGACGGAACTGGAAAAGACCTGTCATGGGGATTCTGTGAGGTGATGTGCAGTTTCCTGGCCCCTAAGAAATGGTAGCTGTGGTTATGACTGTTGTCACTGTCGGTGTCATCACTGGCTCTCGGCTCTTTCGTTAACTGACGTCCTCACTAGTTCCAAAAAGAAAGGGGCCAACCTGCCTCCCCGATCCCAGAATTTGCTCCCTGGTCTGTCTTCCTTGCGCAGCTGGACACATCCAAGCCGGCTCCCAGCCCGCCCTGTGCCTCCCATCCTTCCCCTCCTGCAGGGCAGACTCGCCCATCTCGCTCCATCAATAGATGCTGGCAAAGCAGGTTCAGCCTCTTGCCTCTGAGTTAGAGAAACGGATTCTAATTAAGGGACCTGCCAAAAGTGGCCTCATTTTACAGACAATTGGGTTGTGAATCGAAGTGAGCATTAAAGTTTACAGGCTCGACAGAAACCAGCCGGCCTCACTGCTCATCTCCCCAGACTGAGCCGCTGCCTGTCATTGACTCGACAACTGTTCATGGTAGGAGCGAGGAGCATTCGGCAGTGGGAGAAATGTCCATCCCTTTGCTGTTTGTTCTTGAAACCCAGTATCAGGCCCCGGGCAGGTGTGGCAACGCTTCTCTCAGGATTTGCTCTGCCCCTTCTCTGGCCTCGCACGAGAAGACTTAGGTGGTGTGGAGGAAAAAAAACAAACAAACAGGGAAAGGGCTCCAATCCGTAGACCCTGGCTCATAACTGAGATCCCCACTGTCCAACCCCCCCACGGTTCTGTTATTTGGGGTCAGTGGGGCACCGAGTCTCTGCTGAAACTGGGCTTTCCAGACTTGGTCCACAGGGAGCCAGACACTCCCACTGGATTCCCCAGAGTTCTCCAGGACAGACAAAGAACCAAGAGGATCTATATAGATATACATCAGAGGACATTTATTACAGGAATTGGCTTATGTGATTGTGAAGGTCAAGAAGACCCAAGTCTGCCATCTGCAGGCTGGACAACCAGGAAACCCAGTCTGACTCGGAAGGTCTGAGAATCGGGGGCCCGTGGTGTTAGTCCCAGTCAGAGTCTGACGGCCCAAGGACCAGGGCCACCCAATGTCACGTCCAAGGAGGCCGGGAGAAGATGGACATTCCAGCTCAAGCAGAGAGAGGAAATCCTCCCATCCTCAGTCTTTTGTTCAATTCAGGACATCAAGGGATTGGATGGTACCCACTCACATTGGCAAAGTACTCAGTCCAAACTCTTCTGGGAACACCCTCACACACACACATCCAGAAATAATGTTTTATCAGCTATCTAGGCATCCCTTAGCCCAGGCAAGCTGGCATAGGAAATGAACCATCACACCCACCAAGTCTTTACCACCTACCCACATGCTCAGCTGCTTTCTGGACTTAAGGAGATGAGTCTCTCTTTTTTCCCTCCTTCCCCCGCAAACCTTCCCTTGCTCCTGTTCCTGCCTGGCTCCAGGACATCCCACCCTCTCTCCTCAAAGGCTTAGGGCTGCTCAAGGACAGATCCCATCTTACAGCTGAGTTTTGGTTAGCCTCAGTGGTGTTATGTCTTCTTTTTTCCCCCCAATTGAGCCATTTTCTAAAAGCTGAGGTTTCCATATAAAAATGCAGGCTGCTGGTTTCTCTTTACAAGTAGGGCAATCTGGCAGTTCTGGGTTGGTGCAGAAACAATTAGACGATACTAAAGAGCAGAGTTTTTCCATAAGGCCTGAGATTCCAGCAGCTAAAGGACCACTCCTCCCACCAGCCCCTCCCCCCAAATAAAACCCTCCCTGAACTTGTCTATATCAACTCCTGTCCCTATAGACATTTATTTTAGGTTTGAAATAGCAATAGGGGGACAGGCTTTATTTAAGCAGCAAAATTGCTTAAATGAGATAACACGTGTAAAGCATTTGGGATGGGGCCTGGCACCTAACTAGGCCTTAGTTAAATATTTGTTGAGTGAATAATCTGATTATCAAAAAGGCAAGTAAGTTGGGCACACAAAATACAATACTAGCTCAGAGATGGCACTTGGGGGCTCAGGATTCCACAGTGTAGGGACTGTGATTTGAGGCCCCACCATCAGGGAAGTTCAGATGACCTAAATCCGGAGAGACTAATGCCAGCCCCACGCTTGATCCTGCCAGGTGTTTATTTTAGGAAATTAGAAGACAGCAATACATTAGCCCAGGAGCCCTGGGGTGACAGGGGCTGAGTTGCCATTCCCAGGAAGCACCTAGAAGACCCCCAAACTCTTTACCTGCAGTTTGTTGTTAGATCCTCACAGGAACCCTGTGAGGTAGGAACTTATTTCCCCATTTTACAGATGAGAAAACTGCCTACTGAAAGAGACAGACATTGAAATGGCCACACAAATAAATATAAATGAGATAAATTCTCTTTGAGGGAAAGGAATATACAACGGTTTGAAACAATGTAAAGGGGCCTGGTCTAGGAGGTCAGGGCACGTTTCTTTAAAGAGGTGACACCTGAGTCAAGTTCCGATGCTGAGTAAGTGTTAAATGGGGTAAGAGCAGGCAGGTTGGGATATTCTCAGTGGCCCTCAATCCCAGATGCTCAGCATGAACCACTTGGGGAGCCATGATCCTGTACTGGGCCAGTCCAGCTAAATCAGTAGGACCTGGCTCCTGGTGTTTTTAAAAGCTTCATGGATGCACGATCAAAATGGAGCAAAAAGAAGTCCAAAGCTAATGCACTCACAGACAATAGCCATTCACAGTTATCCGGCTAAACCGAGTAGATGTTCACTGACTATAAGCAGGTGGGGTTTTCAACAGCTCCATCATCATTACTTCCCCCGCCTCCTCCAGATGGCTTGCGGGCTTAAGTCCAATGTCAAAGGAAGGAAAGAAACCGGCCTCTGTTGAGGGCTTACTGAGTGTCACATTATTTATTCCATTTAACATTTAACGAAACCCTCAGAGAAAGGAATGCTCTTATTATTTTACAGATAGGGACACTGAGGCTCAGAGCAGGGAGTCTGCCAGAGTCTCCCAGCTCTGCAGGGGCAGCCCGGGGATCCTCTCCCAGGCCCACCTGGCAGAGAGACTGCGTTCCTTCCCCGGACTCTGCGTCTCCATCCATCCAGAGGTCCTCCTGCCCCCCTCAGCACTGTTTCCTGGCCTGGATGCCTCACGTTGGGCTGCATCGCTTGGGTCTGGCCACAGAGTGGGTGCTAGGGATTACGCCCGTCTTGAGCAGGGTCGTGCCATGGTTAAAGAACAAGGACTGGGGGTCCAAATCCTCAGTCCAAATCCTGGGTTCGAATCCTGCTTTCCTGCTTACTGGCTGTGGCATCTCAAACTATTGGTGAGATTTCTTTGAGTCTGAACGTTTGTCTTCTACAGCATGGGGGTCATATTAGTACCTCCCTCCCAACTTCGTTGTGACAACTTCGTATGTATATATTTATGACATATTCATTACGTTTAGAACGGTGACTGGAGTATAGTTAGTGTTCAGTTAATGTCAAGTACTGTTAATATTACTCCAGGAGCTGGGGTGAGAGGACCCCTGGGGCTCTTACTTTCTAAACCCCCAAATTGGGGGGGGGCATCCTAGAAAGGGTGTTATCAAGCCCTCCATGGAAACCGGGATGGGCAGTTTTGGGAGGGCCCAGGAATTCTGGCTCAGGTAGGATGTGCACATGGAAGCTGCTGCCTTTGCTGGCCCCTGTGACCAGCAGGCACAGCACCAGGGCCCTGGGTTGACAGGGAGGGTGAAATGACTGTCATACCTCCTCCAAGAACAGAACAGAAGGGAGCGCATAGTTCCAGCCAGCTGCCAATACGTGGCGTTGGGTGCTGATGTGAGACTGCCTGAGCTGGAATGGAACGGAACGGGCCAGAGTCAGGGCTCAGACAATTCCCGCTGGTGACCTAGCCTAAGTCACATACCGCCCCAAGAGCGGGCCCTGACAGGCTGTGACCAGTACCACCTACGACCAGCAGAGGGAGGCACAGGCCACAGGCTGGCCTGCTCCTGCTCTCCACGAGCTCTTCCCTAGGACGGTTTTACTACCAAGTCCAGCCTCTTGGATTCAGTGTCTCCCTCCCTCCTCTTCCCTGAAGGCTAGAGGCCCCCTGCCTTTCCCCCCAAGTCCAAGGTCTTCTGGATTCTCTTAGCCTGCGTAGAAGTTTTGCTGCAAACAGGGAGTGAGCCCTTAAATGCTTGCTCCAGGGCCGAGTGTCCCAGCATCTGTCGGTCCAGAGAGCTCACCCCTCAGAGCTTCAGCTTCCTCATCTGTATAGTGAGGTTGGAAGGGGTCATTTGTTAGCCATCTTTTTTGTAAGCTATGTCCTTGACTTTCTTTCCCAGGAGGCGGAGGGACAAGGTGGTCCGAAGGCACAGACTCCAGAACAGGGCAGGACTGTGGTTAATCCTGACCAGTGATGTGATTCTGGCCCAGCCACCCCCCTCTGTGATGTCAGAGAGAAAAGACCCAGCCCATGGGGTTATAGGTGGATTAAATGGGAAACCACACGTATGGCGCCCTGCACCGCAGTGCGTGGGGAGAGACACTCCTGCTCTTTAGGGTAGGCCCCTCGGAGACCACCCACGGGATGCTCCTTCAAGGGCCAGTACCCATCTCCTCCCCTTCCTCCATCCCCTACCCGGTTCCACCTCCAGGGAGCCCACGACCACCAGAGCACTCCCCAGTGTCCTCCGGCTGCTGTAGGGGTGCTGAAGGGCAGTGCCCGGATCTCAATCAGACCAACACCCCCGCAGCCCTTCCCTGGCCCAGACCATGGCCTCATCTCAAGTGTATGTAGATTGCAAACGGAGCCTCCGGAGGCACTAGGATTCTGGAATGAGGAAGGGGTGGGGGTGGGCACCTGCATTTTCACAGGCTGTCTGGTGATGCTGAGGCCCCCAAGGTTAAAAAACCACTGCCGCGGGCAACTGGGCTAGGGAAGTGGGATTCCCAAACAATTGATTGAGGTGATTGAAAGAGACAGGAGAAGCATCATGCAAATGCGCAGCCACTCGGGCTCTTCATCCCCAGCAGAGAGTGTGGACCCAAGTCAAGGCTGCCTGAGCTACAGGCTGAGTCAGGTCTCTCCCCATAGGGCCAAGCCTGCTCTGCCTGATGAACAGAAAGATCTCAGCAACCACATCAGAGAGTGACGGGCTCCCTGTGGGGTGACAGGGATCAGCTGCTGGCCCAGAGGCCAGAAGCAGGAAGGCCCACCTGTTCCTGCTCAGTGGTTCTGAATTTGAGGACAAACCAGACTCCCCCTGGGAGGGGGAACCCGACATGGCTGGGCCCACCCCCAGCTTCTGAATCAGGTGGTCTGCGCTGGGGCCTGAGAATTTACGTTTCTGACAAGTTCCCAGGGGTGTGTGTGTGTGTGTGTGTCCGGTTTTCTGCTTTCTGCAGTGTTTAGCTCAGACTCCTGGTTGGGAACCAGCTTATAGACCCCATTCTGAGCCACAGAAAATAAGACTAGACCAGAAAGAGCAACTGTGGCCCAGCACCTTAAGGTCCACAAATCCCAGCCAGGCCGTTGTCTCCAGGCCTCACGGCAACCCCGCTAGGCTGCTTACCAAGTGCACCTATGTGCTCTCAGGACGCCAGCCACTGTTCCCGAAACGAACCCACAAACCCACACCTGCCCATCTCAGACAGATGGAGAGCTGCCGGAGGAAGCAAGCCAAGACTCGAAGCGGGGCGTCTGGGCTGGGAAGGAGGCTTGGAGCCCAGCACAGGGCGAGTGTATTAGCAAGTATGCAGAGAAAACACCGAGTAACAAGTAGATCTGGACCCTCCCCTTCAAAGCTCGGCTCTGTCCCCTGGTCCTGAGCAGCTGATGGGGGTTCGGGGGGACAGGAAGGCAGTTCCCGCACCACTGGCCCGTGCTCTCCTTCTCTTACCTCCTCACACTCTTAGATGGAACTATGTAAAGATCTAAAAACATTCAGGCTGTTGCTTAACTCCAGGCCTTTGCCCTCTTCCAAGGCACACTGCAGGGGGTCCCTGCTCCCTCAGCCCCGTACAGTCAGCTCATGACCAGGCCAAGCTTGGACCATTGAAAGAAGCCCCTTCCCAGAGTTTGTTCCAAGGCAGATGTCCTGGCTTCTCACCATTGTGTCATTCTGGCCTTGGTCCCTCCGTGAAGCCTCTGCTGTCCTTCCTGGCACCAGCCTCAGTATTTCTAGAAATGCGGAGGTACTGGCTCCACGAAAGGTCCCCAGTAGGCTCACAACACCCAAGAAGTGTGTGGCTCTCCTGGCTCTTCTGGGTGTGACTCAGGCCCTTCGGCTCCCCCCAGCCCTACCCCACCAGCTTCCCCCTCCCATCCTTACTCCTTACCTCCTCCCTCGGCCAGCACTGAGCTTTGCCTTCCAGCCCCTTTGGTCACAGGAGCCAAGACTCCTGTGTTCAAATTCTAGGTCTGCCTTTTGGCATCAGACCAAGGCTGCCCTCCAGCCATTCCGGACGGGCCTTAGTCCCATTCAGCACATAACTGTCACACCCTTCCAGAATCTGTCCCCAGGCGGCTGCCGTTGCTTTTTCAATTCCCCAGAGCCCGAAGCGCCCAGGAGTTTGTCTCACGTTCCTTCACGCCCTCCCCAGGACCTTAGCCCATGCTGGGGGTGGGACAGCTCTGCTCCCCGGCCCAGAGGCAGGACTAACCCTGAGCACAGACGGCCTTCCTGAGGTTCAAGAGGATCGCAGCCGGGATCACAGCCTCACGTGGCCTCTGGCCTTCCTCTTCCATTTCTTCTTCCCCACTCCTGCTGGTTGCTCCTGGAAGCCATTCCCTGATCAATCCCGCACACGCAACTTCTGGTCTCCGGGTCTGCTTCCAGAAGCCTGACCTAGGACAAAGGCAGTGTCGTGGCAGAATTTGCTGAGGATGATGCAGGGAGCAAGCCTGGAAGCAATGCGGAGGGACTTGTGGTCATCCTGTCACGCTCGGCCTCCTCCCACACCCACCCTAGTCACTGTCCCCTTCTGTCACGGGTGTCCATCCCTGCCTCTGTCCCTTGGAGAGCCTCCTGGACCACAGATGTTCCCCGTCCCTGCAGTCGGTGGGCAGGAGGGGGTCCGTGTCATTTAGCATCTTCACTACAGGCCCAGGAACCAACCAGAAGCCTTTAGCCCCCACCGACCCCTTCCTCTGCTCCCGGCCACCACGCTGCCAGATGCAAAGAAGAACATTTTAATTCCACAAATTGCAGCACTTACAAAGCTCGTCAGGCTAACTGGCAGGCAGGCACAGGTGAGGAAGAAGCATGCCGGCTCGGCAGAGAGCCAGGGCCCCGGGCTGCCTTCCAGGAAGTCCCCCCACCACCTGCCGCGACAGCTCGTTCCTCAAATGTGTCAGGAGAGCCGAGCATGATGGGAGGGAGGGGGCGAGCTTGGCATCTGTCCCCCTGTTGCTTCCCACTGCCTCTCAGTAAGACTTGATGCTTGCTCGGGGAAGGAGAGTGTGGGTGGGGTTCTTGCACTTTGCAGGGCCCTTCTGAGTTAGCCTTGGGCAAGAAGGTTTAGCCTGGGGATCTTCCACCCTGGTATTTCCAGGCTGAGACAGCAGGTCAGGGCCTGGTGAGCCCTTAAGACTTGTGGAGCTTTTCCCCTTCCCAGGCCTTGCAGCCCCCACCCCAGTTCAGTTGTGGGATGGCATGTGTGTGGCCATTTTCGCCCACTGTGGGCAGACAGCTTAGGACCTCCTGAGAGCTGATGGGCCTGCAGACCTTAGAGGACTCAGAGCCCAAAGGAGCGGTCTGTCCTCGCTTTCATACCACCAGGGTTTGCCTGGCCACCCACAGGATGCAAGAGGGGCTCATAATGAAAAGGAAAATCGTGATATGGCCCTGGCAGAAAAAGCATGGGGTGTCAGGGGTCCCGGAGCAGGGGCTTAGTTATTTCATGGATCAGAAAACTGAACACCTTAAGGAAAGGGACGTCCCTAGTCACACAGCACATTCGAGTCAAAGTGGAACCACGGCAAAGTGATCCCAGGTGAGAGTCTTAACTGACACTTCCCTGTGAGACCTTGGGAAGCTTCTGGAGGTATTGGGATGCTGCAACGACAAACAGAGGTGGTTCAGTGAGGACTCTGTCTTGTTTAAGTGACAAAAACTCTGGCTCAAGTTGGCATAGTAATGTAGAGATTCCATGATTCACATAATTAACAAGTTCAGGGGTAGGAGGAATTCAGGCACCGCCGGATCCAGGGATAGGAACAGGACTGGTTTCTCTCCATTGCTTGGCTCCGCTTTCCTGTGTGGGTTTCTTTTCCACATGGTGGCTCCTGATGGTCTCTCCTTCCAGATGACAAACTGGCCTCTCAGGTCCAGCCTCACATCCCATCAGGCCCGAGTCCCACAGGAAAGAGCCAGAGTCTTTGGTAGTGGCTCCCGAAAACCTCCTGGGCTTCTTGCTGCTCAAATAGTTTATGTTGCATGTCCAGCCCTGAACGAATTACTGAGGCCAAGGAAGTGAGACTCACAGTTGGCTTTGGGCCTGGACCACATGGCCACCCCTGGCAACAGCTGGGGGGGTGGGAGGGGCGAAGACGCTGACACGCGCACACACGCAGGGCTGCCGCAAGAAGAGGCAGGGATGGCTCTCAGGAGGCAGACACACCTGCTGGGCCCAGAGGGTGGGAGGGGTCAAGTGGCTCAGGCTGAGGCCAGAGGACTCTGAGAATGCGGCTCCATTCTATGACCCGGGCCTTGGGAAGGAGGCATTTGAGAAGAGCCAGGCTGCACCCTCAAAAATTCTGCTAGAGGGGCGCCTGAGTGGCTCAGTCGTTAAGCGTCTGCCTTCGGCTCAGGGCGTGATCCCGGCGTTTTGGGATCGAGCCCCACATCAGGCTCCTCCGCTGGGAGCCTGCTTCTTCCTCTCCCACTCCCCCTGCTTGTGTTCCCTCTCTCACTGGCTGTCTCTCTCTCTCTGTCAAATAAATAAATAAAATCTTTAAAAAAAAAATTCTGCTAGAAAACTGCAACTAATGTCTGTCACGACAAACTCGGACGCTCCACTGCCCAAAGTAAATCTGACCAAGTTTCCTTTTACAGTCAGTGACTCAGGTTCTGTCTCCCTGGGAAGGTCCTTTCCTTCTGCTCCAAATGGAAAACAACTGTGCATCCTAAAAATCCACTACAGGGCAAACACCACCTCTTCCAGGCAGCTCTGGTAGAACCGCGCTTCCATTCACTCATCCAGCAAACACTGCGTTCCGACTGTGCGCCCGGCACGGGGCTGGGTGATGAGGACAGAGCTGAACCAACAAGAGGGATGGGTAGAGGCCCCCGTGCTCACGAGCAGGTGAGGAGGCTAGTATTCACGAAGCCTACAAACAAGTGTAGACCTGAAGCTGTCCAAGTCGCAGCAGGAGGGGGGCCCCCGTCTAGGAGGAGTTCGGCCTGGTCAGGGGGCCAGAGAAGCCGTTCGAGGCTGCGGCATCAAGCTGAGAGCTTTAGGATGAGTAAACACTGGAAGTTAAGAGCTCAAGAGGGCAGGGGTCAGGAAGGACACGTCAAGACTCCGCTGCGGAGGGAAGGTACCAGGTGAACAGGAGCAAAGGTCGCTGTTTCTGGAAGGGGAGAGATTGAGGAAATTGAGGCGTGCTGAAAAGGCTGGCAGAGACAGACCACACAAGTACCAAGGGCAGCCAGGAGCCACTGAAGGTTTGAAGTGGTGGGGGGTGATAAATTCTGTGCTGTGAAAAGATGTCTCTGACCCCCTTGCAAAGAGCAGCTGCAGAGAGCTGGGAGATGCAGCAAAAGCGTAGTGAGGCCAAGAGCCAAGACACAATTTGATGGTAGCCTGGAGCGGGTGTGTGTGGAGGTGGAGAGAGATGGGCAGAACGTGGTGATGGATTGGGTGTGGGAGGGGAGAACCAGGGAGGGGTCAAGGGTTGTCGCCTTACACACGTAGGTCAGTGGTGGCATCATTCCTTAAGAAAGAGAAGGCTGTGGAAGACATAGACAAGCCTGAACTGGAAAGAGGCCTTGATGAGTCATCTGGATGGATGGCAATTATAGCTCTGGGGGCAGAGGAGATCACCTAGGGTGATGGTACGGAATGACCGAAAAAAAAAAAAAGAGCATCTTGGACCAATCCTTGAGGAGTATCAGTGTTTGATAGCCAAATAAAGGATGGGAGCCTCATAAGAAAACAAAACAGGAATGACCAGAGAACTAGAAGGAAAACTGGGAGCATCTTGTACCATTCGGGGTCCCCACAGGACAGAGCTGGCACACTTGGTGGGTCTAAAGGAAGAGAGGTCAAAGAGGGACTGTGTAGACTTATGGCAGTGTCGAAGAAACCCCAGGATGGCAGCTCACCCAGGGACGGGCCACCCCGGGGCCTGACACAGCTGGCATGGCCTCAGGGAGGCAGCCACCACCACACCGGCAGATGGATGGGAGGGGGTTGGAGCAACAAGTGCCTGACCCCCCTCTTCCCATTCCCCAGTCTGCTGGTGCCTTGGTCCTTACCCAAACCCCACCAGAGTCGGAGGGCGAGGAAGCCAGGCTGACGCAGACCAGGGGGACAGAACAGGGCAGGAAAGGGCAGAAAATGGATGAGGGCAGGGAGAAATGGAGAAAAACCAACCCAGGTATGGTATTATGGAAGCCTAAAATGAGAATGTTTCTGGGAAGAAGAAGGACCAAGAGTGTTTCACACAGCTGAGAAGCCAGCAGAACAGGGGCGACATTAGTATGTTGTGTTCAGCTCCACAGAGGTCATCCATGACTTTAGAATGTTTAGTTTGTTGAGTAAGGCAGGGAGAAGCCAGGCTGGGATATGACCTGTAATCCCGCTTGGTGGTGGAATTAAAAGAAGAACATAGAGGTCTGGAGTTCAAATCCAGCCACAACCGCAGATCCGTGATGTGACCTCAGGCCTCATCTTGCTCATCTCTAAAGTGGCAAAATGAACGGTACCTACCTCAGAGGAGAGCTGGCAGGACGGGATGACAGTGACACGCAAACCTCTGTCAACGCTAAAACGATGATGGGCAAGAGGCCTTATCCTCAATGAAGCCCCTCCCCAGGACGGTACGGAGCACCCAAGGGTCAGTGCCCTGGGGCTTAGACATTTGGGGCGGAGTTCCTGGTTTCTTTGTCCCCTGCCTCGGCCAGGACCTCAACCCCTGGCTATCCCGGTCTCTCCGAGGGGCAGGAGCTCAGTGGGGACTCCAGTGGGGACGGCAATGGCTTTGCCCCCTGAGTTTTGGGCAGAAATGGGGCTGTCAAGAAATGGGAATGAAATTTTAGCCAAAGAACATCAGGTGGTTTGAAAAAGCATGGTGGCCATGGAGCTAGCAGGAGCAGACCGACCGTCACCGCTGAGGCTACTCGTCTGCCAGGCTGAGGTTCCATCCGTCCTCTCCCTCTCGCCCTGGGGCCGAGTCTCTGTCCCTGCCCAGCACCCATCCGGGTCCATCCTTTCCGTGTCTTTGCTCTCGCCTCCCTCTCTCTACCTGCCTTGTCCCTCCTCATCAGCGATCAGTCTGAGCACCTGTGACCAGGCTGTGTCTCAAGTCCGCGAGACTGTGCAAGAATGTGACTTGCCACGTATGGTCTAAGTCAACTTTATTTTCAGTTTGCACGAATGCGGATCCTCCAAGCACCACCCCAGGCCTGCAGAGACCCCGTCGGGGGACTGCAGGACATCTGCAGTGATGTGAGCAGACCTCGAGGCCCCTCTTGTTCATCCAAAGCCAGCCCTGCCTGGAATCAGTCTGGTTGGAAGCAGAGGGATTATGAGCCCATTTTAGCGAGGCTTTGTGATTCAGGTAACAGCTAGCTCCAGGGAGCCCAGAACAAAGGAGTGCCCTCTGGGAAGACACCCCTCAGAGCCTGCACTCACACCCCCCACCCCCCAACTGGGACGGGTCCCTGCCTGCGAGCAGCTGGTGCAGGTGCCCCAACCCCCACCCCCAGTGCATGGGTTTGTACACATCTATGCAAGCACTTGGCACCTCTGTGTGCTTCCCTCCCCAGCCACGGAGCAGGCTGGGAGACAGAGGAGCGCAGGATGCAAGAGGCATCTGCAGGCCCAGAGCCTGCTCTGGCCCGGGGTCTCTGGGACCCCTCCCAGAGCTTGGTTCTCAGGAGACCAGGAGAAGCTGTTTACGAGCAGGCGCGGACACTGTTACTACAGTAAGCACAGCGGCTACTCCAGCAGAGGAAGCACCTGGTCGGAGCTGGAGCCAAGGCTGTGCTCAGCATCTGTCCGTTCCCCGAACTTTCATTAGGTCTGTCCCCTTGCAGGCCTGTGCAGTGGAGTAGACGCTTGAGTCACACCCCAGGTTGACCAGGGATGAGCTCTGTGACCTTTGGTAAGTTGCTTTCCCCTTTGGCAGTTCCTCGTGGAGGAGACAGCATTGCAAAGGCTCTGGGGGCTGGGTAAGCAGGGTCCTTTTAGGGACAGAAAGGAGGCCATATGGCTGAAGCCTCTGTGAAGCGGGAGAGGCCAGCAGGGCCAGCTCCGCAGGGTCCCCGGAGCCCTACTAAGGACTTTGGCCCTAATTAGATGTGTGCATGGTCAGGTCCCTGCCCCAACCTCAGCTCCGTGTGTACTCATCTGCAAAGGGCTCTGGACGTGACCCAGGATCCAGCCCAACCTCGGGCCTCTGCCCTGCGTTAACTGGAGATGGGTCCTCACTTAGCATGTGGGAAATGGGAAGGGAAACCCATCCCATCAGCCTTTCTGGCTCTGGTTGCAAGACCACATGTGACTCTCAAAGCATTCTGTCTCTACACTCAGGACAGTGTCCTCTTTCTGCCAAGTGACTCTGGAGACGACATCATCACATTTGAGTCACTTGACATCCTCAACAACCCCTTCTAGGGTGGAGATCTTTCTGGCTCCGGGTAGGGTGGGGAGTGCATTATAGAATAATGTTACCAGTCCAGGCATGTTTCGTAACAGAAAAGAACCCAGAACACAGGAGGTGAGTAGAAAGAAGCAGGGCTTCGATCTGTTAGAATAGGTTTCCTGATGTGGCTATGTCCCAGGGGACACAGAAACCTGTGCCTCTGTGTGCAGGAGTCCCTTCTACAAAACCCAGAGATACAGGCATTTGACCCGCTCTTGAATACTCCCTTCCACGGGTGGTTCACTACTTTGTAGGGCAGTCTCTTGAACAGCGAAAGGTTGAGTTCAATCCTGCTTTCTTCCCATTTTTCTGGGGTGGTCCTGACCTTGGACTCTGCAGTTCTCTTTCCCATGACACTTAAGTTTTTGAGGCCTTATCATAGATTTGAACTATAGCTTCACCTAAAGTGAAATAGCAGGCTTTGGTTCAACAAGATTTACTCTGTTGGTAAAGGAAGTGGGGAAAAATTGAGGAACTTTCCTGTGGTTAAAAAAACCAGCTGCCCATCAACTTATCACTCAACTTTCTCTGGGCTTTAAAAGGTTTATCGGTGATGAGGACGACCCTCAGGTCTGGACAAGAGGGGTGCCTGTCTTAGAACCTGTGAGATAATAGAAAATACATAAATATATGTGTCTCTGCCCCCAGTTCCCAGCACAGAGCTCATGAAACCCTCGTCCAGAATTTTCTGAGTGATCAGAGCACCAGGAGCCCCTTTTGTTCTAATATTTGGTCTTTGACCCCAGTTCCTGACACAAGGCTCCTGAAACTCTCGTAATTTCCTAGGTGACAGGACTAGCTCTTGTTCCAATAAGGTGCTTCTGGGCGGGCTCCGGACGGCTCCGGGAGGGGGCTGGTCACCAGAAAGACCAAGCCCTGACTGGAAGCTGGGCATCTTCAGCCCATCCCCGTTCTCTTGAGACAGGGCACGGGCTCCAAATGGAGTTAATGACCATTCGTGCCTACGTGAGGGAGCCTCCGTAAAAATCCCAATAGTACAGGGTTCAAGGAGCTAGGAGTGAACACCTCCCTGTACTGGGAGAGCGATGCACCCCAGCTCCACAGGGACAGACGCTCCTGCCCGCGGGACCCTCCGGGACCTCACCATATGTATCTCTTCTTCTGGTTGTTCATCTGTATCCTTCATCAGATCCTGTAGTAAACTGGTAAACGTTAAGTGTTTTTCTGAGTTCCGTGAGCCTCTCTAGCAAATTAATCGAACCCGAGGAGGGGGTCTTGAGACCCTCAGATTTATAGCTGATTGGTCAGAAACAGGACAGCCTAGACTTGTGGCTGGCATCTGAGGTGGGGTGGGGGCAGTCTAGGAGGACTGAGCCCTCCGCCTGTGGGATCGGACTCTGTCTCCGGGTAGGCAGCATTAGAACTGAGTTGAGTTGTAGGACAGCCAGCCGGTGTCACAGAGGATTGCTGGGTGTGGGGCAACTCCCACATGTTTGGTGACCGGAAGTGAAGTGTTCTGTGTGAAAGTAAAGGGGACGCCTAGGAGGAAGGGCTGGAGATTTTCCTATAGGAGACCCCTGCTTAGATGACACCTCCTCTGGTCCTCCTCCAGCGGTGCCCTCCCCACAGGTGAGGAAACAGAAAGGGCCATGGGGGTTTGACCCACTAGGAACCCATCCCCTCCTTCTATCTAGACCATATTCTGGGTGTCAGGACCCTCGGATTCCCCGTCCTCATAGCCCCAAGACTGCTTCCAGGGCCTCTGCTCAGGCCTGTTTGTTGTGTTTGTCTCCCTGAGAAGCAGCTGTTTTGGGGAGCTGTGGCTGGGCTTCCACAGCAGGCTGGGTGCCCACAGCCATGTGCAGAAGGCCTCTTCCAGGAGAGGTGAGAAGCAGAAGGAGAAAGGGGTCAGGCCGTGGGCCTGGAGTGGGAGATAGGGCCTACTTTCCCTGCACTGTCACGTTCTCCTGAGGAACTCCAAGGAGGCTAAAAAGCTGCAAACTCAAGCAGCTGAGAAGCCATCTTTATTAACATAGGAAGCTAGAACACATTTCATTTAGCACGTAACTGACTTGATATATAACTTCAAATATTTAGACATAGGGTTAGCGGGCCTCTACATTTGTTTCCTATTGCTAGTGCAACAAATTACCAGAAATTAAGTGGCTTAAAATCACAGAAGTGTATAATCTTACAGTCCTAGAGGTTAGAACTGGGTCTCACCAGGCTAAAATCATGGCGCCAGCAAGGCTATGTTCTTTCTGGAGGCTCTAGAGGGAATCCATGTCTTTCCCTTTTCCAGCTTCTAAAGCTGCCCGCGTTCCTTAGCCCGAGGCCCCTTCCTCTCTCTCCAAAGCCAGCAGTGGTCGGCCGGGTCTTTCTCACACTGCTATTTCTCTGGCTGGCTCTCTCTCCTGCTTCTGTCCTTCATTTAGAAAGACCCCAAGGATTACTTGAGCACCCCAGACAACCCACAATAATCTCCCCATCTTGCAGTCAGGTGATCTTGAATTTCATCTGCAAACTCTGTCACATAACATATCATCTGCAGGTTCCAGGGATTAGGATGTGGACATCTTCAGAGGGCCATGACTGCCCATCGTAGCTTGCATTCTTGTCCCAAGCCCTACAAAAGTTTGGGGTATAATTTGTTGAGTCCTGAAAGAATAGTATTAGCGCCTGACGATTACTTTTAAAAAATACAATTCTCCTCAGAGTCTGATTTCTTTTAGACCTCAGGGCTATGTACCAGACACAATTTGCAGGCCTGGGCATGAGCTCCACATTTCCGAATGACATTATTACGTTACTTTGACAATGTCCTGAAAGTAGAGATGAGAGCCCTGCCGACTTTCTCGGCTCACCCTTTACAGAGGGAGAAGGGAATTGGGGCCACGCAGTGGAAAGCACTAACCCTTATCCCTCCATACAGCTGCTTTCTGTCCAATTATTTGGGGACAGGCCATAGAAAGGGCAGTAGACTGGGTGTTATTGATTTATGTACTCACCAGTTCAGCAAATATTGATTTAGCATCCACTCTTGCTAGGCCTAGTACTTGTGGTTGGAGACACAGAGGTGGTAAATACATGGGTCCTAACCTCATTGGCTAGCTCAGTCACAGGGGACAGGGGCCTTCCTCCCCCGGGCCTCAATTTCCTTATAGTCTCATGATCAGTAAAGAGCCCCATTAAGAAGGCAGGGCCCTTGCCTCCGTCCCTCACTCTTGTCTCTCTCTAAGCTTTGAACACTTAGTAGATGCTCAGTAAATGTTTGTTGAATGAATGAAAAGCCCTCCCTGATCTGACAGTTCATGACTGTATCAGGTCAATCAAAAAAGCAGAGAGCAAGGCAAGAGGAGAACTGGCTGGGTGTGTTAGCATGGCTGGGAGAGAGAACGTGGGAAGAGGTCCTGGAGGAGGTCTGCGGTGGGTTCCCACGGCTGCTTACAGAGCCTTTGCTGGAATTTATTAATCTACACGGCCACCTTATGAGTTGACTCCTATGATCATTCCCGTTTTACAAATGAAGAAGGAGATTTACTAAGTAGAAACTTTCTTAAGACCACACAGTAGGTAAGAGTCAGAGCTGGGGTTTGAACCTGAACTCTCCCCCGATGAGAGCAGCCTGTCTCCTTCCCTCTCAGGTACATATATGGTCTCCCCAGATCCCATTCGGCAGTTATGAACCTCTCTGTTCCCCACTACGCCCTGCTGCCTTCCCTGAGATCTCCCCAGAGATCTCCTGGGGTCTGAATCACTGGGGCCTCAAGGCCAGGCTACGCTGATGGGGGCTGAAGAAGGTGAAAAGGCAGGGTTGGGGCGAAACTTCAAGTTCAAGTCCTTTACTCCTAACTCAGTTCTCTCAATCACTCTCTGCGACTTTCCCTGAGCAAAGACAGAAGTGCTGGATTTGTGCAGCTTCCAGGAAGTCTGTGCCAAGACCAGGGAAATTGCCACCTGCCATCTGTTCTGTTCAATCCTTCATAAGCGTGCCACGGGATCTAGAGAGACTGACAGTTTAAAATATATTGAGCAGCTCCTGCCTCTTCCTTTATTACCCTTCCACAGGCTCTGAGTGCGAACAGCCGTTACAGTAAGCCCGAGCTAGTGTCCCCGCAGCACGGCTGGCATCACTCGGTACCTTTATAGGCAGCCAGGGGATGGAGAACTGGGGATTTTCTCCCCTTCTGTTTCACTTGCTGAGGCTTAGAGAACTCTGACTGGAATAATCCATTTCTTTTTTTTTTTTTTTTTTTTTCAGCTGGTTTCTCTTTTTATTTTTTTTTTTTATTTTTTTTTTTAATGATTTTTTATTATATTATGTTAGTCACCATACAGTACATCCCCGGTTTCCGATGTAAGGCTCGATGATTCATTAGTTGTGTATAACACCCAGTGCACCATGCAATACGTGCCCTCCTTACTACCCATCACCGGTCTATCCCATTCCCCCACCCCCCTCCCCTCTGAAGCCCTCAGTTTGTTTCTCAGAGTCCATAGTCTCTCATGTTTCATTCCCCCTTCTGATTACCCCCCCTTTCTTTATCCCTTTCTTCCCCTACTGATCATCCTAGTTCTTATGTTCCATAGATGAGAGAAATCATATGATAGTTGTCTTTCTCTGCTTGACTTATTTCACTTAGCATTATCTCCTCCAGTGCTGTCCATGTTGTAGCAAATGTTGAGAACTCGTTCTTTCTGATAGCTGAGTAATATTCCATTGTATATATGGACCACAACTTCTTAATCCAGTCATCTGTTGAAGGGCATCTCGGCTCCTTCCACGATTTAGCTATTGTGGACATTGCTGCTATGAACATTGGGGTGCATATGGCCCTTCTCTTCACTACGTCTGTATCTTTGGGGTAGATACCCAGTAGTGCAATGGCTGGATCATAGGGTAGCTCAATTTTTAACTTTTTAAGGGACCTCCACACTGTTTTCCAGAGTGGCTGTACCAACTTGCATTCCCACCAACAATGTAGGAGGGATCCCCTTTCTCCACATCCTCTCCAACAATTGTTGTTTCTTGCCTTGTCTATTTTTGCCATTCTAACTGGCGTAAGGTGGTATCTCAGTGTGGTTTTGATTTGAATTTCCTTGATGGCTAATGATTTTGAACATTTTTTCATGTGTCTGTTAGCCATTTGTATGTCTTCATTGGAAAAGTGTCTGTTCATATCTTCTGCCCATTTTTTGATTTGTTTATTTGTTTCTCGTGTATTGAGTTTGAGAAGTTCTTTGTAGATCTTGGATACCAGTCCTTTATCTGTAGTGTCATTTGCAAATATATTCTCCCATTCCGTGGGCTGCCTCTTAGTTTTTCTGACTGTTTCCTTGGCTGTGCAGAAACTTTTAATCTTGATGAAGTCCCATAAATTCATTTTATCTTTTGTTTCTCTTGCCTTTGGGGATGTGTCATGAAAAAGGTTGCTTTGGCCGATGTCGTAGAGGTTGTTGCCTATGTTCTCCTCTAGAATTTTGATAGATTCCTGTCTCACATTGAGGTCTTTCATCCATTTGGAGTTTATTTTTGTGTATGGTGTGAGATAGTGGTCAAGTTTCATTCTTTTGCATGTAGCTGTCCAATTTTCCCAGCACCATTTATTGAAGAGACTGTCTTTTTCCCACCGGATGTTTTTTCCTGCTTTATCAAATACTAGTTGCCCAAAGAGCCGAGGGTCCATTTCTGGGCTCTCTATTCTGTTCCATTGGTCTATGTGTCTGTTTTTGTGCCAGTACCATGCTGTCTTTGTGATCACAGCTTTGTAGTACAGCTCGAAATCCGGCATTGTGATGCCCCCAGCTTTGTTTTTCCTTTTCAACAGTTCCTTGGAGATTCGGGGCCTTTTCTGTTTCCATACAAATTTAAGGACTGTTTGTTCCAGTTCTTTGAAAAATGTCCTTGGTATTTTGATCGGGATAGCATTGAAAGTGTAGATTGCTCTGGGTAGCATGGACATTTTAACTATGTTAATTCTTCCGATCCATGAGCATGGAATATCTTTCCATCTTTTTATGTCTTCCTCAATGTCTTTCAAGAGTGATTTATAGTTTCTAGAATATAGGTCCTTTACGTCTCTGGTTAAGTTAATTCCAAGGTAACGTATGGTTTTTGGTGCTATTGTAAATGGGATGGATTCCCTAATTTCTCTTTCTTCAGTCTCGTTATTCGTGTATAGAAATGCAATTGATTTCTGAGCATTTATTTTGTATCCTGCCACGTTACTGAATTGCTCTATAACTTCTAATAATTTGGGAGTGGCTTCTTTTGGGTTTTCCATATAGAGTATCATGTCATCTGCAAAGAGAGACATTTTGACTTCTTCTTTGCCGATTTGAATACCTTTGATCCCTTTTTGTCGTCTGATTGCTGTTGCAAGGACTTCTAGTACTATGTTGAATAATAGTGGCGAGAGTGGGCATCCTTGTCGAGTTCCTGATCTTAAGGGAAAGGCTTCCAGCTTTTCTCCATTGAGAATAATATTTGCAGTAGGCTTTTCATAGATGGCTTTTATGAGATTGAGAAATGTACCTTCTATTCCTACACTCTGAAGGGTTTTAATCAGGAAAGGATGCTGTATTTTGTCAAATGCTTTTTCGGCATCGATTGAGAGGATCATATGGTTCCTGAGTCTTTTCTTGTTGATATGATGTATCACGCTGATTGATTTGCGAATATTGAACCACGCTTGCATCCCAGGTATGAATCCCACTTGATCGTGATGGATAATCCTTTTAATGTACTGTTGGATTCTATTAGCAAGTATCTTGTTGAGGATTTTGGCGTCCATATTCATTAGGGAAATCGGTCTGTAATTCTCCTTTTTGAGGGGGTCTTTGCCTGGTTTGGGGATCAAGGTAATATTGGCCTCATAGAATGAGTTTGGTAGCTTTCCTTCTGTTTCTATTTTTTGAAATAGCTTTAGGAGAATAGGTATTATTTCTTCTTTGAATGTTTGGTAGAATTCCCCAGGAAAACCGTCCGGGCCTGGAGTTTTGTTATTTGGAAGGTTGTTTATCACTGACTCAATTTCTTCATAATTAATTGGCCTGTTTAAGGAATCAATTTCTTCCGGTTTCAATCTTGGTAGTTTATAGGTTTCCAGGAAGGATTCCATCTCTTCCAGATTGCTTAGTTTATTGGCATATAGCTGTTGATAAAAATTTCTAATAATCCTTCCAATTTCAATGGTGCTCGTCGTGACCTCTCCTTTTTCATTCATAATTTTAATAATCTGGGTCCTTTCTCTTTTCTTTTGGATAAGTCTTGCCAGTGGTCTGTCAATTTTATTGATTCTCTCAAAGAACCAGCTTCTAGTCCTGTTGATCTGCTCTACTGTACTTCTGGTTTCTGCTTGATTGATTTCAGCTCTAATTTTGGTCAACTGCTTCCTCGTACGTGGATTAGGCCTGTCCCTCTGTTGCTGTTCCAGCTTCTTGAGGTGGGAATATAAAAACTGCACTTTAGATTTTTCTATTCTTTTGAGTGAGGCTTGGATGGCTATGTATTTCCCCCTTAGGACTGCCTTTGCAGTATCCCATAGGTTTTGGACTGTTGTATTTTCATTCTCATTGGTCTCCATAAATTGTTTAATTTGATTTTTGATTTCCTGGTTTATCGAGTCATTCCTGAGCAGGATGGTTCTTAGTCTCCAAGTGTTTGAGTTTCTTCCAAATTTTTCCTTGTGGTTGAGTTCCAATTTCAGAGCGTTGTGGTCTGAGAATATGCAGGGGATAATTTCAATCTTTTGGTATCGGTGGAGACCTGTTTTGTGTCCCAGAACATGGTCTATTCTTGAGAATGTTCCATGGGCATTAGAATAGAATGAGTATTCTTTAGTTCTGGGGTGTAGTGTTCTATATATATCTATGAGGTCCAACTCGTCGAGTATGGCATTCAAAGCCTTTGATTCTTTGCTTAGTTTTTGCCAGGGTGTTCTGTCTATTTCTGATAGTGGAGTGTTGAGGTCCCCTACTATTAATGTATTTTCATTTATATGTCTCTTTATTCTGGATAAGAGTTGGCTTGTGTATCTTGCTGCTCCCCTGTTGGGGGCATATATATTTATAATTGTCATATCCACTTGTTGAATACTTCCCTTAAGAATAATATAGTGCCCTTCTGCATCTCTAACTATAGTCTGTAGTTTAAAATCCAATTTATCTGATATGAGAATTGCTACCCCAGCTTTCTTTTGAGGACCATTTGCGTGAAAGATGGTACTCCATCCCCTTACTCTCAGTCTGAATGCATCTTTGGGTTTGAAATGAGTCTCTTGTAGACAGCAAATGGATGGGTCATTTCTTTTTATCCAATCTGCAACCCTGTGGCGTTTTATGGGATGGTTCAAACCATTTACATTAAGACTGATTACTGATAGATATGATTTTAATGTTGCCATGTTGCCAGTAAAGTCTTTTTTTTGTATTGGCTGTGACTTTCTGTTCTGTATCACTCTTGGGGCCTTTTTACTTTTATAGAACCCCCCGTAATATCTCCTGTAGGGCTGGTTTCGTAGTTACAAAATTGGTTAGTGACTGGTGATTCTGAAATGTCTTTATTTCTCCATCAATTCTGAATGACAGCCTTGCTGGATAAAGGATCCTTGGCTGCATGTTTTTCTCTGAAAGAGCTTTAAATATGCTCCCCCAACCCTTTCTCTCATTCCAGGTCTGTGTAGACAGGTCTGACATAATTCTGATGCTTTTGCCTTGGTACGTGAGAAATTTCTTTGCCCTGGCCACTTTCAATACTGTATCCTTGCATCTAATATTTGCAAAATGCACTATGACGTGACGTGGCGTAGGTTTGTCGTGGTTGAGCTTGGGAGGGGTCCTCTCTGCCTCTTGGACACGAATGTTTGTTTCCCTTGCTAGATTAGGGAAGTTTTCAGCTACAATTTGTTCAAATATCTCTTCTAGACCTCTGTTTTTCTCCACCCCCTCGGGGATGCCGATGATTCTGACATTGGATCGCTTCATTGAGTCAGTAATCTCCCGTAACCTACATTCGTGGGCGTGGATTTTTTTAAGACCATCTTCTATTTTCATTTTTTCCTCTATTAACCCATCCTCCAATTCACTAACCCTTTCTTCTGCTTCTGCGACCCTGGCTGTCAGAGCCTCTAGTTTTGCCTGCATTTGGCTCATAGAATTTTTAATTTCTGTCAGATTCGCTCTCATTTCTGTCCTTAGGGATTCTATATTCTCAGTAACCTTTTCGTTTATACTTTTTTCAATTCTACTCATCATTTTGACCATCGTTACTCTGAATTCCATTTCTGATAATTTGGTTACATCCATATCCATTATTTCTGTGGCAGAGGCCACAGTCTCACTGTCTTTTCTTTGCTGGGGGGGGCTTCTCCTTCTTGTCATTCTGATGAAGAGAGGTTGCGGGGTTTCCAGAGCCCAAATTATTGACTGGGTCCCAAGCCGTGCCCCTTGTTTTATAGGGATCTTAGGGATGTGGGCTTCTTCTTTAAAGATTTTATTTATTTATTTATGTGGCAGCCAACCAGCGAGAGAGGGAACAGAAGCAGGGGAGTGGGAGAGGAAGAAGCAGGCTCCCAGCGGAGGAGCCCGATGCGGGACTCCTTTCCGGAACGCCGGGATCACGCCCTAAGCCGAAGGCAGGCGCTCAATGACTGCGCCACCCAGGCGCCCGGGTTGTGGGCTTCTTGATTTTTCAGCCTGCCTTCTGTGTTCTGGGGGAGGGGCCTGCCGCGCCGATACTCAGGCAGCCCTGTTTGGGTAGAGTCTCGGCGTCCCCTGCGAGGGGGGATGGGGATGGGCACTCCCTGAGCCGGTATTTCCAGGCTTTTGTTCTCTGGCGGCTTTCCCTGGCGGTTTGCTGTGCCTCTTCTGAGAGTCAGAGCAGCAGCGGCCGAATCTCAGCCTCTGTCACGGAACAGAGGGATTGCGGCCCGTTCTCTACTAATGTTCTGGCCACTTTAACTCTGTTACTGTTGGTGCTGCTCAACCCTGCAGCGTCCCAGGATGTGCGCCCCACACCCGGCGTCCCAGCCCTCACTTCCAGGGCCGGCGCGTCTCTGTCCTTTGTGTTTCTAACACCGCCAGCCGCCAGCCGCCAGCCGCCCCGCGCGCGCTACCGGATCTCCCGGTCTCAGTCTGGATCCAGTGAGCGCACCGGGATTCCGGGGTTACGCGAGATGCCTGGTGGCGTGCGCACCCGGCTCACGGTCTCAGTCTGCTGTTTTGCGGGTGCCGACCAGGTCTCAGTCTGCTGATTTGCGGGTGCCGACCACGAGCCACGCCCGCTCTCCCGTGCAAGTGGCTGCCGCTTCCCGGCACCCGAACGCGGCGGCTCCCTCCCCCTTCCATTTATCTTCCGATATCTGTGCAGTTTCATGGCTCCCCGCTTCGTACCTCAATACTCAGCGCTGGAGATGTTCATTTGTAGAGATCCAGATGCGTCTTCCTGCGTCTCAGGCTGGTTCCGTGGTTGTTTAGGCTGGTCTGGTACCTATCCAGCTCGACTCGGAGGACCGGCTGAAAACGGTGTCTCCTACTCCTCCGCCATCTTAACTCCTCCTGGTTTCTCTTTTTAAATCAAGATAAGATTGGCTTCAGTCTCCCTTCCAAGATCTCTGCACAGCTTCAGGCCACGTACGACAATGTATACACTCGTGATCTTCTCCGGCACTGAGCTTCTGTGTCTGTTAGAGAGTCCTGTAAAGCACGTGTACAGTTGAATTTGCTTTGTCCCGGCCTGCTGGGAAATGAGTCTGGAATAATCCATTTCTGATGGCTGCTGTGGAGTAGTGCACAGAGCACTAGGTCTGGAGTAAGTCAGCTCCCCCATGGGCTGTGTGAACTCGGGCAATTACATCTCTCTGAGCTCAAGTCTTGCTGCGAGTTAGTGTTCTAGCCTTTGACCTGACTGCCAAGAAACCGCGGCAGGTCTGGGGATTTGGCTCCCGACAGTCCGCCCCTCCTCTCCCACTTCTAGCGTAGCCCTGTTGTAAGGCAGGCAGGACCTGCAACACGCCCTAATCCCCATTGCTTGCCCTGAACCTTCTACCAAGTTGGCCATCTGGGCCTTCACATTCCTCCCCGGGGATCCTGGGAACACAGGAGCCTCCTGCAGGTCCTGCCTGAATTGTTTCCTTTCTCCGGTGCCCAAGGCATAACAGGTGTTCTGCCTTAACCAATGGTGTACTTTCAGTGTAGTTTTATTCTCTAGATGTCCGTGTCTCCCATTGTTTGTTTCACTCCTTGAGGTCCTCGTGAAGCGCCCCCCCCCCCCCCGCCCCGTGCCTGGCTCAGCCCCCCGCACACAGGGTAGGAACTGGTGTTGTATTCCCAGCTGGGCTCCAAGCTGGGGAGCTTCCCACCGCAAGCAAGGTGACCCCCGCCTCCTGCCAGACTAAAGGGAGGGGGCCATCGACACAAATGACTGAAAAAGGGGGCTCGGGGGCAGCTGGACCCGCATGTTCAGACAACGTCTTCAAGAGGCTTTCCCTGCCCTACGGCCACTTTCTGCTAAGCGGTCTTCACCACCCCCAGAGACTCTCCTCTCTCCTAACAAGCTGGTCTTCAGCAGCGCCCAAATTACTTTCCATCCATTTAGCAATCCCGATGGTCATGAGGAAGGTGCTCATTGGCCAGCTTGGACCACGTGCCCAACCATAAACCAATCACTGTGGCCGGAGGAATGGAACGCTGTGATTGGCCAGTTCTAGATTATGTTCACCCTCGAGTTAGCAGATGTGTGTAACCCCATTTTAGACAAAAAGATTGAGCAGGAGAGGGATAGTTTCTCAAAGGGGGATGGGGGAACTATTTCTTAGCAGAACGGGAAGTGACAGACATTTGACATGAAAGGAAAACAAGATGTCGGCCCCGTCTCATTGGTTTCACATTACTATTAATTCAGTTATCAAATACCTAGAAATGGGTTCCTTACTTGAAATTGGCCTGCATTTTCACTTAGGATCTATTTTAACCTCTGAGTTTCATCCTCTTCTGTTCTCAGCCTACAGGACCAAGCTGGGAGTAGCCCCTGTGGTACCAGGAGTCACATGGCTCCCAACAAGCTGCAAAGTAACCCCAATATTCCATTAGGTTTTGGAAAGTCCTCCCTCCCCCATTAATTCACCTCTACTTCCCATGCCCCTCAATTCTATTGCCACCACCAGTAGGTATGACCCCTCAAGAACAGAAAACAGAAACCTATCTGGCTGACAAAATCTCAGGACTGTTTTAATGTCATGAGGGCTAACAGATAATGCAGCATGTCAGGGCCAGTTCAAAGGAGGGTATTTTTAAGGTCAGGCTCCCCACATAAAAGTAAACAGTTTCTTTCAGCTCAGCCTGACTTCTTCCTATCACCATAACAATCGAATCTCCCCTGACAGGAAATTGGGATTATTTATCAGGAGCAAGTGTACATAAAATGGCATTTGTTCTCTATCAGAACTCCATGCCCTCAAGGGTCTTGGACCTTCCTTCTTCCTGCTAGCTTCTTGCCTGATAGCAAAGCCCTGACAATAAGCACTGTATCTGTATCTTTTGCTGCTGTAATAAATTAATGTTCATTCGGTGGCTTGAAACACAGATTTGTTATCTTAGAGTTTTGGAGGTCAGAAGTCCAAAAGGGGTCTCATTAGGCCACAACGAAGGTTTCAACAGAGCTGGGTTCTTTCTGAAAGTTCTAAGAGAGAATCCATTCACTTGCCTTTTTCATCCTCTAGAGTTACCTGCATTCTTTGGCTTATGACTGCCTTCCTCTGTCTTCAAAGCCAGCATAGAATATTCAAATCTCTCCTTCAATCTCACTTTTCTGGCCCCCCACCTTCCACATTTAAAAGACCCTTGTGATTACATCGGGTCCTCCCGAATAATCCAGAATAATTTCCTCATCTTAAAGTCAGCTAATTAGCTGCCTTAATTCCATCAGCAGCCCTAATTCTCCCTTGCCACTTAATATATCCACTGGTTCCAGGGATTAGGACGTGGATATATTTGGGGTGGCCATTATTCTGCTGACCACAAGCACTGAGAATTCTAGGTGACTATGGACTTCCTCAATGATGTCTGTCCAGCATCAGCAAGTTAGAAGAACAGCAGAACTGCATAAATACGTAATAAACTAAATTATCTGAAAGGTGAAACAAAAACATTCTAGGACAAAAAGAAATACAGATGTCCCCCAGGGGTCCTATTTAAGAGATAAAGGGCTTAAAGGGACTTGATGTGAATGATCCTGGAGAGCAGAGATCCTGTCCAAAGAGATTAGAATCCAAATGCTCCCTCCTTCAGCAGGGCCTCCATTGTAGCTTCCAGTTCTATTCAGGTATTAAGGTTTGCCTTCTTAGACTCCCTCAGCACTTTTTCCTTTTCTCAGAAGGTTGAAGACCACCCAAATCCATCAGGATTTTGGAGGAGTTATACCATATTCATTAGGCAACAGCCCAAAAGATTTGAGGGGATGTTTTGGGGGAACTCAGGTGTGAAATGACAGCCCTGCAAGTTAAACTATCAATAATGTATGTCATTACAAATATGAAATAGAAATTATTTCCAGAAGAATTAGATTAATGGCTGATGAAGGGTAACCAGATGTTGGAAGACAACCCTATCTTTGTAGGACGATTATCTTCTCCTGGTCCCACTGACTAAGACAGACCTCATAGGCAGAATGGCTCAAGGTCAGCATTACTCATATGGGGTGTCAAAGTTCCTACCACATCACAATCCCAAGATTCCAACTTGGAGCCTTGATGTTGACGCCTTCTATTCCTTGCCCATCTTCAGCACCAGTCCCCTCCCTGCACTTTCTCTGTCCTCTGGTGTTATGGAGAGTACTGCCACTTCCGTTAGGTTGAAGGCAATTATCATGTCTTACTCACCTTGGTAGGCCCAATGTCTTCCATGATGGAGCTCTCCCTGTTAGTTCACTGCTGTTGTTCATCCCTCCATACTTTATTTGGAAAAACACTCACCTTATGAGGCAGATCTCCCCTCCCACCATAAAGCTGGGAATGCCAAATACCCTCTATCCCAGCCTCCTTTGCTACTATGGTGCACATGAATGTCCTCGGCCAAATCAGCCAAATTCTCCTGCCCCAAAGTTTGAACTAGAAGCTGTGACTTGAAGAATCAGGAACCACACAGAATCTATTGTGAAAGGAGTGGCAGGGAAGCCACTGTCTCTAGTTTCCAGTGGCAGCATCCAGAATTTAGCCTCAGTGCCAGCTGCCAGGATGGGGAGTCTTCACGGGGCCAGTTCTTCAATGTCATTTCAGGGGCTGCTCCAGGCTCATAGCCTCAAGTTGATTTTGGTCTCTCAGAGATTCAGTGAGCCAGCTAATGTCACTTAATCCATCCCCTTTCTGCTCAGATAAGCCAGGCTTAGCGTTTATCATTTACAAATAAGACCCTGAATGAAACAGATAGTCTTGAGTTTCCCATTGGAGTCATCCACACATGCCATTTCTTCCACCTGGAGGAGTCATCCACATCCCTGTTCTTTCAGATGAGTCATACTTACCCATCCCAAGTGCCAGGGTTGATGGCTTTTCCTCTAAGGAGCCTCCCAGGTTACCCCAAGTCTGGGCTCCTGTACCCTGTGAGTCCCTCCTGGCAGCACTTGTCCCTCTGGATCTTGTCTGTTAATTTCTGCGTCTCCCTCACTACTCTGTGAGTTATATGAGGGTAGACACTGTATCTATGTCATTGTATTAATATTGTTGAATGAATGAATGAATGAATGAATGAATGAAACTATCCCAGGCCAGAACAATCCCCAGTAGAGCTCCCACCATCATTTCCTGGCAGCATAGGGCATCTTAAATCTTTGGATTCAGGAAAATTGCCCTGTTCTAGTGCTCCTCCCCACAATGGTGCTGCCTCATTCCACTTCCACCAACATTTCTTATGTGTCCTTTGTGTACCAGATCTCTTCCTTCCCTTTTCCCGCCCACATTTCAGATCCTTCAGGTAGAAGCACTTACACTGGCACTGCCCTTCTTTCTCAGCCAGTCCTGGAGGCCCCAGGCACTTGGAGGAGTGGCGGCTTGCTCCCCGGGAGAAACATGGGCTAGCTGCAAGCCTCTTTAGTGGGCAGGTTGCCATGGTGACTCGGTAATAGAGAGAGTTGCTTGAGAAACACTGACCACCAAAGGGAACAATTACCAAAGAAGCATCCATTTATTTAACCATTTTCAAGACTGGGTAAGACATAAAGTCACAAATGAAAAGACACTGCAAACAAATCACAGTGCATGAGCTGATCTGGACCCAATGCCAGGCCTGTTCCTTACTCCTCCTCCACTCCCATTGCAGAAAAAGAAAGTTCTGCTTTTCGATGATCTGTAACACTGGTATAAAATTACAGGTTTTAATACTTATCATCTATTTACCCAACACCCATTATGTGCCACATACCCTAACAGACAATTAAAATGTATTTTCTAATTCTGGAAACAACCCTATAAAGTGGGCATGATTATTCCCATCTTACAGAGGAGGAAACTGAGGCTCATAGAGTTTAAATAACCTGTCTAGGGTTGCACAGCTGGGAAATGCAGGGGCAGCATTTCTGTTGGCTCTTAGTCCTAGGCAGCAAATTCTCCCCGTGTTGTTACCATTGTCAGAGCACCTTCAGGAGAGAGTTTTCTCAGGCATGAGGCTCCAGCTCTCTCCTGTCTTATCTGCACCATGTTCTACTGTCATCTGTTGCAAAGATAGGCAGTTAGTTGTTTCATTTATCTGTCCATACATCCATTCGTATATACATAATAATTTCAAACTTGTAGTGCAAAACCAGCAAGCTTTGTGTGGGGCATTTGGCATGCTTGCTAGGTTAAAAAGGCTTCTCCATAAATGCTGACCTTCCAGCCCTTTATTCTACTCCTGAAAGTAAGGCTAAATTCCACCCAGGTGCCCCTGGGAAATTGGTGAGGCCTCCCTTGGGCTAGGCTCTGCTGACTGCCCAGCTTCACCTCACCAAACCCCTTGTAGCTCTCAGATCTTAAAGCTCTAAGCTTTGACCCAATGATTCCCCCCACTTGAAACACTTTTTTCCCCCTCTTTCTCCAGCCAACTCCTCTTTGTTTTGAAGGCTCAGTTCTTGCAGAAAGTATCCCCAGGCCATGCCGCGTGCCTTGCATTCTGTAGCTGATAACATCCTCACGCTGCTCGAGGACGGCAATGACCCCACCCCACGGCGCTTGTTGCTTCTGCAGGACCAGAGAGGGCTGAGCTGTGTCCCGGCACCCGGCACCTGCAGTAGGGGAGGAGGGGGGACTTGAAAGTATTGAGAAGGATGCGTGCAATTACTGAGAACATAAATATGAAGAAGGTGTTCATGACCTTGAAGAAGCTTATCATAGGTGGGAGCTGGCCTGGCACTCACAGCTGGGCCCTGGTGTTGACTTGTTGAATGTGAATGATTTCACAGAACACAGACATGAGGCAAGGCTACATGGACCAGGATGGAGCGGGCCACAAATAAGACCACTTTTAGTCATGTCTGAGCACAGGCAAAAATGGAACATTGTCCAAACCATAAAAATGACCAACGTCCCCCTTTTTTAGCTAAGTTGAGTGGTGGCTCCTTATTTACAAATGACAATATCATTCTTTCTGCCTTACCAATAGGATTTATCAAGCTCCGCAGTGAGAGAGTTACCCTTGCAGCCTGACAACACCCAACCCAGAGCACAGCCCCACTTCCTTGAGCACTCCCCTAGACTCGCCTGACACAAGCCTACATCCTTGGGTGAGTCTTTCCTCACACCCCCCTGCTCAGGCCTTCACCAGCCTCCACGATGCACATCCCCTCTCAAGGCAGAGTCAAGAAACCCAACCCTCTTCAACTAAAGCCTGTCCCCGGAGGCCTTTGGTTAAAGGGCATTGATATCATTTAGCTTCTGTCACCCTGAATTTGTTAAAAGAAATCTCAATTTAAAAATATCTGCAAACTAATTAATGGTGAGAAACACAGTTCTGGTAGGGAGCTTGTGCTGTATAGTGGAGTACCCTGAGTCTCATACTGCTTTCCAGAGAGTTGCCTCAGCTTCCCCTCCACTGTGGATGGCCTGGTTGTCTATGACTGGTTATATCTCCCCTGGAAGAACATCAGCTAACACTTCTTGAAAAACTGAGTGTCATCATTGGATAATGACATCTGCTTCCTGGGGAGCAGGGGGCCGACCGTGTCTGTTCCAGGAGCTTCCCTGTATAAAGCCTGAGCCAGTGGTCGATGTTATAGGTTGGTGACTGTCTGCAAGGACATCCTTAAAAATCCCTGATGAGCCATTGCCATCCCGCAGACACCCATCATGGCTCCATTTCTACCCCCAGTCCTGCTCCCTATGGAAATATCGAGGAGGATGCCTGGTTGATAACACCCGGGACTGAGAACAGAACAGATTTGGGTGCTGAGTGCCCATCAGAGACATATTATGTCGTGACTGGATCTTCTCTGACAGTGGGTGCATAATGGGCCGAATCTCCCTCACAGAGGCAGAAGGCCAGCAGATGTTAGTCTGCCTTGTGAATGATGGTTCATTTCCTTTGCGGAAACTCAGAGAAGCTTAATGGGTAAGATGAAAGCCCAGGTAAGGCCTCTTCTCAGCAGCCAGAAAGCACCTGGCGTGTGTGGCAGCAGAAATCCAACGTGAAACTCAGATGATAAAGATGGCAATGGGGGTCACAAATGTCCCATCGTAAATTTCTACCTGGAATGAGAGCCAGAGCATCACAAATGTCAACAAAGGCCAGTGATGGCTCCAGAGAGGGACATTAGGCCGGGCCTGATCTATGAGGAAGTCTCATTCAGGGGGCCCCCGGCACATCCCATCCACGGGCTGAGCTGACATGGGCAGGTGTAAAATTGTCACCCTTCCCCTCGCCTCTCAGAAAAGTAAAACTTCTTCATGATGCTTTTTATCAAATTTGTATTTGGCCGTTTCTTCTCTCGCGCCCCTCCCCTTCGCTTCGTTCCTGACAAACAAATGAACTGTTACTCTGTCAGTTATTTATCTGAGTAATTTCTTGATGAAATTGCAAATATAATTGAATTTTCTGAAAACCATGAATTCAAATGAGGCGACAGCAGAGGAAAGAGCGTGATTAAGGAATTGTTAGTCGCCGGTTGTACATCATTACCACCCAGAATTCGGCGCCGGAGCGCTCACAGATGGAGTCGCTGAACTATGATTATATTTTAGAAAATGAAAGGGGACAAATCTAAAAAGGCAATAAAGCAAATTAGGAGCCTTCTTGAGGGATAGGATTATTACTGATTAAGTATATTTGGCATCAAAAATGTGCTAGTACTTTGGCAGTTTAAATTACACATTCGTGCAGTCAACGTTTTTGCTGGTCTCAAAATTCGTGTTATTTTGGTCTTCTAATCACATTTCCTTTCACCCTCCAAATTGACAATTTGAAAGAACATTAGAAATGCTCTTTTCTGAAGGACCATTTGCCCTCAAAGTGCATTGACGCTCAGCAGCTATTAAAAGGGTATCACCCAGTCATTTAGTTTCTCAATTTAACTTTAAAGGAAAGTTACTGTACTGGGGGAAGTAGCCCCCATTTCAATATAATGGTCTTTGTCGTGTCTCTCAGTATGCTGGCTTCATGCTGAAGGACGGGGGAAGCAGCTGCAGACGTCCGTGGCCACCAGGCCACCCTCTAATAGCAGGTCCGCCGCCACACGCCCTGTAGGAATGGAAGCACACCCCTCGTGCCAGTTCACTACTTAATGGATCTGAGAGCAACTTTTGGGCATATCTCCTAAAGAGCCCTCTAACAGAAGTGGGAGTTAGAAGAATGTCCTTGTCGTCCTGGCACCACCTCCTATCAGCTGTGTGACTCTGGCCATATCATTTCACCTCTCTGAGCTCTGTGTTCACATTTCCACAAGGACATGGGACCTGCCTCATAGGGTTGCTGAGATGGTGACTTGAGGTGAACGCCTATGGTGTACATTGGCTGTGCCTCGTGTGCAAGTGATGTCCATAAGTGTGTGTCTCTTGGCCACTCCCCTCCCCCTCTATAACCACTATGGAGTCCAGCCTGGATCTCACTCCGGAGGTCATGTCTACCAATTTTCTCTCCTGCTGCTCATTGGCCAGTGGAATTCTACTTGGCCAACCCCTGCAGCTTCATTTAGTGTCTCTTGGCCCTGGGTCCAGTCCCCAGGGTGGAGCTGAGCTAAAAATCCCTGCCCAAATGCCAGCCCCTTGCAAAGCAGCTTAGGCCAAAGCCAGGCCTTGGCCTTCAGAGAGAGACCTGGCTCAGGACCTCAGACCCCAGGCTAGGGTTGGGGGTGGCAGGAGATGAGCAGAGGAAATCCTAGAGTGCAGGGTCATGGAGCATTCACTCATCATCACAAGCTGGGTTTGGGGTCTTCCTCCTCCAAGGGTGGGCATGGCAGACTATTTCCTAGGATGACAGCATCCCGCAGTGTCATCTACAGTGTCATCGGGACAATCCTTCCTTTGACACCGGGGTTTGTGTACCCTTCCTTGAAATCTGCACGGTACTCGACTGACCAGTAGAGTTCAGCAGAAATGAGCCCATGTGATCAAATGACCCCACTAAGGCTAAATCGTCATCCAAGGCAACTCAGCTTCCACATTGCTTACTGGAATGCTCTCGCTTGAGACCTTCAGCAGATCTGTAAGCAGTCTGCCTGTCCTGAGGCCACCAGGCTATAAGGAGGTCCAAACCTGTTCACGCACATAGACCGCGTAAAGAGACCCTAAGAGTCCCCGAAGTGAGATGGATGGTGAGCCAGGCCCCAGCTCCGGCCACCATCCAGCTGCACTTGCATGAGAAACTGAGCCAACACCCAGACAAGCCTTTCCTGAATTCCTCACCCACCGAGATGATGCGTGAGAAGAAAATAAATGGTGTTGTTCTAAGCCACTAATTTTAGGGGTGATGACTAGAACAGGGAGATGGGGAGTCCACTGTGGAGTAAATTCTGTTAAGTCATGTGCATCTGTTTTACCTTAATCCACACCATCTTCGTCTCTCTCACCTCTACCACTTACCTGCTGTGTGACCTTGGGCAAGTCTCTGCAACTCTCTGAGCCTCAGTGTTCTCATTTTTAAAACAGGGTTATCATAGTACATCCTCATCAAGTGACTATGAGGATTAAATGAGACAGTTATGAAAAGTGCTTAGAATAGTACCTGACATGGAATTTAATAAAGATTAGCTATCCCAGAGATCTGCCTCAGGGTCGGCAGCACGATGTGGAGAAACTGGAACCCTCACGCACGGCTGCTGGGGATGTACAAGGATGCAGCCGTTGTGGAAAACAGTTTGGTGCTTCCTCAGTAAGTTAAATATAGAATCTTCCACATGACCGAGCAACTCCACTCCTGGGTATATCCCCGAAAGACTGGAAAATAAGTGTTCGAACAAAAACTTGCGCCTGAATATTCACGGCAACGCTGTGAGCTAGAAGCAACAGGTGTGAACGGCGCAAACATCCACCGAATGAGGGATGGACAAACAAGTGCTGGCTATCTACTCAATGGACGATTACTCACCCATAGAAAGAAATGACGTACTGACGCTTGCTGCAACATGGGTGCAACTTACAGATATTAAGCTAAGTGAAAAAAAGCCTACAGACTTTTTTCAAAAAAAGACTACCTCTTACATAATTCCATTTATGTGCAACGCCTAGAATAGGGAAATCTGTAGTGACAGAAAGTATATTTAGTGGTTCCCGAGGACTACAGATGGGGCTTGGGAGAAAATGAGCAGTGCCTACTAGTGGGAACAAATTCCTTTTGGAAGTGATAAAAATGTTCTAAAAGTGATTGTGTTAATGGTCACAGAACTCTGTGAATATACCAAGAAACACTGAATTATACACTCTAAATAGGTGAATTATATAGTATGTAAATTATGTCTCAGTGAGTCTGTTATATAAAAACACGAGTTAGCTATCCCTAAAATTCCCACTGATTACCCTGTCTCCAACTGCCCACTTCCAGTGTCCTCTCTGGCCTCGCCAGCGTAATTACAACATACACACATAAAGCAGATTGGGTCCCGCCTCTGCTCAAAATCCTCCAATCCCTCCCCATTTCTCGCCAAAGTTAATTTGTAATAGTTGTGCTGCTCTGACCCTTTGACCTCTGACCGCATCTCTTTGCACTCTCTTCTTTGCATGCTTCATTTAAGCTACACTGAGCTCCTTGCTCTTCTCCCAACACATCAGGCATATTCCAGCCTCAGGACACTTCGGTGAACTCTTCCCTCTGCCTGGACCACGTCTTCCTCAAATAACTATGTGCCCCATCCCTTGCTTTTTCTACATTTTTGCTCAAAAGTCAACTTCTCAAGAAGGCCTCACTCTGAGGACACCATTTGAAATTATAACTTGTACCCACCTTCCCCACCACTCCCCAGGAACTCCCAATTTCCCTTTCTTGCTCTACGTACACTTTCACCATAGTATGCATCAATCTTCCCTTTAATTAATTTATTTATTGAGTCTGTTTATTGTCTATCTCCTTCTGCTAGAATATAACTTCTACAGGACAAGGAATTTTTACATTGATTTTGTTCTTTGATTTATCCCAAACACCTGGTACATAGTAGACACTTAATATCTGCTTAATTGTTGGTCTATACCTGACCATGTCATTCCCCGACTCTTCCTTGATCTCAAAATAAAGCCCAACTTCACATGTCCCTGCATGACCTGCCTGACTCCCTTCACTTCAGCCTTGTTCGGTTATTCCAGCTTTCCTACATTCCCTGCATTCCCAAACACTGGGTCTCAGCCCATGTTGCTCTCTCTGCCTGGAATTCCCCTCCCCAGCATGCATTATTATTCCCATTGTACAGATGAAAAAATGGAGGCTTAGAAAATTCAGTCACTTGTCCAAGGTCTCTGACCTCAAGGGGCTTTTAGTTCATTGGGAAACACAGACTTTGATTAAATCAGCACACTAATACATACATAATTAGATATGGAGATACTGCTCTGAATGTCACCTGAACCAGAGAGCAGAGAAGGCTTTCTGAACTGGGATCTGAGAAATGCCGGTCATACAGAGAACACCGCAGGAGAGCGTTCTAGAATATATGCAAGGTCCCAAGAGCGAAGGAAATGGTCCGTTCCTGCCACTGAAAGACCAGTTTCTCTGGGACTCAGGGAGTTGGGGGAAGTAGCAGGACAGTCAGTCAGGGGAGGGTCAGGAAGGCCACATTGTGAACTTTAAACTCTACTTTACTAGTCCCATTTACCCACTGAGGGGTCTCTGCAGGGATGAGTAGAGTGATTAGCCTTATGTTTGTGAGCTGTGGTTTGGAGGACAAGTGAGGGGGTTTGCAGGATAGAGGTGGGAGACAGGGCTCTTGCAATGGTCCAGGAAAGTAATAATGCCTACCTGGCACTAGGGAGTTTCAAATTGAGTGGGAGACAAGTGGGAAGGTTAAAAGATATTTATGAGTTAAGAATGGACAGGACATGGTGACAGAGGAGGTATGAAGCTGGAGAGGAAAGGCAAAGTCAAGCATGACACCCAAATCTGCATTGCATAACAGGATGAACAGTGGTGTCGTTCATGGAGAGAAGACACCCAAGAGGAGGACGTGGTTGGCAGGCGACAGGGCATGAGTTCAAGCTGGGCTATCTATCCAAGTGGATACGACCAGTGAGAAAGCAGGTGTGTAGGGCTGGAGCCTAGAGGACAGGCCTGGAGTAAAGACGCAATCCTCATCTGTGAAGTAATGGTGACTGAAGTCAAAAGAATGGATGAAATCGCCCAAGGAAAGAGTCAAGAGTGAGAAGAGTAAATGATTTAACCACCAAGTCTTACAGCAGAGAAGGCAGAGAAGTAGCCAGGAAGGAGAGAGGAGAATCAGGCAAGGGTGATGGCATGGAAGAGCGGGGAATGCAGTGTTTCAAATGCCGAAAATCTTAAGTCAGTGCAGAAAAGTCCAGTAAAACAAGACTAGAAACTGGCCCCTGGATGTGGTGACATGGATGTCATGGGCAAGCGTAGGGAGAGAAGTTTTGGTGGAGCGAAGGCACAGAGCCAGACTGCAGTGTGCTATGGGATGGGCAAAGATGGGGACAGGAAGATACCCAGTGTAGACAACCCCTGAAAGCAGTTTGGCCGTGAGCTGGAGGAGATAAAAGGGAAGATGGCTAATAGGACATGGGAGTCACAGTACTTTCACTTACTCATTTTTTTTCTTTTGAGATGGACTCAAGCATGTTTAAATGCTAATGAGAAGTATCCAAGTGGGAGGGAACTGTGGAACATTAGAGCAGGGAGGAACTGATGGGTGTCAGCACCGGAGAAAGTGCGAGGACCATAGCAAGACGAGGGTATGGGTCTGGGCCTCAGCTGGGAGGAGGGAGAGCTGTATACTCCAGCAGGAAGAATGGAGAAGCAGGGGCAGGGGCAGGGTTGTGGGCAGGTGCAGTGGCAGGCAGCAGAGTGGGACCCCACGCATGGTCCAGGTCAGGAGGGCATCCTCTTAGGATGAGGGAGGCGACAGTGGCAGGGCCATAGGTTTGAGCCACAGTGGAAGTGGTCACCGAGGGGGCAAGTGGGATTAATTGAAGGCATGGAGACTGGCATATGAGAAAATGCTGACAATAAGGGGAAATTCGGGTCTTAGCGCAGCAGTTACAGAAGGGGGAGAGGAAAGGTTGGGCATATAGGGCAGGAAGGAAGACACCCAGGTACAAATGCAGTGATAGGTTTCATGAAGTCGTGAAAGTCAGATGTATAACCCTTAAATGCAGGGAGTGCTACTGGGTCAAGATCCAGATTGAAATATATTTTAAAGTTCTATAGTTTTTCTTATATAATAAGTAATTCATGCTCATATTCCAAATGTATTTTTTTTAAAGTTCAGAAGGGTAGAAAGTGAAAAGGGAAAGTCACCATGGCCAAAAGAGATTATCCTAGGCATGCTCAGTATGGGCTGTTCTCAGTTTACCTTTGTAAATTTTAGACATTAACTCAGGTTCTCCGATGAGTTGATCTTAAGCATAATGTGTTCGAGTTCCTGGTCTCGTTAACAAGGGGTCCAGCATAAGACAAAAGAATTAGCTAATGTGTGTTTCTTAGGGGGACGTGTCCATGTGGCCAGGAGTGCACATGGGAGGTTTTCATGGGCCAGACCTGCAAGGTGTTTATGTGACTTCTTCTTACATTCAAATTGCTCAGAACTCAGTCACATGGCCTTACATAACTTAGGCTGGAAAACAAACACTCCGGACGATGACTTTTGTGGTCAGCTAGGGACTTCAGCCCACAGCGGGTGAGCATCCTTCACCCTGGGAAGATCTGCACTTAAACACACAAGTGCGGAAGCGAACCATACTGTCTGCAATAACGTATTTGTGCTTTGTAATAAGCTGTGTCGATGTACTTGTAATGTTTAAGAAACTGTGGTTTTTTAGAGCCATAGATTAACTTTTCCATTCTAACGCAAAATAATTACTTGAGCAATTAATTGACTTCTGATTTTAAGTTGAAATCGGACCAATTTTAAGTAAGTGCTGGAACCTGTAAAAGACTATAAGATTTGCTGTATTTGTAAGTTTAATGAATGAGATTTAGACTAGTTACTTAATACTTAAGAAGGTTTGTTAGACAACTGAAGTACTTAAAAAGAGATCCAAACATATTAAATCTATAAATGCAGTTTACAATGTTTACAGCAATTTAATTAAACCCATTTGTAAATGAGAAGAAACATTTCTCAAAGGTGCCCTTAAAAGTGATTGTTAAAATTTGCCAGACTTATAAATAAATAATAGGATTTGTAAACTAAACTTTAAAGCTTATGGAAGAACTTGGGTCTGTATGAATTTGTAACTTTAATAAATCGAACATTAATTTTAAAAACCAAAGAAACCTTCGAATAAGATTTTTAGTGCTGGAGAACGTTCCTGAGGGCATCAGATTAATAGTTTTTTATTATTTAAAAAATATGGTTCTGATAAAAAATTCAACCAACATAGAAGGGAAAAGGTGAAGCCCCTAGGCCCATTCCCCTAGACAAGCATCACTGCTAATATCTTGGGGATCTTCCCAGAAATTCTCTTCTCGTACACTTAGAACCCACCCTTCCCCACCCCACCATCTTGTACACAGAGATCTACTCTGCCTCATATTCTGTGCTGCTTTTTTGCTTACCGATCTATCTTAGAAACATACTCATATAGCTCATAAAGATAAAGTTGCTCCCTTCGCCCATTGGCCCTTTCTTTCTTGGGACATGGCTTCACCTTCCTTCTCCAGGTTGAGGCCACACTTGTCTCCACACCCATTGTCCCCGCTCCCCCTCCCACTCACTCCACAAACCCCCTCAATGGCTCAAAGGCAGGACTGGCTACATAATTTGTTGGGCACAGTGCAAAATAAAAATGCAGATCCCCTTACTAAAAAGTTACTAAGGATTTCAAGATGGCGACAAAAGAGTAATTAAACCACATGTGGGGCCCTATGTGACTGCACAGGTCTCGCACCCAGGAGGCCCGCCCTGCTCAAAGGCACCCCAAATTCAAGCCTGGGAAGAAGCACACACCTCCCACCCGACCACCGAATCCGTCCTTTCTTGTCTTTCCTGTTCCAGTGGATGGCAGCGCGACCGTCCAGCCCTTTGTCCGTGATACCACCAAGCCCGCTGCAGGTGTCGGCTCCGGCCGCCCGCTACCCCACGCGCAGCCGCCCCAAGCCACCGTCACCTCCTATCTGACCAATGGCAACACCCTTCTCCGGACCCCCGCGCCCTCTCTCCACATCATTCTACTATCCCCACTTTCAGTCAGAGCGGGTTTGTGGGTTTGTAAACCTAATTATGCCGACTCATCCCCCACTCCATCCGCTTCCCCACAATCCTTTGCGGAAAACCCCTGAGCGCTTTCCCATTGAAAGTCTCTTTCCCACGCAATCATTTTTCTTTTGACTTTTTCAGCATATAGACATTTTTATGTTTTCGTAATCAAATATGTCAGTCTTGTGTGGCTTTTGAGATTCATTGTTTTTCTCAGAATGATTTTTTCCCTACTCTAATATTAGAAAAATCTTATCCATGTTCCTTCCTGTATCTTGTGTTCTCCTTCTCTCTCTCTCTCTCTCTTTTTTTTCCCTCCTTTTGTGCACGTAAATGTTTGATCCATGTTTGGGTGTGAGGCATGAACCTTCAGCTTTGTTTTATTCCCAAAGCCCAGTCAGCTCTTCTCCAGGGTCCCCTGACTGAGCCCTCTTTTCCTCTCTGAGTTACAAAGCCACTTTACCTGGCCCTGAATTCCCATTGGCATAAGGGCTTATTTCTGGCCTTTCCACTCTGTCCCATTGATCTCTCTTTCCTTGGGTACACATTTTCTGATGGCCTGACTTGATTCAAGGATAAAACCTAGACACTTCCAGGGCATGAATGTCCTTTGCTCAATCCGCCATAAATAACAATTCCTTTGACAGGATTTTCTCTTTCTTTCTTAATAAGAGATGGGGCTAACAGAGGTCCGAGACTCTATTTTCTGGTGAGGTCCAGAATGCCCTTACTCTGGGCTATTGATTGAGGGCAGCAGATGGGAGAATTGATACCATTGTGTGGGAACTGAGGAGCCCATCAGAGACTGCACGCCATCCTTACAGAAAGAGCTGCAAGTCTTTGAATTCCTAGCCCTTGTTCATGCCTCTGGGCTTTCCCTTGGGTCCTTCCCTCCCCCGCTTCCTCTTTTCTAGGACTAAAGAGACCGAGTCTTCAAATCTTGGCTCAGGTGTCCCCTTGTCCAGTAAACCTCTCCGGAGGCTCGTCCCTGCGCTGCTGGCCTGGGTTCAGCTCTGCTGCAGCCCCTAGCACATGCTCACCATGAATGACCTCCCTCCCTGTCCCACACCCCTCTCCCCAGACCACCGTGAGTTTCCTGGGGGCAAGACCCGGGTCTGGATGGACTTGTGCCCTCCACCTCGCCCTGCCCCTCAGCCCAGCGCTTTCGGGTGTGTGTGGGATGGAGGTGTCTGTCGGTTTTCTGTATAAAAGCTATACCTGGTTACTGTAGAAGACGAGGTCCAGATAATAGAATTGCTCTGAGTAACCTCATTTCCCAGTCCCAGCACCTTTTCCAGAAGAAGCTACTACTGGTTTGGTGAGTAGCTTGGTAAATGTCTGCAGAAGGAATGGCCAACTTCCCTACAGTAGAGGGCTGCTCAGCCCTCTTTAGACAAAGAAAATTCTCATCCCTCTTCTATAGCTCGGGGAGAGAGGGAGGCTCAGAAAGGCAAGGCTGTCACAGTCAGCAGTGGCTCGGCTGGGGCTTGAGGTGTGTTCTGAAAAAGCCGCTGCACTCACCAGGCTACCGTGCAAGTCCCCTGGCCGGCAGGGATCCCGGCAGAAGCTGGGACACAGCAGGCCCGGCCCTGTGCGCTGCGTGGGGCAAGGTGCTCCGGGCTCCTTCCTCCTGCTTCCCTGGCCAGAAGCCCTGCCGCTATCCCTGCTTCCCCCTCTACATCTCTCTTTCCTCTAAACCCACTCATTTATCACCTTTTGATGAGCTCTGCCAGGCAAGCCGTGTCAGGAAATTTCTCGGTGTTCGTTTTAATAAAACTTAATTATTAAGACAGCCTCACGAGTCATAATACATTTAGTGGCTCATTTTTCACTTCTCCACTAGAGGCCTCCTGGCAGCCAGGTGGGAGGAGTGGAGGCTGTCGGGAGGGGAATGTCAAAGCCCTTTGTGGCCCTGTAGGAGCCGAGGGGAGGGCAGCGAGCCCCTGACCCTTTCTCCACTAGCCCTCAGCCTTTACTCTTCATCCTGGAGGGGTGGGTGGGGAGAGCACCAGATACAGAGTCGGGAGGCCTGGGACTTGCCACAAACCGCCTGGCAGGTCTCTGGGAAGGCACAGGTCTCCCCACTCTTTGAAAGTAGAGTGCTCCTATGAAACTTTTCCTACGCCCAAATGGCATGAAGCAAAGAAGCAATTACTTATATGGAAGAAATTACGAGCATTTCCAGACCAAAAAAATCACCTCTCTTAGGCTTTTTTGATATCTTAGGCCCCATCTTGCTAATGGATGCCCAAAATAAATTGGGATAAAGTACAGATGCTCCCAGGCGCAGTTCAGAGCTATGGCGGCCCAAAGCTGAGATGCTAAGCGCAGGTCCCGGGGAAGGAGTAGGTACGGCCGCTGTCGCCGCTCTGGTTGGGGGCTGCGCTGCCTCTCTAACGGCTCTCTGCAAAACCCACGCCGCAGACTATTTTCGCTTTCACCTTTATTTGCAAAAGTGAAATCTTTTTCGAATTTCCTTCAGTTAGGGAAAGTAGATGCTAATGTGGGTCTTCCGTAAAAGCGAAGTAACATAACGCAAAGTTTCCTAAAGCGGGGGACACCTGTATATAGTCTCCCTGGGCCTCAACTTATTCATCTGCAAAATGGGAGTAGTTTTGGTCCAAACCTGCCAGAGCCATTGTGAGAGTCAGAAGCCAGATCCTGGAATGAGAGGACACCCCAACAGACCAGTGGAGGCAAACCTACAGGTGTGGAAGCTGGCCATGGTGACGCTTGTCCCCACTGGCCTATGAATCAGCTCACGTGGGGAAGGGATGGCGTGAAATCGCAGGTCATCCATAGGCACAGATGCAGTCAACATTTATCCAGGGCTTAGCCCATTCTGGGCCTTGTACTGAGGGCTTAATGTGCACAGCTCACAAAACTCCCACAACAGCCGTAGTTGTTACTAGGATTGTAAGGTTGGGACTAGTACTATCCCTATTTTACAGATGAGAAAACGGAGGCAAAGGGAAGCAAACCGAATATTTCCTAAGTCACAGAACTAATTCATGGTGGAGCCGGATTTGAGGTCAATGCCCAGGGAGGAATCAGGGAGAGTCCAGGAACTTTTATAATCAGGGTGACCTCACCCTAAAATTGAGGGGAACGCAGAGGTTAGCTGAGTACCAGGATCCCTGGCAGCTTGACGTTGAGGGTGTGGGCACAGCTGTGGTGCTTACAAGTGAGACGAGTTCTGCTCTTGCCACCTCATCCACAAATCCCACAATAGCAACATGGTCCTGGCCACGTGGCCAATTCCCTGACCCCCACCCCACACCAGGAGGCGAGCAGGGAGACAGGTGGTGTTGGTATAGCTGACGCAGGGCTAGGACATGGCATATTCATTTTGAAAATAATGACAGTGTATGGGTCCAGAAGGAGCGAAATCAGTTTCCGTTCATTGAGTACCTATTAAGTGCCAGACCCCATCCTATTTTAAATTTTACATATAATGATTTCTGATTCTCACAAGACTCCTCTGGGGTCATCAGTATTATTCCCATTTTGCGGATGAAGAAACAGGCCCAGAGAGCATAAGTGATCTGCCCCAGTTCACACAGCCAGGTCAAAAGCAATGCTGGGAATCAAACCCAGCTCTGACCAACCTCAGAGACTTTCTCCCCCCACCCCCCACCCCCCACCCCCACCCTGTTTCCCTCTGCATCATATTCGCTTCCACACGTTCATTCCAGCCTCACTCTGCGCACCCACTGTGTGCCGCACACTGGCTGAGTGCTCTTTGGACAGGCTGTCCTTACCGGGTCTGCTCACTTGCCCGGGAAGGGGAGGGTGTCTGCGGGGAGGAGACTCCCTGCCTCCCACCTCAGACCCAGAGAGGCAGTCTCCCACGCTGCTGTCCCAGGAGCGAGCAGGCAGCTTTTCTTAGGTTGTTCTAAGTTAGGGATGCTCTCTTCTGGTAAAACAAGGAAACAGAGGGGATAAAAATAACAAAACAAAAAGAGAAAGTCATAAAGTTACAAGAACTCTCAAAATATCTTTCTGTTCTGGATACAACTCCTAAAACAACTGGGGTAAGGGCCACTAGGGGAAGTTTTTATCTGCCCTTTCAAGGGCCCTTAAAGAATGCTGGAGCAGACACCGGTTATGCACCCCACTTCCTCCCTCTTCTCCTCCTTACTTCCTTGCTAACAGACCCAGTTTTGTTCACAAATCCTTGACTCAGGGTGAAATCCTAAATAATCCAGTATGCCCTCTTTCCAATGATGGGTTCATGGGTGGCTGTGACCCATGCTTTCTGGGGTCAGGGAGATGATTTCATGATTATTGGGTTGGTTTGGGGGTAAATTTGTTTCTAATTTGCAGTTCCAAATAATTAGGTGCTCACTCTCTGATTAATGGCAACAGCGGATGATGAAATGTCAAAGCGTAGAGCTGCCCTCTCGTTTGCTGCAGGAGCCGACCCATTCTGTTTCTCCACAGTTTGACTCAACTGTCTTAGTGTCCCCACCTTAGATGGCAGATTTGTCTCCGTTCTAATCTGGGTTTTTATTTCCCTCTTCATGGCTGACCAGTTAAAGGCATACTGCTGATAACGGAATGAATAGAAAAGATTCTGGGTTAGCCTTAAAAAAATAGACATGTTGTAATTTGTCTTGAATTTTGACCTTTCAATAAATGGCTTGTTTCTAAATTATAGTCTCGAGACAGTGGTATGACTCACTGAAATGGTTAATAGCCTGAAATTTTGATTTTAAAGCAAACTTTGGTAAATAAAATTACCTGGTTTTCTGCTGACTTCTGCTTCGGAGAGCTGTTCTCAGAGAAAGCATTGTTATCCCATAAGCTAACACATCACTCCCCTACTATGTAGCCAAGAGCCTCAAATTCCTCACATTCAAGAAAAACGAAAATATTCTGACCACGTTCTAGCAGTAATGTTCAACGTAAATTATGAAGCACAAAGACAGTTTTGAAATGCAAAATATTTTGTTATAAATGGCCTTCCCTTGGGCTCACAGACGAGGACATTTCCTATATGTTTCTTGGACCTATAACTCCCCTCAGGGATTTTATACCTATCAGAAAGTAAATATTTCTTTTTACAAGTCTAAGACAACCACCTGTTTATCTCATGGGCTGGCTCTTAAATTAACTATTTACCTAATAGCCTGGTTTAGAGTCATTAGGAGCTATTGCCATTGTTCATTCATTGGACAAATGTGTTCAAATGCTGCTGCGTGGGCCCTCTTGCAGACCCCTGGAGAGACAGAGATGAATGCAACACGGCCCTGTCCTCAGAATTCACATCTTCAGAGATTTGTAAATTCACATTTGCCATAGAGTATGACAAAAACTCCAGTAGTCATGCACTCAAGCAGGATAGGAACAAGTCAACTTGTGGTGGGAGGTGTCAGGGAGGACTTCAGAGAAAAAGTGTCCCTTGGACCTTAGGGCCTCCCAGAGGCTTAAAGCCACAGGTTGAACCCAGGGAGCCTACATCCTTCAATGCAGAGGGTGGGTCGGGGGAGCTGCTCAAGAGACATCTAGAAGGGCAGTGGGGGTTGAATGATGGATGGCTTGGTGGGCCAGGTAACAACTGGAGCTTTCTCCAAATAGACTTTCTGGTAATCATATCCGTTGGGTATCTTTTCTAAGTTCCTTGTTTAGTAATGACATCATTATCCTAAAGTTTGGTGAGTGTGATGGTGAGAAAGAAATCACAGATGCAGGCAAAAGTAGGAGCTCCTTTAGTTTGGCTTGTGCAGTGGTTGAGGAGGAGAAACAGCACTCATGATAGGAGGAAAAGCTTTTCTGGCCTTCAAGTCCCAGGAGACAATCTGCAGCTGACATAGGTCCTGATGAGGGTCTGGATCCCAAGGCCTGTAGGATGCTTTCTCTGCGATTCTCACGAGAGGGTCTTATCCAACCCCCCCCCCCCCGCCCCCGCCCCCGCTAGGCAGGACCTGATACTGAAGACTCCAGACTCAGCCCATGCCTGAGGGCTTATGCAAGACCTGCAACTCCAAGGTCAATTTTCCACCCTGGCTTTCCTAGGAGAACCGTCTTCCTGTCAAACCCAGTTCTGCATTGTCAGAACAATTTCCTGCATGTCTAAGTTTCTAGGTGAAAATTTTGGCATCTTGGGTTCTTTTTAAATAGGACACACTTGTAAGCTCTAAAGTAAAAAAGAAAAGGTTCTTGCAAGATGTTAGCTTTCAAGATTACAGTTCAGTGGGATTTTCAAGGTGCTTAGGGTGAATAAAAATGACACAGATGGCTGAGCACTTCCTACAAATGAAACAGCAACATGGATCGGAGTTTCACGCCTGACTCCTGAGCTGGTCAGTGAAAAGGAAAGGAAAGCAAAGGGTAGACAGTATTCTCAGGGCATTTGCTCCCAGATGTTTCAATCTTGTTTTCTTTGGACTTTGGAAAGTGGGATTGCAAGTTACCTGTTAAGGAAGCATCAAACCAGAGGAATCCAGAATGTGTGGTGTGGCCATCCAGGGGCAGGCCTTCAGAGAAGACCCCTTTTCATTGGTTGCTTAAAAAAACTGGGGCTTGTTGCCTGGGGGCGTTTTGAAGAAGTCACCAGCTGGGGGCACTGAACAGACAATGGTCTATTGTTTCCGATAGGATACAATACTGCTTTTCTAAATAAAATAATAATAATAATACCAAATAATATCATATATAATAATATGTATATTATAATATCATCATAATAATAGCAACCTCAGGGGAGGGGCTGGCAGAGCACTGGGGACAATTGGGTGAGAGGTTAGGACTCTTACCCCAAGGACCCCTCTCACTTTCTGCATAGGACCTGGAAAAGCTCCGTTTGATCAATTCCTTTGAGACATGAAGACTTCTCCACTTTTAAGAATCTCCATATGAAAACACAAGCACAACATGGCATACCCCAAGGGAAAAATAATCTTTAGTCCCTTCTGATCTTAGTGCAGCTCCCTGAGGATGCTACCTCTCTTTTTGGCCCTCTCAGGGGTTCTGGAATTTAGGCTGTGATGCATGGACAGGTCCTTTCATGCCTGTGGGACACGTGTCATCAGGAGGGAGCAACATGAACACCTATTTGCACTTTATATAATATTCAACTTCCCCATCTCATGAATCTATTCAACAATTTTTCCTTGACATTCACACACTATTTACATAATTGATAAATCAAAACTTATTAAAAATGGAACCAATTAGAATTTCTCAAACTCATAAACTTGATCACAAATGTTTCTTTACCCACATTCTGTAAATTTTTTCATTAAAACCATAAGTTTAATGTGTCAGACTCTCCTCAATGCTTCAGGCACCTAAAAACATCAGCCGAAATGCACAGGAATCATCACCAAACTGAAAAAGTTATGCTTAACAGTTGCTCTTAAACTGGTTACAAAGTATCAAGATCATGGATGTATATTGGCTTTTTCATTATTTTTATACCTACACTTTCTCAGAGTTACTTTCTTAGAATTAATATGAGAGTTTCTAGAATAAGAACAAAAAAAGTGTATTTTTGGCTAGGATTGCAGATTTCTTCTCAAATGAAGAGAAAAATAATATTATGTCAGGCCAGCAGTTAGGGGGTTACTGTTACTTACTTGGGACACCAATAAAGGGTCTTCCAACATTATTATGCTTATTATTAACACATTATTACATGTGGCCTCACTAAGAATGTGAAAGTCCATGCCGTTAGCGTAGAGCTTCTTTCTGTGACCAGAAGTTTTTCTCAAAGTGATGCTTCATCTCCCACAAAACCAGGGATCGAAAATCAGCAGTTTGCTGTCTTCGTGAAGACGTTCAGCCGACTCAGCGTCTCCTACCACATCATTGCTTCCCTCCTGTTCTCGAGCATGACTACGAATTTCTATTTTTTCTCCATGACTATTCCATGTATTCAAAATCCACGCTTTCCTCCTTACAAGGGTAGAGAAAAGTGCCTACGGCCTTAATAAACCAACATATATTTAATAGAAGAAACAAGATGGCTCACACAGGCAGCTGGTTCAAATACTATGAAATCAAACTATATCGTGTTCACCATTTTTTGTACAATTTATATCAACTTTTTCTCTTTGGAGGTTCATTAGGCACTTACGGCCCTTCACAGATTCCATGTGCTTAAATTAATTAGAGTTATCAATCTCATTTGATATCAGATTGTCAGAGCCTAACGAGTGGAAGCCTCTTTAATCCGGTGTTTTGGTCCTTTCAGAGCTCCCAGGTGGCATTCCAAAGAGCATCCTCGCTTTCTCCGCACGGAAGCAACTTCCTTCCTACCCAAGGCTACCCTCCAAAGAGCCCTATTTCTTTCAGTGGAGAAAAGTATTAGAGACAAATCTGAGCATCAGGGGGCACATAAGGGTTGGCAGCTGGGCATAAATGCCACTGTGGTCACTGTGAGCGACAGAGGTGGGAAAATGTTCAAAGTCGGGGAGTTCACGTTCGTGCTTCCAAATTAACTGCAGCATTGCTCAGTTATGTTGCTCTGATAGAAAATTTTCAAATATATTTTCTCAATGACATGTTTAACCTCCCGTCCAAGCTGTAAATGGTGCCTCGCTTTTCTTTTGTCTTATAGTCATAAAATAAAGAGATAGAAAACATTGACTCTTCTTCATTAACCTGTAGTTAGTTGACTAAAGAATGTAGAAGTGAGGTCGAGTCCACTTTAACGAAGCGTTTACATCTAACCATGTGTAAAGGGGTTTTATTTATTTGGGATTTATTACCACAACGGAAAGAAATGTTGAGAATAACCTCACCCGCCTTCCATAACGATGGCTATTTATTGTTGGTTTTATGGTGAAAAGGCCTAATCCATGCTGGGGGGGTTTCAGAGTGGCCCACAGGGTCCTATGCGAAGTACAATTGCTGTCGCTTGCTTTTTTGAGCCCTTCTTTCTGAGTCTTATTCTTTGTTTACGGATATAGTAAAGAGGATTTCTGAATCCCAGTCTTTTATCAACTGCTAGAGCATTTTGCTTCCCCCCGACATGGCTAACAGAATGTTGGCTGCACTGATGGGACGCTGTGCAATCTATATCCCCCACCAAGCGCGATGCATTGGCTTTCCCTCTAGCAGTGGTGTGTGAGGCCAATCGAGAGCATAGAAGATGGTAATGCTTCTTAAAAGAGTTGTTAGCAGGAAAAGACACTGTCTGCCTGGAATCCAGTCTGAGAAGAGTCTACCATTGAGATAGCACAAGATACTTTCTGCGCGATGCATTCACCTTCGTCCGACGTTGCCCCGTCGACCTGCCATCACTCTGGATGTTTCAGGTCAAGTTTATGTCCTTTCCCCAGAGGCCAAGGAAGGGTGGACTTTTAGCCAAGGATTAGTCAATATTTATCAGCAGGAATAACAAAAATAATTACAACAACGGCCAACTTTTGAATCTCTACGGAATGCCAGGCATAGTTCTTATAAAATCCTCGTGACAATATTTGCTTCATTTTACCTTTGAAGAAACCAAGGATCAGGTAACTGAAGTAATTTCTCAATTAATGGCAGAGCTTAGAAGCAGGCATATGTGATGTTGGTGTTTTGAGGAAGCATGCCTGCTGACAAAAGCCATTGCCCCCCAAGATTCTGATGTAATCTGTGTTTGCTGGGGCTCCAGCACTGATATTTTAAAAATCCACAGAATCCTGACAGAATTATAGAAGATTGTATCTAGTATGCTATGGGAGTCAAGTCATGTCCAAGGCCAAGGCTGTCAGAAAGAGAGAGAGATAGAGGGAGGAGAAGGCGAGCGAGAGAGAGATTTATTAACTCCAAAATTATAATAACTTCCAAAGCCCTCTCTCACCAATTTCTCCCTCCACTGACACAGCCCTGGTGACACTCGCAGCCATATATTTGGGATACTTATCGGAAGAAGCATTTTGCTACTGCTGTCCCAATCTCTTTGCCCTGGAATGTCTTCTCCAGTCCTCCAGTATTTCAAGTAGGCAATAGCTAGACTCCGTGTGACCCCTGGCAGACTGAAGCCTAAATTCTCAATTTAAAATATCAGAGGGGAGAAATGGCTTTTCTATACTTTTGTTCAGTCTGGTTTCCAAAGATGAATGGGGTCAAAAGTGGGGCTTGTGCCTGAAAGTCTGGACAGTTAGGGCAGTGAGAATGTTCATTTGCAGGCTGTGGAGATGGGTATTTATTTGAAGCTACACTTACCTGGGCCCAGAAATTACCAGCAGGGTGGTGGGGGAAATAACGCAGGTGACTCAGGCTGGGGACCACCTGTGTGAAAAGATGAAAGCCAGAAGCCAGTCCAGGAGGAGATGCAACTTCTGTGCTCTCTTGTGATCATCACTGGGATATTGCTCAGATCTGCCTAACGGAAGCTTCCGAGTCCCCTTAAAATGCGCTGATCCAGCCTCTCCATTTTAAGACCGCCTCTCCTGTCTGCTACCATCCCTCTCGCTTCCCTTTCTTTAAAGACAGCAATATTGTTTTTTGGAGTTAGCATGTAAGAGGAAAGTACAAATCACTGCAAAACTCAGGCAGATGTCTGTCCATGATGATTTGAGTGGGGTTTCAAGGTTCCGGAGTGATAGTTAGGATGACCTCGATTCCGACAGTCCTGAGTTAAATCCCCGCTCTTCCTCTTCCCAGGTCAGCAACTACATGTCTCTGAGCTTCCTTTTCCTCGTTTGCAAAAGGATTGTAAAAGCTACCTCGGTGGGATAAGAGCTCAGCATTGCTAGATTGCAAAATAGGCACATTAGTGTCTGTTCATTCCGTGTTTCTGGAGAGGGCACCATGGTGCTGAGGACAGGACATCAAACCAAGCCCATCGCCACCCAGGTTCTCATGGACCTGTCAGTCTACTGGGCATGACAGGCGGTTATGAGAATGAGAATACCTCACCAGAAAGCGTAATATCAGACCTCTGGGCAATGCAACGAGATAGAGGTGGGTGGGACTAAGGCAGCGTGAAATGGGGGTGAAGCTGCAACCGGAAGGGAGAGCAGCCACTTTCCACCTCATCACTTTGCTTCCAAGAGAAACAGGCAGTTCTGAGACAAGTTGACCCGTCCCTCAGTGGGATTTGGGCTAACGGGGCAGCAGGAACGCAGTCACTTCAAACCAACCGCAGACGCGTCAGCAATATTCCGCCGCCGCTCCCTTGCCCTGCTGGTCATTTCTATTCACACAGACCGCAATGGGATGGATAACTCACTCATCCGAATCTCTCCTTCCACAAACACTCACCCCCTCTAGGGCCGTCCCCGCTGTCCCTGTGGCCTTTTCAAGGTGAACTCCTGACAGGCATTCTGCATCAGATCCCCAGGGGTTGTGGCAGCTCGATGAGTCACCTCACAAATATAGTGCGTGTCCCTAGGGGGCGGCAGTGGGTGGGAGCGTCTGTAGAATTCACTCTGCTTTAACAGATCATTTAGGGCACGTCATGTACCAGCGAGCAAAACAAGCTAACAAGCTAACCAAGCACGTGGCCCCTCCTGGAGCCCTGGCTGGTGACTCCCAGCAGTGCACCCCTCCGCCACACGCATGGGGAGGCCGGCAAGACCCGGGTTCACAGAGCCTCACTCAGCCCCACCTCTCCCTCCAAGGCCAAAGTACTCATTCTTTCCCTCTCTCTCTCTCTCTCCCCTTCTTCCCCCTCCCTCTGTTTCTCCTTCTTTCACTCCATCTCTCTGGCTCTGGCTCCGTCTCCAGCTTCCTCCATATCTTCCTCCATTTGCAACACCCCACCCCATCACCCCATCTCCAACCATAGCTGGGGGTGGGGAGAGCTGCTTCTTCACTCCCCTACAAAACTCTGGACTTGGACCTAGAGCAGAATCCCATCTTCCTTCCAGCTGGTGCCTCTGTTCCGTCCCACACCGCCTCTTCCTCCATATCCTAAACTCAAACCCACAGAGCCCATCTCTGGGCCCAGGGTCTGGACAAAGAGGGTCCTGATGGCCCCCACACACTCACATACCCCACCTTCAGGGTCATGTGAATTTGCAGGGACTATTCTGGGAACCACCTCCGGGAATCTGCAAAGGCGCTGGGGCAGGTCTGAGTCTCCACAGGACCCACCCTCCGCCTCTCAGGGGCTGAGCCTCTGTTCCCTTCCCGAAGGGACTGTGGAGAGGGTGCTGCTGAGGACACAGACTCAGAAGGTAGGCAACCTCTAGGCTGCCACTGGGCCTGACACACGAAGGAGGAGAAAGCAAGGAGCCCAAGGATAGAACAGCTGAGCCCTGCCCCGGGACCCACGATGTTGGCCCCAGGCCCAGCCTCAGATCACGGCTGGTCTCGATTTAACTCAAAACTGACTGGACAGGATCCCTGTGTCATTCTTCTAGACTCGGCATCATTGTCAAGACTGGAGACCATCCCTGGAAGGAAGAACAGAGCCCTTGGAATTGTCAGAGCCTGAGCCCGGGTTTGTCCCCATATGTCTTCTCATTTACCCTTCCTAGGAAGCCTAGAGGTCAGTACAGAAGCCTGCCCCAAAGGAGGAGGACATTGAGTTTCAAAGAGGCTAAGTGACTTGAGCATCAAGTCCTGTCCAGCTCCAGTCTTCCCACTAAATGGCTCTATTCCCTGGCAACAGGTGCTCTGGGGTCCTGACACAGCTGGGGATAGGGTCAGTGTCATTGCTGTAATTCAGACCCACCAACTCAATTCAGAACCTCAGGCCTCAGCTCATGGTCGTTGTCTGGGCAAGGATCCCAGCACTGTCTGCACGACACACTCCTGCTGATGTCCAGGAGCACCCTGCCTATGCATCCCGGATACCCCCCAGTTGGCAGAGAGGTCAAATGAGAGATCCTGCCTTGCCCTCCCAGTTTAAAGTTTGGGCATATGGACCCAAGAGTGGCCACTGAATCTTGCCTTCTGAGATTGTGCATTTCAAGCGGAGTAACCTAGAACAAAAAGTAGTGGCAATGGATTTATCCCGAAGAAACCCTACTCATGACTTCTGGAACCAGCCTGGTTCCTGGCAGTTCCTGGATTTCGTTGTTAAGCATCTTCTGAATGTGTGAGTCCCCATACTCTTCTCATAATTTCTTCCTTCTGCTGAAGTTGGCCAGAGTCAGCTTCTGTTGCTTGCAACCAAGAATAACGCTAACTAATATATCACCATCCTGCAGGCAATAGAAAGCCATAGTGTGATCATCAAGGCTGTTTTGGGCCAGGCCTCCCCCAGCCTTCCCCAACCAGCTTCTTCCTACCTGTGCCTGCTACACCCTGAGTGTGCCATGCTGGCTCATGCCTGTCCACCTGTGTGCTCTGGCTGTGCCATCGTTGATTGAATCAGCCCCTCACTGGCAAGCATTTCAAAGTCGAGATAGAATTCATTTGTTAGTCAGGGTTCTCAAGAAAAACAGGACCAATAGTATTACTATATTGGTTATTATATATAACAGTATTATATAGCATGTATATAATACTCCATATATATGGAAAGAGATTTAGTTCAAGGAATTGAGTCCCATTATTGTGAAGGCCGGCAAATCAGAAATCCGCAGGGCAGGGCAGGGCAGGGCAGTGCACTGGAAACCCAGGGAGGGGTCTCCGGAATGTTGCAGCTCAAGCCTGGAGGCAGAATTCTGTCTTCCCCGGGGGACCCTCTGTCTCTTTCAAGGCCTTTCAACTGATTAGATGAGGCCCACCCATATTATGGAAGTGAATTGGCTTTACTCAAAGTTTACTGAGTCAAATGTTAATCTCGTCTAAAAACGCCTTCATGGCAACATCTAGACTGGTGTTTGACCAAGCAACTAGGCACCATGGCCTAGTCAAGTTGGTACACAAAATTAGCCATCACATTTCACATGTCATAAAATCAGCCCATTTAAAGCATACAGCTGAGGGGTTTTTAGCATATTCACAGAGCTGTGGAACCATCACCTCTAGCCAATCACAAAACATTTTGTTACCTCCGAAAGAAACCCAACCCTTCAGTCACCCGGTTCCTCCTTCCCGCAGCTCCTGGAAACCTGCTTCTGTATTTTGCACATGCTGGCTCACCTTCCTCCCCCTCTCCATTTGCCCACCCAGCAAATTTGTACTCATTGCTCGAAAGCCAGCCCTTCTGAAATCTCTTCCTTGACTCCAACCTCCCTGAAACACTTCATCCCACTCGAAGTGAGTTAATCATTGCATCTCCTGTGATCGTCAGTATAGGCTGTCTGTGCCTGCTGGCAGAGCCCTGAGCAAAAGATATTAACGTGTTCTTCTTTCTCACCAAACCAGGCATTCTTAAACTGTGGCTGGGGATTTCAGGAGTTTTTGCAATGGACCCCACAATTTACCCATCTGTGGGTGGGTATACCTGTGGGTGTCGGTGTGTTTGTGTGTGCTTCCGGGGTGGGGGTTTACAGATTCACCAGATTTTCAGAAGGGTCCCATGAAGCCAGAAGTCATGACACTAGGCAGAGCTTCTCGAGGGCAGACACGGGCTCACTAGCTCCACTAGGCCTCGTGCCTGGTACGGAGTAGGCGCTTTACTGAATGCGCCTGGGTGATGAATCAATTATATTTACGAAAAGGTCACTTCCTTCAAGGGTTTGCCATCATTACTCTCTGTGAAGCAGATAAAAAGCAAAGCCAAATAATAGATGGCTAAGTGCCGGAGGAGGAGGATAGACGTGTAAGTGCATACTCATTCATCCACTCATGCGTTCATCCACTCCCCGTTTATTTTACGCACCTGCGGGGAACCAAGCCCCATGTCCCCCCATGCTCAGCACACAGGGAAGTAAGCAGTCCCCGAGAGAATCAAAAGTCTCCAAATGTAGAGGAGATGGTACAGTAAATCAGGGAAGGCTTCTTGGGGGAGGTGCAACATGAGCGAAGTCTGGAGTGGGGAATAGGATTCAAATGGGTGCGATGGAGGCCCGAGAAGGGCGTCCTTAGGGTGGGTGTTGCAAAGAGCATGCACGTGAGCAGATACCAGGACAAGGACCTGGATCAACAGTCCCTGTGGCCACCGGAGGACTTTTTAAGCCTCCGAGGGGTGATGGTGCAGAGAAACCTGCCTGGTGTGCTGAGCCGGCCTGTCTGTAATGAGGTGTGGGGTGTCATTCCCGAGCCGGAGCACAGGGCAGAGCTGAATGGGTAAAAATACTGACCCTGAGTCCGGCTGGGTCCTGAGCAGAAGGAAGATTTCATTAGTGTCGGAGAGAGGAAGGATGAGCCTGCTCCCCAGAGGCTCCCCAGAGGCTCCCCAGAGTGTGCTGGCCAGGCGGGGAGGGCGACCCCATGGCTCCTAGTGGCGATTGAGCAGCCTGGGAGCCCCTGGCACTGAAGGAGGTGGGGAGGAAGAACGGGACCCCATTTATTCCCTCAATCATTACCCTGCAGGATGGAGGACAGCTGCCAGAAAGGGACAGAAATTCCCCTTGAGACAGAAAAAGCCGTGCTACAGGAAGTGGAGATTGCACCCCTGTGGACAGAGAAGGAATGAGACGGTCGGGGGCAGGGGAACTCAGGCCAGGACTGAATGGGGGGGTGGCGGCCTGGGCTCATGGCTGACCCTTCTAACCTCCCTCAGCGGCCTGTGAAGGCCCCAGAGCCACCCAGCCCTCCCTTCTCCCTCTCTTGTTGGACCCGGTCTCTTCCTCTCTGTCCTCCCCCCGCTCCCACACCTCTCCATCTCTGGGCAGTTCTGAAAAGACCACTCTAAATGAAAGTATGGCATTATTTGGGGCAGGGATTCTATGTGCACAGCTGTGCTTGGTTTCGGAGTTTAAAACTACCATCAATCCCACTCCCTTCCCAGAGCCCACTGGAGAAACAGATGGAGAGCTCGGACGCAGTGAAGGCTCCCCCTCTGTTACGGCTGGGAGTCACACTGGAGCATGGGGCAGACCTTCCAGCCTCAGGAGCCTGGCCACACTGTAGCTATGTAAGATGCTAACACTGGGGGACAATGGGTGAAGGGTACAGGAGACCTTTCTGTACTATCTTTTTAGTTTCTTGTGAGTCTGTAATTTTTTCAAAATAAAAAGAGAAAATGTATTCTCCTAGGGCCTCTCCTTGCTCTTAGCATAAATCCAAACCGCACCAAGGATGACAGATCCTCTAAAACAGAGCCTCCCTAGCCTGCTCTGGAACGTCCTCCCTCGTTCTGCTTGGCCCAGTCCCGTTGCCCCGCTCTCTGTGCTTCGAGCCTGCCCAGCACACTCCCTCTGCGGGGCCTTCACGTCAGCTTCTCTCACCCTAAATCCTAAGCACGAATAACTCCTGCCTATCAGCCTGTTATTCAAATTTCAGAATCAGCCCTCCCCTTTCTCAGTGAGGCCTTCTCTCTTGGGGTGTCCCCTTCAGCTCTCCCACTATAGGGACACCACCTCCTGGTGTAGCTTTATAGTGACTACCATCAACGGACATGACCTTATGTGTTTGCTTACCTGCTGTTCATCGCCCTGACCTCCCTTCCCTATGACAATGGAACGTACAGAGAACAAGAAAAATGTCCATCTTGCATATCCCCATACCTACAACAGGGGCAGGTATCACAGATGGGTAGGGAATATTTATTAATGATAGATGTCTGGCTGGCTGGCTGGCTGGCTGGATGCATCACACAAGATTGCATTTGAGCAGTGGTAAAACAAAAAAAAAAGGAAAGAAAGAAAGAAGAAAGGAAAAGGAAAGGAAAGAAAAGAAGGAAAAGAAGAAAAAGGAAAAGATGAGAAAATAAAAGAAAGGAAAAAGAAAAGAAAAAGTTACCTAATGCAGATGTTCTCCACCAGGACTGAGACTATTATTTAAACACACACACACACACCTCCCTGATCTTCTACAGGCCCAGACTACTCTCCTGGTCCCCACCCCTCCATATAGTTCAACTCTCCCATGCCCTCCCTTACTTCTTCCTAATCGTTAACCTTCCTGATGGCTAGCAAATTCGACTGATAGTGTACCAGTCATTTAAACTTTGTCTGAATTCCAGGTCAGTGCCAACTTCCTCCAGAGATCTGTAGTATAAACTTTACTTGATATTACTTCATCTGGAGTGAATTTCAGTAAAGGGAAGGGAGGTCCATTTGGGGCGCATTTCCTGTGCCTGTAAAGTTACGCTTCATAGAAAGCCAAGAGCACATTCGGATCTGGTTGTGGAGGAGAGGTTGTGACAGCTGAGGACAACTTTTAGTACTTTCAAACATGAAAGACACTTTCCAGAACCCTGAGTTATAGTCCCAGCTCTATTGTTCTCTCCCTATATCTCCCTGAGCAAACATCCTTCCCTCCCCTGGCCATCTGTGAAGTGGCATATAAAGTCCTTTCCAGCTTTGACTTGTATAACTCTAAGAGAGGGTACTATTCCGGGGAGAATCAGAGTTTTTGAGATGATGTGCACATTCAGAATTAGAGCCTGGGGTGCCTGCAGGTCAAGCCCCTTAGCCACCCCACCCCCACTCCAGCCCTTCAGCTTCCACTGCAAAAAACAGCTCTATCTCCCCACCAACCTGAGCTTCCCCTCTCACCTGAGGGCTTAGCTTGGGGTAGTCAGGGCTTTGTGTGGCTCTGGCCGTGTGTACAAAGGGCTCCTGCTTTCGGGATTATTAAGAGCAAATACCCTTGAGTTTAGCAGCCCGGTGAGACATTCGAAGGCACCTCCTAGCCCTGGGCACGATAAAACGCTAAGCAAGTGGCATACAGAAGCCGGGAGGCTTCCATCCCCAGAGATGTTTCTGGATGACTCAATTGCTTACTTCTACCATCTATCACAAGTTTATCTGTCACATGGTACCTGGACCTGCCTTCTCCAAAGTCTGTCCAAGTCTAGGTTTGGGGAATCCATAAATGGACACAGTGGTGCATCACTGCTCTAGCCAGCGAGACGCTCCAGGGAGAGGGAAATAGGCTCTGGCTCCCGGATTGCTGCTCAGGAGAAGGTCTGAACCACGTCATGCATTTACGGTGCTGTGCGGCTGCCAGATTTGTATTAGTCTTTCAAGACCCAGGTCCAGCATCCCCTGTTCGGAAGAGCCTCGCCTGACTGCCCTCGCGCCCCACTCTTCCCGCAGATTGAATTAGACATCTCTTCTCTGAGCTGATGGGGACTCTCAGCCGATCGCTGTAGGCCCATTCCCCAGTCGGTGAATGGTTTATCTGTCCCCCTGTCCCCAAAGGACAGGAGCTTCCTAAGGGCCAGGTCCAAGCCCACCCCACCTCTCTCTGCATCTCTGCTCCACCCCAGGGCAGGTGGGGCAGAGCAGGGGTTCAGTGGTGCTGGCGAATCATTGGAGGAACTGGCTGGGAGCTCTTACATCATAAATGGCAGATTCCAGGGATTGGCAGTGTGGCAAGCAGGCGAGGAGCCCTAGACTCATCTGCAGCCTCCCTCAGCCTCCTCTTACTCGGCAGCCTTGATTCCTAGCAAAATGCATCAGGTCCCCGTCACACACCAGGCTCGATGCTCATCTGCATACAGCATCCTCCATCCAGAGCAGCCCTGAGCTGCGGGCACGAATACTAATGTGGCATGCAAATGCCAGCCCCGAGAAAGAGAGCCCCAGACTGTCAATGAGCTTCCCCAACACCTGCTAGAGTGCCCAACCCCCTCACTCACGAGGAGCCAGCCAGGGCAAGAAGGGACAACAGGCACAGACGTCATCTTGAAGTGCTACTGTGGTCAAGGCAATGCCCTGTGGCCTCCCAGGAAGAGAGCCTCCATACAGAAGAAGAGAAGGCCAGCCTGGCCTCTCAGGAAGGGGGCTCCCAGCGGTACTCGGGAGGAAGGGTGGTGTTCCTGTTCTTGGAGGTGCTTCCTCACCCTTCCATCCGCCCTGCCAGCTTCAAGCCAGACCACCCGGGTGCCAGCTTCAGTGCAGGTGACCCGTGACCGATCTCGTGGAGTCCTCTAAGCCCAGACAAACGCTCCTCGCAGCCACTCTCCTCTGACCCGGGGAATCATCTGGGAGGACCATGAGTGGAGAATTTCCCCTCACCCCACCTGTTCTTCCTGGCACTGTCCTGCTCCCCCTCCCCACTTCCTTCTCTTTCTTCCCTGCTCCCCTCCTCTTTCTTTCCTGGGCGGTAACTGCATGGTCTTTGAAGACAGAAATGGGCTCAGGCCCTGACTCTCCAGCTGTCTCCAGTTCTGTGACCTTGGGTAGATCATCTCACGGCTCTGACTCTCGGTTTGCTAATGCATAAATCAGAGAAGAGGGCAGAAACAGAGGTACTCCGAGGGCTGTTTACAATCGAAGGCGTTCAGGCCACGTCCTCTGGTGTGCCACAGGCGCTACTCGGCGAATCTCTTCAGTTGCTGAACTGCATTTCTATCCCACATTCCCATCTTCTTGGGGGCAGAAATGAAATCTCAATACACTCAGAATACCCCCATCTCCTCAGCATGGCCTGAATATGCTTCTGGGGGCTTATGAAGCATTGAGGTGTGGGGTGGGCTCGACATTTGACATGCAGCCTATCACCTCTCCATGCAGGCAACCCCCAAGATGCACTGGTTCCTGAGCGTCCTGTGCTTACCCCGCCATCCGGGTCATAGCTGGGGCCTCCAGCCTACAACCAATGTCTGCCTGCTCTTTGGGGCATGGTGGGCCACGCCCCTCCTGAGCGCAGCGGAAGATTCCTCTCCTTGCCAGACTCCACAGGGAGAAACAAGGATCCCCCTCCTAGCAAAGACACACAGGCTAGCGGAGTGGGCACCGCCTGTGCTGCGTAGACGATGGGCAGCCTGGGAGGGGGACTCGGGGTCATGCCCATTTCCCCAGGCTCTGCTTGGGAAAGGGGCAGGGTCTCCCCGGCCCCCATTCCACCAAAGTCTGGGGCTTTGGTACTGAGCGGTGCTTTGTCTGAAGCGGGGCAGGGACGAATCCTGCCTCTGAGCTCACATTCTTCTAGGCCTCTTCTCAGACCAGAGCCTTTGGAAGTCAACATGCGAGAAGGTGGCACCGTTGTTTCCGAGTCAGATTGCCACAGGCAATGAGAGCCACGGGTCCCCAATGTGGGGCAGGGTATGTGGTCACCAGAAACAACGGAAGAAGCATCCCTTGATATCTTGTAGTTTTAAGTGGTCTCATGTCTGCAGCTCTGTCCCACAGTCAGACCTCAGCATGAAGGCGACCATGACTTTTCTCCCTGCTTCCTTCTTTCCTCCCTCCCTGCTCCAGGCTTTTTTTTTTTTTTTTTTTTCCCTCTTCAGGCTCCAATTGCAGCAGCAGCCGCCTAGCTGGGAAGCTGGGACCCAGCGCTGACAGGTTCAGCGGGCCGTGGAGGGCCAGGGGCGCTCATCGCTGGCATTATTACTAATCATCATGCAGCATGGTTGCTGCTCCTTCCCTCCGTCCCTGCTCACTTCCTCTGGGGTCTTTGGTTTGGAGAAGCCACAAAAGGAAAACAGACCCTGCGTGCATTCTGCATTCCCATAGGCAGATGGGTATGGCCGCAGCCCCCGGGCAGTAAGGCTATGGATAGAAGCACCAACTGCCAGCCAGAGAGCCACGACCCAGTGGACCTCCCCTTGACATCTGTCCCTTGGCTCTAAGAAGCTACACCTTGCCTGTGAGTCCCCAGTGAATTGCTACCTCCCAGAGAAACAGTGTTGGAAAAAATAAGTTACAATAGCAGCAGGAGGGCTTGGAGCCAGAGGGAACGTGGGATCTGGAGTCAGACTATCTAAGTTCAAAGCCAGCTCCACCACGTCCTTGCTGTATGACTTTGGGCAGGTCACTTAACCTCTCTGTGCCTGGTTGTATCATATATATAATGGGTGATAATGAGGATACCTACCTTACTGAAATGATTAATGGGACCAGGAAAAACTGGCACATAGTAAAAACTCCAAAGACAGTGGCTACCATTGTTAAGGTAATCATTACATAGGAGGGAAGTGAACATGACAAACTCCCGCATATTTCCCCAAGGAGATTATGGATCCATATTCTGCACACACTTTAGAACTTCTGTCCTCATTGCCCCAGCCATTTCAGTATCACAACACTATGACAATTGTCCAGGGCCCCCCCCACCCCATCTCAGTCCTGTTCTGCCCCTGACTCTCACCTCCACTACCTCCAGCCTTGATTTCTCCACCCCACTTCCACCCTGACCTTTGCCCTCCTAGGCTGATCTAGGCACCTGACTTTGCTAAGTCTAAACATTTGCACCTCCCAGGACTTTGAGTGGGGCTGGCCAGTCTGGCCAGAGTCAGGGGTTGCTTTTCTCAACAACAGAGCTAGAGAAGTCATTCCCACTCTTTCTTGCTGAAATCTGAGCTGTTATCGTCTGCCCATTGCCCCCTTAGACTGTAAGTTCCTCAAGCAAGTGAGCATAAACTTCTGGACCCCAGAGACCATCTCAGGGTGTGATGGAACAGGAGGCACTCACTACCTTGTGACCGAATGAGTGAGTGAGTGAGTGAGTGAGTGAATGAAGTTTAATGAGGATGTTAACAATGATGGCACCTCTCACTGAGCTTTGCCAGGCATTACACTAGAGCAGTGGAATGCTTCTTCTCATTTAATCCTTACAACAGCCCCAAGAAATCGGCACAATTACTTACACTCATTTTACAGATGTTGAAACTGAGGCTCAAAGAAGTTAAAGTGGCACTGCTAAGAACTTACTGTATCAAATCCCTAATTATAATCTTTCCCTTATAGTGCAGAGTTTCTTAACTAAGTATCCATGGATGTGCTTCATGTGGGAGAGTTGTGAATGCCATAAAATTTTATGCAAGATGTTAGTGTGTGTGCAGGAATGCATGGCTATTTGGGGGGAGAAGGTTCACAGGTTTCATTGGGTACTTAAACGTTTATTTGAACATATTTGAATCCACCTCCCTCTCCACCCTTCCTCCTTCTACCCAGCCTTCCATCCACCCCCAGAGAGTCATCTGATCAATTTCATGAAGTACTTACCTTGCGCCTGGCCTAGGGTTGGCCCCCATGACTTCTCTGGTCTCCAGGACACATTATGTATGTTGCTTCAGATAATGCAAGCCAGGATGCTCTGGAATGTCCTCCCCCCCCCCCCCCCCCGCTGGATCTGGGTAACTTGGAAGGGCTTTGCTGCAAGTGTCTGGGCTGCGTGGGTGGCTGCACTCTGTCTGAACTCATTTCAGCCCCCGGTGGAGACTGTTCCAGCACTACAGCATGAAGGCGGAGCCCTTGGGGCAGTGCAGCCATCGGGACATCAAAGGCAGAGCCTGTGACCTGGCTTCCCTGGCATCAGCCCTGCTCCCTGAAGGGTCACGATCAACCTTGACAGATGAGGCCATGGATGTGGCCCTGGAGAGGCACTTCTCAAGCCCAAGTCCTATTCCAAGATCTTTTCTTCCTTCTGGGAAGGTGGGGAAGAAGTTGCTTGCAAAGAAGACTGGAAGGGGAAACGGAAGAACGGAGTTAGCATTTTCTGAGCCCGGACTGTGTTCTAGGCAGGAGACCCTATGCCAGGCACTTTTGTAATCGTGATCACTTTCAGCCTCACCCTGCAACGGAGGTTGGTGGAATTATTCTGCTTGTAGATTGCAGAAACTGAGGCTCTCACGGGTCAAATAACATGCTTGAGGTCACAAAACAAACCCAGCTTTTGCAACCTGATCTCCCTGACTTGAAAGCTGTATCTAACTCCTGCCTTCTGAGGATCTATACTTAGTTGTGACATAAGTCTGCAAAAGGTTTATCCTACCTGGTTGCTCTGAGCATTCCCCACCGCACTTCACCCAAACTCATCTGCTCCCTCTTTCCTCCCAGCCTGATCACAGTTTATAATAAGAGGATCTGATTGTCTTCGGTCCTAGCTCACCAGTTCCACGAGGACAGGGACTCCTGCCTCTTTGTTCATTGTTGGTCCCTCTATTTAGAATGGTGCCTGGCAGGTAGATAATGCTTAATAAATATTTGTTGAATGAATGAATAACTAAATAGGCCCCAGAGCAAAAAATATAATAAACGACATTTGCAGAGTGCTTTGCTGAGAAATGAAGTATTTTCCCTTTACTTTATCTGACCCAATCCTCACACCAACCCTTGAAAGGACCCTGTTCATGTTTCAGAGAGAAGCAGCCCAGGCCCAGAGGTACATTTATTTAGTAAGAGAAATGGGACTTGATCCCAGGGCTAAATGATGGTGCCCTTTCCCCTGCCCTAATGATCTCAGTGTGAGCATTTGCAGAACACTCAGGATGTCCTGGGTCAGGCTCAGCCATGGTGGCTGGGGGCAGGGAGAGGGGTGCTTGCTTTGCTTTCTAAAAACTCAGGATCTATTTGAGGCGGCCAGACTTATGCATGCAGAACATTTGGGAAATGGTACAAGACAGCAGCTAGCATAGTGCTGAATTGCACATAATCAGGTGCCAACCACATTCCCTTCCTTAACTAATCTGAGTCTTTTAATACCAGATGGGGACCCTGAGAATAGATTTCCTATGAAACAGATGAAGAGCAAAGATGGAAGCCAAGGGGAAGGGCTGTGGCTGACTCATTTCTATACCCCTCTAACCCAGCACGGTACCTGGCCCACAGCAACAGTGATAGTGGCCTTCCACCGTCCACAACTGGCCACACTGGGTGCCAGGCACCTACTAAGGGCCTGACATCACCTCCGAGTCTTCACAGCAGCACAACAGGGTAGGTACTCACATAGTCCATGGAAGGTGAGAGTAGGGTTCAGAGAAAGTACTCGTCAGGCTCCAAGTCACACAGCTAAAAAGCAGCAAAACCAGCATGGGAAGCCAGGTCTAGCAGCACCCCCAGACCCACATTCTTCATCTGATACTGCTGCCCCCATGGGCGGTGGGAACTCAGTGACCTGCCCCGGCCCCTAAGGATGGAAAGAAACAAGACTGAGTGAGTGTGTGACAGAAGAGGGGAGAGAACAAACACGGCTTGTGTGTTACAGAGACAAGCACGGGCATGTCTGAACGGGACCCCTGCAGGCCTCTGACCATTTCACCCCTTCCTCCCCGAACAGCCTTCCAGGGGCATCTTAAGGAGTCCTCCGGGGGTGCTTATGTCAGAGGGATGGGGAGACCTTGCCTCCAGAGCTTTCTGAGGGCGTGGACAGGCGCCGTGGGTGTGTATTACTCAGCCCAGGCTGCTATTACACAACGCCACAGACTGGGGGCTTAAACAACAGAAATGTATTTTTCACAGTTCTGGAGACTGGAAGTCCAAGATCCAGGTGGGTGTCTGGTGAGAGCTCTCCCCTTGGGTTACAGATGGCTGCCTTCTGCTCCCTGTGTGCTCACAAGACCTTCCCTTAGTCATGTGTTCAGGGCTTGGGGGAGCTCTCTGATGTCTGCTCCCATGAGACATTATGGACACTAATCCCATGAGATCAAGACCCCACCCTTATGACCTCATTTAGCTGTGATTACTTTTTCAGAAGCCCCATCTCTGGCATGTGCAGCCACACTCGAGGCCAAGGCTTCAACATATGAATTTGGAGGAGACATAACTTTCGGTCCATAAGAGGGTAGATGAGGGAGGGATCAGAGCTGGACATGGGGCAGGAGCTAGCTCACCTCCAAGAGTAGAAGGAGCCACAGCCAGGGAGCCCCCATTGGACAGGGCTGGCAAGATGGCCTTAGTGAGTACATGCTGGGAACAGCGGGACACACTGCCCACACGATTCTCTGCTGTCTGTGGCAAGTCTCCCAGAGGCAGGAGTGGGTCTGCTGTCTTCTCTCTCTTGACGTGCATTCCTCCCGAGATGTACTCTTTGTGAGTCTTTCACGGAAAAATGTCTGCTGCATCATACTGTGCACGTGTGTGTGTGTCCATTTATCTATCGATAATGCCTACCACACAGGGCATCACCAGGAATAAGGGAGCTGTTGTGCATGTAAATATCCAGTACGTGGTTGACCTGGGAATGAATAAATATTTGCCGAATAAGTGAATCTTTACGTGGAAGAGTGCTTCCTCCTTTGAAGAGCTAGGATGATCTGGTCATCACCAGTTTTTACTTAATAATTGGGTCACTGAGCAAAGAAAATTAGTTCATTCATTCATTCATTCACTCAGCACAGATTGACTCCACCCCTGTCAGAAACAAGAGGTCAAGTAGACAGCATAGAGCTAAATCTGTAGTGGTCCCTGCTCTTAAGGAACCCTCTGTGTGGAGGGAGAGACAGACAGGAAAGGGACAATGAGAACCAAGGAGATGACTTTTCTGAGGGGCAAAACCCCACGTGCTGCAGGAACCCCTGAGGCAGACACCAATTCAGGGCCAGGAAGGGATTGTTGGAGAAAATGACACTTGAATTAGATGTTCAAAGGATGGACAGCAAGTCACCAGATGGCAAAAGGGTGAGGAACAGTCTAGGCAGAGGGAAGAGCACATGCAAAGGCCCTGAAGCACAACCATAGAGGGCACTAGGGAGGGTCTGTGTGGCCAGAGCCCCCAAGGGAGCACCGAAGAGCAGAGAGATGGGTAGATGAAGCCAGGCCACAAAAGGACCTCATAATTAATACTCAGCAGTTTGGACTTCATCTTGGTGACCTCACTTGATTCCCACTGCTCAGAAGCAGCCAGTCGTGAACCCCTCCAGAGGTACTTTTCTGTCTCCGATCTGTAACGTGGACCAATTCATCTCTACTCTGCTTCTTCACGGGGTCATGCGGAAATGCAGGAATGACATCCTAGCCTTCTATAGCCTTGCAAGTGTTGGTCCTGGTCTTCAGGTAGCACGGAAATGAACAGATGCCCGAGAGTCCAGTGATCCTAGGGGCTGCACCACCCTCTCCCCAGCAAGGATCCCTCCTCTGTTCCTTGAGTCCTGGCCACACTGATGGGTCCTTTCCTGACTCTTGGCTTCAACCCCACCCCCACCCTTCTTCTCCAGCAAGGAGTGCAGGAGGGAGGCAGGGGACCAGCCTCTACCGCTCCTGCTCCATCAGCCAGGTTTCTAGGCTTACGGACACAGACAGATAAGTCGTGGCAGTTATGAGAGCTGAAGCTTTGAGTCTGGTTGGGCCCAGAGGAGATCTCTCCAGCTCAGGGGTCCCCAGTGTCCTCACCTGTCAAAGGAGGTGGTGACACTGCCCTGGACTCCAAGTTCTAATCCCACATTCTGGCTAAGTCACCTCAGGCAAATTGCTTACCTTCAGTAAGCCTCAGTTTCTCTTTGCAGTCATGATTAGACATGACCTGTCTAACTCACAGGGCAGGGGGCGATGTGGGTTATACCATGGCAAAGGGCAACGCAAATGAAAGGGACAGATGTTATTAAGTACACCTTCCCTGTTGCACAAAATACGACATGTGTTTGGATTTGAGAAAGCATTAAGCGCTGAATAGGTAAAGAAAACTGCTCAGGGTCCCTGGCCAAGTCTCAGGCTACCTTTGTCCCCGAAAGGGCAGCTGATGGACTGGAATGAGGGGAAACAGCTCCTGAGGGACCCTGTATCCTTGGGATACGACTATGTATGTGCCTGTGTGGCTTTAAGCCTGTGTGGATGTTGGTAACGGTAATGCCATTTTGCACTGTGTGTTCCTGTATCTGGATCTTGTGTGGGGTCCTGTGGATGCACCTGTGAGCGTATCATGGGCTGAGTGTGTCTGTGTGTATGACAGCAAAGTCTGTGTGGACTTGTGGGACTGTGCCCACATTTTCTGTGTGACTATGTGTATGTGTGTGTTTGTGAGGCCATATGTTGGGGGACCTATGATCTGCAGGCATAGTGTATAGTGGGAACTCAGGCAGCTCCTACTTGGAAGATGCAGCTCCAACTCAGGCTTTCAGGGGGCAGACCTTACATTTCAGCACCACAGGGAGCTGAGGAAAACCCGTAGGGGTGAACCCAAACTTTGTCCTTTCGCATGGGACCCCGAAACAGGGGTTGGGGTTCTGTGTGATCTGGAGTGAAAACTCACAGCAGGGAGACTGTTTCTTAAATTCAGTGGTTACCCCCTCAGCACTAACTCACAGCCTGCCTCGTAGCTGATGGCTAAGAAATCACTGGGGGGCATGAGGGGAGGTAGAACGATGAAGGAGAGAGAGAGTGAACGGAGAAACAAAAAAGAGAAAGCAAGTGTCCAAAGGGGCTCCTTTACCCACCCCGATTCTCAGTCATCAGAAGGTGGCCCTGGCATTGGAGCAGCAGGAGGGACCCTTCCTCCCATGACAACCCAATTAGATACGTTTTTCATCTCTCCCTGGGTGGGATAGACTTTTTTCCCCACCCCATGAATTCAGGCAGTGGGTTAAATAAGATTTCCCTTGAAGTCAAATGAAATTGCGCAACACACACACACACACACACACACACACACACACACTCCCTGGAACAATCTAAGGCTGCCCCCTGAACCCCACCCATCAGCCAGGTGCCTACCCGGGTCTGTGCGCCCAGGGGCGCAGCCCGGGGGTGCGCACGGCCCGGCAGGCGCGGGCGCGCGGGGCGGTGGGCAGCGGGGCTGCTGCAGGCGCCCCTCGTGGCCCGGCCCCCTGCCCCTCCCCGCCGGGGTTACCCGCCGGCCACTCCGCGCGCCTCAGACTCTCCCCGAGCGCGGGCAGGCGGGCGGGCGCGCGGCTCCGCTCCGCGCTGTCCCTGGCTCTGTTCATTCATGATTGGTACCCGGCCCCCGAGAGCCAGCCCGAGCGCCGGGAGGGGAGCGGAGCGCGCGGCAGCAGGGGCGGGCGGAGCGCGGCTCCCGCACCGCACGCGCCGCTGGCTCGGGAGCCTCGGCCGGCGGGCGCGCCGCCCCGTGTCCGGCACCGACCAGGCTGCGGGGCAGCGTCCTCGGCCCGTGGCGCGCGAAGCGGCCCGGCCCGGTTCCGAAGGCTCGTCGGGAGCGGCTGGCCCTGTGAGTCAGTGCATGTGCGGGGCTGAAGAAGGAAAGAAAAGGCTCCCAGCGCCCCAGCCCCACGCTCGCTGAATACCAAGCTGCAGGCAGGCGAGCTGCCGGGTGCTTTTTTTTTTTCCCTCCTCCAATTCGGAGTAGAGGAGCCACACAGATTTCTTTCCAGGGGAGGGGAGGGGCAGGGCAAGGGGTCCCAAGTCGCACACAAGTCTTCGCTGCCATGGGGGCCGTCATGGGCACCTTCTCGTCTCTGCAAACCAAACAAAGGCGACCTTCTAAAGGTAAGCCACCTCCTTCTTCCTTTTGTTCCCCTGGCTGGGTTTGGGGGTGCTCGGTGCCAAGCTGGGGTGTGCCACCTGCCTCCCTCGGCCTGGACCCTCCTCTGCACGAGGAGCAAGGGCAGGTTCTTGCATCCAATGGAGTAAGAAACCTGGCGGGAGGTTTGGTGTGAATGTCCTGACCGCGCAGAGGAGGGAGCCAGAGTGGGCGCTGGCCCCAGGGGTGGGGGAGATCCCCTCTGGGGCTCCAGGGGCCAGGACACTCCTGGAAATCTCTAGGAGCAGAAGGAAGAGTCGGATTCACAGGTGGGGGTGACTGGATTGTCTGGGTGGAAATGTTGGGAAGCTCTTTTGGTTCCCATGACGGCTGGCGATTGTGCAACTGTGGGCACCCAGCGAGGGTGCTTACATGTTCACACACTCCTCCGGGTGGCAGTGCTTGTGCAGACCTAGGAGTCCATCCTCAGGGAGAGGGTGCTCTGTCTGCCCACCCCAATAAACCTCTGCAAGCCAAAAGGAATCAGCTGCTGCCAGGTGGCACAACTCCCAGGGCTCATGTCCTGGTGGCTGGGGGAGTCATTATCAGCGAGGGCATCACAAGGGTGCTGCCACGCTCTGGGAGCCGCTGGGGAACAGAGGGCACTGTCAAGGTGGGATGGAACAGCGCGCTTCTGTCAAGGGTTAGAAAGCGTGATCCCCCCTGTTCCATAGGTGCCTTGCCCCAGCTGAGACATGCCCAGTCTCGCCAGCGGGACAGTTGTCAAATGGGTCCACGTGAAGTTGGGGCAAACATATGTTACGCCATCAGGGACTATGCAGGCCTCCTATCCAGCAGTTAGAAAGTTGGTTGTTGGAATGGAAGGACAGGATGCAGTTAGGAAGAAAGAAAATGATGGGTTTTGTTTTCTTTTTAATGCTCAAATCTTGCTGTGAGTGGTAGAAGGATTTTAAGTAACCTGACACTTAAACCTTCAAGTTCTGCCATTGGAGCTCAGATTCTGGTTATAGGTAGGGGCTATAGTTCCCAATCTTTATGCCGGGTAGTGATTAGAACTGGTGCTCAGTGAGTCTGCTCTTAGGACTTGCTTGGTCTCTCCTGACTCATGAGGCCAGTCTGCATCAGAGTTCCTCATGAGTAACCTGTCCTCAAAGTGTCCAGGCCTCTGACCCAGCTTCCAGAGACATCAGGCTGGCTGAGCACTGAGGAATGAGATCTCTGGGTGTAGATCTTAGGTAATAAAGCTGGATTGGTGTTTACATCCTAGAACACGGGTCTAGGGCCACATGAGTTATGCATCCTTCTGGCACGGAAGGGTCTGTTTGCACTTTTACCAGTCTTGGGCAGGCCGGTCTGCAAGCCTTGGCCCAGGACCTTGACATTCGGATCCTCAGATATTACTTGTGTGGGAACAGAATTCAGCACCAAATCCCCATCATTTATCTGACCACTATGAGGTCCCAGAGGCCAGGGGACTGTGGAATAAGAAACCCAGGGATTTGCTTTAAAATATTGTCAATGCCTGTGGCTCTTCTGGGAGGCAGCTAGGTGTCACAGAAAGATCTTGAGCGCTGGAGTCCGGTGGGGTCTGGGCGCGCATCCCAGCTTTATCGCTCCCTCCTTCTGAGATCTCAGGCCAGCCTTCACCTCTCTCAGCCTGTGTTCTCATCCATAAAGTGGGTGAGAATACTACCTCTAGGCAGGAAACCGGGTGTGGGGGAAGTAGGGGGAAGGAGGACCCTGTTTCATATACAGTGTGGGCTGAGCCCCCAGGGACCCAAGGGAGATTGTTGTAAGGACATGAAAATATGAAGGATAGATATGGAGCTCCTTGCACAGGGTCGGGCAAAGATTAAGAGCTCAGACATTCCCTTCTCCCACAGGAAATTCCAGGTCACCCGGGTGAATTCCCACAGGATTCCCAGAGGCCAGAGCTCTTTGCTCTCCCTGAGGATCCTATGAAAGAGAAGAGGGGGTGACAGCATTCAGTGAGCCCTCCCTTACTGTGTGCCTGGCACAGTGCAGGGTGCTTTTTTGCACTTTATTATTTAACTCTCGCAACAACGTTTGTTTGAAGCTCACAGCAGGTCAAGGCTATTGGGCAGGCCGCCATGCCAAGCTGCCCCATCCCCGGGTGGTCAGCCCCTCTTGCACAGAGTTCCACCACGTACGCTGAATTGTCCAGGGCTCCAGCCGTGTACATTTCTCCCGACATTTTTGACGATCCGTCTTCTCTTACCATCTTCCTCTGTGGAATACTAATCAGCAGAAGACCTTTCCTGGGGGGGGGGGGGGGCTTGGAAACGGGCTGGAGAGACCAGAGGTCAGGGGCCACTTCCTGGCTAGATCCCTTACCCCCTTGGGGTCTCAGTTTCTCCTCGAGTTCCATCCTGTTCTCAAATTTGAAGATTTTTCGTGCTGACGCTCTTACGGGAACTGCTACTACGATCTCTGAGACATCAGGCTCAGATCTAATTCGAAGCAGTCGGAAGAGGGTGGTGGAGGTTTTCAATTCAGGAATTGATCTCCCTGCTGGGTTCAAATCCAGGCTCCACCACTCACTAGCCTTGCTATCCTCCACCGTACAACAGGGACAGCAGTAGTTACCATCTTAAAATCGCTGCTGTGTTGTGGGCATGTCAAGGATGATGCAAGTCAAACGGTCAGCACAGGCTCTGTTACGTAGTAAGTGGTCAGCACATTTTAGCTACGGCTCAGTTTATGGCTCTACTGTTTGTGGCTTCCAAATGCCTAGAATAAGGCCATCCTGGAAATAGCCAGTGCCTCCGGGAGTCCAAACAGCTCATTTCTGGAGCCCTCTTCCAGGGCCGTCCAGGTTAACTAGGACCCCAAACCCTGGATGCACACATGTTGGTCCTGCTACTGCAGCCCCCGCTGACCTCCACTCTGTGGCTGGTCCTGAAAACAACACAGCCTGCTGAACAAATGCTCTGCATGTTTCCAAAATATAATTTGGTGGCACATATACATTTTTTTAGTAGGGCAAAAGCTCCACGTGATTAGTACCGAGAGAGAGAGAGAGAGAGAGAGAGAGAGAGAGAGAGAGACAGACGTGCCTAGCTCAAGCTGGGTGTTCAGGGGGAGCTTCCTGAAGGCAGCTGAAATCTAAATTAGTTTAAGAGCTGTGTCGCTGAATAATAACGTTCAAATTCATTTTCTTTCTCTGTTTGGGATCTTTGTTTGTCTTTCATTAAGATGAGAAAAGCCCTGCTTTGGGGGATTCAACCTCTGCATCCCCGTCCTAGGTAGAATTTCTGGCTCCCAGGGTTTTGTATCTGCTTTTCATACCTGCCCTGGGCTTTAAAGAATAATTGTGAAGGGTTGGGGTGGGGGGTGGCCAGAGAAGGATGATGGGGGTGCAGCTGCTGGCCCTGTTGGGGGGCAAGATAACTTAGGGAGAACATCACTAGACCAAGGCTATCTCAGTGGAGATTTTTACCTATAAGCAAACAGGCTATCAGTCCTCCACTACCAAGAGAAAGCCTTCAGAACCTTCAGGAAGGTCTGAGCTTGGGATCTCCAGAGTGCTGATTGAATAGATGACCAGACTAAATCCCACAGCTATCTGATGCTTTTCCTAAGACCACATGGCAAGTTGGAGACAAATATGGAACAGGTTCCCTGATTCCTACATCAGTGAGCACCTTGGAGAATTTATGGAACCAGAGGGTTCCTGATGAAGCTATGTTTGTAGTTCATTAATCGGGCAGCACGTTCAAGATCTGGGAAACCAAGGAGAGGCAGTGAGGCGGAGAGAAGCAGTGACCCTGCTGTCACACAGCTCTTGTCTCAAAGGACCTTTGGCAAATCATTTCACCTTGGAAGTGCCAGTTTCCTGATGTGTAAGAGAGGCACGCTAATTTACAGAGGTGTGTGTGCGGGGCAGTGTCACCGCTTCCACGCCTTTGTCCATTCTTTTCACTCTGTGTTACTCTTCTCCCCATCTCCTAGTCCAATAGTTATCATTCCACCCATATCCCAAGACCTCACTCAGCTCTTTCCACACTCAAGAAGCCTTCCCTACGCCCTGAGAAGCAGTGATTTCTCCCATCTAAATTCCCCGATTTTTTAAGGTGTGCGTTCTCATGACTCTTGAGTCATGTATTGAATTGGGCACTAGATGGAGGTGTTACCCCCCCCGCCCCCCTCCAATCCCCCTCCACCTCACCCTCCCCCCACTCCAGAGTGTCGGCTTCTTGCAGGGAGCTCAACTGAATCATTCCTCACAGTTCCCAGCTTGGTTTCTTGCACATAGTAGGTACTCAAAACATCTTTTCTGGAGGAAATGATAAATAATGGAATGGTTGGCTGCTTTCTGTTATTTTCTAGAATTGCAGACCCTGCAGGAAAAGTTAGCTTCCCGCTGGAATTTCAGTTACCAGCCCTCTGCCTGGAATGAATTCTCTTATTTGGTCTGCTGGCTTTGAATTGGCTTTGTCCACAAAATGTACTGAATCTGTTTACCATTTAGCAGGGAGATGCTGAGAACAGTGCTCCTACTCCCCAGCTCCTAGTAGTCACAAAAGAATGAGGAGCCCACACCCAGTGCCAGGCACAGTTCTTGGGCCCTCAATCCCGGAAGAAACTCCATGGAGATCCAGGCAAACAGAAAGAGGGAAGTGGAAAGACTGAAAGATAGAAGTGAGGGATTACTGCCTAATATGAGGAGGCTTTCAGCCCGGTACCTGGCAAGGGACAGTCTTGGACCTCATCGTATACCTGGAAAGGCTTTGCTCAATAAATGCTTCATAAATGTGTAAATGAACAGTGAGTGTGTGTGTCAACAAGCGAGTGAAAGAATGGATGATTGAAAGAATGGAGGAATAAATGAATGAATGAAAGGAAGCAAAGGGAGTATCGAGTGAATGCGAGAAGGAATGACTGAAGATACGAGGGCATGCAGGAATGAATGGATCCACCAGTTAACGAATGAGCAATGAAGTCCTAGGAGGGCGATAATGAAAGACTGTCTTTGCATGAAGAGCAATGATTGTCATTCCACCTCAAAGCTACATCTAAGCCATCCACCATGAAACTTGGAAGGAGTCAGAGGTACAGGAAGCCCCGGTACAGATCATTAATAGTAAACTTACATTAAGTGCTTCTTAGAAAGCTAAAAATTATAAATTCAGTCAAGAAGCGTCCTGGTAATTTTTGGATATCAGTAGGTGTGTAGCATTTGGGGGAAGGTGAAAAGATGGGAGAGTATCTCTGCTTTCACTCGTTTGTTGATTCATTAAAAAAAAACTAAAGCAAGGACTGATCCAGAATGCCTCCCGTATATTTCAGGTTCATGTTTACCTTGTCTGGGTGAAATCAGGAACCTGTATATTTGTCCATCCATTTATTTGTTCCCTAAGCAATCTCTTAAGTGTCCTTCAGCATTGCTTCCCTGATATTACGTCTGCCCAAGGTTCACTCTGGCTTCCGCTCACCCTCCACCTCCACCTCCCCATTCGCCTGGCGAACTCCTACACATCCTTCAAGACCTCATTCAGGGTCATCCTCTTCCAGGCTCCTTCAGGGAGAGCACATCTCTCTGTCTCCTGTTACCTCTGCAGCTGTTGCCGCTTCCCCCTGCTATAATCGTGAACATTTTGTGATTATGGATTTATACGTTTATCTCTCTGACTAGCTCTAAGGGAATGAGTCTTATTCTAGGGTTTCTGTCAGGCTTGCTAATGGGTCCAGAGCTGATCGATGTTGGCCGTGTGGAGGTAAGGATGGGTGGATCAGGTGTGTGTTCTTGATGGCTCCAAGCAGTGCAGGAATGCGGCAGCGCGGACGAGAAATCCAGGTCTGCTCATGGGGAGAACCGCTGCAAAGTTCTGCATAATGGCCCTGGAGTCGATGTTCCCATTCATCAGGCAGAGAGTGAGCAGTGTTTCGGAGAGAGAGGGAGAGAGGGAGAAAGGGACTGAGAGAGAGAGACAGAGAGAGAGAGAGACTGACTGACTTGGACTGAGAGTCTTGGGACCTTCAAACAAAGTTGACTTATCTTTAAGTGCTCCCCTCCCTCCAGGGAGTATTTTCAATAGGTCACCTTCAGAGAGTTGCTGTCATCAGTAGGAATATCGCCGGCTTCCTATACCCTAGCCGTGGGAGCAGAATTTAGGATTAATTCTTGTGATTCCAAGCCAAGCAGGAATCCTCACTGGGCCAGTGAGGGAAATGGGAACCGCACTCCGCTCAAATCAGGAGACTAGGAACAGGATTGCAAGAATGGTTAGGACCACTGCATGAAAGGAAGACCTGGGTTAAAACTCTGGCTCTGTGACTCCTTAGCTGAACCTCTCTGGGCCTCAGTTTCCTTCTCTGTAAAATGGGGATAATGACTGCGTCTCCCTTTCAAGGTTGTGTATGGGGTCAAGCAGGTAGCGAACACAGTGCTTTACAGAAGATGTGATGGTTTTAGCAACTCAGGATAGTACCAGCTTTGCTGCTGCCTTTACCCCATCTCAGCAGGTCCCTTCCTCCTCTGTTGCTTCATCTGCACCGTGACTGGGCAGTCCTTGAGAAGCTCTGTCCCTTCGAACTGCAGCCTCTGATTCCATCCATCTGGGACCCAGGGCCATCACAACCCTGGCCACTGGAGTCCCTGGCAGTTCCTCTGGTAACCCCTATGGGAAGCTGGCAATTTTAGATGATGAAAGAAATTCCCAATGGTGAGATAGGAAAATGGGGATCATCTGAGTGAATAATAATAGTAGTTTATGTTGACTGCTGCTCTCTGCCAGGCACGTTGCTCGGCCCTTTCCCCACGTTATTTTATTAACCTCTCCCCAGCCCTGGAGGACAGACCCTATTACAGCTCCCATTTTGCAGGTGAGGAACTGAGGTTCTAAGGAGGGAAACTCCTTGCCCAGGATCACACAGCTCGTCCATAGCAGTGCCCAGTTCTGGCTGACCCCAGAGCCTGAGCTCTTAGGTGCCACACCATCCCCCCTCCCTCCTGGCCTTGCCTCAAGGAAGAACAGCCCAAATGGGGAATGTGGATGTTGGGGAGAAGGCGTTCAGGGATAGACCTCATTAGCCATACAGAACAACTGAGCCATCTGCAGGCCCTGAGCAAAATGCTTTTAGCCTCATCTCAAACCACCCCTGGATCTGTTTCCATTTAATCTGACACTGCAAAAGCCTAAATATGAAATGATTGGGGGCAGAAGGCCAATTAGCAAATTCATTAATAGGATTAAACATCGCTCCTCTGCTCTAATCATTTATGGAACTAAATTCTTTTCCCTTTGTTGCAGCCGTCATAGCCTGTCAGTGAAGGATCGAGCACTTAAATCTCTAAGTATGTTAGATTTTCAGACCTTCCAAATCGGGAACCAGAATCAGTCAGTGTCTTCACATGGTCCAGAAAGGCAGGGAGGTCTCGGTCAATTGATGCACGGTCATCTCTGTAAAGGAAACCAAGACGAGATGTCGCTGGTGTATCTGCTTTCTGTTACCTCACTGGGTTTTTCTGTCCTTGGCCACAGTTTGGCCTACATCTGTATGACACATCTGCGGGGTGGGGTGGGGGGGTGGCAGTGACGGGCATATACTCCTAGGCCTGGATGTAAGCCCTGGGTCTGCAGCTTGTTACCTCTGTGACCTCAAGCAGGCCCCTCACCTCTGTGAACCTTCACTGTTACATCTAGAAAATTGGGATGTTGATAGTAAGTCCCTCCAAGGTTGTGAGGAGGGTGAGGCAGCCTCGGTGCCATGTGGGAGCCTGTTAGAAATGCAGACTCAGGTCCCTACTGGATCAGAACCTACATTTTACTACAATCTCCAGGTGGCTTCTGCACCCACTGACCTAGAGCACAGATTACAGGACGTATGTGTGTGCTTACGTGTATATTTTTAAGTTTACGTGTCACTAGAAGGGGCCTTTGAAGCCTCCTGGTTTGAGTCTCATTTAAGACAACAAAACGGAGCCCCGAGGAGGCGAGTGGTTCACCCGTAGTCACGCAGCCCGAGCATCCGATCTGGGATCTGAAGCCCAGGCCTCCCCAGTCCTGCTTGTCTTCACGTGAATTACTATGAAGTCAGATCTCCCCAGATGAACATTTCTTTAATCAAGCTTTTCTTTCTTTCTTTTTAAAATAAAACAGAAGTGCAGGGCTCTATATGCCCATTAAGTTTTAATTTACCGATTTGAAATGTTATTCCAGCCAAGTGAGATCCCGGATCTTGATTCTGCCAGCCCTCACCTTGGCTGTACCTCCAAGTTCTGTGCCACCCGAAGATAGGACAAGGAGGCATTCTGAGTCTTCAGCGAGTTGTATCTCAGACATGGGCCAGGACAGAGGGCAGGCAGAGCCGTGTGGACTAAAGACCTCTTTCCGCAAGGGATACTGACCTTGCTCCAGGTTGCAGAGGAGGCTGGCAGCCTGGTTTCTGTACAAAGCCTTGGTGTGGGATCTGAAGCCAGAAGGTATGACGGAGTTAGCAGGAGTCCATAGACAGAGGAAGAGCCTGAAGCATGGAAGTTAAATGCCTTTTCCGTGGGGCCTAGTAGGACCTCTCTGTTGGAAAACCCACAGGCAATCCTCCTGACTGTCGTAGGAAGCTTCCTGCGCTAAACGATTAAGCGGGACTCGTGCAAGGTCCATAGGCTTGTTTGGGATAGAAATTGGAGGGATAGGGAAGCATTGCTTGAGGAGGGATTCCGATTTTTTTCGGGGCCTGTATGTCCCAGACCCTCTGCATACCTGACCCCTTTAACTTGTATGGTAGCCCTCTGATGCTTGTAGTGTTAGTCTCCCTTTGCAAATTGGGAAACTGAGGTTCAGGGAGGTTCTATGATTGCCTAGTGACTCAAGAGCAAGGCTTTGAAGCTTGTCTGATACCAAGGCACCCCACCACATGCCTCCTCCCCCAGCCTGAGGCCACATCCAGGACAAGCAGGCCTCGGACACCCAAGAAGGGGTTGAACAACAGCGGCTGGCTTCTGAGCCCCTGGGAACCAAACGTGACAGCCACCCATCTCCCATTAGCCCTCTCACCTCCTCACTCATGCAGACCCTGCACCCCAAGAGAGAGGAGGGCTCTGCTGGCAGCTGAGGGAGGGTTCTGAGGGCCACGCAGCACTCGGCTTCCGTGTGAGGCTGAGGCTGGCCTTTCTCTCCATCCCTGGCACTTACCCATGTGCCACTCTCCCCAGATGGCCAAACTGCACACTCAGCAGGGGATCTTTTCCAGAGGCTTCCCTGCTCACCTAGCAGGGGCAGCAGGGGGCTCACTTCCTTTCCTTTCTCCTTTGCGCACTACCAGCCCCTGGGCTAGATTAGGACTCTAAGCCTACAAGGTCCTACAGCTAACATGATTGTATTGCCCCTTCCCTCCACCTTACCAACTACCACTTAGACAGTTCACAACAGAAACAGTAAAATAAGTCTAAGGAAGTGGAATGAAATTTGGATTTTTTTCCACGATGACTACTTTGATGATTAAAAAAAAAATAGATAATACACTTTCAAAACACATTTTGTTTTTTTTTGTTTTTTTTTTGTTTTTTTTTTACAATTTTTGATGCTTCTACTTTGCTGGTGCTTTAAGCATCTCTTGAATGTGTCCATTGGGTATTTTTGCATCGGGGTGGGAACCAGATAGGAAAAAGGAAAAAAAAAAAAACCAATCTCTATTGAGGACCTACTATACGCCAGGCACTATGCAAGGTATTGACAAATATAATAATAACAACACAAATATTAGTTTAAAAGCTCTCATAATAATAAGAAAAAGAATAATAAAAGCAAATGACATTTATATAACATTTTTTGCCAACTACTATTCTGTGATTTTGCTATATTAAACTAATTTAATCCTTACGACAACCCAGTCTTGTGGTTATCTCCCTATAACACATGAAGCCTCATACTATGAGAAGTAACGTTCAGTCCCCCAGTTTACAGATAAGGAAGCTGGAGCTCTGGAGGAAGTGACTTGGCTAAGTCCCTCCAGATGGCTGGTGGAAGAGCCAGGATTCCCACCAACTCTGACCCACTCCAACTGCAGATATGTGTCGTCTCCTCCCCCCTTGCCGCGGTGCATTGTGGGGAGGGCGTGGGAGGGTCTGGAACTAAAGACTGAGTGTTGAATCCTGTCCTGACTTTTTCAGAAGCATCCTCCACTCCCCACTGCCTATTCCCCTATGCCATCTGCCCTCCCCTTGAGCAACTGTTCCACCATCCCTGGGACTTCCTAACCTTCCAGAGCAACCACTCTGTGCGTTGGTTCACATCGTATAGCCTATACTGGCGCTAAGTCAGGTTCCCATCCCCCCCCCAATAAAGAAGCTGCCGGAAGACTAGTGGTGTAGGGTCCTGTCTTTGTCCTCAAGGAGCTTCACTCTGATGACAGTAATATTAACAGCAGATCTGCAGAACTCCAACTATGTGCCAGAGAGTCTAGCCGCTCGGTTTCATTGAGGTCTTACAGCATCACGAGGACGTCGGCATTAATCCTGGGCTGCAGTGCCTTACAGTTAGGAAACTGAAGAACGGAGGACAGAAGGAAATGTCCAACGCCTCACCTCTCTGAAGTGGCCAAGCCAGCCTTTGAACCCAGATGGTTTGACTCCAGCGCCTGCCCACTTAATCACCAGACGAGATTGTATCTGAGCCTCGACTTCTGCCCAGTTGCAGATTGTGCTATACTGTGGGGTTTCAGAGGAGGAAAGGGCGTCTCTGTCTGAGGCTGGGGCTGAAGAATCAGGGAGGAGGCCTGAAAGAAGTAGCATTTGAGGCTGATTAAAGAGCAAGGGCCTGGCCTGTGCAGGAACGTAGGTTAGTAAAGCTCCGCGTAGATGGAAGAGTATGAGCAACGTCATTGAGGTAAATGACAAGAAAGGAGAAGGAATAAAAACGACAGTGATGTTTTGCACTTTTGTGACTTGGAGGAAGTCAGTACAAAGGTCATCACTAGAAATGTGAGGGAACAGAATGGAGGCAGAAACCAGAGTCAGACACCCACATTCAAGAAGGTGGAAGGGAAAGGTCTTGAAAGGTAGTAGAGAGGAAGGATGAGGAAAGGACAAAATAAGTGGGGACCAAGACTGTCCCCTCTCACCCTCACGCTGTCTTCCCAGAAGTCTCCCACGGATGGCTTCAGCCCACAGCTGCTCCCACCTCCCCACCTCCCAGTGAACTCACTGCTTGTCCTGCACGATTTAGCAATTGATTGCCTTGAATTGCTCTATAATCGCTCCCCATAAACATGCCCTGGCTCTTCAGTAAGAGTACACTTTCCTCAGAGACTGGAACCTTCTTTCCACCCTTCTGAGATTCTCCAACAAGTCCAACACCATTCTGGGCACATAATTGGGCACTTGGTGGCTTGAATTAATATTTCACTGAGATGCGCGAGGACTTGGGATTCCCTAATTGGGATTAATGTAGCCAGAAGCCTGGGCACAACTTTGAGGCTCCCCTCAGCATATCCATAGGATCTGAACCGTCAAAGACCGTGATTTTGTGCAAAAACATAGAGCATTGGATGTAATTTCGCAACAGCTTAGAGTTGATAGAAAAGGAATGGCATGTTGGGTGACATAGAACTGAAGGCCAGTCCTGGCTCACCCTTTACAAGCTATGTGGTTGAAGCAAATTGTCTGACCCCCTCTCTCTGTGTTAGTTTCTTCCTCTGTGAAATGACAGCAATCGTGATATCAACTCATTGGGTTGTCATGGGGATTCAATGAGATCACGGGAATGCAAGTGTTTATAAAGTGTAAGGCAATGCATAAATGGTCGGTATTAATATTCAGATGATGATAATGATCACAGGTGTGGTAATGTTTTCGGTGGTGGTGGTGATGATGCTCGTGGCGGTGGTTGTGGTGGTGGTGGGAGCAATGACGATGGTGATAGCTGAAGGCAGACAGTGTAATTAGTGGTGGTGACGGTTATAACAGGGATAATGTTGGTGATGGCAGAGATATCAGTGACAGTGAGAATAGTGGTATTAAAGTAGCCGTGGTGGTGCTGGTAGGTCATGGTGGTGCTGGACCATGATGATGTTAGCAGCAACTGTGATGATTTTAGTAGGGATAACAATGATGGGGTGGTGGTGGTAGTGATGGGGTGTGATGGTGGTGGTACGTTGAGAGGTGGTGTCAGTAATGGTGGTGATAATAGTAGAGTTGATGTTGGCAATATAATGGTGGCGGGGAAATAGTGGTGTTAGTAGTAGCATCGGTGGTGGGATGATGGTGGTAGTAATGGTGGTAGAGGCACTGGTGGATTCGAGGCTAACCTTTGCTTTGTTCAGTCTATCTTCTTTGGCTAGTCAGCAGCTAGTCAGCTACACAGCAGGATTTCTAACCCTGAGAATTTGAATTCCCCCAGATACATTTGTCAACAGTAGGAAAGAATAAGACACATCAGTTCATGCCTCTAGGTTTATCCATGGTCGGCACTTTCAGAATCATTTTCGTACAGGCTGCCTTCGTGACACTGGCATTCCCAGGACGAAGTGTAGCACCGTGCCTGCTGCACAGTCAGTCTTCCATAAATATTTGTGGAATGAAAGAATAACCTGGCAGGAGAACATAGGCTATACTCTTGGATGAGCTCATCAATTTAAATGTCCCACCTTCAAAGGTACACAGGGTCATCAGGCAGCTCCCTGTCCCATCAGAATGCCCCTGCGCCTGCACGGTGACCAGCATGGGCAGTGCAGCCGCCCTTCTATTCCGACAGGCTGGGAAGACTTCCTGGGAGCCCCCTGGATGTCACCCCGGCCGGACCACGTTCTGCCCTGATTCTGCGCTGAGCACAGGGAACGGTGGAGAAAATGGCAGGTCCCACCAGCTCCTTCTGGAATGTTCATGCCTCTCTCCTCAGCACCATGTCTGGTGCATCAGGAATGAGAGGCATGTCCTGCCCCTGGAGACATTCTTCTTGGCAGCAAGTGCCTCCCCCTGAACCAGAGAGGGATTACAGAGGCTGTTTCAAATTCAGTGCCTCCACAGCCCACCTTCTACCCTGGATAAGTTCGAGGCACCTGTAGGGCCTCTCTCTCCATTCATGGTAAAACAGGCATAATCACATGTCAACGCTGTAGAGCTCTTGTGGCATTTAGGTATGTGGTCTATAGTAAGGGCTCAATAAATAGTAATAATACCAGTAGCATGTATTATTTCTACCATTAGTGGAGAGATTAACATAAAAAGTAGTGAATAATGATAGACCACAGACTGCATATCACCCTTTGATGGAACACATGTGATTTGGATGTGTCTTGGATACCCTGGTCTTAGAATTCTGAGCCCCCGGGGTCCCCTGAATAAATCACACATCACTGGGCAGCAGGATGGGGATGACCTGTGAGCAATTGCATTTAGCTGCTGTTGTGTTGAATAAGGAATAAGAGCTGGAAACCAAACAGTCTTAGATTTAAATCTCAGACTTGCTTCTCATTGGCTGTGTGACCCTAGGTAAGTTACCACGTGACCCTTGGTTTCTTTGTGTGTCTGGAGAGTTTAATAATCCTGATGACATCTGTTCCTTGGGAAGAATACGGAAAATAAAGTGTAAATGGAGCAAGGGTGGGAATTTGTTCTCCAGGCAGCTCAGGATCGGAGGAGGTAATGGGAATGCTTTTGGGGATTACAGCTGCCTACAGCCTTTATCCGTCTCTGGAGTTGATTTACTATTCCTCCGAACTTTGGACCAAAGTCAAGGAGGGGATGAAGGAAGGGAGGAAGAGGGGTCATAAGAGTATGGAAGAAAATGTAAACACGTAGAGTGAGGGTAGCCGGCCGCCTGCCCATAGCAAGGAGTCGATAGAGGATTCACTGGTGTTGTCCTTTTTATTCTCACGATTGTTCTTGCTGCCAAAACGTGTGGAAAGGAATCCAGGTAGAAAGGAGAACTGAACAAAGCCACAGGGTGAGTGAGAACATGGAGGGATGGACAGATCCTAGGCCGAATTTGGCCGAGGTTACAAAGCACCATGTGCAGTCTGCAAAGGGCGGAAACCGAGACAGAGAGAGAAGGCGTGCTACTGTGCGTAGAATATCAGACGCCGTGCTGGGCACACCCCCTAAATCATCGTTTAATTGTCACGCAATCTTATGAGGTAGCTGCTGTTACCATATGTATTTTAGAGGTGATGAAACGAAAGCCCAGAGAGGAGAAGTGACTTACCCAAGGTCACCGAGGTGGTAAGTGTAGGCACAATATGGAACCCAGACCTGTGTGTCCCTTCGTTTCTGTAGCACCGTCACTCAGAGACTCTACACCTACTTCCTGGTAGTAGCTCCATCTGACATTTGGGGAAATTGAGGCTCACAAAAGCTGCTTCCCACAGTCGCACAGCCAACTTGAAGCAGTGCAGGTTTAGCCCCATTCTCCTGACTGCCGGGCCCAGGATCTCACCCCAGTGGCTCACACGTCATTGGAACTGACAACACGAGAATCTCCCATTCCTTCGCCTTCCCTTCCTGCCTTTCTTGGCCTTCTTCCAGAACAGTGGAGGAACAATAAACCAACTCAAGAGGCAAGGGGAGGCTGTAGGAAGCTCACACCCCAAATCTATTTGGTCTTTACACGACTTCCGTGTGAGTTTTCTGGGAGACAGACCCTCTCCCCCGACTCCCACCTCGCCCTAACATGTCCGTGGGCAGCAGCCAGACCGAAAGCCTAGCATACATTGCTCCTCTCATTCCAGACCCGACTTGATTTCAGAGGTGTCCCTTGTAATGGTGCGGCGCACATACTTAGAAGCCAGGCAGCCCTGGTCTGGAGCTCGGCTCTGCCTTTCTTGGGCTTTGGGATCTTGGGTAAGTCACCTCCTCTCTCCGAGCCTAAGGACCTTCATCACTCTCCTAAGGTCTCCTCTCTCCTAAGGTCTCCTCTCTCCTGTGAGGATGAATTAGAAAAGTGTGGATAAAATACCCACTCCAGAGCAGGCACTCATTTGAGGGTTCACAAGGGTTTTGGTTGTTAGGGTTTGACCCAGGGAGTCTCAGGCTATAAAACTTGATGAAAATAAGCTCCTCTGCAAACACATCCTAGTCTCTAATGCCAGTATGGCAGTTCCTGGCCTGTGCTCTCACTCCGTGTCCATTACCTGTGGCAGGCGCTGATCACCCATCATAGTACTGTTTCCTTCAGTGCTACCATGTGACCTCAGCATCCTTCTTAACACAGCTCTCCAGGCAGCCACTACCAATTGATTACAGTTGGCATGGGAGACAGGTGAAATTTATTTGCATCCCCATTCTGATGAAGGTCATATTTGCTTCTCCCTCTCTACAGCCCAGGCTGTCTGGCTCCAGTCTGCGTGTGTGTGTGTGTGTGTGTGTGTGTGTGTGTGTGTGTGTGTGTGTGTTTAAACTGCTCTTCCAGGCTGAAAGAACATTCCAGTCATTTGTTGTTGGTTTATTTGTAGGGATCTCTGTGCTTTGAGAATTCTGCTTGCCATGCGATGCCTGTGGCTTGAGATCTGTAAGGAAGATCAGCTCATATCTGGGAGGAGGGTGGGTGGGAATCAAGTTAGAACTTCGGAAAGCAAAACGCATGCACAGAACTCACCATTAGCCGCCTTTAGGAGTGACACAAGTGGTGGTGATTGAAGGTTTAGTGCTCCATTGGATGATGACTGTGGTCTCAGGGAAGCAGGCCGAGAATAGAACATTTATTCATTAGAGTAACACTAGCTGTTGTAACAAATAGACCCTGGTATTTCAGTGGATTACCACATAGCATTTTACTTACCGTGCATATAACTGTTCCACGTGGGTGCTCCTGATGGGCAAGGAACTCTCTTCTGTGTGGTCATGCCGGGGCCCAGCCTCCTTCCGTCTCATCACTCCACCAATCGTCGGGCCTCCTTTAGCTCTACGTGAAGGGAGTACAGATGGCACTCTGCTTCTTCACCACTGTGACCTGGCAGTGACAACCATCACTGCGCTCAGATCTCACTGCGGAGAGCTGGACATATAACCCCACCCAGGTGGAAGGGCGGGGTGGGGGGGCAGGGTGCAGAAAATGCTGTCTCTGGCTGGCCCAGCGATAATGCCACACTCTTGGGGAAGCACAAGACGTAAGTAGTATAAAGACCACAGCCAGGCCTGCCCCAGACAAAATGGGCCCCATGTCAGTGGGATGGGTCCTGCCTGGGGAAGGAGTCTGAGTCCAGCGCTATTTGGTCATCTTGGGTTTGGAGGAGGACAGCTCAGAAGCCAGAAGTCAGCTGGCAGAGTTCACACTGAATCCGTCCAGGGAAGTCCTGCCGCGACCAGGGACCTGCCCGTGTGATTGTGGTGTCAGCTGTCTCCCTCCCGGGGACAGGATGCAGCCGTCAGAGCCTGAGGCATCCAGAGGTCCGACAGCATCCTGGACCCTTCTAGGTTCCCGGGACACATTAGTACAAGGTGCCTTCAGGGGAAGAGAGTGCTGCTCGTGATGACTTCAGCAGCCCTTGTTCTGCACAGCAGCTCCATTTCTCAGTGTGGTTTATATTTTGGTCGCATGATCTGGGTTAATGAGAGTGTTCTCCCGACAGATGGGTCCCTTCTGGGTGTGCCAGCGAAATCAGGTTTCTGCACCTCCGAGGCTAGGGGCCAGAGGCTGGGGAATGTGCCAAGGTAAATGCCACCTTGTGAGGTCTCTGGGAAGCAGCCAGCAGCCTCCCCTGGGCATCGCTCCTGCCTCGTCACAAGGCTTCTCTGGCTGGCCCGTGAGCATGTGGGAGCCACCTTCGCAGCCCTGCAGGTACGGGTCTGTCTCCAGCTGCATATGGGACATTCCAGCAGCTTCTCCCTGATCTGTGGAAGGAAGGAAGCAGGAAGGAGAGGAGAGGAGGTGAGAAAAAACAATCCTGTGCTCAGTCTTCCCTCCCAAGCATACCTTGTGAGCCTCGTCTGTGCCGGATTTGGAACAAAGGAATTCTGGTGCTTTGATTATTGTGTCTGCAGCAGTTGGTGAAATGAGTCTGACACTCACCAGTGCCTTAGTAGGAATTATAATTACATCGGAAGACCCGAGGCAACCAAGTAAACTGATTAGTGGCTCGCTCCGAGTTGATAGATTTTTTCCCCCCTGGGTCGTAAATAAGGCCGTGGGAGCCGGCAGCTCACTGGGTGGGAGCAGCCCGAGACGGGGCTGTGTACGTCCAGGCAGCCAAACCGAGTGGTGCCGGCCGTTTCCTGGAGAGACGGACTTGCACGAGCCCACGTGCTCCTACACCGGATGGCTCTGCTCCCTCGGGCCGGGACTGGCTCTGACGGTGGGCAGGGCTCACTTGGGCTGCAGCGAGTGTCCTCAGAGCAGTCTGAGGGCGATGGGATTGTTAGGTGATGCTCTGGGAAGCCCTCCCCCAGGAAAGCTGCAGCTTCTGCCAGGCATAATTATTACATGGATAATTACACGATTCAGAGCCTGCTGGAGAATCCTGGGCTGGTGCCAGAGCGCAGAGGCAGGGTTCCGGGACTGCGGCCGCTTGCCGCTTCTCGGAGCAGAGACTAAAAGAAAGAGGGTAACCATTCAGCTTCCTAAGGATCCTACCTGGCAAGGGCCAGGATTTGGCAAACGTAAAGCCGAGAGAGGTAGGAAGCTGATGAGTTCTCTCTTCCTCTGCTCAGCCTGTTCGAGGCAGGGCTCCCCAGGGTTCGAACCTAAGCCCCCTTGTGCACCCCCTCCGGGCCATGCCCTCCCACTAGCACCTGCATGCTGATGATGCCAAGCTCCCCAGCGCCCACGGCACCCTCTGAGCTTCCGCTGTGCCCCCTCCAATGCATGCGGGGCATCTCCTCCAGATGTAACTCATCACACCCCAACCTAAGCTGTGCTCCTTTTACCCCAATCTGCCCCCCAGCCGGCATTCTCCTCTCGGCCAGCAGCACCTCATCCTCCCAGATGAGACCCCCAGTAGAGACCTGAGTCCTAACCTTCTTCTCCTTCACCATCCTCATGTCATGTGAGGCCACGTCACATCAATTCATTCTGCCCTCCTCCCCGCCCCCCTTGAATGGCCCAGGGCCAGGCTCTACGGTCATCTCCTGCTTTCTTGTAGGGGCCTCCTCACTGGCCTCCCTACCTCCACCCTCACCCCCTTGACATCATCCTCCCACTACCTCCAGATCCATCTCCTTTAGTGGTTGCACCTTCCCACACTGAGTGCCCTTCAGTGGTTTCCCATCGCCCTCAGCACCAACTGTACCCCTTCAGGCTCCGCTCAAGCTGGGCGTGCTCCCACACTGCACCGCCTGCTACTCTCCTGACAGCCAGCCCTATCGGATGCCGCCATGCGCTTCTGGTTCCTCAGACGTGGCTTCGTCATGCCTAAAAGTGCAAGTGTGGAACGAGGGAATGTAAGGGGGAGTGTTCCAGGTTCTGGAGCCAGCCTCTCTGCGTCTGAGTCGCACATTACCTGCTAGCTGTGTGACTTCGGACAGGTGACTCGGCCCCTCTAGTCTTCTTTCTTTACATTTATAACATAGCAGGGGTAGTAACAATAGAACCTATCCTATGGGGTTGGTGGGAGGATTCGGTAAAATAATTCATGTAAAGCACTCAGAACATAACTAATGCACAGTAGCTGTTTTTTGGGTTTTTTTTTTTTTAAGATTTTATTTATTTATTTAACAGAGAGAGAGAGACAGCCAGCGAGAGAGGGAACACAAGCAGGGGGAGTGGGAGAGGAAGAAGCAGGCTTGCAGTGGAGGAGCCTGATGCGGGGCTCGATCCCAGGACTCTGGGATCACACCCTGAGCCGAAGGCAGACACTTAACGACTGAGCCACCCAGGCATCCCCCACAGTAGCTGTTTTATCAAATGTTTGCTGCATGTCCTGAGGTGGATACTCACAAAATGTCAAATCTAGGGGAAAAAAAACAAAGATTCCGATGTGTTCACATCTTCATTGTGCAGATCGAGAAACCAAGTTTCTGAGAAGGGGAAAGACTTGATCCTGGTCACCCTCGGAGCCTGGCTCCCAAACCCCAGTCTGGAGCTCTCTGTTCGGCCGCACTGCCCCCCTAGTGTAGAGCCAAACAGCTCCCTCTAGATGGTCATGTGCTCTGAGTTGTGAGGGCTCTCCAGATGTGAGAGGGAGACAAGTCAGTTGAAGGAGGGGAGGACAAATGTGCAACTTGGTTTTATTCGAAGTTATGTAAATAAGGGGACATGGGATGGCAGGTGCAGTTAGGGGTGCACTCTCATCGGGGCCTGGGAAATCCTGTCTAGGACATTATAGTCTCAATGAGGCCCTGGGCTCTATCTGAGGTGCCCCATTTACTGGGTCCCATTGTGTGCTTAGGATCGGTGGGAAGAGCCCATGCCTGGAGACGCCAGCCTGGGCTTGGGAAGCAGCTAAAGGGAGCAGGTTCCTATCTCTGGACAGGTCTCTTATCTTTGATGTCTGAGGAGTCTGTCCCAGAGGGGTTGGGCCTAGATTCTGCCAAGTGCTTAGGTCTTAACCTGGACTCTAGCACTTACCAGTTGGGTAACCTCAGACAAGTGACTTAACCTCCCTGAGCCTCGGGTTGTTCTTCCATAAAATGGGGGATCATCATAACACCTGCTTCACAGGGTTTTGTGGGAATAAAGGACAACATCTGTGCAAAAGCCCCTGGGTCATGCCTGACTCTTAGCAAAGGCTCCACACACATCTAACAGTGGCGATATAATCAAGCCTGCCAGCGTCTGCAGGGTACGCGTCCCTGCACACCATCAGGGCATAGTTCTGCCCTGGAATGTACAGGAAGGAAGACCTCTGTGAAGACCCTACATAGATCTTTGCTGATTGGCAGTTTTTCTTCGAGTTAATTAGGAAGGCTTGACCTTTCCTGCAGAGTGGGTCTCTGACTCAGACCACAGTATTGCAAAGACAGCAGAACATGGTGACAGGCCAGCCCCTTTCTCGACAACTGAGGAGAGGCAGGCAGGGGTGTTCTGAAAGCTTCTCCTGGAGGGGAGGCGGGGAGGAGCCATCTGACATCCCAGGGGCGCCCTGGTTGAAGGGAGTAATTCAAGTAATGGTGTCTCTGCTGCGCCCCTCAGCGGGGGGCGAGGGTGTTCGTTCAGGACGTGTTGGCTGTGCCTCCTACCCTCTGTCCCATGCCCAGAAATCTCATCTCTGCACGGGGCTGTGCGTCAGAGTCGCCAGGGAAACAGGGCTGCTGAGAAAGCCAGAGCCAGCCAGGCTGCTCTCCTGGGGAAACACGCACTCCGTGCCATTGGGTCTCACAACCGCCCCTGGAACCTCCCCAGCTCGGGGCCCTGGCTCCGCCGTGCTGAGTCTCACGTTCCGGGCTCCCTCTCTATGCCCAGGATCCTTAGGCTCTTTCGCCTACAACTGGGCTCAAAACCTTCCTCCTCCACCTTCCAACTTTGTGAACTTGCCATGCTCGGGTCACCTTCCCGGGGACCTAGTTTCCTCATTTGTAGAAGTCAGTTTATATGCTGTGACTCTGAAGTGAGAGCCAAGTCTGCACAGCTTACAACGGAGCCTGGCGAGTCATTCACACTCCAAATCATCCACCTTGCCTGGTAGCCCCATTCTGCACCTGGAGAAAGGGACGCCTATGAACTCAAGGGACATGCGTGAGGGGACGCACACCCAGGCCTGTGAAGTTCCAAATCCCGGGTTTTTCAGCTCTTTCCGGGCGGTGTTGGAGCTGTCACTGGAGAGGTTCATTCTACAGCATATCAGATACATACTGCACTAGATTGTGCCTCTTTTTAATTGGAGATCTGTCCTTCTGGGCCTTGAAGGTTTGCTGGAACTAGAGAGTCACCAGTGGAACGCAGGTTGTGACATCTGGGAGAGGAAGACTGAGGCACTGGGGACATCTCTGCTCAGCCTTGCCCCTTCATCTGCCTAGCCACTTTCTGACCTCTGGGACTTGGCACAGGCATCACGTTCCCTAGAAAGCCATCCCTTGTCTCTCCTCCATCCCAAGACTGGCTTGGGTGAGCCTTCTCTCTGCTGCAGGACGCTGCTGCTCACAGGATCCCAGCACGGAGCTCCAGGCCAAGAAGTTTAAGGTCAGAGAGCGAGCCTACTGTTGACAAGGCCTGACATATGGTAGGAGTTAAATGAAGCTATATATTTACTTACTTATTTGCCAGGATTCTGCCTCATTCCAAAAAAAAGGAGTTGAGACACCTGAATGAATGAATGTTTGCAGAGCTAATTAGACTGAGGCAGGGCGCTGACCCAGGAGAAACTATGTGGGCATGGCATCAGGAAGACCGGGGTGAGAATTCTGACCTTGACCCTGTGGTTTCCATAGAACTTCGGAGAAGTCCTTTTATCTCCTACAGCCTAAGTTAGCTCATTCATTAAATGGGACTCCGAATGTTGTAAGGACCCAGTGTGAGGCCATGTGCTGAGGTCAGCAGCTCAAAGTTGTGGCAGAACCAAGCAGAGCAGTTTGACATTGGCCTTTTAAAATATTCACGAATGATTGGCAGACTGTGTGGCGGGTGGTCACTGATTCTTTTGCAAAGGTACAGACTTGAATGGTGCTCTTTGGAGGCCTGGAGGTTGGGGAGGGATCCGTGAGCTGAAGTTTGCTCGTGCACACACCCGTCCCCAGCACACACGTCTCCAAATAGCTGCATTTTCCTCTATCTTTGGGTCCTCGGTAAGAGCAAAAGGCCTTAAAAAACAAAACACCTTTGTTCTGAGAGTCATGATGTAATCTAATGTTACGTAGCATTTATTTGGGGGTCAGATATTTCAATAATTTCAAAAACAATATGGCCCTGTATTTATAGAAACACAGATGTTCTATAGGGGTCTTCTCCTTTTTGGTAAAGCTCTCCTTTACTGCATGTTATGGGGGAGATGGCAGGTCGCAGTGGCATCTGTGAGCTGGAGGGTTTGGGAAGGCCCCGGAGCTTTCCTTAGAGTGTTAAGGACTGACTGCAGTAGGAACTGGGGATGATTCCTGCCACGGGGGAGGAATCCTGCCCTGGAGGAAACCTGCGTCTCCGCAGCGAGTCCCACCCAAGCCGTCCTGGCTCAGCAGCCCAGCTCCTCTGCAGCCGTGGCCTGCCACGGGCTCCCCGGCCCCTACCCTACCCCCCACCCCACTCTCCCTGACCCGATCAGCAGGCCCCTTTTGCAGGATTGAGCTGCAGGTGAATGGTCTCTGGGTAACTGGGGAGCCTCTCCGAAGGCCTTAGACCCTCTCAACACCATGTGGACTAGTGCAAAGAACTGCAGGCCAGACTTCATTTTGCTGTGATATTTGCCAGCAGGGCGACCTTCCTTATCTGTAGGATGGGCCACCCTGCGTGGCTGGCATGAGGAGTACTTGAGAAGTGTTGTGGCTAGGGCCTGGTGCACAGCAGGAGCTCCAGAAAACTTAGGTCATCCTCCTAAGGTGTCTGGAAGATGCTTGGAAACAAATGTCATAGGATGTGATGTCGCTGATAGGGGGCAAGTCCCAGGCGTATTTGGAATGGTGAGGGCTTTGTCGGATGTCAGAGTAAAGAGGTCCATTACCTCCCACTGCACACTCTCTGCTTTAGGAAGGACCCATTCTGGGACCTTGAGATGTAGCAGGATCACTGACACCGGTCACAGAAATCTAAGGGTCTAGAAAGATTTTAGACCCTATTTCACTTGGGAAGGAGGAGACTTCTCTCAGGGATTTGTGCTGATACTGTCTCTAAATGCAAGTGGGAATGTCATTCCAGATTGGGTCATGCTCTGAATTTGAGATTGGAGCTTGGTGGGCTCCATTCAACTACTCAACAGAGCCAACGGTCTTATTAAATAGGAGATGGTCATTAGCCTCAAAGATGGGCTTGTGGACCCTTTGTGGGATGAAGGGTGAGTGGACATTCCATCTGTATTAGTTTTAAATAACAGAAAGCCAATGCTTGCCATTTAAGGAGAAAAGAGGATTTATTGGTTCATGTAATAGGAAGGCCAGGATAGGGTTAACTTCAGTCACAGCTGCATCCAGGTGCTCAAAGAAAACAAGGATCAACAAGGATCTGTTGATTTCCATTTCTCTCAGGTCTGTTCTCCTCTTGCTTGGCTTTGTTCTCAGGAGAGCTCTATCCTTGGGATGCCAAATGTAGCCACCAGCATTCCCAGATTTATACACTGCCAGGTCAGCAACCTCAATGGGAAAGTCTTCTCTTCAGGGTCCCAGGAAAAGTCCCAGGGCCCTCCTTGGCCTCGATCGGCCATGTGCTATCCTCTGATTGGCGGCATCTGGCACAAGGACAGCTCTGCCTCAACAACCAAATGGACTGTGTTTGGAGGACAGTGGGAAGACCAAGGAGCTCTTCCTAGAAGGGGAATGGCTGCTGGGCCAACAGAAAGGACAGATGTCGCTGCCTTGTTAAGGGATGCAAGGTTTCCGTAAAACCTAATGCCATGCAGAGGCTCCGCTCACACTCCCCTCTATCATTCTTGCTTACGTTTGCTGGGCACCTGCCTTCTGTTAGGTGCTATGCTTGCTGTTGAGCACGCCTCCTCTTGGGGGACCTCTAAGATCGCTTCTATTACTAATATTCCCATTTGATAGACGATAAACCATAATAGACTTACAGTGTAGGAACAGAGTTGCCCAGAGTCAGAGCTTATGAATGGCAGAATTGGGATTTGAACCCACATCAAACAGTCTGACTTCAGACTGTAGACCCTTAGTCATATACTCTTCCCCTGAGAGGTGCCTCACGACCTCACCCTTCCGTGCGTTTGTTCTTGTTGGTCTGTAGACTTCAGGTGCCCTTCTTTTCACTCCTTGCTCACTCGCCAAACTTGTCCTTGAATGCTCTGTCACCTGAATAGTTTCCTCCAGGATTAAGGATGGGAGAGGCCCTTTTCTGCACCACCATGAGCACCGAATTCTGTGGGGGTGTTCGCTTCTCCTAGATGGCCCGCACCCGGAGGGCAGGACTGTGTCTCTCATCTGTCACTGCAGCGTGCAGTACGGGGCACGTAGCTGGTGCTCATTGCTCATCCAGTGTGATTGTTCGCCGGCGTCACAGATACCAGCAAAGCACAGCAGTTTGCTGGGACTTCAGGATGGGAGTAGCATGCTGGTGATGACCTCCCAGCTATTGAGTATCATGTTAATGTAGCCAGTGTGTTGGGTACTGTATTAGGGGCTTTGCAAACTGCTCCTTTTAACCCTCCCAGGGATGCTATTACCCTTGTCATTTTGTACATGAGGAATCTTGAACTCAGGGAGGTGAGATGATTTGCCCAAAGGCTAGCCTACCCATGTAGCTGAGTTTCAAGGATAAGGATGGGGCTGTCCGACTCCCTCACACCCTCTGCCTCCCACACCCAGGGAGCCGCCCACAGGACTGGACCCATGGCTGGGCAGTTTGTGGCTTTCCAGGATCTATTGAACGTCTTTTCTATGTTTGGAGAATTCCCAACACTAGCAATTCCCCCTCCCTAAGGAGGGAGCTCACACTCAGACTTCCCACCACGCTCGCATCTAGGGCTAAGACAGCCAGGTGAGGCTGTATTTGGAAGGGCTCTACCCGAGGAAATGGATCAAGCATGGAATCCATTTTTGGTGAAGGTGGCAGCAGAGGCCAACAGCTCTCTGGAGGTCAGGGCGGGGAAGTTCTGGGGTCTCTTTCTGCCAAGTTCATGGTGCCTACGTTGAGCGGTGGGGTCTTTTCTGGAGAGGTCTCTGTGATAGGGCTTGAATCTTGCTCCAAGTAGGGTGGCCTCCAAACCTAACACCTTGGTCCTCTTGGAGATTCTCTGAATTCCTAAATGTCTTTTAATAAATTCCTTCTCTGGATAAACCAATGGGAGGGGATACTGTCATTTGCAACCAAGAGCCCTGGCTGACAGACCCATCCTCATACAGTGGAACGGGTGGGTTCTGGGCATGGTCCTGTGGGAGGCAGCATGAGCTCTCGACCGTCCAAAGAACCAGGTGAGGACGTGGCAGTCAGCAGACCCACAGGAATGAGAGAGGGGAACTGCTACACCAGTGGGTCTCTGGAAGCCTTTGCCTTTTACATTGGCACTTTCAAACTTTGTGCACACAGATCACCTGAAGATGCTCTTACCATGCAAATTCTGATTCAAGAGGTCTGGACTGGGACCTGGTATCCTACATGTCCAGCATTCCCCCGTGCCAGGTTTTGCTGGTGCTGGTAGTCTGAGGACCACCAGTGAGGTGGTGAGGTGCCTATGGCCCTTAGGCCTCAGGCAAAGCATTGCAGGTCACATAAATGCGGACTACAGTACCGTGAAATAATGAGCTCAAATCCTTCCCTGACAAGTCCACTACCGACAGTTATTCCAATCTTTGGTAATATCAGTCCGAAGGTACTTGGAACTTCAAATTTCATAATTAGCATGCTTTTTATATCACTCTGGCTCCTAATGAGGACATTTCAGTAATTTGCTTTGTTGAATAAACAGGATTGCTTCCTTTACCCCACAGTAAGTATGATAGGAGTGTGGCATGCTATTTTTCTTCTAACTCAGCCCAGAGAGTGCCAACAGTGTGCCAGCAGTGCGTGAGGCATTGCAAGGGCCCCAGCCCCCCACCCATGGGAAGCAGGCCCATGAAATAGCCAGCTTGGCCTCGAAGTCTTCACCAAAATCTTCACCATTTATGAACACCCTAGTCCTGGCCCTATCTTTCCAAACTGAACTCATACTATTTTCCATTGTTACCTGGCCCTAAGCCACTTTTAATTCCCTAAAGAGGACTGCCCTCTCTCTCTGCCAAACTTTTCCATAGGCAGTTCCCAAGCCTAGAATACTCTCATCACTACCAACCTTACCCTCTGGCCAACTCCTCCATGATCTTCAAAACCCAGCTTCTGAGTCACCTCCTCCAGGAAGGCTTCTAAGACCCTTCTTTTTTTTAGTCCTTAGACTGACCTAAATCCTGGAGATCAGTACTTCATTTTAAGACTTTTTTTTGGTTGGCAGCCTGTAGCAAACTCAGACCACAGATGGGCCTACAAGAACTGTTGTGCTCTTGATTGTTCAGGAACCAAACTTATTTTCAACTTGAAGCTCCCACAAAATCTTAGTCAACTCAGTTTTCCCACCCTCTTCTCTGGAGTTGCATTTCCACATCTGGCAATTTCCATCTCAGGCAGGGGTGCCAGAGGAAAGAGAGGGTCAAGGACATTTGGTCCTCAGTCTTTTGTCTGTGTTGGCATCTACCCAGACGTCCTTGACTCATCTTGCCTCAGATCACAGGTCAGTGCTGACTCCTGGGGTGTTCTCCTCATCTGAGCTTCAAGGCTTCTGGAGTCCAGGTCATTCCTCCCTTTTCCCCCTCCCCCTTGGGCACAAGGAGATATTGGGCTTTGTGGAATGAGGTCCTCTGACACCACCTCAGACCCATTGCCCTGGACAGCCTGTAAAATCGTCTTGGTGCCTGGATCACAGGCCACAAAGCTGCAAGGCTACCATCTGCTCTCAGACCAGCCCCTCTGGCTATGTAGGGAGTGTTTGCGACTCCGTGCCCAGGGGACTTGGCTGGAGGGCAGGATGACAGCCCCCTTTCAGGTAACCAGCAATAAATACCTCAACTCCATTCCCTTTTGATTCTCCTCCTCCTCATCCCCCGTCCAGGCACATTCTATGTACAGAGCAGGGGTCGGGGGGAGAGGGGAGGCACAGGTCTCTCTGACCAAGCGCGTAGCCTTCCACATCCGTTATTTGCGCATGAGTCTTTCAGAGGTCTGGGCTTTTGGAATTCAGAGAGCCCAAGAAATCAAAAAGCTTTCCCCTTGCGTCTATATGTCTTTGCCTCCAGTTGTCCAAGTCTGTTTAGCGACTCAAAAGTCAAGCAGTGCCTTCTCTGTTCCCTGCATTCCGGAGGCGGTCAGTGTGGAACCGTGCCTGTACCCCAAATTGGGGAGGGGGTCTCTGGGCATCGAGAATACCAAGAAAGGGGAACACATGGATCAGAGAGCTCGGAGAGGGCAAGGAGGCACCTCCCTCATCTCTACATTTTGAAACCAGGCGTAGTGTAGTGAGGGTTCGTGGGAGCCAACATTCACAGGCATTTCTAGTGAGCCCGGCTCTGCTTGCCTCATGCTATCTCCCAATCCTATGCGACGGGTACTATTTTTATCCCGATTCCTCACCTAAGGAAACTAAGTCATGCAGACAGGGTTGGCTGGCTTGCCTGAGGCCACACCGCCAGAGTCCACAGCCCCGCTGGTGGTGGAAGCCTCCGGAGCCGTACCCGCTGGGTTCAACTGCCTCTTCCGCCCCGTACGCGGCACAGGGCCCAGCATGTGGAGCTCTGCTCTGCGACTTCCTAGTTGTGTGGCATCTGATCAGTGGCTTGCCACCTCTAGGCTTCACTTGGGTCATCTTTAAAAGGTGGATAACAGGCTCTTCAGCCGAGGGCTGCTGTGGACAGAAGTGACTCGGGCTACAGTTTGACCAAAAGAGCTCAGACTTTGAATCCTAAGACTTGTGCGCACAAAGTTGAAATTTCACCTCTTAGATCGCAACCCTGGGGACGTCATATCTCCTCTCCAAATGCCAGTCTCCTGATCTACATACAAATCTCTGAGAAGCAGTAAATAAACATTCATTGCGGCAGGGAGGGGGCAGGAGGGTGATGGACTTGACTGGGTGGGCTGGGGGGTCAGGCCTTCAAATGTGGTCCCGGGGAGTTACTTAGTCGAAGGTTTGGTGTGGCCCCAGCCTCCAGGCAGTCTCTGCCCCGGGCAAGCTCCAGGCAAGACCGGCTGCCTGGCCCAGGGCGGAGGCCCAGGAGGCCTAAGTCTGCGGCGTGATGCACAGGCCCTCTCGGGGGAGTCCGGCCACGGCAGCCGCCTGCCTCCCAGCCCGGGACCTTGCTCATGAGCAGAAGCGTCTTCCTGTGTGCAGCGGCCTGGGCTGCCGGCCTCGGTTTCTCGGAGAGCGTCTGATGAATTGTGTCTCCCGCACAGCAGTAGCTGCTTCATTCGTTTGTTCTCAAAGTTTCCATTTCTCATTAGCTGCTCCATCGTCCCTGTGGCAGCAGACCCTGTTGTGGCTGATTCAGCCCCTGAGAGCCTCAGGGGCTGCCGGGCCTGCGGTCCCAGAAGGCCGTCCCAGCAAGCTGGAGGGGCACCAGGGGCAGCGCTGGCCGCCCGGCTGTGTCCCACAGGGTGTGGATCAGGTCAGCTCCTGTCTCTGGAGACTTTAGGAGGGAATGCCATGTCCTCCACACCCCAGCTTTGACCTCTGGCCTCACGGCTCAGTGCCCGTGGGTGAAAGGAAGACGAGGGAAGACACGAGCTTTCTTTAACATCGTTACTCTGAGCTAGAAACCACAAGGAAAGGCCAGCAGCTTTTGAGGGATAGAAAAAGCCAGAAAACAGTTGTCTTAGTCTGTTCTGGCTGCTGTAACAAAATGCTATAGGCTGGGGGGCGTATAAGCAATAAGATTTATTTCTCACAGTTCTGGAAGCTTGGAGGTCTAAGATGAAGGCTTTGCCAGATTTGCTGTCTGGCGAGAGCCCCCTTCCTGGTTCATAGAGGGCCATCTTCTCACTGTGTCCTCACATAGTGGAAGGGGGGAGCGCTCTCTGGGGTCTCTTTTATCAGGACACTAATCCCATTCAGGAGGGTCTCCCTCTCACAACGCAAGCACCTCCAGGAGGCCCCACTTCTAATATCAGCACATTGATGATTACGTTGCAACCTATGAATTGGGGGTGGGGTGGGGACATAAACATTCAGAGCACAGCAACAGGACCTGGGAATGGCACATGACTTTGCTCCCCCAGCATCCAGCAGATGCATAATGACACCCACCTCCTGTTGATAAAGGACCAGAGAAAAGACGGGAGGCGCTGTTTTCAGAGGCTCCCTCCTATTTAGTCCCAAACTCTTTGTAACTCTGGGAACACCCCACCCCGCACCCCACCCCCATTGTTCTACTCTGTGAATGATGCCCTCTCACAACCTGCAGGAAGTTCAGAAATCCCAGGCTGCCGGCCCCCACCCCTTGCCTCTCACACTTGTAAAGGCCTTTCCCTAAATAAACACTTGTCTCCCATGTGTATGCAGGGAGTGGAAATTAATATCATTGTAAATCTAACTCAAACATAATTAAGAAGGTAAATCTACTTTTGAATAAAAAAATCTCATCATTCATCTCCACGCCAAATAAATAAAATTTCAGGTCTCTGAAATCTGCAGCACCACCTGAGCTATGCTCTGCTTCTTTCTGCCCGAACTTCGAGGTGGGAAAGAATTGTCTGAGGAATCGCCTCCTCTGATCCCAGCAGGGCAGAGATGAAGCTTGAACGTCTGTGAAGTGGCACGAATAGTACGTATCTTAGTTGGTTGTGCCAGGGATTAGAAATGATGCCAGCTGAGGACTCAGATGAGACTCTTTGGGATTATAAGGTTCATAACAGGAAGATTTTGTTTGCTCTCTGCAGTATCCCAGTGCCTCACACATGGTACTTAGTAAAAACAAAACCTAAATAAATAAATAAATAAATAATCAAATAAAAAATAAAATAAAAACCATCAAACTCTGAAACCCAGAGAGTGGCAGTGCCTTGCCCAGGGGCACACAGCAAGTCAGAGCAGAGTCAACATTCGAATTGAGGACTCCTAGTCCTTCCACCTGTCCCAGGGCACAGGTAGTTTACCGTCTCATTCCACCAATTACTACTGCCTGTCCTTGGGCACTGCCTTACTTTCCCTGGACCTCAATTTTCCCATCAGCACAATGGGTGTATTATTAGAGGACCAGGCTTCTACCTTAGGAAACAGGCAGAGCCCTCTCCCACTTTCCCCCTAGAGCTGCCCATTTTCTGTCCAGACTGTGGCCAGAACCTTTTCTCTACCATCGTCAATATGACCCTCTCCTCCTCTGACCTTCTTTCCTCACTTCACCATCCCCAAGGATGAACTAATGGCAATCAAACCTTTCCCTGCAGCCAGCCCAGTCCCAACTCTCAAGCTAGAGAGAGGGGAGCAGAGGGGAGGGACCGGAGTGTCCCCTCCCTCTCCACACACCTGCTGAGAATTTAGGGAAAGGGAAGCTGCCCTGAGCTGGCTCTCTGTGATTTAATGCTTCCTCCCTTCCTCACCTGCAGTGCACTGGAGTTAAAAATGACCTTGGCAAACAGCCTTATGTATTATCTGTCTAGTGCAGAGAACAGAGTCAAAGAAAACCTACTCAGAAGCCTGGAGAGCTGCTGGGGGATGGGGGTTGGGGAGGGAAGGGAGAGGGGAGGGTAGGAAAGGAGGGAGGAAGGATAGTAGGAAATGTCTCCGGGGCCTTAGGCAAGATGGATTAAGGAGAGGAGGGTCAAACCTGTGAAGCTCTGCTCTGGAAAAATCATTGCTGAGGAGAGATTTCACCCCACCGTTTCACCAGACCATGGCTGCTGAAAGGGAGAAGGGGGAACTACCCATCCACCCTGGGCACCCACCCTTACAGCCATTCTTTGGCATAGGCCACCTCACTTTGGGTTGGTGGCTCAGAGAGGTAGCAGCTCTGATCTCAACATAGCTTCCAGAAGCTTCTCTCTTCCTGACAAGGCAGGAAGGTGCTGAGTGATGAAAGCAGCTGGGTGTTGGGATCCCCAGGCCTGGTTCCTACCATCTGGATTCTGCTGTGTGTCCTTGGACTGGCCACTTTACCAGTCTGAGTACGTGCTCCTTTGACTGTAAATGAAGATGATAACACCCAGCTCAGAGTATTGCTCTGTGGGGCCATGTGAGATAACGGTGAAGACATGGACTTGGGAGTCGGGTGGCCCAAATTCTGTGATTCTGGGCAAGTGATGTCACCCTTCTGTGCCTCAATTTCTCCATTGGTCACATGGGTGTGGGCAAGTGTCTGTTTTCTCCCCTGTCCCCTCACACAAACTCTTGTGCTGAATAGGCTCTGTTTCTGCCTCCTCTTCCCTGTGGGTTAGGGAGGCCAATCTGGGGGGACCCCATCTGTGAGGCCCCCGCCTCTGGCTTCTGGCAATTCTAAATGGAGACACCAGCAGGAGTCGGAAGGCAGAAGAAGAATGACATCAAGGTGTCTACTCACAGGCTCCTTCCCCAGAGGGTCATAGTAGAATGCCCAGGCTCTCCAGAAGGGGCCAAGTCTCCCCAGGCAGTCCTGTCCCTGGTGCTCATGGCCACCCTCCACTCTTTAGATTGGGTGTTAAAGGCTCCCACTGGTCCTAGCCAGGGTACTGCTCTATTCATGTGCTCTCCCACACCCCGGCTATAGCACTGTAGACAGTCCCTTTGTTACACTGTCTTCAAGTTACCCAGTTTGAGTGGGCTAGTGTGTCCTGCGGAGACCCTGAAGCCACTGTCCCTGTGGGCATAGACTTGGCACTATTTCCTTTCAGGCATTTAAAGCAAGAATAATTAACACAAGCTGAGTTTATCTCTCTGCTAAGCCCTTTACAAGTGAAAGCTCACCTAACCTCTCAACTAGCGCTGGAAGGAAGCTACTGTGATTCTTCCCATTTTGCATTTGAGGAATCTGGGGCTCCGGGAATTGCTCTCAGCCAGGGCTAAATCTAGAGCCCTGAAAGACTATCCTGCATTCCCTCCCTCCCTGGTACGGGGCGGACGAGCCTCGAGCCTCGGAGTGCATGTGGCTTAAACTTCCAAGGGTGTTCTCGAGTAAACATGTCGTGCCTGTACCAAGTCTGAGGAACATGCCAGGCTGGAATCCAAGCTAATCATTAAGCAGGCTGATTTGATCTGCCCCACATGGCCTGACCAGGCAGACACACAATAGAGGGTAAATATTCTATTTGCTATTATTACAAAACCCCTTTACAGTAGTAAAGGGAAGTCCCCTGAGGCCAGTCCCTGCCTCATAGTTTGGCAGCTCCTGTTCTCAACATCCTAGCAGGTGCCCATGGCTTTGAACTTCATGGGGTAGGGTCACCCCCTTTCATTCTCACCTCCCTTCCTCCCCATCCCCAGCCTGCCTCCAGGCCCTCTGTCCCCTCCTGCCCCTCTCCTCCCCTGCATGGCACCTAGGGACATAGGAGGAAACGTGCATCCCTCTGGGCTATAAAATCTAATTAGAGACAGGACTTCACTCAGAGCGCAAGACTCAGGCCTGGGGTGCGTTTAATGCTGCAGTTTCAGACCCCATTGCCACTGGGTGTGAGGGGAGTTGGGGGGGGGATGCTATTTTAGGATAGATGGCTCTGGGCACTTCTCATATCCCATGACATACGTGGTTGTGTCCTCCAGTCCTCATTCCAGAAGCCCACTTCACATCATGCTGTGTCGTGGCACAAGAGATGCGTAAATGACACCCAGGTGCTGCCCTCAAAAGCTCTCAGTCCACAGGGACGATCTCAAAGCAAATGACCACAGCGTGCTCAGTGCTCCACACTCCGGCTGAGAAGCGTCACCCTTCCTAGGAGCCCTTCACCGGATGTTCCTCTAAGGCAAAGACCTGGCCGTGTCCCCTCACACATCCGTTCATTTAATTTGTGTTATTCAGTGACTCAGGCCATGCCTTCTCAGCCCTCCTCATTGGCTTCTCTTCCACGGCTACCTACTCATCGGTGGCTGGCCAGGGCTCTGAGCTGACTTCCGGTCCCTCCCTCTGTGCTGTCATGCGCTCTCCCTGCATTAAACATCGTCATATACAGCGGGCAGCTCCTGCAGTCATGACCTACGAAATGCAACCTAACTCTTCCACTTCTCACCTTGTCCGCTGCCCCTAGTCCAAGCTGATCTCACCTCTAGCCTGGACTATTGTAGTAGTTTCCAAACTGGTCTCCTTGCTACCCACCTTGCCTCTTACAAATCACTGTTAATTCACATGTCAGGCTGTCACTCCCTGCCATAAACGTTCCAACAGTTTCCCTTGGCCCCTAGAATCCATACTCCTGACTATAGCCCTAGAGACAGCGCCTGGCCTGGCCGCGTGACCTCCCTGAACTCATCTCCTGCCCTCACTGTGGCTTCCTTGTGCTTTTGCAAACAGGCTCAGTCCTGCCTTCGACTGCCAGGCCTTGACAAGCTGGGCGCTCCTTCTCAGGAAAAATGCCCCCTCCTGTTTTTGACCACTGTCGCTGAAGCAGCCGCTTCTCCCATAGGTGTCTCATGTCATCTCCATTTTATTTCCCTAGGAGACTTACCCCAACCTAAATGTATCTTGTGAATTTGTTTGTTTGCTTGTCGAGTGTCTGTCACCCCCGCTAGACTCCGGACAGGGCCTGGGCCAACCCGTTCGCTGCTGTCTCGGCCACATCTGGGACAGGACGTGGCCCGGCAGAGGTTCTAAACAAGTTATTTTTGAGGGAGCAAATGCCAAGCACGTAGCTCCAAGCTGACGCGTGTCTTCTGAACCCAGCTCTCTCCACTCTCAGGGTGAGTATCTTGCATAGGAAGAACTCAGGGTGAATAAAAATGTATCCTCCCCAGTGACTTTGTGCTCCAGCCGAAGTAAGAAGAGATTTGATTTGTATTAGTAATAATAAGAGAATCATCCCTCAAGCAGCATGCTGGCCTCAGTGGCCCCACCGGCTTGCTGTGTGGATCACTTTGGCTCTCAGGGCCGAGTTCTTCCTGTGTCAAATGAGGCACCAATACACACTACTTCGCTTCTAGATCCCAGAGAAATCTCTCCTCGCTACGCACCAGGAAAACTCAAACGGGAGACAACCAAGATTTCCAGGTATGGAAGTCAGCCCAAGAGCTTGCTTGGGGCCAGGCTCCCACAGCCCACACCCTGCAGGGAGACCAGCTGCGCTTGGTGGATGGAGTCCCTGCCCCAGGGGAACCCTCACTCCTCCCTGCAAAAGTCTCGAAATACTAGTGAGGAGGCTGCTGGAGCCAGGGAGGCTCGCAGCACTGGTTTGGCAAATAGAAAATGAATCCACATCCCTCACACAGCAACCCCACGCTGAGGTCTTGTTCCCACATCCGTTGCCCAGCACTGCTGCTCGGATCCCGGATCCCGCAGACTATAACTTACCCACAATTTTGCCGGCTACCGTGCGCCTCTCAGACAGCAGGGGGAGGTACACGGGGCCCAGCTGGTGAAGCCTTGCCCTTCCCTTAGCACAGCGTAGACTGGAGGTTGACGAAATCGAGCAGTGAGATAGTGATGGTGACCCACCCCCAGCAGGGCCCTGAGACAACTGATAAATCAGAAACACTGGTGAGTTCCCTTACTCCCCCTCTACCCAAAGGGTTGCACAATGGCAGCTCTTTCTTCTGACGGACCCACCTTCAGCTGCAAAAGATGAGGCCCCAGAAGGGCCACAGCTAGATGGGTGGGCAAAAGGCTAAAGTGTGTGGAGAGTGGAGAGTGGCATAAGAACCCCAGGCATTTCTCACTGGGGCTGGTGGAGGTCTTTATGGCTGTGCCGAAAGGTATGAGAAGCTGTCAGATCGGATGCTGCTCACTGTGCCATTTTAGGCGGTGTCATCTCTGCCTCAGTGGTCCCATCTATAGAATGGGGGTGTAGGACTACATGATCTCATGTAGGCAAGTGTCTTCTCCTTTCTGAACTCATTTCTCCAACTATGGAAGCATAGGCTTGGGAGCAGTAAAAACAGAATACACCGTGTCCACTGCACTTTGCTGAAAACAGAGTATTTCGGTAACTGAGACGTACCAATCCTCTTTCCACTCCCTTTCCCATTGACATTTCTCTTTGTTTTTCTTAAATTTGCCATTAATGGTTATATTCTTCAGCAATACATTTTTAAATATTGCATTTAGTTTGAAGTTTAAGTAAATGGAATCACACTATAAAAATAATGGCCCTGATCATTGGCTGTGTGACTTGAGACAAATTCCTTCCTCTCTCTGGGCCCTATTTTCCTGGTCTATAAAATGGGCTGAAGATGGGGGGTGATAAAAGGATGACCTTTGAGGCCCCTTCCTACTGCTGCATTAGTTTCTACACTGCAGGTGACCTCATGTTCCACACAGCCCCACGGCTTCTCTGTCCTGAGTGCTGGGCCTGAGGCCTCCCTCTTGGGCAAGTCAGTTCTTTCCCTGACCTTGTTGAGTGTGCTCCATTGTCCCTCAAGTCCCCCAACGTGAGGCTTCTGTCTGAACTCAGAACAAGCTTTTCGCCAGCCCCTGATGGCAAGTGGGACCAGCTCCATGAATCCCACTGGGAGGGATTCACCTTTCTCGGCCCAGTGAGTGACGCTCTCAGCCGTGCCCCAGAAACCAGGGCTGGACGAGTCAGTACTTGTCACCAGCAAGCTCCCTTCCTGAAACCTCGCCCTTCAACCCCCCCAGGGGACTGAGTACTTTGCAGTCCTTCTTCTCGGCAGTGGCAGAACCACCACACAGGGCCCCCCATCTCCGCTTTCCAGCCCAGTCCGGATGGTCCAAACCATAATAAGAAAACAATGTTGTAAAGAGGGAAGAGGTTTGCGGTCACACAGCTTGAGCCCTGCTCTGCCACTTGAGGGCTGTGCGGCCTTGGTAAGTGCCTTCCCCTCTCTGAGGTCCCGTTTGTGCTTCCTCCACGATGAGATTGTAATACCTACCACACAATTCTCAGCAGGTGCAGATGACAGTTTGGAAGCCCTCAGTGATTGCCTGGCATGCGTAGCCGCTCAGGACCTGCTGGCTCCCTTCCAGTTCTCCCATCCTGGTGATACCTATAGAGTAAGATGGGAAGAAGGTGCTCCCCTGCCCGTTCCTGTTCTAAAGGGGCATCCGCATTCCAGATTTAGAGCACCTGGGCTCCTAGCCATACACCCCAAAGCCAGACTGAACAACGCTAGTCATAGTTGTTTGGCCATAGCACACAGAACTGAGAACCTTAACTGAGTTAAGTTACAACGTGGACCCACCAGCATTGACTGAGTATCTGCGATGTGGCCGACTCTGTGATGCCCCTGGAGAGAGAAAGATGAATAAGAAAGTATAGCATCCCAATCCAAAGCTTGGTTTGGCTGAGTCATAAACGCTCTGTGTGGCACGGGGCAAGTTCATCACTTAAACTCTCTAGACCTCAGCTTCTAAGTCTGAATGTCTCATAGATATGGACGTAGCCGAGGGCCTGGTTCGTAGGAACTGTCAAAACCCAGGAAGTGTCAAGACTCGGGCACGCATGGAAAAGAAAATAAGACCCACATACCTATACACACAGGGAGATGCTTCTTGGGTAAAAGAAAGTAGACACAGGCAGTCCTCATTTTTCTAAGGACAATTAGTACTAGTGAAAGACTCTTAAAGAGAACCTCCTCAAAACAACAAATATTCATTGTAAATATTGAGGGAAAAAAGTTTGAGTGAGGTCATACCTTGAAAAACAAACTGAAAGCACGAAAGCACTCCTTTTTAAATCTCCTTTTAACAAAATGTCGGTTTTAATGTCAAATAAGCTCATTTTTTCAATTAAAAATAAGAATTATCAAGAATTGATTAGGATTTTGGGGGGAGGGGGTGAAATATTTTAGACAGAGTTCTATCCTAGTGCAAAGTAACATTCTTCATTTCGTGTTTGACTTTCACAGCACGACTAGATAGTGTCAGTCTGAGCAAGTATTTCAGAGCTTTATCAGTTTTCCCAAGGCCATCTTCTAGTCATTAGATGATAAAATTATTCTCTTTTGAAACACCTGGCATCTTTGTCGATTTTCTCTTCTTCAATTCTTAACTAGTGTAACTCTGCCAATTCTTCATTGTAGTTTAAATGTCAGTGGAGCCGTTTTCCAACAACGCTTTTGCTAACTTCATGAAATCCTGATCTGTTTCAAGATTTGCACTTTTTCTTTTCATCAATTTCCTTTGAATTTCCATTGCATCTTCAGACATTCACGACAACCAACAAGCTGAAGAAACCCAACAAAGCTCAGGTGAGATGAGTAAGGTCAGAAAATAGTGTTAATGAGGAGTAATACTTGAGTATAAACTAAATGGTTAAATGATTGGCTCATTAGTAAATATTTTAGTGTTAGGAAGACTTACTTCTCCACCAAACCTTACTGCACAGACTTGAGTAATGACTTAATTGCAAAATTCAGAGTAGCTGATAAGAATTTCCAAAGGAATTCAGAATAGCGAGCTTACTAGGTTGATTCTTTTTAAGTACGTATCCTAGATATTTTAACATGCACACTTAACAAAGTCTAAATCTCGATATCTTTGCTTTTCTTCTGAATAATGATAGTTTGATGGTGTTTGGATTGTGATTACCTTCCCAACTTAAATGCCATGGTTCATTATTTTAGTTCTATCTTGCTATTTTCAATCCATTTATATTTAATATAGCAACTGATACAGTTGGGCTTAATTCTACCACTTTGCCTTATGTTTTTTATTTGTCATTTCTTTTCTTCCTTTATTTTTCCTTTGCTATCTTTTTGGAAATTAAACAAATATTTCTATTCTATCTTTTTCTGATATTGGCTTTTGGCTTCACATTTTGCAACTACTTTTCAGTGGTGACCCCACAAGTTTCAATATGCATCTGTAGCCTGTATACAGGCTTAGCCATCCTAGTTTACTTTTAAGTTTGGACTTCTCCTGCTTCCTGAGCAACACAAGAACTTTGCAACAGGTGAACTCCATTGCTCCCTTTTTTTTAAAAAAAGATTTTATTTATTTATTTGACAGAAATAGAGACCGCCAGCAAGAGAGGGAACACAAGCAGGGGGAGTGGGAGAGGAAGAAGCAGGCTCATAGCGGAGGAGCCTGATGTGGGGCTCGATCCCATAACGCCGGGATCACGCCCTGAGCCGAAGGCAGACGCATAACCGCTGTGCCACCCAGGCGCCCCTCCATTGCTCCCTTTTTGCTTTTTGTGCTATTGTTGTTAAACATTTGACATCTCCATATGTTTTAAATCCCTCGAGGTATTATTAATATTGTCATTTTAAATAGTCAATATTCTTGCATATTTACCCACATATTTCCTTTGTAGTGTTCTCTAATCTTCTTACAATTTTGTGTTTCTGGCTGGAATCATTTTTACTTCAGTCTAAAGAACTTTCTTTGGTATATCTTCCCATACTGGTCTGATGGCTTTAAGTTTCTGTTGATTTTTAGTTTCCATTTGTCTGAAAATGTCTTTGTTTCATTGGCTGCAGGATTTTCTTGCTGTGTATATAAGAGTGGCAGTTTTGTGGGGGGTTTTTTATTTCAGCATTTTAAAGACATTTTCTAGAGTTCATTTATTTTTGTTGAAAAGTCAGGTAACAGACTTATTAATGTTTCTTTGAAGATAATTTCTTCCTTTTTTTCTCTGTGACTGCTCTTGAGAATTTCTCTTTGTCTTTGGTTTTCAACAGTTTGACTCTAAAGTGTGTGGGTGTGATTTTCTTTGTGTTTATTCTTCTTTGGGGTTTTGCTGGGTTTCTTGAATTGCTGAGTTGGTGTCTTTTCTCGGTTTTGAAACCCTTGATTATTGTCTTTCCAAATATTGCTTCTGCCCAATTTCTCCCCTTGCTTTTGGGACTCCAATTATGTGTATGTTAGACCTTTTACGATGACCTACATTATACGCATACTCTGTTGTTTCTTTGACGTTACTTTCTTTTTTCTCCTATTTTAGTTTAATTTTTATCTATTGCTCTATCTTTAAATTACTGATCTTATAGTCTGTTATGTCTTGTGTGCTGTTAAACCCATCCAGTAAGTTTGTACTTTTTTATTCATTCCAATTGTCGAAAGATAGTAGACTTTGGAAGGCTACATATTTTCATCCATTTTGCCCATCATTTCCTCTTTTTTTTTTTTTTTTTAACAAAGTGATCATAGTTCACATCCTTGGCACATGACCACAATATCTGGATCTTCTATGGATCATTTCTGTTGTTTGCTTCCTTTTTTCTTCCACTTCCAGCTGCTTCACAGTCTTCATAAATTTGACCGTATGCTGAACATTGTGTAGTAAAGAACTACAGAAGCTCCAGCAGATATATTCTACCAGAGAGAGTCCCCCTCTCCTGTATCAGGGAACAGGATGAAAGCCTGATTATCTCAGTCTAGTCAGCAATTGGGGTGTGTCCTGGGTGGGTTGCAATTTTTAACACACTGAATCCATCACACCTGGCTTGTCCTTGTTCCTTGGGTGTGGCCTTCCAAGGCTATTGAACGAGAGCCTAGATGGTCTCTCTCTCCTCAACCCTAAGAAGGGCAAAACAGTCACGCATTTATGTTGGGCTCTCTCCCCCTAGTGGAACTCTCTCTCCTAAATATCATGAGATTATGAGATTTTATTCCAACCTTCCATCCCAGCTTCCACGTTGCCTATGCTCCTTTAGCACTTGGCAGTGTCCAATGGGGGAAGACTGTCCTTCTATTTCTGGATCCTCTAGTGTTCAATCCATCATGCCAGTTTGCACAACTTCCCAAAGCTCTGCTAATTTCCATTTCCCTCAGTAGACTACCTCTCCTTGGGCCAAGGCCAGCCTCAACCCATGTCCAAAATCACAAATGTCCCCAGGGAAGAAAGCTATCAGCACTCATCAGCTTACCTAGGAAGGGCTGTTCTCTTTCTGCAATTTTGGTCCATTTAATCTTCTTTTGCATACTCTTTGATATGTTCAAAATTGTTGTTTTTGCAGCTTTTGGGGAGGGGGGAGGTAGTTGTACTGGGGAAGTTGCTTGCCATGATCTGCTGCATTCTTACCTGAAAATACTACTTTATCTTGTTATTTTCATGTGAACAAATTAAACATTATTAATTTATACGGTAATTTTAGTCAGATTTACCTTCATATTAGTCACATATTTGCTTAGTATTCTTTTGTGAATCTGAGACCTTCTGTCTGGGTTAATTTTCCTTCTGACTAAACTATATCTTTTAGAATTTCCTTTGGTAAGGATCTGTTGGTGATAAACTCTATTTTTGTCCAAAAATGTCTTTAGTTTGCTCTAATTCTTGAAATTAGTTTCTCCGGGGTATACATTTGCAGGTGGTCAATTACTTTCTCTTGACACACTGAAAATATCATTCACTATATACTGGCTTCCATTGTTACTGTTGAGAAGACAGCTGTTACCCTAATTGCTGTTTATTTGTAGATGATCTAACTTTTTGCTTTGACTGCTTTTAATATTTCTCTGTCATCAGTTGTGATGTAACCTACACCTTCTAGAATTTTGCTGTATACTATCTAAATGATCCTAAGCAGTGGCTCTGAGTTAGATCTTGCTCTATCCTCCATGTCTTTTAATTATACTTCATTTTCCCATTTTTGTCTTCCTAGCTTGCATTTTAGAAAATTCTTATTTGTATTTATCTGTTTTCTAATTCTGTCTTCAATTACGTCTGCTTTGTCATTTAACCTATCCATACCCATTCGTTGAGACTTTTAAAATTTTAGAATAATGTATTTTTCAATTCTATATGTTCCGTATGATTCTTTTTCAAATCTGGTAAGACATTTTTATAGTATCTTGTTACTTGCTCATATTTTCACACCTCTCTTAGTTTTTTAAACATAAACATTGTCATCTTACATTCTGTGTCTAATAGAAATTCTGATACCTGAAGCTTTGAAGATCTGATTTTGTTATCTATTATTCCTGCTGGCTCTCTTTCATAGTGCCTTGTTTCCTTGCATATTTTGTAATTTTTGAGGGTGCGCGTTCCTTGGAACTTTATCTTTGAGAATTATTTGAGGACTGTGTTAAATTTTCACTTCTCCAGAAAGGACTGTGTGCTTCTTCCAGTCACCTGGAAAAACTACTAATCCATGACCATTTTAAATAAAATTTTCTACTTGAGTTTTTCAGACCACAAACCCAAGTGAGGGCTAGCATAATGTTACAAATTTTCAAGAAAATGAGTCCCATTCCTTTCTCCACCTAACTCCAACATCAAAGTCAGGATAGGTAGACTTTGTGTGTTAATTCATTTCTTATTCCCATTATATCAAAGGTCTAGCCCTTTGAGGTTCAAGTTTTATGTGGACCCCACTAAGTTTACCTCCTGGTTTCTAAGCAGGGTTGCAGTTAACCTCAGGAGTTGGGAGTGGCCCATGAATGCATAACTCTTACAGCTCATTACATAAATGCAGCAGACCTGCTTTCAGAGTCACTGATTTCCAAGTTGCTCCAAGCTAAACCACCCTGTCCCTCTCTAGATAGGAGAATCCTGATGCTGGGACCTCTAGCATAGAGACAGGCTGGAGAAACTGGGCAGTGCGCTATGGAACTCATGGTGACTATGAGGGACAGGGTCCCTGCTTGGCTTCTGCACACCCCAAGGTAAGCCCCCCTGTCGCCACTCCAACTCTGACTGAGACAGTTGCCTTGTCATCAGAAGCTGTATTCACTGTAATGGAAAGAAATCTCGCCTGGGCTAAAAACGTATACACCTTATATGAGCCTCATCAATCTAGACTTTCATCCACAGTTTCAAATATGGAATTCCTGGGTTCTTTGTAAAATTTATTTATTTATTTATTTATTTATTTATTTATTTGATGTATGATTGACATACAGCATTATATTAATTTCGGGGGTACAGTATAATGATTTGACACATGTCTACACTGCAGATGATCAACACAGTAAGTCTAGCCACCATCCATCACCATAAAAAGTTATAAAAAATTGTTTTTCTTGTAATGAGAACTTTGAGGATCCACTCTCAGCAAGTTCCAAATGTGCACTACATTACTACTGGTTTAGTCACCACGCTGCACAGCTCATCCCCATGGCCTCTTCATTTCACAATGGAAGCCTGTACTTCCCGACCCCCTTTGACCATTTTGTCCACCCCCCGAATACCCACCTCCCTGGCAACCACCACTCTTCTCTGTGTCCATGTGTTCATTTGCTTTATTTCTTAGATTCTGCATAGAAGTGAGATTATATGGTATTATTTGTCTTTCTGTGACTTATTTCACTTAGCATAATACCCTCAACTTGGATATCCCTGGGTTCTAAATTTTTTAAAGAAAAAAAAAATGTTAGCACCAACCTTAGACCATGATAATGTTCTTGGCTAAGCAAACCTGCTCTGATTTAAGGAATTGACATTCATGCAAATAATTGATAAAATTGATTATCTGTCTCTTAACCATCTTGACAGTATACATAAGGAAACCGGGGATACTGGTGGCTGGTCTTCAGCTGCTGAAATCACTGAGCACTGCACTGAACTCTAGCATTTCTGAAAGTGTGTTCCTGGAACCATTAGACCATGTGGAGGGCCTCTGTGTTTAAATAAGCTTAAGAAATGTTACATACTTGAAACGTCTCTTGGAGATTCACCACATGCATTAGAATATTAAAGGTTCTGAGAAGTCCTACATTTGAAAAGCCTTTTTGATTCGATGTTTTCATCGTATCTGAAAATATTTGACCTCAAAAATATAAGGAACTTGGAACAATGATAATTCATTTTTTGGATAAAATTCACTTCTGACATAGGAATTTGTATTCCATCAATGAACACTGAAAATGTGGTTATATAGATATAAATAACATTTATTCCATAAATACTTGTTAAATGCCCACTGTGCCTGCAATTATGGGTCTACATCAGTGAAGAAAACAGATATGGCTTCTGTTTTGTTGAGTTTATAAGAGCATTAAGCTGTCATGGGAAGCATTAAGAAAGAAATATCAAGTGTTAGAACCCAGTTCCTTAAGCTGTTGACCATAGCCATGGAGCAGGCCCATGATCTGGGCAGTTGGCTGGGCAGTTGGCTATTATGTCTAGACTAGAAGCTCCAGAACTTACTGACATAATTGAACCACTCAGGAGAACCATGAGGAAGACTAAGCACAAACACACTTGGTTCTGGAACAGAAGAAAGCATTTATCTAGGAAAGGAAGTTCAGAGAAGACAAGTAAGCAAACTAGGTAGTTTTTAAGGCTAGCAGAATCACCAGTAGATCTGGGGAGTCTTCCCAAAATAAGCCTTATAACAATGTCTGATTCGTAGTTCAAGTCAGGTAAATATTAGCTGGAATGATGAAGACGGTGATGGTGGTGATGACGATGGTGTTGGTGATGATGTTGCTGATGACGGCAGTGATGGTCGAGGTGACAGTGATGGTAATGACGGTGGTGATGACAATGACAGTAATGATGGTGGTGACAGTAATGATGGTGATGACAGTAGTAGTAATCTTCAACTCTGTCCTATCACTTAAGACTGCGTTCAGTTGGTCACTAAGAACTGACCTGTGAGTCTACTTCTTAAATAACTCTTAAATATATCTTCTCATTTCTCTCTGAAATTCCATTACCTCCAAATAGGACTTGGTCCTTTCTCAACAGCCCTCTTTTTTTTTTTTTAAGATTTTCTTTATTTATTTGACAGAGAGAGAGAGAGAGAGCCAGCGAGAGAGGGAACACAAGCAGGGGGAAGAGGAAGAAGCAGCGGAGCAGGGAGCCCGATGCAGGGCTCGATCCCAGGACTCTGGGATCATGCCCTGAACCAGAGGCAGATGCTTAACGACTGAGCCACCCAGGTACCCCATCTCAACAGCCCTCTTATCTCATTTTCCTGCCTCTAACTTCCAGTCTACCAATCCATGCTCCACACTGCACCAATGTAATCACCCTGAAGCTTAAGTCTGACCGACAACCGGTTGCCAGGCCTCCAAGGCCTACCGCGAAGCTGCCTGGATGCTGTAGCTGGAATTCCAGGCTCTCCAGTGTCCCTACGCAGCCTTATCTCTTGCCCTCTCACATGCATCCCCTGCTCAGCTCCGCTCAGCCCTCTGTACCCCAGGCACACCCTGCACGTTGACATCATGCCGTTCTCCTCCTCCCCTTACTCGTCTTTTCTCCTTCTTGTCTTTTAGCAAAATATATACTCATCCTTCAGGGTCCCGCTCAACAGTCAGAGCTGGGGCTTTGACTGATCTCCACCCTGGAATGGACTACTATGTGCTTTTGCCTAGCCTCCTGCACGCTTTCTGCAGTTATCTGTCAGACCTTCACTAGAGCCATGTTGTCAGGCCTGTGTGTAGGTGGTTGTGTTTGGGTGTTCATGGTGAAAGCGGGGATGGACTGGAGGGGGAACCAGTCCTCCACTCCATAGATCAAGGACACTGCGTTCTCCCAGGCTTTAGGACGTTATTAAAATTAGAACCATTTGTCACAGGAGGTCTCGCTGCAGCATTAGACCCTGGGAGGGACCAGGGCACATCTCTTGGCCTCTGAAAGGAATTAATTCATTCATTCATCCATTGATTCCACAAATATTTATTAAGACTCTGCTGTGTCCCAGGCACCATGCTGGGGTTGGGGATATAGAGGTGAACAAAAAAGAGCAGAACCGAGTGCTTATTTTCATGGGATTTATGATCTGTTGCTCTACTAATTGGGGTAGAGGTGGACAACAATCAAGGAAACAAACCAGTGAGAAAATTGAGGGCGATGATAAGGGCCACAAAGGAAATAAACAGGGGTCATGAGAGGGGTAATGCAGGGGACGTGGAGAGCTGCTTTAAATGTGGAAATCCTGGAGAACTCCCTGAGGAGGTGGCACTTGTGCTCAGGTGTCAGTGACAGGAAGGGGCCAGCTATGTAAACATCTGGGGGAAGATGGAAGGCCCCTCAGACCAGGCAGAGAGAAGAGAAGGAGGGAAGCCATGGTTGGACCACAGTAAATGAGGGGGAGGGTGGTTGAAAAAGCAGATAAGAGGTGAGCAATGGCCAGCCATGCAGGGCCTTGTGGACCATGCTAAGGAGGTGGGGGTTTATTCTAAGCGCAAGGGGAGGGCTCTAGCAGGTTTTAAGTAAGAATGACCAGCTCCCATTGATGCTTTTCAAAGCTTGGCTGCGGGGAAGGAATTGCAGAGGGAAGAGTGTGGACCAGAGGCCATCAGGAGCTGTCCAGGCCAGGGCTGGTGCTGGAGAGGAGCAGGGGCCAGCACCTCCTTCCCTTCCCTGGAAACCCTGGCAGCGCTGGCGGCTCATGGTGAATGACATCATTCTCAGCTCTGGGCTGCTGGAGGTGCAGGGAATTCCTCCGAAGGGTGTGCTGAGGCCACACACCGGCACCAAGCTGTCAGCGAGTGCCTGAGGGAGAGCGAAGAAACGACCTCGAGGAGCACCTCCTGCGGCCCAGACACTGGACAGAACACCATAGGCACTTTCTGGATAACGCTCACAACAGCCCCGTGAGGGGGTAGAACACCTCTGCTTTGCAATGCATGCTAAAATCTTGAACAGGGAAGGATGCCTGGAAATCATGTGATCGCTCTCCTGTCTCAGAACTTGCGTGTATCTCTGGTTCTCATTAGTTATTAATCGTATCCTTAAATAAAACTCTTGCTACATTCCAGTCACTTTACGAATATTCTCATAACCACTGCATGAGGTAAGAACTATCATTATCCCCATTGAACAGGTGAGGAAAACTGAGACTCAGAGAGGCTAACTTGTCCAAGGTAACACTGAGCCAGGCTTTAAACCCAGGCAGTCTGCCCCGGAATCCACATTCTTTTTAACCCTATGTAATGCCACTTCCCCTCTGTGGTCCTTGAGCTAGAACCATAGAATGATCTTCCCGTACCTCCCCCCTGCCCCCAGCAGGCTAAAGCATGTCTTATACATATGGTGGTATTACAGAGTCGTGTGGTGGCACAGTTCCTGTCCTGGGGTTTGTGATGGTAAGGACACCTCATAGCATGACTGGCCTCTCTGGAAGGGGAGGTCGTTCCCAGTTATTATTCCTTATAAGTACGGGGAGGGCCTCTGACGAGAAGCCTGGAGTGAGAAGGTACATCTAAGATGTGTGTCTGGTTTAACCTTCTGTCTCCAGACTTCCCACCGTACCTAGAACGGAGGAAGTGCTCAGTAACCCTTGACGAGTGAGGGGATGGATAGATGAATGGTTGAACACAGGCTTACCCTTCTCATGAGGAAGTCTGGGAGGTCATTTTTACAGCGGACTCAGCATGTAGCACAACACAGGCGGGCAACATCTGGTTCTTGTCCTCACATTCCACGGTCTCTACCAGTGTGACGACGTCGAATGTTTGCAAGGGCACATCCTATCTACAGGGAGCAGCTGCTCCTTGGCTCCAGCCAGTCATTCAAGCCTGTGGCACTGCAGCCCAGTGAGGCCAGGTCTTCATGAAAATCAGATGCGTTCATGAGAACCTGAATATACAGACGTCATACACAGTTAACTGATTTTAAAAGGCTACATCCCAAAGAAAATACAGCTAAGGGCTAGCTCGACCAGTCTAGAATCAGTAGGAGGTGGGCCAGAGTGGACTCTGGCTGGTGATCACTAAGAATGATGAGAAGGTCCCGGAAGGCTCCGAGAGGAAGTTACATTCTGCGTGCTGGCTCCATCAGGTTCGTGGTGTGATCGGTGTTTATTTTCTGGTTGTCATCCCAGGATTTTCGTTTCATCTTGTCTAATGTTGTAGCCAAGCTTGGCCATTCTGCAGTGGAATCACAGGACGGATCTTGTGTGGGAGAAGGGGGCCAGCGGGATGGCAGAAGATGGCTGGATGAGTGTGAATCCCAACAAGCCGCGTCATCTTAGAGACCAAGTTCAGGGCTGACAGCCCAGTTACCCTTTCCCAGATGGAGCTTCACCACCCATAGCCAAACTCAAAGATGTGAGTTTTATTTTCCTAAATGAGAGAGATTTCTTGCAGGCACTCTTCCCAGTTGGGAAACTCTTTTCCTGTTCCATTCAATCCCTTCAGCTGCAGCCAGATCTTCCTGCAACTCTGTCTCTTTCCTGTGTTTTTCTCTTCTCTCCCACCCACTTCCTCCGCACCACCCAGAGCCCGCGTGGGGAAGGGGGCGGGGGGCAGCGTGCTCATCTTGGCTCCGTTTGGGGTGGACTTTTAATCCAGGCGTGTTGCCGACACCCAGCGCTGAGCATTTGCAGGTATTTCATTAAACCAGGGATTCCCAGGGGATTTGAGAAGCCGGCTGGCGGGCAATGGGCTCTATCTCCACATCTTATTTTGACAAGCGCTGTAATTATCCCTCGTTGCTGGCAGGCGGAGGCAGAATCACTTTCCTTCCCAGCCCCATCTTCTTAGAACAAGAGTACTCAGACTGCTCCATTGCTCTACCCATAAACAACCTACAGCCTAGGTCCACCAATTAGGCCGAGACTGAGCTCAGCCATGATTCCGGGTAATGCAGACGTGCCACTCAGCCTGATTATGAGCAGCAGCGGGGGTGACTTCAGAGCACCTGCTTCAGGCACTAGGGAACCTGCCCCCAAGGAAGGCCTTTTAGGGAGGAAGAATTGAGGTGGGAACCACACCCTCCAAAAGGGCGGAGCTTACCCCTCCCGGAGCCAGCATGTCTGGAGCACCTGCTATGTTCCTGTCTGGTGTTTCAGGCAACCTCAATAATCCTGCCAAGTCAGCATTATCATGCCCTATTATAGATAAGGAAACTGAGGCTTTGAGAAGAAAAGTCACACAGTCAGCTGTGGTGGCCTCAGGGCTCTAACCAAGGGCAAGCTGACCCCTCTGCTTCTGCTCTTTCTACTTTATGGCATTGTGTCCCAGGGATGACACATACCCCACCCCCATCCCCAGGCTCTGCCCCACATGACTATTGGGTAGCTGCTGGAAAGTTCTGGCCAAGTCAGGAGCAAATGCTTCCTCCTGAGGCATGCTGCCCAGTGGTTCTGTAGCGAGGTTGAAATCATCTGTGAAACAGGACTCAGAGTTCTCGTGAAATGAACTTGGATGGCGTTTTTGAAAGTCTCGGGAAAATTGAGAAGGCCTTAGTAATTGTAAAGAATTAAGTTACTGAGACTATGCCATAGTTCAGGGAGGACCAAGGAGACAAGGCAGGGGAGGTAGCTGCTGGGGAAAGGCTAAGGGGTTGGAAACACTACCCAAGCTCAGCCTGGCTTCCAGGTGCCCTGTGACCTGGCCTCATGCCCCAGCACCATGCAAGGCTGGGCCAGTGTAGACCAGCTTGCTAGGAACCTCTGACCCATTCCAGCAATGGTCGTAGCAACAGCTTGACTGGTATTGAGCTCAGAATACACAATATTTTGTGCTCAATAGCATTATGTATGTGAAACACATCAGTACACTTAATTTTCAAGGCACTAAGAAGCAAATGCTCTTATCCCCATTCGATGGATGAGCAAAAGGAGGTTCATCAAGCCACTTCCCTCAGGTCAACAGCAAAGAGGGGGGAGGCTCAAGTAGGCCTGCAGCTTGTCCAAACCACTGTGTTGTAAAACCTCCTTCCATGTGGGTTGAGTTCCAGGGGCCTCCAAACTCCAGAGCTTTTCTTGGAGGAGCTGCAAGGAACAGTTTGGGAGGTGATTGTGGGGAGGAAGGCCTCCGAGCTGCCGATCTTGGGAGATGCCTGGAGTCCCACACAGTGTGCTGTCCAGCCCCTGGCTTCACTGCCGGGTGGCCCCGCCCTCTAGAGCTCCTTCACGTGTTGTCTACACTTCCCTTCCTCTTGCTGGTCAGGGACCTGCTTCCCACAGATTGAGCCTTCTCCCCAGGCAAAGATGGGAGGAGGGGGGCTGGTGTCAGCAGGAAGAGGGACGGAGGGTGGGAGGGGAGACACGGGGTGCGCAGCAGATGGGCCCGGAAGCAGGCTGGAGCCAGCTGCCCGGCTCTGGCAGTCTGAAGCATCTTTTCTGATTGTCTCCATTCAGCCCCATCTGCAGATGACTCGTTTTATGAGAGAGGCCCTGGGCATTTGTTCCAGGATCTGAGCTGTGATTAGCAAAGGCTCTTGGGGGACCCCACTCCTCAATGTAGCAGAATGCTTCTAGATCCTCATCTTGCTCCAGCTGCCATAGAGGGGAATTCTTGCTGATCTGCAGCCTGGATTCCAGTTGCTGAGGTTGCCTGTTAAAAATGTCCTGGGCTGGGGCGCCTGGGTGGCGCAGTCATTAAGCGTCTGCCTTCGGCTCAGGGCGTGATTCCGGCGTTCTGGGATCGAGCCCCACATCAGGGTCCTCCGCTAGGAGCCTGCTTCTTCCTCTCCCACTCCCCCTACTTGTGTTCCCTCTCTCACTGGCTGTCTCTCTCTCTGTCAAATAAATAAATAAAATCTTTAAAAAAAAAAAAAAGTCCTGGGTCATCCTGCCTCAGGAGTTAGGTGGACCTGGGTTTATATCCCAGGGTTTCTATATACCAGTTGTGTGACCTTGAACAGGTCCCTCTACCTCCCTGGAGAGGCAGTGGAGTGTAGAGGTTAAGTGCATAGACTCCAGAGCCAAGACTGCCAAAGCTCCCATCCCAGCTCCAGTGTGTAATTGCCTTGCTAGCTGTGTGACCTTGGCCAAGTGACTCAGCACCCCTGGGCCTGTCTCTTGAGCTGTAAAATAGGATTCCACAGGTGTCCACCTCCTTGTAGGGTGGTCAAAAAGATGAAGCAAACTCATGCATTGAAAGGACTTGGCACATTTCAAGTGCTGTCAGTTATTAGCCCCTATAAGGGCATGGCAAATATTTTCTGGAATGAATATGGATAAACTTCAGTCAACAGCTTTCTCTCCCAAAGATATGTCCATCATGAAAGCATCTCAAAGAGGTGTAACCGGGAGGGGTGGCAACAGGCAGCTGTTCTGGTGCCCATGCCTTCTTTCCCTTACCTCCTCCTCTCCTGCCTCCCTCTGGCATTCTTCATGCAGCACATGCCAGAAGCACTTACTGAGGCCCCTGCTGTGGGCCCAACTTTGTGCTTGAGGTTAGGCATTTAGCAGTGAACAATGTAGGCCCTGTCCTCTTAGGGACAATTACAGGGCTACAAAATAGTGCTGGTGGAGATCAGGGAAGGCTTCCTTGTGAACATAGTATCTGAGCCATATGACCATTCGAAGGAAGAGCCTTTTCAGGCAGACGGAGCCGCCTGTGCAAAGGCCCTGAGGTGGGGACAGGTTTGAGGAACAAGAGGGAGGCCAGAGCAGCTGGACTGGGGTAAAGGAGAAAAATGGACAGAAATAAAGTTGAGGGGCGCCTGGGTGGCTCAGTTGTTAAGCGTCTGCCTTCGGCTCAGGGCATGATCCCAGAGTCCTGGGATCAAGCCCCACGTCAGGCTCCCTGTTCAGTGGCAAGCCTGCTTGTCCCTCTCCCTCTGCCCCTGCCTGTGTTCCCTTTCTCACTGTCTGTCTCTCTCTCTCTCTGTCAAATAAATAAATAAAATCTTTAAAAAAAAGAAGAAAGAAATAAAGATGAGGAAGAGCCAGGGATCACATTGTAGAGGGCTCTGCAGTCACAGTGAGAAACTTGGGCTTCGTCTGAATTTTCTAGCATAAAGTTGTTATGAAGGTTAGGTGAGAGGCGACAGGTAAAGTATTTGGAACAGCATCTAGCATGTTGGTGCCTTAAATGATTGTTAGCCTTTATTACAGCTACTCTTCATCTTCCCACACTTGGTACTGAGGCTGTCGCTAGTCTACCAGCACATTATAGACATTCTGACCTAGGAAAGAGCACTGTACTTCAAGTTACACGGGCTTGGGCAACAAGTCTCATTTCTGCCCCTTCTTGGCTGTGTGCCTTAGCCAAGCCCTGTTTCTTCCCTAGCTTTTATAAAATGACTGCATCACATCCCTTGCCCAGGTGGCTGTGACTGTGAACTTGAAAGTAAAGAACTAAGGTCAAAGATGCTCATTATTTAAACTGCTCTTGCCATCTAAATCAGAAGGTTCAAGCTGGCTGGGGCCTCAGGGAAAAATCCCTTCCCGCTGCATCATTGGACACCGAGCTCACCGGTAGAAAAAGGTCAGAGCGAGGTGGGAGTGGATAGAGTGACTCCATCCAAGGTCTCAGGAGGTCTCTCAGTGTGATCTCGACTGTGCTGTCAGGGAAGCTGTCAATCCAGTAGCTTGTGCAGCTCCTGGGACCAACTGCATATGACCCTGGGTGCTGCCATCCAGCACACCTGTGCATTTTCTAGAAAGAGGCAGCCGAGTGCTGATTCAGGGAAACCCTAATGGTCCCCAAGTCTATTATTATGTTTTAATGAGCTGGAAAAGCACAAACAAAAATCCTTAAGGGTTTCGGCTGTGACACACAAACCTAATAAAATAAAACAAAGTGCTTGTAAACCCAACCCACAAATTGCAGATTGACGTATGAGGCTGTATCTTGTTAGCCCCTAATAAGCTGTGTGACCTTAAATAAGTCTCATCTCCTCCCAGGGCCTCAGTTTCTCCATCTGTAAAATACAAGGATGAAAAAAGACAATGATGCCTATGTCGTCTTCCATCCCAGACAGACTTTGATTCTAAATATTTCCTAGTGCAAGCCTCGCCTGGGCTACCCAGTATCCTTCTTTGGCCCCTTGTCTGATCTGCTCTTGAGGATTGTCTTCCCAATCCCAGTTTAAATATCACTCCTCAAGGCAGCATCCCCCATCCCTCTACACAGAATTAATTCCTCTCTCTGACCACATAAACTCCTTTTACAGGTTTGGCAGAGGTAGAGATAAATGAATTAATCTCACAATTCTACGTCTGCAGTCTCAGAGCATTGTTTATATCATTCTTATTTCAGCTATCACAATAAACCCGCAGTTACTTGCATCTATGTCAAATTACCAACAAAGCAGGAACACCTATTATTTATTTTTGTCCTCCTCCCCAATACTTAGCATAGGAACTGTTTGCCAACATGTCATAGTTCCTCAGACTTCATAACTTCACACCTTTTCTGTCTCCTACTTGGGATGGCCCTATCTTCTCCTTGGCGTGTAGGCAGACTCCTATTCATCCTTCGAAGTCCAACCCCAAAATCCCCTCCTCTGTTGAACTCTGTCTTCTCCAGGTTAGGTCTTACTTTGGAGTCTTTCATACCCATCCCGCTTCTACTGTCCTGGAGATCGTGTGCTGCCAAAGCCCGTTTACTGTCAGTGCTCCCCTCCAGGCTGGGAATCCTCAAAGAAGTCTCCCTGGACATCTTACCTCTGCATCTCCAGTGTTCTTGGCCAGGATCCATGAGGGCTTTGGTGCATGCAAGTTAGGGAAACTGAACTCAGTGGCCTGACAATTTTAAGGCTATAAAAACAGATGTGTCAGGGTTCTAAATAAAGCCACTTCCGTGTGGACAGATGCCCACAACCGAGCAAGACCTCACAGTTTTAGACATCTCATCCCGAGCTCTAGACAGCATCTTGTTTGCCATTCCAGCCCCCCTGACCATCTTTCTCACACCTTCAGTTCTCTCCTGCTTTATCCCTCATCCATATGAATAAGGCCAACAGCGTCTGTCAGGGGACATTCAGCTACATTGTCACTGTTCTGTTTCTCAAGTTGGGGGTATGGGTAGTTCATAGATGATGTTCAGTGGTATGGTTTGCAACATAGACATGTATGACATGTGTTCATTCTGTGTAAATCAACTGCTTTGCAAGAAAAAAATTATGAGACGAAATTTTAAAATTGATAAATAATGCCAGTGGTCAGGGTAAAACAGTTTCCAGAAGTTCCCTAAAGCTTTCTGTGGAGCCAAGAGAGGCCAAGTTTTCAGGGTAGTAAGCTCTCGGGGGCAGGCAGAGCTCATTAAGCCAACCATCACCCACACTCCAGCTCCCCTTCTCAGCCTCCGGGCCTGCTGCAGAGAACATCTTAAGAGAATTCTCTGTTCTCTTCTCAGTGACTTGACCCAGTGAGCTGTACGTGCCCCAGCACGGGTTACCCCAGCGTGGATCTTGGCTGAAAGCATAAAAGCATTAGGTCAGACTTCAGATCTGATCAAGGGAGAGAACCAGAACATCTGGACAGGTGCACTGGCTTGTGGCAAAACTCTGGAAAACACGACACTCGGGCTTTATGCTCAACTTTGCCTGGGATATGGCATCTCACCCTGTGACCTTGGGCCTCATGAGGACAGTGGGACTCCCCCTGGCACACAGCCCAGTGTTGGGAATTTGCTGAGTCTCCCCTCCCAGGACCACCTCATGTTGGCCAGTAGTTGCATCTCCCCACCACCCTATCCCCAGGGATCAGGTGATCCAATCTTGGGAGCAGGAGTGGGAGGCTAGCAGCTTGTGTAAGTCTCAGAGATTTCCAGAGTTTTCAGGATTGTCTAGTAAGAAACATTGCCTTTAGAGATTAATGCTTCTTGGACATTATCTCTTTCTCTTCTCTCTGTTAGTTTCTCTCTGTCCCTCTCTGCATATGTTTGTGTCTTTTTCTGTCTCCTTCTGCCTTGCTCTGTCTTTGTCTATCTCTTTCTGTCCTAAGCTGTCTCTTGTCTGCACCTCGTTTCCTTTGATCTGTGATGCTCTTTCTCTCAGTGGTTTTCATTCCTGCTCTTCCCTCTTCATCGGTTTCAGCTCTCTCCCTTCCTTCCTACCCCTCTCTCTGCTTCCACCTTGACCTCTCCTGCTCCTTTTCCCCTGCTTCTCCCTCTCTACTGGTCTCTCTCTATTTCTATCTCTAACTGTGCATCCTTTTCATTAGGAGAGATCCCTTCCAGGGCCCAGTGGCCAGGCCAAGCACCCTATACAAGACAGACATTCCTGCTGCCCAGCAGGCAGGAGCCCAGCCTCCTGGCTGGAACGTGGCATCTGCAATGTTTGTTTCCACTTACCAAAGGGCATCTGTAATTAATGTGGGCAGTGATTAAGGAGCTGGAGATGTATTTATGCTCCTCTCGGGCTGCGATGAAACACCCATAACATTTAATGTGGTGCATTGACATTTAAATGTCAATTAAAAAGTCCCTGTTCTGCTTGGCTGGCCCCTAGATCCTCAGATGAACGTTGCCCTCCCGCCTGCACCGCCAGCCCCACTGGGGGCTATTGGAGTGAGGATGACATGGCAGCCACAGTGACCATGACAATAGGGGTGAGCAGACTCTGAATGGGCTGAGGTGGCTATGAGAGCAGTGCAGGCAGGAAGGACCTCTTGAAAAGAAGCAGGGAGCAGGCTGGGGCCAGGCCAGGAGCAGGGCCGTGCAGAAGGTGGACGGAAGCAGGTGTATGAAGGAAACTCATGGGAGGCAAGATCAGAGGCAGCATTTGCCTTCCTCAGCTTGTGTCCCTGTCCCTTCAGAGCATTGCCTAAAGCTCACCTGTGCACTTATCCCATAGGCGCAAAGTCTCTGCCTCTGGGGCTGATCACCCTTCACTAGACTGGCAGGAACCCATGTGTGATTCATCTCCCACTGCCATCGTGTTTGGTGCACACAGTGGGTACACTAGAATTGTCCATTCAGTTCAGTGTGGTACTTATTTATTGAGTTCCCACTGGGTGGGAGGCCTTACTCTAGGAACCAAGGCCACAAATGATTAGGACTCAGACCTGGCCCCAAGGAGTGTATTATGCTTTCGGAGACAAATAGAAAAAGCAAATGCTAAGCTAGATGGATGCAAAGAGGACAGGCAGCTGGCCCAGCAAGGATAACAAGAGGAGCTTCCTGGGAAACCTCAAATAAAGCTGAGACCCTAAGAGCAAACATGCATTTGCAAGGCCAATCAGAGGCAGAGGGAATTCTAGGCAGAGGGCCCAACACTAATGTGGAGGTAGGGGTGAGCCTAGGAGTGCTGGGTGACAAGGGATAAATGAGTGGTCAATGACATGGACATAACAGCTTCATTGTGAAATCTGTGCCCAGGGACCATGTGACTATTGGGGTTCTGCCACCAGCACATGGGCCCTGTGAAAGCAGGGACCTCACCTATCTATTCACTTCTGTATACCCAGTGGTGGGAAGAACGCTTGATGCATAGCAGAGACTTGATAAACATCTGGTGGATGTCTTCTCTGGCCTCCCTTCCCTTGTCCAGTTCCAAAGTCCAGTGGGTCCCTGCAAGTGCATTTATTTTGCAAGAACACTTTTCAAAGCCTGGCATCCTATGGGTACTCCATTCCCTTATTCCTCGCATGCTGTCTTTCAGCCCCTGAGCTGCTGGGTCTGAGAACAACATGCTCCATTTTCTCTAGAGTCCTTTCAACAAGGAGCAAATTTGCATTTAAACTTTCCTGGAATTGTAGTACAGGGAAATATGTCTTCTTGAGCCCAGGGCTCTAAGCTGTAGGTAGAGAATGAAACACAGCAAATGGGCCATCTGCCCAGAATGAGGTTCAGGCCCTGGAATAACACATGGGACCTGGTCTAGTCCTGTGGCTCCCTGTAGTCCCTGGCCCCAAGGCAGTGTCCATCTTCTCCTCCACTCTGGAAGGGGAGCCCAGGGCCTGAGCCACCACATTTTTAGACTGTTGGTTTGGTTTCCAGAGGCATTTCTCACCCCACCCACACCCGTCCACACCCAGATCGAGTTCCCTCATATCTGTCCTTTCAGTCTTGGGCAAGGCTGGAGATTTGCTAGGAGAGCCTATGAAACCCAGAACTTCCCTATCATCCATCCACCAATCTGTCATTTACTCATCCCTATTCTTGGTCAGAAGCCTCCCCTGGAGCACAAGTGACTATCTTGCCTGTTGATTTAGCAGGTGCTGCTGCTCTCCGCCTTGGCTGGGGCACAGTTTACACTGCCCAGCCATACAGGCACAGCGGGGGAAGAAACGAGTCTAGTGAGTGTTCTGACGGTGGATCAATCAGTTGCTCAGTTTATTGGTATTACAGCCCAGTGGCAGCTATTGACGGAACTGCATGGAGTGGTACGCCGAGCCTGCTGGACACAAGCTCACAGTCCTGCATTCAATCTGTATAGCCCTGACATCACCTGCCCGAGTACTGAGCTTTCTTTCCTGTTCTTCTCCAGATACCTCACAGTCTGGCCTGAGTTTTCTAAGGCAGGGGGATCTGCACTAAATATTTGGCATAAGTGATACAGTTAAAGTCTTCCTTAGTCTCCTTCTTTCCTATACCTTACCTGCAGAGGAATGCAAAGGCACATGCACACAATTTACAAGTGGAGGTTTTAGGATTTGGGACATATTCAGGAAGGTTCCTATCTCAATACATCCCCGCCTCCAAACACTGTTCTTGTACACACGTGCGCGTGCGCACACACACACACACATGCACAATCCCCAGCTAAGCTACCCTGCATCCTCCTTCCTCCATTGCCATGTCACAGTACACTATGAACATACCAAGGAGTAGATACACAAGAAAGGTCTGCAGAATCTTCAACAGAGATCATTATTACACTGAGGAGCCCACACCCCAAGGGTACACAAATGGTTATCACAGCTACGGAAGGAAACCGTTGGCCTTCCATTGATAATTTTGTATTTTATCACTTTTAATTGCTATAGTCATGCATGTTTGATAAGGTACTTTGTATAATAACAAAGTTGTTGATGCTAATAATATATTAAAAACTATACTCATGCTCTGGAAGTGTTCAAAAATTGTAGCTCCATACTTTTCTTGTTTTCTGATTACCTCACCCCTGCTCAGATATTCTTAAATGTCCCCAAGGGTCCTGGAGGGTAAATGGCGAACAACACTTAATTGAACAACGTCTTTCCTCTGTCTTTCCATTTGGTCTGCTTTGGTAGCAGAGGAAGTGAGGGGAGGTGGTGCTGACCATGGTGCTGAACCAGCATTGCCTGCAGGGTGAATGGCAGGAGGCACAGGTAAAAATGCAGATTCCTGGATTCTCCTACCCTCCCAAGCCTACTGAACCACTCTCTTCAGAGATGCAGACTATAAGTCTGTACCTTTAAAGGCACCTCCCGTAGTTGCTCAACCTGGCATAGGCACCCCTGGGCTAGGGCATAGTGTTACTCTTCACCACGGGATGCAACGGACCTTTGTTCACCCTCACCCAGAAGCCTGCATGTGGTTTTTTGTCTTTACCAGACTTTTTTCCTGTTTACAGTCTTTCAGCACAGACCAGTTTTATAGATGATTTTCCTCCTTTGCAAAATCTATCCATTTTCATTCATTCATTCAGTAACTGTTTTTGCCGGTCACACTTACTATTTTATTTTCATTTGGCAGATACAGAAACTGAGGCTGAGAGAGGTTTGTTTCTGACAGACTTAGCTTGTAAGAAATAGATTCAGAAACATAAACCAAGTTACCTGGCTCCAAATTCTGTGACCTTTTAGCTTTACTTCAGGACATTTGAATGAAATGGCCACCAGGTAAGAGCTCCGTGTGTAGAGTGTATTGTGCCCCTCGGCCTTTCTTCCTTTCCCCTTCTAATCCCCCACCCCCAAGTGCAGGCTGCAGAGAAAATTAACATTCAGGGCACGTTCTGCTCCCTCCTGATTCCCATGGAGAGAACACAGCCTCTGCCTGCCAATTAGTGACGTTCGGATCTTTATTAAAGATGGGGACAGCACGTTCCAGTTATGCAAACGCCCTTGTCTGGGAGCAGCCACAGACCAGCACGCCAGCCCTCCTGCTCTCCACAGAGCCACCACGGAGGTGTCTTGGCACCCCAGTGCTGCTTTAATCAATGGTTGAATCAATAACTATTTATTAAACCTTCTCTGAGGTGCTGCAGGAAGCATAGGGACATGTACCACTTCTGCCTACAAGAACCTGGAGCCCAGTGGAGAGTATGGCCAGAGAGGGGGGCAGATCTTACAAAGGCCTTTTGCTGTTTTTGAAACACTCATGGTTTCCATTTATTACCCCCCCCAAAATAGGTAAGGAAAAGAATTGACATTTGATAAGTCTTGCGTGCCGGGCACTGTGAGGCACTTTACATATATTGTCTCATTCAAATCCATTAATTTTATATGGAGAGCAATATGCTATTTGTTTCAAAACATGTGTTCTAACTAAGGAAAATTAAGATTGTAATCCTGGCCCTGCCACTTTCTCCCTGTGAGACTTTGTGTCTTCAAATTCTTCATCTGCAAAATGGGAGGAAATAATATCTGTCTTCTAGGATTGTTGGGAGGAGTAATTAGATAATATGTTTAAATTCAAGGCCTCATCTTCATGCAAACAGTAAAGTGTTATGATGCCTAATATGTAAGAAGATGACAAAAGTGAGACAAATGCAGGACATATTTTAGCAATAATATCTGTAGATGGATGGATTCTAAAAGAGGACAATTGTGGGAGGAGACTTGTCTTCTAATTATGTGCTATTATGTATTCTCATTTTAACTTTTAAAGGAAAGGGGAAAGATTGCGTTAAACTGAGCCTCCAAGAGATTCAGTGACTGGGCCAAAGTCATACAATGACTGGAGGGACTAAGACAGGGCTTGGAATGGTCTGTTTGCAATACCCACGCTCTCCCCCAACACCATGCTGCCTCACTTGGGAAACAGATCTGCAATGGTTCAGAGACCTCATAGTCTACATTGGTGCATGGACCAGTGTTGATTTCTCTCTTGGAGACTGAACCAGTGAAGAAGGCTTGGATCAAAGCAAAAAAATAAGGCAGAGAAGGGGGAGGATGGAGGTTAAATGGGTCCCTGATTGTCAGAGGCAATGCTGTTAAGAGTGGAGCACCATGAAATTAATGACCCACCCAAAGCACCTGAGAAATAGAACTCGTTATTAAAATGCAAAATCATAAACCGGGAGGAGGAAAACAAGCACAAAGAATCAGGAAGAAGGAAGCTCTGGCGTGGAGTATAGAGAACAGAAAATCTGTGGCAAACTGCTGGCTATTCAGAAGAATAATCTGATTCTGGAGGGCAGGGGTTTGTAGCTTGGGCAGTGGGAATACTTGTTACCTAGAAGAGCTGGAAACAGAAGTGCAGAAGTCCCAGTTGTTGCAGACAATGGAATCCAGGTCAGTGCCTGGGGTGCAGGGCCAGGCACTCAGGTGAGAGGCCCTGGTTTTCAACGTAGAAGGATTTTACCCCTGAGAACGTTTGAGAATATCTGGAAGCATGTTTGATTGTCACAGCTGTGGTGGGGGGAGGGCTACCGATATCTAGAGAGTAGAGACCAGGTGTGCGGCTAAACACCCTACAGCGCAACGGGACAGCCTTCTACCACAAAGAATTACCCAGTCCCAGGATGCCTGGGTGGCTCAGTCGGTTAAGCATCTGCCTTTGGCTCAGGTCAGGATGCCAGGGTCCTGGGATCGAGTCCCACATCAGGGTCCTTGCTCAGTGGGGAAGCCTGCTTCTCTGTCTGCCTGCTGCTCCCCCTGCTTGTGCTCTCTCTCTCTCTCTCTCTGATAAATAAGTAAATAAAATCTTAAAAAAAAAAAAGAATTATCCAGTCCCAAATGCCCAAAGTAGAGAAACCATGGTCTAAGGGATGGGAAGAAGTAGGATAGAGGAGAAGAGGGTGTTAGAGGCCAAATCAAACATCAGATGGGAAGTCAGGAGGAAAAGAGATCAGACCAGAGATTGAGCTAAGAGGACACAAGGAGGTTAAGTGATCAATCAGATTAGGAGATCATACAGGAGGTCAGGCAAGAAGGCAGAAAGGTACAGGAATTTCCAAGCTCAGACAGAAGGTCAGGATTTAATCGTCAAAGAAGCAAAGATCATGAAGCATTGGGAGAGGGCAGTGGAGGCCAGAGCCAGGAGGAAAGGCTGTCGACAAGGAGCCACCTTAGTCTAGGTTTGGATGGGAAGTGAGCATGGGGGCTGTGGGTCAAGGCAATGGGATTCTGGACAAAAGTTTCAATAAAGCCAAGAGGCCTGAGAGGTGGGATCGAAATTCCATCCTGGACCCTAAAAGTCAAGGGCAGGTTGCTGGTTGAAGGTGACCTGCAATGGCTGAAAGCAGGGTAGAAGGGAGGAGGCCACAGGTACCAGAGGGAGAGTTCTCGAGGAAAGCATAAACCTGACCAAGAATTTGCAAGCAGGAGAATGCAAACCATGCAGAAAAACTGGTGGTGGAGGCAGCTGCCCACGCCACACGTCCCGCTCTGGCCACAGAAACACTTACTGCAGGCTGCAGGCGGAGTCTCACTGAAGAGCTGCCCCGGGCCTGGGGTGGGGTTTGCAGCCAGGGTCAAGGCGGCCCTGGTGTGTAGAGCATGGGCCCTGATGTCAGACCCAGGTGGGTCCAAACCCCTGTTCTGACACCTTCTGCATGTGCAGCCTCTGGCAGGCCACTGCCCCTCTCTGAACCTAGTGCCTTCATCTGTAAAATAGAAGCCGTGAAGGGGATCACCATTGTGGATTACCCGAACTGTAGAGGTCGTGGCTGTTATTACTGGAACACGATTCCGTCACTGGTGTTTCTGAACACTTAAGTACATATCTGTTGTACGGAATCGTTCATTCACTCAACAAACATTTCCGGCAGTTGGTCTGTCCCAAACATGTGCTGAATGCTGAAATTGCTGGAGGAACAGAGATTGAATTCTGGTCTGTGTTTACAACACTCCTGAGGTTTGAAAGAGATTTGAAAGTTCATAAATGCCCTCCTTAGGCTTGAGTGTGCTGTACAACATCCCTCGTAAGTGGCCTCAGCTCACACACTTCTAGTGGTGACCAGCTCACCAGGGCCACACGCACGTGACTCCTTTCCCAGAGTACCGCAGCTGGAGGATGCGCACCTCTGTGGAGCTGAAGTCTCCTCGGTCCTGGCTCTTTCCCTGAAACTGCCCAGGCTTGCTTGTTTCCTCTGCCATGTTGCGTCCCATTTGGAAATCCCAGTGACTAACCCACTCAGCCTCCTCTACATCAGGATGGCTTTTAGCCTCTGTGCACTATTGAGTCGCCCTCCCCAGAATGGGCTCTAGTGTATCCCTTCCCTCTTGAGGTGGAAAGCAGCCAATTGCTGCAACCCTGTGACCCTTCCACCAACAGCCATGGCTTCCCAGGGGTCTGGGGTGACCTCAGAAACATAGAGATAGAGCTCTTTCGAGGTAACGTGGAACATTCCCAAAATTGAGAGAACAAATCGACTTCTCTGGTTCTCTCTAAGGAGCCCATGGTGACCCAGTTGACTGAGCTCCCCGAAATCTGCCCCGTTGCACAGCAGGAGAGGAACGTTCACTGACTAGGTCTTCTAACCATGAACTCTTCTTGCCACTCTTGGCAGACGTTCTGTGCCCTCCCAGACTTTCCTCTGGGAAGCCTCAAGCCCACGGTTAGCTTTGTGAAGCTTATTTTAAGCAAGACAGGAAGTTGTCCTCAGTGAACTTAGACTCCAGCGGAGTAATCAAGATTCAGTGAAAGGGAGGGAATTAACATGGAGAGAGGCTTAGAATGAGCTGCCTTCACAGAAAGAGGGAAACATCAGACATTTGCTATCTAACCACTGGTGCTGTTCTCTCCAAAGAGAACTAACTGCCATGGACAGGGACAGAGAAGAATCCAGGGTCCCCTCCTTTCTGCAGCATTTTCTTGTTTCTGCTTTATGGTCCACAACGGGTGTGGGACCCAACTGACCCAGTGTAGATTTCAGCCCTTCCAGTAACTGGCTGAGTGATACCAGAAAAGTCACCTCATCTCTCTGAGCCTCTGTTTTCTACACAGTTAGGAAAAAATATATTCCCTTAGAAGATCATTGGGAAAATTCACACGGGCTTGACTTATATACCTAAGAAATGGTAGCTCCTAGAGTCTTCTTTTTATCATTATTTTCATGATAATAATGTTAATTATGACTGTTATTCAAGACCACAAACAGGAAGAATGAGAATCTCATCTCTTTTTCTTTCTATGCTTTTCCCCCTTGAAGAATGCATACCAGTTCATCTTTCCTCAGTTCCATTCATTCTCTCTCTCTCTCTCTTTCTCTTTCATTCTCTCTCTCTCTCCTTTTCAGTGCCCCAATAGGTTCCTGAGAGGGCTGGAAACTGGGATTGTAAACTGCCAGATCTCATGCCTTGCTCTCATTCCTCTCTCCAAAATCTTATCAAATATTAAAAGCTGTGAAATAGGAGGCAGGTTTTTAATCATTTTAATCACAGCATTTTTCAGCCTGCTCAAAAGGGCTCGAAGGAATCGATTCAGAAGTGGTAATTATCCTTGCAGCCCTGTGCCAGGCTCCAGGTCAGCACTGGAGCCCCAGCGACAGATGGCAGGCACTGGGGAGGGCTCCTCCCAGGTGGGGGCACCGAATAGGAGATGCCTCATGGGAGGAAGTAAAGCTAAGTCATCCCAGGTTAGGCATCAGGTTTTAAAATGCACACCAAAATCAATTGAAAATCAGCTTACTTTTATTACATTCTCCTTAAGTGCCAGATGCTTTTAGCCTCATTTATCCCCCATAGCAAGTCATGGAGATATTTACCAGTATCCCAATTGGTAAGTGAGGAAAAGGAGGCTACAGAATGGAAAGTAGTGTCCCAAGGCCCATCAGAGAGTGGCACGGCCACATAGGTCCAGCTCTGAAGCCTACACTGTGTCCTCTGTGCCCAGATCACCCCTGTGTTCAGGAGACTGATGCAAAGATGTTGGAGGGGCTGCTACCCTAGATACTCAGCCTCCCTTTACCAGCTTGCACTGTCTATCTGGTCTGCTCACCTCCCCCTCCTCCCCTGCATGGTTATTTTATGGGCTCTGGCTGACTCTTGCTCTCCCCTGGCTACTGGGATTTATCCCTGCATTTCAGGCCCCCCAGTGAACCACTAACACTTTCCAACAGCCTGTGCACCACATTCCAGCTGTTGCTTCCTTCACTGGCCTGATTCCTGGACAATCCCCCCAACCTGTTCACCTCTGTGCTGCACACTCCAGAAAGACCTAGCTTCCCCCAGTTCTCAGATACCTTCCTGCCTTTGCACATGCTTTTCCCATGCCTGGAACAGCTCGCTCTGTCTCACCTTCCAGGTCTCAGCTGAAACATCAGTCCTTCCTGGAAAGATTGCTGATTCCTAATTAGGTGTTCCCCCCTAATTGATACTGCTATGGCTTTCCTCCTATTATACCAGCCAGCCCTTTGTTGGGATGGCCTGTTTGCATGGTTGGGATTCCTTTGGCTGACCAGGCTGAAAGGGGACAGGAGGCAAGTCTGCCTGGGTCGCCACTATAGTCCACTGCCAAGCATGGCGTGCCCAGTGCAAAGCAGGTGCTCAGTAGACTTTAGCTGAGTGACTTATGGAAATAATGAGACTGCGTTTAAAGGTGGGATTTCTGGAGGTTTAAGGAATCAAGCAGAGTCTGTAGCTCTGGGCCAGACGAGGCATGCAAGTGATCAAAGTTGGCCATTTGCATACAAAATCCAGAGGAATATTCTTCAATATCACAAGAAAATATGTATTCCATCATTTTCCTTGAAAAATGCATCCCTCTTGATCTATCTTTCATTTCCCCACGTTTAATAGAGATGTGAATACAGAGAACTATGTCTCTACTATAAGACAAATAGCACCCCACGCACAGTAATAAATGACGACCCAGGCAGTCTACTTGTCAGAAAGATGAAAGGAAGTTGGGAGGGGGGTTGTGAGCAGAGGCACACAGGTCCCATCTAAAGGGAGAGCTGCTTCTCACCCTCAGTCGTCTGTCACTTGGGGGAATATGGCCAGACCTTCTGACTTTTCGAAAGAAGCTAGAAACAGACCTCGTGTATGATATCCCAGTTTTTAAGAGTTGCCTCAATTACATACACGCACCATATGCACAAACCAAAACAAAATAAACATGCCAGATAAAACACCTGCTGAGAGGTTTCGGCTCTTAGATTGCAACTCCTGCATCCATTTTCGTGCTGAGTAGAGCAAAGCTCCTCGCAGATGGACTCAAGCGGGACCCCAACACCTGAATCCAGTCAATGCCCAGGGTCCCGTGCACCAAAATACCCCCTCCTTACATTCGCGGTGCTTTCTTGGAGCTTCAGCTTCAAAACCCCAACGCCAAAGGAAACATATTTACAACCTGAGCAGGCAGTGCTTAAAAGATCAAGGCATATGAGGAGCACTGAAATCACTCACATTGTTCCCGCTTCCTCTCTGCTGTAGGATCAAATGCTTCCGGTTTCAATGATTAATCGCCTCTCCATTTGCACCACTAGTTGTACAGTGTTATTGACTGGAACAGAAGTATTCATTTCGAGACTTTGCCTCTGGAACAGATGCGAGTCCTGGGGAGGGGCTGATGATTGCTTGGGGTATGTGTGTGCCGCCCCGCAATTTGTGTTGGCCGAATCTCCCCCTGCGACTGAGACCACCCCATGCCCCCATTTACCGATGGGCTCAGGGGAGATCATATAACTACCCAACAACAGTCATTACCAGGACAATGAGCAGCTCCCATCTATAGACTGCTTACTCCATGCCAGCATCGTGCCAAGCGCATCACACCTCCTATCTTATTTAAGCTTCATAACACCAAGTAATCTATGTGGGGGAGGGGGAGGGCAAGGAGCCTTGGCAGCAGCATGACTATTTTACACACAAAGTAAATGAGGCAGAGAGAGGTTAAGCCCAAGGTCATATAACTAATAAACAGTAGAGCAGAAGCTAGCAGGCCATCCAGGCTCCTGCCTCACTCGGCTCTGGCATTCTTCTCTTCCGGCCACACGGACCACGTGGGCTCTTTCTGGCCGGCTGGGAAGGAAGAGTCATTTGCAGAAACTCCAGTTATCCAGTGCTTCTGTGGAGTGGTCTAGGGTGCTGCTGGTACTTCTGTTATGCCCCTAATGTGTCCCCTGTGCTTGTGCTTGGGGAGGAAGAGGCGGTGGAGGACGGAGATTCCCTCCATCAGCTCTTGCATTTCAGCGGAACACGCCTGGAGCTTGCTTTCTGGGGCTGCTCCAGGGCAGTGCCTCTCAAGCTCCAGTCTGGGGAGATACTTCCCAGGTCTGTGAATCCTCCAGGGTAACATTTTTTTTTAATTTAAATTGTTGCATTTAAATAAGAATGATGTAAACATCTCTTTAATATTCTAGATCATCGGTCATACCCCCCCACCCCCCCCACCCCCCCGCCCTGTAACAATCTGTGCCTGGATCCACAAACTACAGCCCGGGGACCAAACCAACACCCAACTTGAGTTTGTAGGCCCTATGAGCGAAGAAGATTTTGCAGTTTTATTTATTTATTATTTTTTTTAAGGTTTTATGTATTTATTTGACAGAGATAGAGACAGCCAGCGAGAGAGGGAACACAAGCAGGGGGAGTGGGAGAGGAAGAAGCAGGCTCATAGCAGAGGAGCCCGATGTGGGGCTCGATCCCAGAACGCCGGGATCACGCCCTGAGCCGAAGGCAGACGCTTAACCGCTGTGCCACCCAGGCGCCCCTGATTTTGCAGTTTTAAATCATTGGGGAGAAAATCAAAAGAAGCTCTCGCGACACTTGAAAGTTGTATGAAATTCCAACTTCAGTGTCTGTAAGTAAAGTTTTATTGAGACACAGCCACACCCAGTGGCTTACGTGTGATCTGTGGCTGCTTTTGCAATAAGACCGCAGAGCTGAGTACTTGCAGAGAGACCGTACAGCCCAGGAAGCAGGGAATATTGACGCTTCAGCCCTTGACCGGAAAAGGTCACGAACCCTTCATCTAGGCAGTGTGGTTGCTTCCATATTTACATTTGCTTCCAGTTGAGTTGGATACCCCATTTATTTGGGGGTTTGTTTTTTTTTCATTTTTATTGTCATGAAAGAATAAAGAAAAAGAAAGAGAGAAGGATTGAGGTACCAAAACACCTGCCTGTGAACAAAAACAATTTTCTAGCAGTTCCAGGAAAGAGCTGCTCTGAGACCTGAGCCATCATAGCATAAGGGAAGCAGGCTAAAGGAAAATGAAAGAAAATGTCGACTCCACACCACAGTCACACTGCAAGCTGCAATTCACTTTCAACCGAACCACCTCACATTAAACTAATGTTGTTAATTTGAAGTTTATTGGTTTTGCAGTCTTATTTGTGTTTAATTTGGAAATTTGTTTCCATTTTATAGCTCAGTAAGAGCCATAAGCATAAGGATTTTATACCTAGCTTTATGTGGGTCTATATTAAGTAACATTATGATAAAAATAATTGAAGTCAACACACTGAAATTTTTCCCCTTTAGTAGGGTGTATGTTTTTCAAGTGTAAGCCGGAAAAAAAAATGGATGCAAGAAGTATCGGTTACATTGTATCTTTAAATCAGTGTAATCTGTTCTGTATTGCCACCTGCCACCTTGCTGAAAGATTCTATCTTAGTTCTTTTGGGAGGTCCCCACCTCAGTCTGAGGGTAGAGCAGATTGTCAAGTAAGAGCCCTGAGCTGAAGTTGGACCCAGGTTCTCATTTCAGGGTGGTGAATAAATATCTTGAATTTTGCTCCTGTGGCTGCACTGTGTTTGTATGTGCTGCTCCCCACTGTCCCTCCCTGAGGTTCTGCTACTCAGAATGGCTTAAAGTTGCCCCTCACTTAGTCCTTCCACCTGCTTCCTTTACACCCGCTCAGCCCACTCCCCCTTCATCCTCTCTCCTTTTGGACCAAAAGAGCACAGTTTTTCTCCATATGCCTTTAGAAGCATCATTGACTTTCTTGTGTGGGGTTGGACAAGGAAGTGGGAGAGAACAGCTAACAACAAGTGGTCTTTCTTCTCAATAATTCACTTTATTACAACTGTTATATAGAAAACATCTTTTTTCTTTTGTTGAAAACTTTCACCCAGGCTCTGAAGATTAGAGAGTGAATGCGGCTCTTTTAATCATCTTCGGAGCTCCCCAGTGTATCAATCAGCTATTGCTGCGTGACAGATCATTCCAAATGTTACACCTGAAAACAGTAAAAATCATTTACTTTCTCACAAGTCTGCAATTTGTGCAGGCCTTCGTAGGGATGGTTTGTCTCTGTTCCATGTGGAGTCAGCTAGGGTGATTCGAGTGGGGTCTGGAGGCTCCATTTCAAGCTGGCTCATGCACATGGCTGGCTATTGGCTGAGGGGTACTGGCAGAGAGCTTTGTAAGCTGTCCCAGAGGCTTCTTGTTTGGGTCTTACAGGGGATGGTCGCTTCAGGGCAGCTGGGCTGCTTCAAGAACAGTCTAAAGGCTTCAAGAACAAGCATTCCAGCAAACGGGTGGAAGCTGTATTGTCAGTACAACCCAGCCTCGGGAGTCACCCGGAGCCATCTTGCCACAGCCTGCCACCATTTCACATCACGTAGTATGTGACTTGGCCAAGTGACTTCAGTTCTCCAGGCTTCTGTCTCGTCTACTGAAGTGAGGACACATAGTATGACCTCAGGGTGATGCTGTGATCAAAATCATATATAGAGTTAGCCTGGTACTTGGCACATAGAAGTGCCTCACAAATGTTAGGTCTGTCCTCTCTTCCGCAACTTCATCTCGTCAACCTGGACTGATGCAAATGACATTCTTCTTACCTACCACCTTGGAAGCATTTTTCCCTCGGGAAATTATGTGTGTTTTATTCAGTAAATTTACAGGTTACACATAGATCATTATTTAACTGCTGCAGGGTGATTGGCCTTTGAAAGAAGACTTGTTTTCAAAGCTGCTGGCTGTGGGAAGGAGCCCAGCAGGGGTCCTTTTGCCAACACTGGTCTATAGGTGGGGGAAATCCGGACCTCCCTCCGGTGGGGCTGATTGAAGTGGAAGGGCCACCATATGTCTTTCCCAGAAGGGTGACTGGCTCCCCACTTTGGTCCCATTTCCCCCGAGATTTTCCTGAAAGCCCTTCCGGCTAGCCCAGTTGGGAGTGTTAGCACATCAGATCCCATGCTTTGGTGAAAAATGTAAACACAGACCTGATTTTTCATTTTAAATGAAGCCAAGCATATTGCTCCCAGCAGATGCCGAGTGACTCAATCTGTCCTCGCGGTTTTGAAGGGAACTGAAGAACAACATGGTAAAATAAAGCAAACAGCACATTTATTGGTTGATAAAATGCTGTTTTAGTCTACCCTGGCATTATATGGTGATTGCTATGCAGCGAACATCTGTTATTAAATCCAGACTTCTGTTGCCTGGATACATTGAGTCAAAAGCTGGAGCCTATGAGAAATCCATTTATGTGTCTGTTGCCTGTGAATGTCAGAGCTCATATGATGCCTTTGTCTTCATTCTAACTGAGTCTTTTCATAGAGAATATCTTGCTTGTTAATTACGCTCTGGGCCAATACTGTTTTCATTTGATTTAAAAGGGTTAAAGAAACAAAGAAACAGTGTTCTCTCAGGTGCTCGAAATAATTTTGTGGATCAATTTTGGTGGACAGTATGGTATATTTGGTAGGACCTTTTAAAAAGAGTTCATATCAAATGACCCAATAATTTAAATTCTAGAGATCTATCCCAAGGACATCAGAGGGGAGCAAATGTATTTGAAACCAAGGATGTCCAATGCAGTGCTACTTATAACAGCAGAAAAGACCTGGAGGTCATCTAAACACACACAAATCAAGAGCTTCATTTATATTGGCTACAAATTCCATATTATCCTACATCACAACTTATTTAGTTAGCACCTCCTCGATAAACTTTTAACTATTTACGATTCTATGCTATCCTTAAAAATGTTTCAGTGAACCACTCGGCACAGGTTTGATTACCTCTTTGGGATAGATTGCTACTGTGGAATTGTTAGGATAAAGTACATATTGTGTTATTTTTTCACTCAGTCAGCAAATGTGTCTTGAGTGCCCACTAAGTGCTGGGCAGGCACTGCTCCACACACTGGGGGCCCAATGGTGGACAAAAAGGTTCCCACCTTCATGGAGCCAACAGAGAGAGAGGGAGGAAAGAAAACTGGAGGAATCTTGCAGACAGCTGTGCATACTTGGGAGGGGGCTCTGAGAATAGTGAAAAGCGAGGCAGGGGTCTCACATATTGGAGGATATTAAAAGAATCACCCCAGAGCTAGCCCTGGTTACCTTGGACATGTGGTTCTGGGAAAAGTGGTGCATTTACTCATTTGCCAAATGTTTGCTGAATGCCTGCTGTATGCCAGGCTATGTTCTAGGCAGTGAGGACCCAGCAATGCACATAACAGATGAAGTATCTTTTTTTTTTAAGATTTTATTTATTTATTTGACAGAGATAAAGACAGCCAGCGAGAGAGGGAACACAAGCAGGGGGAGTGGGAGAGGAAGAAGCAGGCTCATAGCGGAAGAGCCCGATGTGGGGCTCGATCCCATAATGCCGGGATCACGCCCTGAGCCGAAGGCAGACGCTTAACCGCCGTGCCACCCAGGCGCCCCAACAGATAAAATATCTTAACGCAGAAGAAGATGGACAATAAACAAAAAAATAAATTTCAAAAAGTGATAAGTGTCATGGAAGAAAGAAAGGAGATTGAGGAGGGAAGAGGTCTGCTGAGATAGACTGGTCAAGGAGAATCTCTCTGAGGAGAGGATGTTTGAGCTGAAATACGAATATTGAGAAAGGGGTAGTTGTGAGTCCCCTGGGAGAATGGGACCAGCAACAGCAAGGCCCTGAGGTGGGAACAAACTTGTTATGTTTGAGGAACAGAGAGGCAGCCATGACGGGCGCCGCCATGACGGGCGCCTAGTGAGCTCATTGGAAAATGGCTGCTGTCAGTGTGTCAGTCAGCAATTGTCACTATCAGGCTATGGAACAAGCCACGCTAAAACTCAGGAGCATGCAACAACTAACTGGGACTAGGAATCCCTCCAAACTCTGTTTTCTTTCCATCCATATTCACTACCTCCCTGTGTACAAGCTCTCTGCTCTGAAAGCTACAGCAGCCTCAGACTGTGTTATGTATATAAGAACTCGTCTTACGTCTAGATGCAACGACTCTCAAATTCAACTGAGCATAAGAAATGCATATTAAGCTGGTTAAGTATATAACGTTCTAGGCCTCAGCCCCGGGAAGGGTGAGGGGAAGGCTCCTAGAATCTGCATTTAAAAATATCACTCCCAAATCATTTTGGTGAAGGTGGTCCACACTTGGAGAACCAATGGTGGAAAATTCACCAAAGACAGCCACAGGCAAGCCAGAAAAATAGTCCTGCCTGTTACCTTCAGGGCGAAGCAGAAGCTGGTCCTGACGCCCTCGGTTGCAATGTCACAAAGCATACCTGGGCATTTTTTAGCACACACTTCTCTTCCCTGCGATGCCACGTGGCTGGCCCAGCCCAGGGAAGCCATGAGTTAATGGCATCTCCTGGGTACAGCACACCTCCCCTGGGGCTCTGCTCCCCACTGAGCTCTGCTGGATCCTCTGGCACTTCAAAGGGAAGTCAGAGGTTCTTCAAACAGCCTGGAGAGGTTTCCTGGGATTCTAAGGCTCCTCACCCTCTGCTTAGAGCTGGATTTGGCTCCCAGCTTGGAGGCAGGAAGACCTGCTGGCCAGGACTTAGAGTGGCTCACAGGGAATCAAAGCAAGCGTTCCCCGCCTTTCTGTGACAGCCCTGCGTGCATCTCCTCTGATCCCCGCCTGAGTGGGGGGAAGCATTCCGAAAGCTCATTACCGGCTCATGTACTTTGCCCTGAACCAGCTCTCAAACAGCCCTAATCGGGAAAGGAAAAAAAAAAAAAAGAAAGAAAAGAAAAGAAAATAACAAGTTTCTTGCAAATTCATAGATATGCTCGGTGCTTTCTGTCAGGCCAGGGTTTAGCCTTCTCTGCTCTAAATTTGATTTTCTGAGCCTTTAAGGAGAGTGGGCCATTGGTCCCCTGGCCGTTGACGGCTCAGATGTGCTAGCCTCCTCCAGACCCCTCCTCCACCACATACTGGGCCTTGCCTGTGTCAAAATGACCAGTAGTTTCTTAGAAACACAGCTAGAAAGTTATTTCTTTAGTTTATGCTAACAGAAATACCACCTCTAGAAAGACGGGGTGGTAATAGTTAGTATTAATTGATCACTTCCTGTGTGTACTTTGCATGTATTAGCCAACTCAATCCTTGGAATAGCCCCATGAGGCAAATACTGTTATCACTATCATTTCTAGAAAAAATAGTGGAGGTTCTGAGAAGTCCCTAATGCAAGCCCACACAGAGTGGAGGTGCAGATCCAAGTGTTTTGACCCTAGGACCCAGAGTCCCAGCCTTCTCAACACCTGCCCCTTCGCATCTCAGTGAGTGGACTGTGCCCGCACGGCCACATTTAGGTCGGATGTTGTGTAGACAACCCTGGGCACATCCAGGGCATGGATACTCAGAACCACATCACAAGGAATAGTGGCAGGACTCGAGGATGTTTCACATGAAGACAAGGTAGTCTCAGGACAGGGTTGAACAGGAATAAAGAGGTGTAAGACATGAAAACTCACTTCCAATGCCAGAAGAGGAAAAAAGATGAGATGGCCCTGTATGAGCCCAGAAATCCAATAAGGTAAAGTAATGGCAACAAATTAGGAAAAGCCTTTAAATACTCAGAAGTGTCCAAAAAAAAGGGTTGGGCTGCCTTGGGAAGTAGGAATCTCCCCGTCGTGGGAGGCATACAAGAAGACAGTTGGCGACATCTCATTGGGCATGGCATCAGGGGGCCTCAAGTGTCAGACACAGATGACGCAAATAGTATCTGAGGCACTTGTGACTCTAAGTATGTGTGTTTCTACTGTGATTCACTGGTGCCCCATCACATCACTTTATGTTGTCATTCAAATGCCCAGCACAGACGCCTTCTTAATAAGCCTAAATGTAGGTATTATCACTCCCAGATGATGTCTTCTTGGCCTAGGACGCAAATTCAATCACTTCCCACCCAATCCCCATCAGGTGATCTGCCACGAATCACAGGCTGCTGGAACTAGATGGGACCACAGAGCTAAATGATACAGATGAAGAAACTGAGATGGGGACAAGCTTGTCCCAGGTCCCAGAGCTGGCAAGTAGCCGAATCAGGCTAGACTCGGGGCTGCCAGCTCCCGAGCTCACGGCCAGTTCACCCCCCACACCCCGTGGCCTCACGGCATGTCATAGCATGAAGGAGACTTCGCAGTCTCCTCCAGCAGCGGTGGCAAATAGGATTCACTTCCTGTGCCAGCTTTTAATTAATCCGTCATGGTTTCCTGAAGAGCTCTTTCAAAAAGAATCTGGGGCCACATCTGGGTTCCGTGGAAATGAGATCTGTAAATCATTTTTGATGGCTGCCTTGGGCACAGGTGGAGAAGTGACAAGCGTCGTGCCAAGGATTTGGCATCCTTGAGCTAGTCCATTCGTTGACTTTCTCGATGTGCAAACCGAGCTCTCTGCAAGTGATATGAATATCGCAGAAGAGATTTTGAGGTGAGACAGGGCCTTAGCCGTCTCATTTGTGAAAATGGTTCAAGGATCTTTGTGTGATGATTAAACCTACCTATGGAATGAAAAAGATGCCCAGGAGCCTTAAGCCCCAACAACGAAGAGTAGGTGACAGGTGATATGTAGATGTTTTCGATGAACAATTTCTAGTTCATCTTTCTTTACTCGGGTGCTTTGCTCTGGGTGACAGGTGGCCATACCCCTTACTCATTGTCTGAGATCTTTGTGCTAGTTGGTAAAACGAGGGCTAAGTCCTTCCTCACAGGTTGCCATGAGAAATTGAGAAAATGTAAGTAAAGTAATCAGCACAATGTAATGTGTAGCATTTGCTCCCTGAATGATAGCAAGTACTAGCAGTATAATTCGTCTACTCCCTTCTCTCTGTGTTAGAATCTCTCTGTGTTGTTAAAGGATTCATAGCAATTGCCACCCAGAAACAACTCCAGGTTGTTAGTCTGGGGCAGATTTTTGGAGTCCCTTGTTCCCAGAGAGATTCCAGGACCAGCTTTCCAGCTGAGGGAGCAGGGGGCAGCCAGGGTGAGGGGAAGGGAGGCCAGAAAAATTCTTACCTCCGTAACGCCTTTCACCCTCCAGTTCTCCTTCCTGGGGACTCTCAAAGTCCACACCATGGTCCTAACTGTCGGGAGAGCACTAGAGACAATGAACGTGACGTTTAGCAAGGGGTCGATGTTGAAGGATTGCACATCTCCTTGGATTGCAGGGGTGCCATCTGCCTCCCAAGCCTGCTGTTCCCAAATCTATCAAAGTGCAAGCCATTTTTTAAAGACCATTAAATGAAAAGGATCAAATGTACTTGAAAACAGAGCTAGCAGCCAGTCAGATCCTAAGTCTCATAGCCCCTAAGAAGTTGCCTACGTGATAAAAAGGAAAGTTCTCAGATTCTATGGGTTTTAGCTGTGCCAATGGGGAAGCTACTGAGTGTCAGTACTCAGTACCTAGTGCTGCTGTGTGTCAGATGGCTTACATAACCTACTTCCACGGAACAGTAATAATGAGCTGGGACATGGCTGAAACTTGTGATGGCAGCAGCTAGTAGGGACTTTGTCTATTGGCACGTGGTGTGCACGAACTGCAGTCCCCAAATTCAGGACAAAGAGAAATGTCAATTTGTTTTTCTATCCCTGAAGGTCATGCCCATCTGGAGCCCCTGCCCTTTGGGTAGGAGGCCCTTAGTCCCTGTCCTTTCAGTCGCCTCCCACCTTCTTTCCCGGCCACTGCATCTCAGCGTGGGGCAGGAGCAGGAAGGGTCAGTGGAGGCTAGCGACACCAGCTCTCTCTCAGTTGTCCTCCTCTGCCTCAGTGAACACAGACGCTTCCTCAACCCCATAGGGTTCTGGGCAGTCCCCACTGCCTCCTCTGTGTCCCCCCTAGACCTCGGCAGGGTGCCCTCCTCCCCGGGCCACCTGAGGAACTGCCTGTGGTTCTGGGCCAGGCCAGGGCAGGGCCACACTGGGAGGCTGCCTCAGTCCATCTTCCTAGGCGTCTCTGCTGCCCTGGAGCCTTGTTGGACAGAGAGAGCCCGGTACCCAGCCTGGTTTCCAGTTGCATTGCCATCTACAAACTGACTTAGGGGTTCGCTTTTCTGCCTACCCTTCTCAGCGACCGACCACCAGCATCCAAGTGCCCTTCCTCCTTCCCCGTCTTGCCCTGGCTTAGAGAAGCTTTATCTCGCCTGAGGGCAGAAGAGCCTGCCTCTTCCTCTGCTCTTCGAAATCTATTGTTTGGGGCACAAAACGATCCTGAGGGCTTAGGCTCTTGAGTCTCAATAAACTGAAAATCTGTTCTCAGCTTTCCCGTTGCCTCCCCCCCATCCCCTGAGGCAGCGAATGCTGCTGAGCAAATGGGCGAAGGGTAGCAAGAAAACCCCAAAATGTTATCCTGCAGTATTCATGAGCTCCAATCCTCCCGTTGCCCTGGGAGGTAAAAATAATTGGCCTGATTTAACATTGTGGACGTGGATGCTCAGACTGGAAGGCTGCCTTGCCTGAGGTCATGCCAGGTGAAGGGTTAAGTGGTGGCCCCGGGATGGGGCTGCATCCCCCATCTGTCTGACCCCACTACCTGAAGATGGAATATGGATTTTGCCACCTCCGTGGGTGAGTAGAGGCTGGCTGAGGAGTTGCTCTGAGAATTCTGAGGCTGCATCTAAACTTGGTAAGAAGACGCTGAGACCTATTAGTAATGTCTGCCATGGGCGTTGGACCGGGCAGCAGGTGCCCCCGGGTCACCAGGGCCATGCCATGCTCCTTAGATTCTGTGCTGCTTAGAAATTCTGATGCTGATCTGTTGGTTAGATATAGTAATGAGTGCATGGACTCCTTCATTAATGCCAGGTTTAGAGAAGGGGTTTGAGGTGGAAAGCGAAAGAGGCTGCTCCTGGCCCGTTCACAGGGGTCTTCAGAGACCAGGCTGGGCAGCTAGAGATAAGGACGCCAGTGGAGATTGGGACCTGAACTTAGAAAAGCTTGGAATGCCAAACTCAGAAGCCTGTGAGTCGTGAAAGGTTTGGGCCCAAGGGGATAAGGTAGGAAAAGCTACCTTTAACAGCAGGGTCTGGCAGCAAGGAGTTGGGGGACCTGAGGGCGCAGCTTGGGGAGCTTTGTAGTCAATGTGAGGTGTGGGGGAGGTGCCCAGCCCACGGGAGAGGAAGGTCACGGTGACAAGGACAAGAAGATGTGGAGGGACAGCTCATAGGACTCGGCGGCTGGCAGAGGGCTCTTCTCCCTAGTGACTCACATGCTCCTTACTTCTAGCTGAAGTTCAGTTTTATTTTCAGCTCTAATCAGTGGTAATAGAGAAATCCAGGTGCTTTCTTTCCCTTGCTCCACATTCCCCTCTGCGGTGTCCCTGAGTCGAACATTCCCCCATTCTCCCAAAGACAAGGAACCACAGCTCAGAGCAGAGAGGGCCTCTGGCATCGTGGCCGTCATCATGGTGGCCCCCTCTTATGAGTGCTGTTAGTGTCCAGCAGGGGAAACCCGTCACAGGCTTTATTCCCTTTAAGCCCCAACATCCCTAGGAGGTCAGAAATACTACTATCTATAGTTTACAGGTGAGAAAACTGAAATTCAGAAAAGCAAAGTAACTTGCCTAAAGTCCTACAGCTAATAATAAGTGGTAAATTCAGAAATAAAAAATGATTTTTAAAATATAAAATCTAAAGACGCCTGGGTGGCTCAGTCAGGTTAAGCATCTGCCTTCGGATCAGGTCACGATCCCAGGGTCGTGGAATGGAGTCTTGTGTCGGGCTCCCTGCTCAGCGGGGAGCCTGCTTCCCCCTTCCCACTCCCCCTGCTTGTGCTTTCTCTCTGTCAAATAAATAAATAAATAAATAAATAAATAAATAAATAAATAAATAAAATCTTTTTTTAAAAATCTAAAAAAAAAATGAATGAATTCTAAGTTCCAAGCTTTTTGTCTTAACTATAAGCCTCTGGCCTAATTAAGCGATAAAATAAATTTCACTAGTGGAAGTGAATTTAGAGGATTGCCAATCCAACAGCTCGCTCACTTTCCAGAGGGGAAATCGGAGGCCAAGAAGGGACATGCTTTGTCCAGGGTCGCCCGTGACTTACAGGATGAGCTGGGACTTGAACCAATAGAAGAAAGCATGAATCCACAGAACTTGCTCTGTGTTGCTTGTTGACCTCTTCTTGCACAGACCACCATCTCACCCCGTTGGGTGAGGTCCTGACACCTAGCTTCTCAACAAGGCCTTAGCGAGGACTGGATTCACTGCATCTCCCCAGCCACTCAGCACCGTGACTCCCCATCCCCCTCGCTCAGAGATGTTCAGCTGCACCTGCAAGTCTCCCAGGCACATGGTTTCTGCCATTACCAGGCTCACAGTACCTGCGAGCATATCAGCCCCACCTCTCATCCCCATGGCAGAGATGGCCCCATTATCACCAGAGCAATCAGTGCAAGCAGTCGCATCTAGAACTTGGCCGATAATAGCATAGGGAATGGAGAAAATTAGAGCTGAATGCATGCATGGTGAAGATTCCTCCCAGTTTAGATGGGACCTTTCTCTGAGTGGCCATGACAGATATTTACATAGAACCCATTTGCAGGGCCACCTTCACACCTCTCAGGAGCAGGGCCGTCTCCCACTCTGCTCACACTTCAGACTGTTCTCCATCCCTAGACCCTGGCCCTCCTGAGCCCTGCCTGGGAGGAGCTAGTGTGTCTGCATGCCTCCTATAGCCCCTCACAAGTTCACAGCCTTGACCCTGCAGTTAGGGAGGCTGGAGGATACAGTGGTTGATTGCACAGCCTTTGATGTCGAATGAATATGCTTTCAAGTTCCAACTTTCCTCCTCATGCTGGGCAAGCTGGTCAATGTCCCTGAGTCTCAGTGCCTTCATCTGCAAAATGGGAATCATTAATACGTAGGACGCGAAGTGGCCATATGAATGAAATCTGATTAGGTATCAAGGTGTTTGAATCAGTCCCTGGTATATAGTAGTTGTTCAATAAACAGCGGCAACAACAACAATAACAACAATAATAAGGTTTACTTCTGTGTAACCCTCACAGTACGCTGCTTAGGTGCTGTAATAAGATGTTGTGATTAAGATGGTGACGGTGATAATGCTGATGGTGATAATGGGGGGAGGAGGAGAAAAGGTGAGAATTTAAAACCCCTAATGGACCTTAGAAATCACAGGGCAGTAGTTTGTCACAATAGAAATTGAACGAACTTTGGAGCCAGACAGTTAAGACAGTTGTGCTTAAATTTATCATGGGTCTGTGTGACCAGGGGAAGTTACTTCCTCTTTTCCAGTCCGGGCCTCTTTCTCTCACTTGCTGTAAGGCTGTCGGCTGGAGTAGATGAACCCATGCTCGCAAAGTGCTCGGCACAGTGCTGGCCTGGCACACATCAGTTTATAGCGGGCACTGCCGTTCTTCTTGCCAGCTCATTTCTGGCCTCCCCGCACGCGGATCAGCTCTCCCCTGGAGAGCATGCTTGCACACTGCTCTGTATGCGCCCCTTGAGGGACGGACGGGCTACCAGTTTGTCATTACAGGTGTGGGTCAGTGCTCTGAAGGAAGCCCACCAGTTGCGTGATACAGAGTAACGTGGGGTGGGTGAGGGGTCTTACTTTCCCATTGCTGCTGTAACAGATTATCACAAACTTAGTAACTAAAACAGCACAAATTTATTACAGTTCTAGAGGTCAGAAATCAGAAATGAGCTCTAAGGAGCTAAAATCAAGGGGTTGTAGGGCTGTGTTCCTTGTGGAGGCTCGGGGGTGAATGTGTCTCCTTCCCTTTTCCAGCTTCTGGATGCCACTTGCATCCCTTGTCTTGTGGCTCCTTCCTCTGTCGTCAAGCTCTGCTTCTGTCTTCACACCACCTTCCTCTGCCTCTCACCCACTAGCCTCCGATACGGACCCTTACGATCACAGTGAGCCCACCTGGATAATTCCAGATAATCCCTCCATCTCAAAAATCCTTGATTTAATTACATTTGCAAAGTTCCTTTTGCCATGTGGAGTAACCTAGTCACAGGTTCCAGGGATTAGGACATGGGCATCGTTACGTTAGGGGGCCATTGTTCCACCTAACAGAGGCTTTCTACTTTAGGTTGGCCCTGTGCTTGCCATCAGTAGGCTCAGCGCTTGGTACAGGAGAGGCCATGAATGAATGAATGAACGAACGAACGAATGAATGACAGAGAAAGAGGGAAAGCGTCAAGGCTAAGCAGGCCTAAACAGTCCAGACTTGAAATGGGCCCCCATGGACCCCCAAGTTGCCCTCAAGTATCAAAGGTCAAACCTGCTGGAAAGTTAAACCTTTCAGGCCCTAGAGCCAAAAGTCAAGGAGGGATCTCTGAAACCAACCATATACTGAGCCCTGTGCAGGATGCTTTTTCTAATCCACAGTCCTCTGAGGGATGTCCACTGTTGTCTCCATTTCTCAGAGAAGGGCTAAGGCGCAGAGAGGTGCAGTCACTCACCTAAGGCCACACAGCTAGAGAAGGGCAGAGATTTGATACCAGCTGCCTGACCGCAGAGCCAGCACTCTTATTTCTATCCCACACATTTAATAATCCCACTCCTGGGGCTGCCCAGCTTTATCCTCAAGGGAACTTCCTACTTCCCTGCTGAATTGTATGTATGATTTTGCAGTCTTGCAAGATTTTACAAAGCATGCATCAGCTTCTGGCTGTGCTTGTCACTCATTCATGCCTGTGGGCATGCCCTGTCGTTATTTAACAAGGTGGAGTGGGGGGGGGGGAGGCAGGACCAAGAGAGCTCCCGCCCTCCTCCCCCAATCCTCCAGCTCCCTGGACTGCAGCTGCTCTCCACAGCTCCTGTGGGGAAGGAAGTAAAAGACACCGCCAAGGAAGCCTGGTGGCTTTGCAGGGCAGACCGTTCCCTGTTCGCACATCTAAGCTGTTTCCCGTGACTCAGTCTGACTGCAAATGGCCGCAGGTTGAGGGCCAAGTTCAGCCCGAGGGGAGAAAGTGTGTTCTGTGCAGAGGCTCAGCATCCAGGCTTGGGAGTTAGAAAGACCCAGGCTCTTCCTGTTCCTCTGCTTCTTGCGGGATGGCCTTGGGCTTGTCACTTCTCCTCTGACCCTCAGTTGCCTCGTCTGATAAAATGGGTGTAATAGTGGTGTTTACCTCTTCAATAAAATGAGATAATACTTTCATGTTAACATTAGCATAATTCCTAACACCTAAAAGGTACCAGTAAGTGTTATTTGTTACTACCTAATTTAAGCAGGTAGTCAGAGTCTAGAATTAATTAATTCACCCGTTAATTGAGCACGTACTCTGTGCCAGGCACTGTTTGGCTCTAGGAGCCCAGTAGGGAATCAAACAGCATGCCATCCTCATGGAGCTTACATACTAGTTCAGTGGGGATACCCGGGCCAGGAATAAATGTGTAAGTTCAGAGATCTAAATGCTCCGAAGGAAAATTCAGCGGGGTAAGGGGTGGAGAGTGCCTGGCAGGCTTGGGCGGGGAGGGGGGTGTTTATTTTAGACTGGGTGGCCAGGGCAGGCTTCTCAGAGGAGGTGATATGGGAGCGCAGACCTGAATGAAAGGGGTATGGGAAGGTGCTTGATGACTGTACTTCATTTATTCTTTTCTGTGAGCTGATTCTGACCCAGGAGCCCACTGGTCTTCAGGATCTGAAGTCCGGCTGGAGCAGCAGACTTTGTAGTCAGACACTTCAGGTTCCAATCTCAGCTCCGCCACTCTTGAGATTCATGGCTTGAGTGGGTGGCTTCATGTCTCTGAGGGTCCCTTTCCTCCTCTGCAACATGGGGATGGGGATGGCTCAGAACTGCCAGGAAGGGCATGGGGATTAGAAGAGAAAACATACATCAAGTGTGAGCAGAGGCCCTGGCATCGAGTGCACACCGCATAATTCGGAAGTGCTGACATTCATATTATTGGACGTGAGTTTGGCAACTCAGAGCAAGTAGGGATGACCTTGAATATGAACAGAAGGTAGCTGGAAACTTTACACTTCCCTGGCCTAGCCTGGGGGGGCCTGGCGAGCTGTCATCCCAGAGCACCCTGATAACTGGTTTTGGTCAACGTCACTCCCAACCAGGGTATCAACTGTGATAGTCGCCAGACATAAGTCCTCACAGGGAAAGCCTGGGGACCGGAGAGTCACATCTGCGGATTGAGCCCGAGGGCTAAGAGGCCGACAAAGCAAGTGTGGGCAAGCAAGTCTGGAATCAGAAATGAGCTCCCCAGTGGGGGGATGGCTATCCAGTTAGCAGGAGCTTGGAAGTCGGGCTCTGGTTTATAGTTTGGTGATGGTCAATGTTGGTGGGAGGCACTGGCTTGCAGGGGGATGGCGGGTTCCATCTTCATGCTGAACGGCCTATACCTCCCCGACCAGCTATCACCACCCCAGTTGGGAGGGATTTACTCTTATATCGACTATTCCTGAAACTGTCTCTATTTTTAAATAATTGGGTCCCCTGCTGGACTGTGTGAGTCAGAACAGTGCCAGCGCTGTAACAGACAGCCCCAGAGTTTCAGTGGCTGAACACGACAACAGGTGGCTTCTCCCCAGAACATCTTCCTCTTTCCAAATACTAAGTACATTCTATTCAACTAGCATCACAACATACGATCGTGTCGATTTACTTATCTGCCCTCCTCCTGGCTCCCCCCCCACCCTACCACCACATGTAGACTGGGAATGCCTGCAGATCAGAGACTCTTAATCACCCTGGACACAGTGGTGTCCAATGCCTGCATGGAAGAGTTACACTAGCGTGTCTGCGGGGTGCGGAGCGCGGCGCCCGGCATGCTACAGGTACTGACTGGACGGTGGGCCTCGCTACCACGGCTGGGCTAGGAGCTGTGGCCGGCACGCGGGGTGCAGCCTGGAACATCATTCCTGCCTTCTGCAGGCTTTCCTCCTGCCTGGGGAGATAAGAGAGCCCTGCAACCACTGAAGAAAAATATCGAAGCCAGCATGGACGGCAAACGTGCTCGAGAACGTGGAGGTTATCTCTAACCGATTCAGGAGAAGGTGGACACTGGTTGCCTCCGAGGAGAAGAGCCTGAGGCCAGGTCACATATTCCAACAGACTTAATTTTTGCCGTGTACACGTTTGTACAGTTGGAAGCTACCGTGGGCGTGTATGACCCTTTAGAAGAGAGTGTGTGCTCTAGGAAAGTGTGAGCATGGCGCCTGGTCCACAGAGGCGGGGGTGGAGGAGGGGACCCCTGAGAGCTGAGAAGATAGTCCTGAATTCATCCAGCTCGTACCTACCAACCTCCTGTATCTCAGAGACCCCACACGTCCCAGCACGGGCACAACTGCTCACAGAGATGCACGTTGCCAACTCCCAGAAATGTGTCCCGGAAAGAACCTGCCATGTACTTCCTGCATCTCCAACACCTAACGGAGTTATCATGAAGAGGGAGCATTTTTAATTCACTCTGGAGGGGTGTGTGGAGGCCTGGTAACACCACCTTCCATCTCAGTGACAACAAACTCATTCTTCACTATAATTAAAATGTCACTTTGATAAATAATTCCATCAGCCCCCTTCCACCTATGAATAGCTTCCTGCTATAATTGTTCACATTCTGCTGAATTAGAAGTATTCAAGGGAGAATTTAAGAGGTATTTAGGCAACAAAGATAAATTGGGTGCGTTTTCCACCCTCCCACAATCCCTCATTAAGCAAGACATCATCCCAGGCTGGGGTCCCTCTTCCCAGGGCTCTCAGCCACTGTCTCCCAGAGCAGAGGGAGATGGCGGGGGGGGGGGGGGGGGTTGCTGCCTTGGCATGGGCCTCAGACAGGGCTGGATTTTGGAATGTGTGTCAGGGGACTTTCCTTCCCATCCATTACTGCAGAGAAGAGAGAGGAGACCAGAAACTGTGGGAAGAACATTGACTCTAGTTTGGGGAGGGATCTGAGCTAGGAAATGCCAATTAGCCTTTCTAGACCTCTGTTGTATAACACAATACAAGATTACCCATAAGAGGTTGAGTCAGAATATCATTCATGCGCAAGGAGGAGTCACCTGACATTGTTCGAGAGACTCCTCATTTTACAGATAAAGGACCCAAGTCTCCGAAAAGGCGACTTCCCCTATGTGACACCTAGAGATGGGCAGGGCCAGGGTCTTTAAATACTCAACGAGACCTACCGTGGTATGATGCTCTCGGTAGGAGCCTCACTGATGTTCCTGTCTTTACTTATCTTTGTTGGTACCTCCTCCTTCCTAATAAATGGCATGCACGGGGATTATGTAGGGTGCACAGAGCCGGCCACAGACTGCAGAACACCTTGGGACGTGTCCTGGGTCATCCCCTGCCTTGGGTACAAAGAGATGGCATTGGGCTCTTCCCTTTCTGGGAAAGCAGGATGACTGTATGGTTAAGAGCATAGCACTCCGTCGTCAGAACACCAGGGTTCAAAAACAAGCTCCCCCACTATGGGGCTGGGCATGTTACAGTTTTCTTTCCTATAAGTTGAAAATAATGGTAGTCTCTCGAGGAGTTGGGAAAGGCAGTGCCTGGCATCGTGTCTACGCATGGTACACATTAGCCGCTGTTCCCATTGGCTTTCTCATGCAGCCTGCAGTAGGAGCCACTCGGCCATATGGTCAAGGGCTCTGTGCACAGCTAGAAGGGAGGAAACATCAGGTCAACCCAACTGAGTCACCCCTTCTTCAGACAGGCCCCTGGTCCACCTCCTTCACAGCACATGTAAGGGTCTTCTTCAAAGCCACCAGAAGCCTGCCAAACAAAATCCCACTCCCCAGGCCTGGCTCCTTCCCAGAGCCCTGAGGGTACTGCCCACCGCCAGGACTAACTCTCCAGGGTGGGGTCGACGGCCAGGCAGCTCAGGCTTTAGGACACGGACAGAGGGGGAGAGAAGAAAGGACTAGCACCTGGCTTAGCTCATTCACGCTTCGTAAGAACTCTGCCAGATAAGTAGCTTTTCCCATTTTACAGAAGGGGAAGTGGAGACTTAGATCCCAAGGGTCATTTTGCCAAGGTGACGCTGTTAGCAAGTGGCTTGATTTGAAGCCAGGGCTGCGACTCCAAAGAGCCAGGCTCTTCACAGTCTCCCAGTCATCCCACTACGCTGTGCTAGTTTGCATCGTGGGTCTAGACAGCACAGCTGACCACAGTCCCCTCGCCTGGCCTTAAGGAAGGCATGTGTATGGGGAAGTGTGTGGCGGGGGTGGCAAGTGACATGGTGGTGGGCCTCATCCAAGCCCATTCCAAACCTGCCTGGACAGCGAGGCTGCCAGTGGGGCACATCCCAAGCTACTTGAGGAAGCCTTTTCAACATTAAGTTGCAGGGACCCAAAAAGTTGTTTCTGAAGCCACAAGGTGTTGAGGACCCGGCTCTGAAGGCAGAGAAAGGAAGCAGCTTGCAAAGGGCTTATTGATTCTCATATACTCAAGAAAGAGCCAGTAATCCGAACAACTTGTTCTGGAAGATTAGAACCTCCCAGCCCCCACCCCCATACAAGCAGGCTCGTATGTCCATTTGTAAATCAGCACACGTCTCTGCAAACCCGCTCGGTGCCGCGCCTGCCCACACACCCAAGGTGCAGGCCGTGAGGCCCCGGCTGCCGTGTGGAATCCTTAGACCAAGAGCAAAGGGAGAAAGCCCTACCTTAGAGACCCGTGCTGGACTGTGTGTCACCTAAGAGACTCCCATGTTCTGGAAGTCTGCATGCACGACGGGATGCAGGAACCCGGACTCCAGCCTGAGCCATAGTCAAGGAGAAGGGAAAGGGCATGGCAGAGAAAACGCCGTCTGAAGCAGCATGGAGTGGTGGTGGAGAGAGCACTGGACTAGGAGCCAGGCTGCCAGCTCTACCAGTCCCTGGCTAGTGACCACCAGCAGGTGCCTTCCTTCCCCTGGGCCTCAGCCATCTGCAGACACATCCCGCCGGACAACTGTCTCAAAGCTCTCACCCTGCCTGCACATCCCCCCCGCCCCAGTGTGGGCTCTGCTGACTCAGCGGGATGCCGGCGGGCCCGAGCTGGAGCTATGATCCAAGCCAAATGTATGCAGGAAATGGGGATTCTAGAAACCGAAGGACGGTGCCCCAAAGGTCCCCCACCAATGGAACTGGAAGCAGATGTCGACCCGAGCTTCTGGGAAGTAGGCAGGCCAAGCAAAGGAGAGGAGGTGGTGTTAGCCAACACTAAGTGAGCACTTGCTGTATACCAGGCAGTGCTTAGCCTTGAATGTGTAGTCTCTCCTCTGCCACACAATCGGGCTATAGGTGAATTTTACAGAGAAACTGAGGCACAGAGCATTTAAGTGGAGCTCATGCAGCAGCTGCTGGAGGGAGAAGGCAGGGTTTGGACTGGGCTGACCTGGCTCCAGCCTCTGGGCTCCTCACACGTCACTGCTGATTTTCTTGCCTCTGTTGGGATGGGTCCAGAGCCATCACCCGGAACAAGCATTTGGCCACCAGAGCATCGACCAGTGGTGGGTGGCTGGCTCAGCCCAGTTCAAGGGACAGGAGCAGGACCGTCACTTGCAGCTGTGGCAGTCCTGTGACTCAAATCAAGACAGAAGTGACAAATGGGGGGGGCTCTCATCCTTTCCTCCTGGTGAGGGAAGAGCTGTCAGGCTTGTTGCAGGGTTGAGTCAGCCACCTCAAAAACCGTCTAACTGAAACCTCTTCACTGAGCCACACTTCCCTTCACGTGGAGGAGCGGCCCCACGTTTGCAAAGAGACTCCTCCCCCATTACCCTGCTCCCCGCACCACACCCCGCCTCACCACCTCCTACTGGAATGGACAATCACGGATTTTAGAAATGGGATAAATCTGGAAGATGAATGTATTCATGAGCCCATAAAGGGGTCATGAATCACTGGCCCCAATTACTGCCTTCAATCCTGACAGGATGAATTCCCTCAAGCAGATTCTCCTTGTCAGACAGACACGGGAGGCAGTGCCACTACGCATCTTGGGCCACAGATAACATCATTATTCCACACCAGGCTGGTTTCAGTTTCCCAAGCCGCCTCCACTTAATTTGTGGCTCACTTCCGATGCTGCAGAGAAATAAGAGTAAAATTGTATATGTGGGGGGGGGGGTTGTGTGTGTGTGCGTGTGTGTGCGTGTGTGTGTGTGTGTGTGTGTGTGTATAATATGTGAAAGAAAAGAGAGGAAGACAAAATGGGGAAGCTTTCATGCCAAATGGAAAGGAGACAAGATAAATGTTCTGAATCTGATTTCAAAAACTGTTTGAAAACCCCGTCCGGAATTGTCAGAAACAGCCCTGGCGTCCACAGGAAATGTGTCATTGCCGAAGCCCCGTGCCGCTGAACTCTGAGGCCCCCATCCTGCCTCCCGGTGGCTTGTTTAGAACTGCTTCAAATCAGAACAAATCACAGCCAACTTCACTCTCCCTCCAGCCCCTCAATCACTCGTAATCAGACCGTGTATTTTAGCAACAAAATCTTCCCTGGCTGAGCAGCTCATTCATCCGCCTTCTGCGAGCTCGACACCCTTTGAATGGGAGATGAGGGGAAGCCACCTGCTTCTCTGGCAGCCAGGGAAGCTGGGAGGAGGGAGGGTTGCCAGTCCTCCCCCTGCCTGCTAGATGGCCAGAGGGAGCCCAGACCCGCAGGAACCTGCAGGAAAGGAGGCAACCAAGCAGAGGGGGTGCTGCGGGGCGGGGGGGGCATCCGACACCACATTTGGTGAACACTTGCTCGTGCCAGACATCATGCATGGTCTGTGGGTTCAAACTTTGTCACTGCTGTTTTCTAGCCATGTGACCCCAGACACGTTACCTAGTCCTGTGAGTATAGAAGCAAACCCATGGAATCAATGAAAGGAAGAAGCAGAGAATCAGGACGTGGATAGACCTGGTTTGATTTCTCACTCCAGCTCTTGGGAAGCAAGTCACTTTTCTGAGCCCTCTTCTCCTAATCTGTGAAATGGGGATAATAATGCCTACTTGGCCTCTCTCGCACGGTTTTGTGAGGATCAAAGGAGCCAGAGAGAGGAACACACTTGGAGTTTTACAAGTGACTGACAGAGGCGTTACTGAAGCATTAGGAACCTTGTACAAACACCCATACCCTCTCATCTTGTAAGCTCATCTGACTAAACCTCGCGCACTCCGAGCTGGGTCAGGGCCGGTTGCCAGGGACACCCACAGTTGAGAAGGTGGGGGGCTGGGAGGTTGCAGAAGAGGAGATCTCTGTCTTGCACAGACAGGGAAGGCCTGGGAGGTGCCACGGGGCCCATTCACGCTTCCAGAGGGCCCTCCCCAGGAAGAGGGGGCTGTCCTGTCCTGCATGGGCCCAGTGGACAGAAGTCAACAGAGGCCATGCAGGGGAGGGACCTTCCTGCCATTGCAGATGCTGAAACTGAAACCAGCTATGGAGACGCCAAACAAGCCCCAAAGCACATCTGACATGCCCCCTGCAGGACCCCTACCTGGCGTGTGAGCAGAGCGGAGGAAGGCAGTGGGCGGGAAGACGGGACAGAGGTCATAAGGTCCCTGACCATAAGTAAGGCTGTTTCTAGATCCTATAGGCCAACGCAGACCCACAAGGCTGCCTTAGGGTCAAGGCCCCCTGACATTCTCTTAGAAAGAACCACGGGCTTGAAGAGCACTAGAGCACATGCCAGACAAAAGGGACTCCCTCCTCCTTCCTCTAGCAAATGTTACCTCTAAAAATTTGTCATCCGTTTGTCAGTGAAGGTGGAAAAAGCAATTAAAACGAGCTAATACAGTTCCAGGCATACAGGAAATGCCCTATAAATGCTAGCTCTTATGGTCACACTGGAGGGAGAGGTTGGAGCACCACGCAGTGCATTCATCTTTGACCCGGGGCCTCTCACCCAGACACTGCTCAGCAGGCCGCTTCCTCCCCACCCACCCCCCACTGAATCTCACGTACTGTAATGGAGTGGTGGCATCTGCTTCGTTTTCTGACTTCTCAAATGAGACCAGAACAGCTAATGTCTTACCACTGCCCAACACTTCAGAGTTCCAGGCCCTTTATCTCATGTAATGAGTCTCCCATCACTGGAAGCAATCAAGTAGAACCTTTCTGGTTATAGGTGGAGGAGGAGGCAGTTGCCAAAGGGAGCTCAGAGGTGCCCTTTCACGCCAAGATTCCATGATGCTCGGGACTGCGGGGTGGACAGGGGCATGTGATGGGTCTGCGAGCGGGGAGCCAGAAGTCAGAACACTGTGAATGGGGAAAGGAGAAGAAACCGGAGAACCCAGGAAGCCAAGTAGATGATTTTAACCTAAATACCTTCTCCTCCTTTTCCTCCTTTTCTGCAGCACTGACCTGAGTTACTTGAATGAGGACAGACAGGGGGCTTAATCAAACAGTACTTAGTGAATGGAAATAGAAGAGCACTTCCCTGCTTTTCAAACCGTTCCCTCTCTTTCCACCACCTACACCCTTCAGGAAAAAACTAGGGCTCTTTAACTTGTACTCAGATCCTCATCAATCCTGAGCTAACATTTATGGAGAGTGTATGTGTGACAGACACTATTACAGGCACCAGCTCATTTAATCCTTATAAACAACCCTATGGGGTGGGTTCTCCTATTGTCACCACTTCAGATAAAGGAGCTGAAGCCCAGAGAGGTCAATTAACTTGCTCAGAGTCACACAGCTGGTTAGCGACAGAGCTGGGACTTGAACTCGGGGTAACTAGTCCTTGCAGTGCTGTTCGTAACCCACACTTTAATCAGCCTGGCCTTGGCTTGCCTCTCTAGCCTCACCTTAACTTGTTCACCACCTGGAACTCCTGGCCAGTGCCACAAAGCATTTCCCCAAGCACATCACGCTGTACTTTGCACTTTCCCTCTCCCAGATCCCCTTTTTCCCACCCAAATCCTACTTGTTCTGTAAGATCCTACTTAGGTCCCCCTACTTTCAGGGGCCATGTTTGAGCTCTGTGCAGCCCTGCTCATCCCCCACCCTAGTCAGACACCTCAGACCACTCTTCTCATACTGCGCGGCAACTGAGGACTTCCTTGTCATCTTCCTCTGGAACACGTCTCTTTCTTAGCGGTCTCCCAAGGGTCTAGCTTGGGGCCTTGCATTCAGTAGGTGTGTACTATTTGTAGGGACAGGACAGCAAATAGTTAGAGCTTAATCTCTAGAAACAAAAGGGCCTAACTAAAATTTCTATTCCGTCGTTTGTTAGCTGTGTGACCCTGGGCAAGTCTGCCAGCTGTTTGGAGCCTCTGTTTCCTCTCCTGTAAAACCTGATTTAATAGTCAATAGGATACACCTTCAATGTCCTTGTGCTGATTCATCGAGGTGGCTCGTATAAATTGATTAGCACAGTGCCTGGGATGCAGTGAGCAGATGGCCAATCAATGTCTGGAAACACCACACCTCAGAACTGGACTGGGATCAGACAAACTTAGTTTTGAATCCCAGCTCCACCACTTACCATCTTTGTGACACCCACTTTGAGTCTTTTCCCCCATCTAGAAAGCAGGCTTACTGTTAGGGCTCAACTCAGAAGACTGTTGTGAGGATTCATGCTCAACACGGTCCCTAGCATCCGAGGAGCGCTCAGTCAAAATTCCCTACCATTATCTAAGCGCGTGTTTATTGAATTTGGCCTGCCGTCAGCTTGGCAACGGGGGCACACTTCTACCTGCAGTGACGTGAAACTTCACAAGGGAGGCTGCCTGGGCCAGCCTGTGGGGTCAGACTCCCAGCTGCAGGTGTGGAAGGTAAAGAGGGCTCTGTGAGGCTGGAGGGAGGGCGCAGAGCTGCCTGGACAAGAAGGGGCCACTGTCCACTGGGACTTTGGGTTTTACGTATCTGCCTTTCCCGAGAGGTGATCCCACGTCACCTGTGGCATTTCCAGGAGGAGGTATGGGCAAGGGATAGAGTACAGACTGGGGACCAGATAGCCCTGGCGTAAGCTCAGGCTCCGCCATGGATGCTCTGTGTGGCCTAGGCAGGTTGTATGGGCGTGTCTATAAAACAGGTTTGTAGAGGCGCCTGGGTGGCTCAGTCGGTGAAGCAGCTGACTCTTGATTTCGGCTCAGGTTATGATCTCAGGGTCGTGAGATCGAGCCCCATATCGGGCTTGGCGCTCAGCTGGGAGTCTGCTTGAGATTCTCTCCGTCTCCCTCTGCCCCTCCCCTGCTCTCTTAATTAATTAATGCATTACCAATGCCATTGGTCATTGCAAAGAGTGCCCCTGACCTTGCCAGGTCCAAGACACCCTGTAGGTGTTTGGTAAATGTCTGTTCCTGTCCCCTGTCTCCAGAGAAGTCCTGCTTCAGTTCATGTGCTAGGGCCATGGGTTGGGCTGCAGCGCCTTTTCACTATACCAGCTCCAGGTTTTCAGCTAATGGGGCACATGGTGGGGACAGCTGGGAGTCACAGCGTTGTGGCGGAGAATATGGTTTAAGGAATACCACATTTGGAAGTGATTATGGGAGCAATGGATCAGAACCACAGTCAGTTGCCAGCCATCCCCGGAGACACAAGAGGAGATGGAGGCAGAGAGGGGAGCCTTGCCTGGAGCTGGATTAGAGCACCCCGTGAAGCTTCAGGCTGGCCTCTGCCCTGCCGCCAAGCCTCGCGCCTCCTCTTAAGATGAAGCAGTTTGTCTATTTAGGGCTTCTCTGAGTTCTTAATCCCAATAGGACACAAGTTGTTTTACAAAGTCACACGAGATGAAAGAAGGACATGGAATGAAATCCGGGGAAGGGCGGAAACAACAAGCACGTTAGCAGTGGAGAAAGCGGGAAGAAAAGCCTGTGTTCTTTCTACCTCACCAACGCCAGCAGACACCTGCTGTCTGTTCCCAGCCCCGTGCTGGCTGCTGGGGGCCAGAGCGGACCAGACCTGGCTCCCGGGCTCAGGGGCGGAGAAGGCGCTGGAAGGCGAGCGTCGCGCTGTAGCGGACTCATCACGGCACACAAGGGATCCCCAGCGCAGCTTCCGGAAAAGGACATGAGGAAGACATCCTTGAGGAGGCGGAGCCCGTCTGGCGTCACTCCTGGGCCTTGACCCTGGTAAAGAGCAGGGAAACAGGCAGTAGGGGGCAGAAGCCGCCACGGAGACCGAGATGGCTCCGGGAGGACCAAGCTGAGGTCAGCGTCAAATGACCTCCCCCAGGACTGTCACCGCTTAGGGGAGGCAGGCAGCCAGCTGTGTGTGTGCCTAGAAGCCCAGGTGCCTCAAGCAGCACCCCACACAAACCTTTCCAGGGTACCTTTAATCCCCAGAACTCTGACAGTTTAAGATCAGACCCCGCACAAGGTCTGGGTAGCCTTTGCTTTTAAGGCTAGCCCGTCGACAAATGCTTATCACAGAGCCCCCTGCCCTGGCACTGGTCCAGCCGCCAGGTGGCCTCCCGCTTCTCCACCTCGGCCACAGGGGCTCTCAGACTAGACATGGCTGCAGTCAAGCCCCACAGCTGGGCCTTGGCGCGCAGGGAGATGCCGGCTGTTTGGGAGGACGAGAGGGGCTCCCGGCTCCCGGCTCACTTCCTGGCTGAGGCAGGGGCTAGTGACCGGCAGGTGAAAAGACCCTCAGTGCTTTGGGGGATTTTGGAGGCTGAGCATATCCACCCTCTGCCACGTGGGCTGTGAGGCTGGGGTGGGTGACCGAACATTCCCAAAAGGCTGCAGCAGTGACCTCGGTCCCTCTGGCGGCTCCTTCGTTTGGGGGTGGGCACAAGTAAGGCCCTCACGGGAGGCCTGACAACCCAGGGCTGTGGTTCCCAGGAGCCCCGGCCCATGTCAGCCCTCCAGGATCAGAAGAGCGGCCGTTCTCGCTCTGCTTCTCTGCCAGCCACCGCAGCAGGCTCGTGCCTCGTCATCCCACGTAAGCTGCCCACAACCCAGGGTCTTAATATTTACAGGGACCTGATGAGCAAACCGGGCTCAGCGAGGAAGACTTTCCCAAGGGTGTGTGGCTAAGTGCCGGCTCAGGGCTGCAAACCCCAGGCTTCTGATTCTAAAGCGTGTCGTCTCAGTGGTCTACACCCCTACACCCGATCGCACAGCTCGGGAGCTCTCTTGCCTCTCCTGCCCCCAGAGTGAGCCACTCAGGATGGCATCTCCGCAAGAGGTATCTCAGATGGCCCCAATACGGGCAGCTCCTTTCAGGGCTGGGGTGAGACCCCCACAGCAGCTGGGGTAGCCAGCAGGGCAGAGGGCTGAGGGAGTGGGGTTCTGCCCACCCCCGACCTGTGCCAGGACATCTTCTGAGTGGATAATGTGTGGATGAGGCCCCTTGATAAGGACCAAATCCCCTCTCGTTGCTTGGCAACCCAGCTTACAAGTCATAGCAGGGAAGTAATTTACAGGAATTCAAAGTGTCGCTGGAGGTTTTGTGAGCCGAATTGGTGCAAAGAGGAGCCGCAATGATCCAGATCGCACCTTTGGTGGGAAGGAGGGGCGGAAGGAAGAGCTTCCCCTTTCCTTACCCCACAGCTGAGGGCCTTGAACTCAGGTTCATTAATCATTCTCCATTCACTTATGTACTGATTCGACAGGGAGCCTGTACCGTGTGGCAGGCCCTGTGCTGGGAGCCAGGCACACAATGTCAGATTTTCTGGATGCACAGAACTCACAGAGACAGACAAGGATATGGAGGGTCATGACACACGTGACAGGACAGGAGATGCGCGGGGCTCTGGGTGGGAGCCCCAGGGAGGGCAAGGGGTACAAATATGGGCCTGTGAGGGCAGGGCTCATGGGGGTGACCAGTGAACCAGAGGAGGACACAGGCTGTCCCAGTGGGGGACCAGCATGAGCGAGGGCAGGGGGTGAGAGAGCCTGGCACACTCGAGAATCCCACGTGGTTGGAAAGGGTTCCTGCTGGGGCTACAAAATTCGTAGAGCCCAGGCCAGACAGAGCCTTGAGTGCCAAGCAAAAGCATCTGGACTTTAAGATACTAACCCACGGGTAGTGTTGCCAGAGGGGACAGGGCATGAAATTTGTCTTTCAGGAAAACCACTCACTCTGGCTTTACTCTTAACTCTTGGAGGGTAGACTGGGGGAGATAAAAGAGGTGGGAGGGAAGAGACTGGGGGTGGGGAAGCCATTTGGGAAATTACTAAAGAAAATTGCTAACCTTGAGGGTTGATGAGTCCTGAACTAAGGAAGAGAGAAAGGGACAAATTCAAGAGATGGTAGGAAGTAAAATCAGCCCAGGTGACTTATCAGTGTTGGGAATGATGGCCAGTAGAGGCCTTGAAGGTGTCTGACTTGACCAACAGATGGCACCACTCACTGGCACGGGGAGGGGAGGATGAAGGGCAGGTCTGATTTTAGGGAAATTTCCTCAGGTTTTGTCCAGCAGGATTCTTTTGGTTGCCAGTGACAGAAAGTCGCTTGGAATGAGATTGGGGAACATACTGAGTCATGACATTTAGGAAAGATGGGATGGGGTGCCATGGAGCCTCAGTAGCCCTGTCTCATGCCAAAGCCCATAGGCAGCTGTTTATGTTGGACACAGCGCAATGGACAGGACCTGGAGCAGCAGAAGAAAGAAACGGCAGACACCACACTGAGCCGAGCAAGATATTTAGGATCCTTGGCCGAGAGCCCATCCTGACCTTCACTGTGGCTCCTGTCACACTGTAAGGAGAGAAGCCAAAGGGCAGCTGGGAATGGCAAGGCTTCGTGCAAATGTGGGTTGTGTTGTCCCCAAGAAGTCTGAGGGGTGAGGAGCCAGGAGGAAGAAGTGGAAGCCACAGAGCAGTAATGTTGTCTGCTCATTCCAGTACTTCATGGAAGTTGGAGACCCTCCTGCAGGAGCTAACTGTGGGAGCCTTTCACGCAGAGCGGCTCCGGCAGATCCCAGATCCGCCCCTCCCTGACTTAGTCTCTCCTCCAGCTGGAACGACTGAGAACTGCACCAAGACAGATTCAGCCCCCCAGGACAGGATTGGCTAATGCATGCATCCACATAGATCACAGAGTAAGAAGGGCTCTGCAAACAGCTTCTTGGCAGAAAAACAAAGGGCCATTTGCACTGGCTGCCCGCAGTGCCTCTCTCCTGGGCAGATCCCGTTGTCTGAGCCACTGAGTCTCCCTGTCTCCCTCCTGGGGTCCGGTATGGCGCAGTGGTTAGAGACCTGGGTTTGATTCTCGGTTCTGTGTCGGTGGGCAGCTTGGAGTGAGCTCGCCTCTCTGAGCCCCGGGTCTGCTGTTGTAAAATGAGGTGAACTACCTCCAGCAGTGGGAGCTCATAGGTCTTTCCAGATGCTCTGCCCCTCCCCCTGCGTCAGCTGCCTGTCCTCTCTTCTCTGTCTTGTCTCCACGCATCCTGGTCCCTGCGTCCTCATGATTACAGCAGGTCCTCAAGCCCTTCTTGCCCTACTCTTCCTCGTGATCCTAAAGCCTCTGCTCCTGTGTCTTTATTTTCTTGTTATTTCCCAACGACAATCTCTGCGGCAGATAGGAGGACAATCAGATAGACCCAGCCCATCTTTAATATTTTATTGTGGTAAGATATGCGTAACCTAAAATTGACTATTTTAAAATATTTAAGTCAGTGGCATGAATGTTCACAATGTTGTGTGACCGTCACACCGTCTAGTTCCCAGACTGTGTCATCACCCCAAATGGAAACCCCATACCCATTAAACACCCCCTCCCCCAGCCCCTGGCAACCACAGTCTGCTTCCTGTCTTCGTGATTTGCCTCCTTAGGATATTTCCCACTAGTGGAATAATGCAATACGTGGCCTTTGGTGTCTGACTTCTTTCACTTGGCATCACATTTTCAAGAGTCTTCCGTGGTATGCATTCATCAGTGCCTCGTTCCTTCTTATGGAGGAGCAATTTCCCATTGTATCCGTAGGCCCCATTTCATTCATTCATTCATCAATTAGTAGACATTGGGGATTTTTCCACCTTTTAGCTGCTGTGAACATTCATGTACAAGTTTTGGTTTGAACACCTGTTGCCAACTCTTCTGGGTGTATACCTACGCGGGGACTTGCTGGGCCCCAGTCCTGTGCTTGATTGACTGAGGACCTGCCGAGCCGCTTTCCGCAGCACCTGCACCATTTTGCGTTCCCACCAGCAACGCGCAAGGGCTCTAATAGCTCCGCATCCTTGCCCACGCTTGCTCTTCTCCTTCGGTAAATGTTACGGTCACCCTAACGTGTGTACAGCCTATCTTTTTTTTTTTTAACCTCAACAGGCAGCAATCACTCCACGGCCTATGCAATGCTGATTGTGTTTGCGGGCCAGTCAGTTTGCTGGGGAACGGGGGAAGGAGGTCGGGCAGGAGCCTGGAGTCCCATGCCTGAACTTGGCCATCTCAGACTTTTCTCTTTCTTCTGGGACTGTGGGTTTGGCAGTTTGGGGACCGGGGCATGGCAGGCTGTGTGACATGTCTAGTACACATGCACGACCTCCGTGAGTCCTCATAACAACCTTATTCAGATTAGTAACCATTGCCTCGCCAGCCTATGTTAGTGGGGCCATGGTCATGACCATAATTCCAGCGTCCCTGGCTTGCACTCCTACTTGTTCGTGGCAGAAGCTCAGCCACAAACACGGCCTCAGCTGTTTCTTTCCCCTGCTCCTCTAGTTCCTCTCCCCTGAAGAACTGCTTTGTCCGAGAAACTGCTCCCTCCCGCCAGGCCGTGCCCCTGGCTGCGGCCAGATGCCACCATGTGACCCACTCCCTGCCCAGCTGCCCCTGTGAGCTCCGTCCCCCCGCGGTGTGTTCTCTCGAAGGAAACGCCTCCGGTCTCCTGGCCGAGGCCCGTGGAGGGACTATGCCTGGTTCACCGGTGTGCCTAGATGTGGTCAATTCCCAGCTTACATTCTCAACAAGACATCCCCCATCTAGCTCTCCCCTGGGTCTTGAAAGACTCAGGGGGCTACTCTGGAGTTGAACCTCGGTGGTTTGGATCCACTGACCAGCCACAGTCACGTTCAACTCCTGTTTTTAGCCTCTGTGCCTCCATTTTCTCATGGATGGAATAGTGGTAACAATTCCTAATTCATAGAGCAGAGGTGAGGAATCAATGAGTTAATCCTTGTAAAAAAAAAAAGCTTAGAAAAATGCCTGACCCACAGTAAGTGCCCAGTTAATCTAAACATTGTTATCTAATATAAGCAATCATTTACTGAGGAATGAATATATAACAAACCCAGGGCTAGAGCCCACCCCTATTTTTGCCATGACCCTAAGACCCCACTTAGTGGACAAGGTTGTGAGGCACCCAGTAGCGAGGGACGGAGCCTGGAGGAGGACTCCGGATCCGTCTGACTGTCAAGTCCTTGCTCACTCCACTCATGGTCAAAAAAATGCAATGTCTTCTTATGTACAGTCGACCCCACCTCCTGTGTGCTCTGTTTCAAGGAGGGTCCTTTTGTGTGCCTGAGGGTGCCCAGGACACGCCAGGGTCACAGAAGGATCGTGGGGAGATAGGGTGAAGGCTGGAGCTGCGTGAAGACAGAGCTCTCTAATGCAGTGAATGCTTTTCCTCACTCCCCACGAAACTTACACTAAAATCTACATGCTTTGCCAATGTTTTCAGAACTGCCTTTATGTTGGGGGTATGTTTCCAGTGCTGCCGTAAGAAATAACCACAAACGAGAGAGCTGGAAACGACAGAAACGAATCCTCTCGCCATTCGGGAGGTCAGAAATCTGAAATCCGTATCCCTGGACTGAAACCAGGGTGCCATCATGGCCCCATGCCCTCCGAAGACTGTAGGGGAGACCTGTTCCTTGCCTCTCCCAGCTCTGGTGGCAGCCGGTGTTCCTCGGCTTGCTGCCGCATCCCTCCCTGGGTGCCTCCTCAGCAGCGTGGCCTCCTCCTCTGTGGAATGTGTCAGGCCTCTCTCTGCCTTCCTCTGGGAAGCACACCTGGGGTTTCACTCAGGGCCCACCTGGATAATCCTGGGCGTGGGGTCCGATCGCGATATCCTTAACTTTGTCTCATCCGCAACGTCATCGCCATATCAGGGAACGTTCCCAGGTTCCAGAGATTAGGATGTAGACATCTTGGGGACCATTATTCAGCCTGCTATAGGGAGGTTGGCGTGAAGGAGTATGGCCTCAAGGCAGGTGTGAAGCTGGGAGCCAGGCTGTCGGAAGCGCCTGCTTCACGCTTAGTTCACACACAGGATCACTCTGCCTCTAGCACAATGGCCTCGGGAGGGCCAGAACTGGGTCTCCTGAGCCCAGGTCCCGCGCTCTCCCTGCTACAACAGGACACACCGCTCCCACCTGTTCTCCACTGGGCCTTCCATGGGAATGGCTCCTGATTTCGGGCCCGTCTGGGTCACCCGGACACCATCTGGAAGGTTCCCACCTGAAGGCCTGTGCTAGGGCCAGTAGAGCGGGGACCGGGGATCTTAACAGAGGTCCGTTTGACGCACACCCCATACCCTGCCCCCTCCCCAGCCTCCTACAGCAGTCGCCCAGGCTCCGGGCTCTCCTGGGAATGAGGACAGCATTAACCTCATTCCAGATAAGACGCCCTTTCATCCAGCTGTCATCTGTGTTGTAAGCAAACCCGAGAGAAGAATGAAGTGTGGTAAAGGGAGGCGCATGCGTCCGGCCGCACCCGAGACAGCAAATCCGTTGGATTACATGTTATCGTCCTGTCAGGGTGTTTGCTGAAGTCAGATGGCATCAGTGGTGGAACCTCTGCTTCTCCGAGCCTCAGTTTACTCACCCGTAAAAGGGGGACAGCTGTGTCTACCTGATTGACTCCTAATGAAGATGAAATCTGCGTGAAGGTGAAATTAGTTAGGCAACCGCACTTTGTTCAGGGAGATGACAATCACAGGGCCGCATGGCTCCTTCTATACCCTGCAAGGTCTTCTCTGCGGGGGGGAAAAAGTGTAGAAGCCAGGATTAAGGTCCCCGTTGGAAGCATGATCGCGGGTGGAGGCGAGCCTCTGGCTGGAAGTCAGGGCTGTGTCTACCTGGGTTCTGCGCTTTCCCCATTAGCGTGCCTCCCCTCCCGCAGGGAGATGTCTGCTTCCCCCCAGTGCGGCAGCAGTGGAAGAGGGCCTCTCAGTGCCCCCCACAGTGTCGTGCTCCAGGCAGGAGAAGCCGATCCCCCCCGCGGTGCATGCTGTTCTCTGCATCTCCTATAGAACCGTGCACAGCAAAGACCAGAAAAGAGAACGCTGTTTTCCCCACGGCGATTTCTTATCGCACAGAATGAGAGAGCTCTTCCTTTCTTCCTTCCAGTCACATGGGAGAGTCAACAGAGAGCAATGACAGCCACCAGACTATTTCTTTCCTGATTATAATTATAATAATCACTTCCATTTATCGAGCTGTCTGTGTCAGGCACCGTGCTAAGCACTTCACTGCTTGGGTTACCGCATGCCGCCTCTCCAAAGGGCTCAGGAAGCAGAAGTTATTATTTTACAGATGAGGAAACTGATGCGTAAGGAGGTTGAATTTGAATCCCTTGTCAGCCTAACGCTGCCAATGGAGCTTTTAGCCCTTTCACTGAAGCTTTTGATGACCTCTTTTTTGTGCATTTCACAAGGTTTTGGGGAATGGGTATAGACACACAGTTGAACAAAATTTTTTTAAAATGCTAGTTTGCTCATTTACGTGAGTGAGGAAAATGTGACAAATGGGCAAATGCAAATAGAAAAATAGAAGGAAGCTGGGCATAAAGTTTGAATGGAAAATGCATGAACTTTTCCTGGAGTGGCTCCTGACTTGGCCACTTGGCTGTGAGCTTACTTGCTGCCCCTGCGAAGAAGGAAACAAGATCTAGTCTGCACAGAACCAGCAGTGGTTCTCAGCATATGGCCCCCCGGTCAGTAGCCTCAGCATCTCCCCAGAACTTGTGAGATGTACAAATTCTCATGTCCCAGCCCAGAATTTGGGGGCGAGGTCCAGCCATCTGTGTTTGAACAAGCTCTCCAGGTGATGGTGATACACATTCCAGTCTGGGAACCACTTACCTCAGAACGAGAGCACACTAGTTCCTGACCCATATGCCTAGGAGAGATTTCTCCCACACCCTATGGGATGCAGTGAGCAATTAGTTTAATCAAACCCCTATTGTAAACATTGTCATGAGCCTGGAAGTACTGGTCCCTTAGGTTTCCCTTCAGCATAGATCCACGGAACCTTTTTTTTAAAATATTTTATTTATTTATTTGTCAGAGAGAGAGAGCTCACGTGCACTCAAGCACGGGGAATGGCAGACAGAGGGAGAAGCAGGGAGCTCCCTCCCACAGGGAGGGAGCCCGATGCGGGACTCAATCCCAGGACCCTGGGGTCATTACCTGAACCGAAGGCAGCCGCTTAACTGACTGAGCCACGCTGACACCCAGACCCATGGAGCCTTATGAAGGCACAGTGCAATGAAAGCAGCTCCAGAGGGCCCAAGCAGTGTCTCTGGACACAGTACGATGTCCTGGCTTCATACTCCTGCCCAGCTCTGAGACTGAGAAGCCTGGCGAGCATCCTTGTTTAGCTGGTCGAAGAGCCAGGACTCTGGAGCCAGGCTGACCCGGATTTGAATCCTGGCTACAGCTTTCATTAACTGAGCGACCTTGGCCAGTTTCCTGAATTCCCTCCCTAAGCTTCAGTTTCTTCGTGTGTAAAGGAAAATATTCCACTTATTCTGTAGAACAGTTCTCAAACTTCAGTGGGCTAATGAGCTGTGTTTAATATGGCCACTAGTATACTTAACAAATGGCCCAATGATTATAAACGGATGGGGTGTATTTCTTATAGGTGGTCATGCAGGCCACCAGCCTATATCCAGGTCTCTTGCGCCGGAGGACTATTCTAGAGATGTGTGCTTCAAACTTCATGAGCTCCTAGTATGAGCAGGGTTCTTTCACATAGTCCTCTCCTTTCATCTTTCCAACAGCACTGCACTCTAGCTGTTACTGCCCATTTTCTGCACCAGGAAACTGAGGTTCCCCCAAAAGGAGCTGACTTTTCTAAAGTCATGTAGGCAAGAAGTCCCATAGGTAAGATTTGATTTCAGGTCTCTGGCTCGACAGTTCCACTCAGATTTGTCAGTCATTTCTTGAGGGTGTCTGCCGTGCTCTCTCAGGCTCCCTAGATTCTGGGAGAAATGGCTCTCAGCCCCACTCGGGGTGAGGAAGGGAGGCAGCCTTCAGCATCCAGCAGGGCTGGGCACCTGAGCTCATCTGGTTGAAATTCCTGATTTACGGTTGTGAAAGTCAAGTGCCGAGAAGGGCTTCGCTTGCCTGGGGTCCCCAGTGAGGTGTCAGCCACCCACCTCTGGAGCTCACTTCTCTGCGCCATGCCCCACGGCGTCTCTGGGAGGTGACGTTAATTCCCATGAAAACCGCGGCACAACAGAGGGTAGCAAGAATCTGAGGGCAGAGAGTGAGGGCCAGTTGCTCAGAGCAAGAAAAGGTCAGAAGGTGTGGAACTGTCTCCATAGCCGTTGTGGGGAGGTGCCATACAAACCCATGCAGGGTCAGGGCCACAGAGACATGTGTCTGTCCAGCTGCCCTTCTCTCCTAGAGTCCACAGCCACAGCTGCTTCCAGGAAGCCAGCACACCCCCTCCAAAGCCCACCGTGCCCCCCCAGGAAGTGTAGCCCCTTCCTGATCAATGGCTCCCACAGGAAGGCAGCAACATTGGAGTCAGTCGGGGGTTCCCAGTCATTGTATTGGTCAAAGCATGGCACACAGCCAAGCCCAAAGTCAGTGGGGCTGGACAAGGGAGGGAGGGAGGATTAGGAGGATAGACGATGCCACCTGCCACATCCACCTTGTAGGGTGGTTGAGAGGGACGATTTGCTCGTTCATTTGTTCCATGTGTATTTATTGAACCCTTGCCTGGCCCCACGCTGGGTGCTGATATGCAGCGGCCAACAAAAGAGACACACATCCCTGCCCTCACAGAGCTTACATTCTACCAAATAAACCCCCTGATTTACCCACAGACATTCAGTGGGTGTTCATCCCGTGCCTGGTTTGCACAGATGTTGGAGACAAAGATGTCCACGGCAGAATCCCTGTCCTCAGCGAGCTCATAGTCCACGGGGGAACGGGACATATGGACACCCAGCTACCACTCCAATGGGGCAGGAGGCATGACTCCAGAGAACACCTGGCCCAAAGGGCACTCCGGCTCTGAGCCACTGTCCCCCGTCTTTGCCAGATCTCCTTCCCAGCCACGGGCCTGGTTTGCAAGCGCCTGGGCCAGCCAGCTTCCCAGAATGCTGGCAACTCATCGCCAGTCCCTGCTGGGCACAGTGCAGAGGAATTAAGTGCAATTAGTGAACTAAGCCGTCATGAGTAAGAAGCACTTGCTCTCCCCTTCCGAGACTAATGGGGGTGACTGGAGAGGAGGGTGCAGATCCCACGGCTGAATCACACATCCCGAGAACCTCAGTAACAGCGTGGACCAATGACAGCAAACAGGCCTTCTGCCTGCAGGCTGAAAAGGCACTGCTTCCCTGGGGTGAACTGGAGGTCAGGGATCAGACAGCCCTCCCCAGAGATTGCTCCCATTTTCCTGAGTCTAAGGAGATGGAGTAAATTGGTTTAATGGAGTGGAGTCTCGTTGTCATGGTGGCAGGAAGAGAACAGACTGATGGCCCTGCCCCAGACTAACGAGGTTAGGTTTGGCTTTTAGCAAATGTGGCCAGCATCATTCAGGGAACTCAGTTTGACCCATGCAGTACCCTCTTTCAGATAATGGCTTTGTGCCCTGCCCTGCTCCCTTTGGGCAGTCTAGAGACCCATGGCTGACTCCCCTTCTAGCCCAAAGGACCAGTCAGTCTGTGGGCTCTACTGATCCCTCCCCTGTCTTTCTGCCTCTCCCTGGATTGTTGCGACAGCCCCTCCAGGTCCTGGGCCGAGTTCCGGTCCCATCCACTTTTCACATAGCAGGGAGATTTTTCTAGAATTCATAGTTGATCAGGACTCTTTCCTGTTGAAGACCTCAATCCAGAGCTGTGCCCGTCTCTCACACTGAAGTGACTATAGTGTCTGATCCCTTTGTCCTCAATGCACCTGTCTCCACCTGGCAAACCCCTGCCTTTGCCCTGAATCCCAGCTTCAATCTCCCTTCTTCCGCCGAGCCTTCTTGTCTCTTTGTCTAACCTGCCCTTCCACCAAATTAGTGTTGATCACTTTCAAATTTTAGTACCAGAAATATACTCTATTCCTGCTTATGTACTAATGGATAGCTGTGTTTAAACATAAAAAGAGTAAGATTTTTTTTCCACACACACTCCCATCCCTTGCAAGAACCAATTTTCACCCCTGTGAAGATGCTCTTATCCCCCCTGAGGTGCATGTTTCACCCTAAAGCCCTCCTATAACACATTTCTGTAATCAGTCCCATCAGATTTTAGGGGAGAAAAACAACTCAGCTGGACAGAAATTGTTTTTGCGTGGTGACGCCTCTTACGAGAAGTCTCCCATCCTCCTTGAGCCAGAACTGAGCTTTTTAACGTTGCTGCCTATGCTGTTTTCTTGTACATTATACCACATGGGGGTTTCCCTCATGGGTTTACAAATTCCTCGAGGTCCGGGCCCGGGTCTCTGCTGTCTGCTCCCCCTCTCAGTGCCTGGTGCACAGTGGGAGCCTCAGACGGTAAAAACAGGGCAGAATGTGAAGGCTACTTTGCCCCCGCCTGGGATCCCGAGGTGGTGCCCAGCCGTGGGAGGCCACCCTCAATGGCACAGCACACCCAGACATCAGACACCATCAGCTCTCAGTCAGGAGCACCGAACAATTTCATTAAGGCAGTGGTTCCTTAGCAGAAGCACAAGCACCAACTGACAAGCCCGTAATAACATTTTAATGGCCTGAGTTCAATTCCCAATAAATTACTTAAGTTTCTGCAATAATAGAGCTGGCATTTTCATTAATACTCCTGATTAATTGTCTGTCCTAGGGAAGGAAAAAAAAAACCATCGCCATCACAATCATGATCTTGCTAGTTCCTTGCAGAGAGAATCCCGGCAGCGTGGGCTTTTCCACCAGATTAAAGTTGGCGAAGGGCAAAAAAGAATTCTCTGTCACCTGGCCCCCTCCCCAGCCGTGGGAGCAGAGGAATGCCAGCTGAGTCCAAGCACTGCTACTTGAATCCAGGTCTCGGCACAGGCTGCTGGGGTCTTGAGTTACTTAAACTGCCTCAGTTTCTTCACCTGTCAAAGGGGGTGATAATAGGGGCGCCTGGGTGACTCAGTCATTAAGCGTCTGCCTTCAGCTCAGGGCGTGATCCCAGCGTTCTGGGATCGAGCCCCGCATCAGGCTCCTCTCCTGGGAGTCTGCTTCTTCCTCTCCCACTCCCCCTGCTTGTGTTCCCTCTCTCGCTGGCTGTCTCTCTCTCCATCAAATAAATAAATTTAAAAAAAAGGGGGGGTGATAATAGGACTTCCATGGGTGCTGTGAGGATTAATTGAATTGCTGCAGGTTAAGTCCTGGGCACAGTGTCTTGTACATAGTAAGTGCTCAATAAACCGTGCCTATGATTTATTTAGTTTTGGTGGTGGTTCTCCTGTCTCTCCTCCAGAAGGCTCAGGGAGTTGCGTTGCCTCGGAAGAGGCGGAACTGGGATGTCTGGGAGCGGTTTACTTTTGCAGGGGCGGCAGCCTTTGAAGGAATGTAATTTCAGCCTTCGGAGTAGCAGAAATCTGCAAACTGGGATGAACTTCCTGGCTCCACCAATGGCTGACTGTGGGACCCTAAACAAGTCCCTTATCCCCACCAAGCCTCCCCAAAAAGTGAGGATGATTTTTTGGGTTTCCTAGGGTAGTTTCCACACATGTGGCCGCAGCTGGTGCTTGTAGCTGTTCTTCTGTTTATTATTCGATCAACAGCTTTTATTAAGCACCTGTTCTGAGCCAGGCATTGAGCCAGGCACGGGGATTCAGCAGAAAGAGCCCGGTCCCCGTGGAGCTTTCCATCATCGTTGTTAAGGAGGACGATGACCAAGTTGACAGATCAATGTATCATAGAATGTCATGGAGAGAAAACACAGCAGGGTGGGGAGGCAGGCGTGGGCTACTCTCTAGAATGGGTGTTTGAACAGCGTCTCCTGGACAGAAGTGACACCTGAAAGATTTGAATGAATCAAGAGACCAAGTCATGTGACCATCTGAGGGAAAAGTTCTAGGGGAGGGAACAGCAAAGACAAAGCTGGAAGACTGACCTTTTTTTTTTTTCTTTCTTTCTTTCTTTTTTTTTTTTTTCTGTAATTTCAAATCATTTCCTGCACAGAGCCAGTGGGGTCAGGGGAGGCCTTGGAAGATCCAGGCCCCCAGATGAGACTGGGTAAGGGGACGGGGCCTCTGTTTTCATGTCTCTGCCTTTGCTGTGAAAGCTACTGCTCCCTCTGGCCCTGAGCGCCCCTACATTGGTGAAGGAAGTGGGGTGTGGTGCTCCGTCTTGGACCTTGTGCTCCTCTGACACTTAATCTGGCATTCATTAGTCTCTGCATCTCCCGTGCTCCCCCAGAGCCACCCTGACCTTCATCTGGTTCCTCAAAAGAAGATGCTCTTTCTTGCCTCTGGACCTTAGCCCAGGCGGTTCCATCTGTCTGGAACATACCTCCCTATACCTGTCTTCACTTGGCTAACTCATACTTACGTGTCATTGCTTAGATGGGATGTCTTCTGGAAGCCAGCCTTCCTGGGACATCCCCAGGTGAGCAGGGTCCTTCTGCCCTACCTTCACCCTTTGACTGTCCCCACTATCCAGTGAGCACACGGATTGTAACTGTGGTTCCCTGTCTGTCACCTCCACTAAGAGCATGCTCTTTCGCAGCATCTCAGGGGCCCAGGATCTGGTACCTAGTGAGTGGAAAATAAAATATTTGCCCTGAGTTAGAGATCCTTATCTCAAGATAGGAACATAGGGTCCCTGCCCTGAAGATTCCAGATCTGGATGGGAAGACAAGATGAAGTTACATGATAATGTGCCTTCTCTATAAAGCATGGAGAGGAGGAGAAATCTGTCCAGACCAGAGGATATGGCAGGAGCAAAGGGCAGGAGACCTGAAAGCACAAGTCGTGTTTGAGGCCAAAAGGTTAGGATGAGTAGAAAACTTGACAGAGGTCAGATTTTGACCCCTGCAGGCCTACACACCACAGTCCTCTGGCTCCCAAACATCCCAGTCACACTACGTGCTTGGGTTGAGGCCCCGCCCTCCAGAATCTGGGTTAGCATAAGCCGTCTTCAAGTTAGAATTGGCCCGAGGGGGTCCAGGCTACTGTCAGGCAGGCTGCCTTCTGGCATGCCCTTCTGGAGAAAGCGTTTACTTGACTTTTTCCAAAACCGGTTCTGCTCATGACCAATTCCATAAAAGGTCTCCTACAAAGGGAGCTCAGGATCCTATAAGCCGCATCTGCTCTTGGAGAATCCCATTGCTCATTAACATAGCAAAGGCTCTGAAATGTCCTGCAGGAAAGACTGGGCTAACTCTAGTAGCCCTGTTCCCCAAACTCAATTAAATATGTAGTCTTTTTTATGGCCGACCGAAGGTTCTGCAGACAAACTCCAGGAAATGCAGATCAAACCCATTCTCTGTGCAGGGAATGACAGAGAAAGTGAAAGCGATTACACTTACTGCCCAGTTACTTTTCCTTCGAGGTGGAGGAGAGAGTAAATACGATGAAGGAGAGAATCACAACAGGTGATGTAAAGCAGTCGTCTTACAGGGAATGTTCTCTTTGCCCAGGGGGAGGGTTTTCAGACTATAAAGCACCATTTCTTCCCCTAACCATCCCTGGGGAGAAAGTGAAAGGAGCCCTCCAACCGACCACTAGAGATGGGAACATTTCTGTTGGTTTCATTTACATAAGTGTCCTTGGCAATTTGTCCCAATTTGTCTCATTACAAATGATGTAAACATCCGGCACAATCAGACAAAATGGGACAGTTTAAATGCTGCCTGATTAAAAACCCTGGTCGGCTGCAATGACTTACATGTGTGCTAACACTTTCCCTACAAGGACCTTGGTTGCAAAGTTCTGGAACCTTCAGGGAGGGTTCCCAGCCTAGGTAGTGCCCCCTGTGGCTGCAGCTCTCCACACAGAGCCGAGTAAAGCTACACAATCTTCTCTATGTTTTTATGCCAAAAAAGGAAGGAAGGTAGAAGAGAGGGAAGGAGGAAGAAAGAGAAAGAAAACTGACATTTTCTCCTTGCCATCTCATTGGTGGTCCACAGCAGTGTAACTGAGGGGGTGGGAGAACCGAAATTCAAATCCTAGTACTCGGTTTATGTGTGTGACCTTGGACCCATCACATCATTTGACTAAGCCTCAGTTTCCTAGGCTGCCAAATGGGGATGACAATGTAACATCTGGCCGGCCTCTCACTGTCGTTGAGACATCACCTAACCAGAAACTTCATAAGGACGGAGACCCTGTCTTGTCCATCCCTGTATCCTTAGAACCTGAACGGTGCCTGGAACATAGTAGGTGCTCAATAAAGCATTATTAAAGGGCTGGATGGATGATTAAATGAAGAGTGAGTGGCTCTAGGGGGAATAGCATCTAATCTGAAAAGCACTGTACCAATGAGGGGGGGACCCTTTAATAGCTTAACTTGCCCCTCATCCTTCAGAACGCACCGTGATGCCCCCTCCTCCTCAAATCCTTCCCCAGTGCCTCAGCCAGAGGTGGACCAGTTGGGCACTGACTCAAGTTCATAGCCTGGCTCATGACCTTCTGCAAGTGGTTGAACTCTCAGAGCCTCAGCTGACTCAGCTGTATTTCGGGGAAAGTGAGCCCTGCCCGTCGCAGACCGTTTGTTGAGGTGTAAGGGACCAGTGGCCCCAGAGGCCTGCTGGGGCCTATGGGCAGGAGGCACATCAGGTCTGTGGGATCGGAGTTTCTGGCAGGCCCTAAGAAGCTCACTGTCAGACCTGGGCTACGGTTGATTTGGCCAAAGTGATTCCCACGTGCGAAGCCGGACGAAAGGTTCTGGCAGCGTCCCACACCTCCAAGTGCTGAAACGCGAGGTACTCGTCCTGCTTCAGCCCCAAACACCAATGGCAATTGAAAACAATTGAGAGAAGATAGGATCAGAACACAGGTCTCCTGGCTCTTGCTGTTCTTATCCCTTAATTAGTTGTTGTGTGATCTTTAAAAAAACCTCTTGTGGGGAGCCTGGGTGGCTCAGTCGTTAAGCGTCTGCTGGTTGAGTATCTGCTTTCAGCTCAGGTCATAATCTCAGGGTCCTGGGATCGAGCCCCGATCGGGCTCTCTGCTCAGCAGGGAGTCTGCTTCTCCCTCTCCCTCTGCCCCCTTGCTCTCACTGTCAAATAAATAAATAAAAATCTTAAAAAACAAAAACAAAAAACTTCTTGCCCTCTATGTGCCTTTACCTAACAATCTGAAAGGGGAACATTGGTTCATGGTGCTAGGGAAAATTAGAGGATTCTGCAAGTTCCTGGTACTGTTCACACTGGATTCTGTCTACCTTTCAGCTAGGAACCTTCAGATCTCCCTGTGCCAGCATCCCCCAATCACAGAGCTCCAACTGGTAGGCAGGGTGATGGTCTGAAGAAGGAATTAGAGCAAGAAAAGCAACAGAGCCAGAACCCCTTCAGCAGATGGCAGGAGGGGGGCAAGTTACCCGAGGTTCTGGTCCAGAGTCTACCACTGGCTAACCTCAAGAGTGTTATGAACTACAAACCTCTGAGTCTCTGTTTACTCACCTCAAAAATGGAAATAAAATCACGTACCATGCAATGTGTTGGAGAGACTAACATAGTGTCTGGATCCAGCAGGTGCTGGAAGAATGTCAGTTCCATGTTCTTTCCCCCTGGAGAACTTTGTAGTAGACGTTGGGCTATCTTCCTAACATCCACCGCACCCTTTCCCTGCCCTGTGGCAGCTGTGATGGTGTCATCCCGCCTCCAGCTCTGGGAGTGGGTTCTGATGGGTGTCCACCCTGCATTTAATCCCATTGATACCCTTGGCCTTGATCATTGGTCCAGGGAAGATAAAAGACCTAAGTTGGTTCAATAAGATTTAAGCTCAGAAATCTAGCTTGTTGATTAGAAAGAGACGCTTTCTCTGGAAGGAGTTTTGTGCAAAAAGGAGGCCTGGGGCTGCTACAGCCATTTTACCACCACGAAGGAACTCTCCATGAGAACAAAACTAACTTGAGGACAGAGCAACACCACAGAAAACGATGCTGAGGTCTGATCAAATTGTACCTGAAATACATTTGCACATCTTAGATCCACGCGCTAGTGAATTATTTAAACCAGATAAAGTGAAATTTTTGGAGAAATAAAACAAAAAGCATCTTAACTAATAAATAAAACACCTTTAGGTATTCGACACGCCTGAACCTACCCCCAAGTCTACTGGGAGCTTGTCACAATTTTCATAAACCGATTTAGATATGCAAATTCACTTGCATTAATTGGCTTTCCAGGGACTCGTTTCTGCTCTCTCTTAAGTCATTTAAAACTCAGAGCAGCACGGGGACCTCATGGACCTCATGGACCCAGGAATCCTCTTGACCAACAGCCTGGACACTCTGCTTCCTAGAACCTTGCACTTCCTCCCTTCGCTGAGGGAATCTGCTATAAGAGAGAGGTGTCCATCTCCTGGTCACACTGAAAAGCAATGGCAGAGAAGCTGGGAAAAAGAAAGATAGGTCCTGAGAAAGAACACCAACTCCAGGGTCAGGGAGACTCAGAATCCGAGCTCTGTTTCTTCCAAGCTTCCCAAGTCACATCACCTCTCCTGTGCCTCGGGTTTTCCCGTCTGCCAAAGGGGGTTATGTAATACTCACCCCGCTGGGCTGTTGTGACAATTTCAAGACATCACATGTATAAAATGCCTGGCTGAGAGCCTGGGGGGTAGTAGGCATAGGATAAATCATAGCTGTTGTCTAGATTTTTGTTATCATTATGGTTGCCCTTCCCGTTTTCCTGGGCCAGTGTAGATCTCAATCTAGAAGGGCTTCAGGATTCCTCCGTGGAGCAGTAGCTAGGTGATAAGAGATGGCATTATCACTTGTCACCCCAGAGCGTCATTGGGGGAGGTCCGTAGAGGGTAGTCAGCCATACGCCTCAGCAGCCATAACATTCAGCACCCAAGTTAGTGACACGTCCACTCCGGGTCTCTCTCAAGGTCAGCGATCCCCATCTTTTTTTTTTTTTTTTTTATGATTTTTTATTATATTATGTTAGTCACCATACAGTACATCCCCGGTTTCCGATGTAAGGCTCGATGATTCATTAGTTGTGTATAACACCCAGTGCACCATGCAATACGTGCCCTCCTTACTACCCATCACCGGTCTATCCCATTCCCCCACCCCCCTCCCCTCTGAAGTCCTCAGTTTGTTTCTCATAGTCCATAGTCTCTCATGTTTCATTCCCCTTTCTGATTACCCCCCTTTCTTTATCCCTTTCTTCCCCTACTGATCATCCTAGTTCTTATGTTCCATAGATGAGAGAAATCATATGATAGTTGTCTTTCTCTGCTTGACTTATTTCACTTAGCATTATCTCCTCCAGTGCTGTCCATGTTGTAGCAAATGTTGAGAACTCGTTCTTTCTGATAGCTGAGTAATATTCCATTGTATATATGGACCACAACTTCTTAATCCAGTCATCTGTTGAAGGGCATCTCGGCTCCTTCCACGATTTAGCTATTGTGGACATTGCTGCTATGAACATTGGGGTGCATATGGCCCTTCTCTTCACTACATCTGTATCTTTGGGGTAAATACCCAGTAGTGCAATGGCTGAGCGATCCCCATCTTTTTATCAGTTTTTAGAGCTATCAATGTACAGAGCACCACGTCCAGAAATGACGAGAGAAGAGAGATGAAAAGCTGAATAAGACAAAACTCCCTGACCTCAAGCTGCGCATAAACCAGTATAGAGAGCTTCAGAGTCTCATTGTCCTGAGCGCAATCCTGGTTCCCTTGCTGAGCAGCTGTGTGACTTGAACCAAGTTACTGAACCTCTCCGAGCCTTAGTTTCTTTGGGAAAATAAAAGTGGGATCAATAATGCATCTCCCCAAGTTTGTTGGAACATAATGAAAAGTAGAGGGTGCAGGTGGCTTGCACAGTCCCGAGGCAAAAAAGTCCTCCATCAAGATTCTTTTTGCATTGGGTTGAATAGTGTTCCCCCAAAATTCATGTCCACCCAGACACTTGAAATGTGACTTTATTTGGAAATAGGGTCTTTGCAGATTAATTAGTTAAGGATCTCAAGATGAAATCATCCTGGATTTAGGGGTGAACCCTAAATTCAATGACTGGTGTCCTTCGAAGAAAAAGAGGGGCCACCGGGAGACACAGAGAAGACGGCCATGTGAGCACAGAGCAGAGGCAGAGTTCTGCGGCCACAGGCCAATGAAAGCCGGGGGTCCTAGAAACTAGAAGAGGCAAGAAGATTGTTTCCCCAGATCCCCAGAGGGCGTATGAGCCTGCTAACATCTTCATTGCAGACTTGTGAGCCTCCAGAACTGGGAGAGAATCTGTTTCTGCCGCTTTAGACTGTCCCAGTTTGTGGGGCTGTGTTACGCCCCCCCCAGGGCAGGAGACCACCCTTCCTCCCCCACCGCTCTCCCCTTAACCAAAGTAGAAGTGAAAACTGCTTCATTAAGTAACATGTAAGGAAGTGTGGGATGTAAGGGCCAGTAAGGATGGGCAGGAGGGGTGGAACTCTGGAGATGGGGGTGATCCCAGTGCCCTCTGACAGTAACCTGCAAACTAACAGGATGGGTGGGCCACATAAGTGCAATAGGAGGGCTCTTGCGGGGGGCTGTGAGACCCCAGGCCCCACAGAGCTGTTCTTAGCAGGAGCTCAGCAACACCCCCATGCCCAGGGCTGCGGCCTGGCCCAGCCTTCATTCTACACCCCAGACTCTCAGAGGCTCTATGCCTCCTGCCTCCAGTGGTGTGGTCTCTGGGAGAAAGGGGCCCTGCCGTATGCACTGACCTGAGCAATCAGCCCTTTGGCCAACCTCTCAGTCCCTGGGCATGAGGATCCTGGGCTGCTTTAACTGGGGCAAACTCAGTCCTCAACTGTTGATTGATGGATTCAACCAAATTCATGAAATAGGTCATAGCGATACTGGTGTATATATTTGGGCATCTAATTTGCTCTTCTTTCATTCATCCCAAATCCGTTTACTGAACATCTACCGTGTGCCAGCCACTGCTCTGGGTGCTGGGGACTAGCTGTGGCACCCGGAGAAGACTCCCGATCAGGTGGCGCTTAGAGTCAGGTGGGGGTGGGGAGGCAGGAAATGAATGAACAAAGAATAACGAATGAACAACAAAGCGATAACCTTTCATTGATTGGGCTAAACTCAGGGAGGGGTAGCTACAAATAACAAAGAGCTTCATTTTCTCCAAACTTCGTCTTCGACCCTCTAGTCTCTCCTCTCCATCCCTCTCCGTTTTGCAGCATCTCTATCTGTTCTCCTAGCTTTGCCATCGCTTCCACTGTCATCTCAGTAACAATGTCTATTTTCCAGTGTGGAAAAGTCTCGTCCCATCAGGGCTTCCTGTTTGCCATTTACCACTTCTGTGCCCCAGCGCTCAGACCTCGAAGGGAGCTTCTGCACTTCTTCCCTCCACTTCCTAGCCTTCCTGCTTCCAGCCCAGGGCAGGGGGAGGCTTGGGAAAGGGAGACAAAGTTCTCTGGTCTTGGCTGGTGACTTTCTCCAGGCCAACGTGAGCTGTCTGTGACGCTCCGTGACACGGCACGCTGCCAACATTGGGTGGCAGACTCTTTCCCAGTCTTTTGTAGATAGATGCCCTGTCAGCTCCCCATGTTCCCCGCTCCTGGGCCCCCTTGGCCCTTGCTTGGGTCCTCTCACCCAGCAGCAGCTCCCTTGGCAAGGAGGGGAGGGTATATCACACAAATGCCTCCAGCCCACTTACCTTCCTCAGAGCCCCCCTGGCCACAGGAAACTTTACCCTTCCTTACCAGATGGCAGGAGACCCGTGTGCCCAGCCGTCGTCTCTCTTTACTCAGCCACCTGAGGCTGCTTTGGCATGTCCCCAGCCTCCTGAATTCTCCAAGGGGGTTCAGCCTCCAGTCTCTACGTTCACAGACTCCTCCAGGTCCCAGAGACACAGGAAGCTCTCTCAAGGGCTCCGTCAGCATGCTTCAGGCCTGTGTCTACAGCTCAGGGCCCTTGGCTGTGGCATGAAGCCACCAGCCTCCCCTTCACATGGACACTCACATCTCTGGGAGGGGCTCCTCTGGCTCCCCTCTACTGAGCTGTGACCCCGGGGGAACACCCCTGCATGGAGGGGAAGGAGAAAATCCAAAGTGCTCTCTACTTCTACAAATGTCCTTCCATCCCCTTGGAAATGTTTAGCCTTTGCTTGGATACCTGGGAGGGGCTTGGTCACAAACCCCCTCCCACTTTCAGCAAGTTTAACATGCATCCAGCCGCTTCCCAGCCATTGTTCCCAGATTTTAAGCTTTAGCCACAGTCCTGGGCAGCAGGATGTCTCCTTCCGCCTTCTCTTCCGGTGAATTCAGGGAGTGCAAAGAGTTCCTTCGAATGGCAGTAAAGTACCCACCGCGCTGGGCGCAAGTGGGAGGGGGCTGGGCGGCGCTGCCGGGAGGCAGCACGGAGCCCTGGAGCCCGGGTTGGCCTGGGCCCGCAGGTTCTTGTGCTTCATGGTAAGGAGATGGAAGTCCCTGGAACGTTTGAAGCCAGAGAGGGATATGGCCCCTTGTAGCTGTTGTGGAGAATGGCCTGGACCCATGCCAGGCACTATGCTCAGCACCTTCAGACCTTTACTTCCTACAGTCCTTAGAAGAACCTTGTCCTGTAGGTCTGAGCTCCTGTATTTAGGAAACAGGGAAACGGGGGCTCGGGAACGCTGTCCCAGGCTCCCCAGCTGTTAGATGCAGACACTGAATGTCACCCCCAGGACTCGGAGACTCCTGGTGCTTAGCTCTTCCCATCCGAGCGTGCTGACTTTCCAATGGGGGTGGAGAGGGGACCCTGCTGGCTCTCACACCACCCTGAGCAGGTGTCAGTGTTCCAGCCTCTAAGCCTGGCAACCAGCCGAGGAGGCGTGGGAGCTGCTGGGAGGGAGGCCCCGGAGCAGCTGCTGCAAGCCGGGGAGCTCCACATCCAGGTAACCGTGCCAGCCCCGGGGCTGCGCCCCTCACACAGGGATGCGCCGGCGTGAGGAGGGGCTGCGGCTGCTTTCCCTGCCTCTGTGTCCCCGAGGAATGCTGCCCTGGGCTTCCCTGCCCTGCTGTTGCCCTCCTAGGAGTCAGAAGCTGGATTTATTGGGGCTGCAGCCTGGCAGGCCTGGGCGGCACGTCACAGGGAGATTGGCACACAAGTCGCATGTAGTGACACTGATTTTCAGGGGGGTGGGTTGCAATGGCTAATTCAGCATTTGAAAATCCCTTCTTGGTTTGAGAACATCTTTCATCTTTTCATTCAATGAGAGACAGGGTCGACCTCCCTCTTGAGAAGCCTGGAAGGCCAGATATTCACTTTCCCAGCCTCCTTTGCAGCTAGCATGTGAGCATGTGTCCTTGGCCCAAGGCACTTGGGAGCCAGAGACAGAGAGGCAGGTGACTTACCAGGAAGAAGGTAACCAGTGTCTGTCGCAGTAGCTGTGGCCAGTGTCCTCCCAGGGGGCCGTTGTGGGCTGCGGCCCTGACTGTGCCCCGACCTTTGTTTGTATGTGTATATATGTGGACTTCACAGGGAGGACTGTCAGGAACAGTACTCCGTCTCCAGTATTTTCCCATTGCCCGCTCACCATTTGTTCAGCTGTTCTCAGAGAATGCTACTGTGACAGAGCTGTTAATGGCCCTGAACGTGAGGGGGAAAAATTGTTTTATAATGAATAGAGAAGATTTGTATCTCCAGGCCTGGTTCTCTGGCCTTCTACGTCATTAATCCCCCTTGGGCTTCGGCAGCCCGAGGCCCAGGCTGAGATCCACCGGCCCTGCCTGGGATGGAATCCCCATGGGGCAGCCCGCTGGGGCACACTGCTCCTGAACTGTGAGCTCTCCTGCTTCTTCAGCCCTTCAAGCAGATGTCTTCTGCCGGTAGCAAATCTCCTGCACTCCCCCATCAGAACGAGCACCAGGTCTGTCTGAGCCACGCTAGCTTAGGATGAGAATGTTCCAGACCGCCACCCCCTATGCCCCAGAAGTTGGCTACTTCTTCGTGTAACACCAAGCTGTGCTGGCAAAGGGCTAAGGTCACTGCAAGTCCCAAAGAGACGACAAAGCTCCAGGTCCTCCTGCCACTGCGCAGGAGCCTGGCTGACACCATGGACCCACGTGCCCAAGCACTGGGGCAGTTCACAGGCCTAGGCATCCATCCCCCAAAGCCTACAGCACTTTGGTTTGACTTGACGACAGCACTTAGCGGGTCTGTTTTGAATCAGCCTGTGGTGCTTAGCTCCCCCTGGATGACACAAAAAGACTGAGGCTTGCCAGAGCCCAGGGAGAAGCTCCCTGCCTGCCGCCTGCCCTCGCAGCTCCACCAAGCACAGAGGTCCAGGCTGGGGAACTGCCCATGCTTTGAGGGATGGGGCTGGAGAGGAGAGGGACTTGGGGGCTCCCCTTGACGCCAGAGGAGAAGCCTCAGCAGCATGGGAATGTCAGGAGGCCTCTGTCTCCAGTAAATTTAAGAGCTTTTCATTAAATAGTCTTCCTCCCAGATGCCATGCCTGCTCTAATCTCACAGGAGTTGAGGATTCTGGCCTGGCCCACCCTTCCTTCCTCTCCCCCCTTGCAGAGAAGCACATGGAGATTTCCTGCCTTTGGGATCACCCCCTACCACAGAGATGGCGTTAGGAAATGAAAATGTTGCCAAGAGGGTCTCCGTGGGGGCATTTGGCTCACATGGGGGAGGTCTTGGGCCCGGTGACTTCCCAGGCAGCCTGTTGGTCACACCCCATGGCCGGCCACCGCCCCCCCGCAAACATATACACTGCCTCCTTCATCCCTGAGAGGTCAAACAAACCATCCCCAAGTGCCACCGTGAGCCTGAGTCACCTTATACAAGCCATGGCTTTTCATCCTTGTAACAGCACCTGTACATAATAACCCCATTTGTACAAGTGGAAAAGCTGAGGCTCTGAGAGGGCAAGATCCTCAAAATTGCATAAGAATAGATATTAGAGCTAGAATTTCGACTGCGGTCCTTCTGATACCAGAGGTTTGGGGGTTTTTTCTCCCTGACCATGATGCTCCCCATAAGACCCTATGAGGAAACTGCTAGGAATACTGTTTGGGAGGAAAAAAATCAATAAAATGTGTAGTAAAGAAGGAGGCACTTATTTCTTCATAAATGTCATAAAAAGCAACATGGGGTATTTTCCATGGCCGGGATCTGAGATCTGAAGCCATGATTCAATGCTCCCACTCCAGGCCTGGTTGTCCCACCAAGACGCCCATCATTACATGAATATTTACACACACACATCGCTGCAGTGCATACGTTTCTGGGAATGGAGTTTCTCTTTGAGGGGAGCTCAAGGTTAATTTGCAGGATTCATGTTTGGTGTTTCTGAGCAATGCAGGTTTGGCCCCCAGCCCTCATCGAGGATCTCTGGCCACCCACAGAGGGTGGGACAGAAAACCTGCCCTTGGGCTCCTCCCCTCCTTCCAGACCTGCAGTCTGGCACCGGGGGCAGCTCCGGAATGGAGCCCACCCAGTGCTTCTGACAGGCTCCCCCTCACCCCCAGCCCCGCCGAGCACCTCCATGCATCAAGCCGCGGGCTGACTCCAGAATGCAAAATCATTTCATCCCTCCTTCCCGCCCCTCCCACCCCCGGCATCTATGGATTTGCTGTTCAGAAAACATCTGTTCCCTCCTTCACCCCTGACATATGCATCGATCTTGTGCTAGCCCGGCTGCTCGGGCTCACTGCCCGGGAAACAGACACTCGCGCCTGACCCTGCACAGGCCTGGGGGCTCTGAGACGACAGGGTAAAGGCAGGCCAGGAGAGTCTGACAAGGAGAGTCACACGGTGAGGGGGAGCCCTTGTCCATGCAGGGACCTCCTGGCTAAGATCCTAGGTCAAGGCCAGAAGGAAAGAGATAGATCAGATGGGTGAGTCAGAAACTCTTGGCAGGGTAAGGAGCTATTCTCTGGGGACATGCCCTACCTACCGTTAGAGGAGGCCTGGACCACCTAGGCCCTCTCCTCCGCATTTCAGTCAGAGACCCATCCCTTGCAGGGAGAGTGAGGAAGGGTCTCAGGCAGCCAGTGGGAGGCCCTGCAGTTTGCGAAGCCACCACAGTCCAGAGGTGGTTGTCGAGACACCTTGGTCCCACTACACTCTCCCTCCATCACTCCAACAATCCTGGTCTCCTTGTCATTGCCCAGTTACGTCGGACTCACCCCACCTTGGGGCCTTGGCTGGGCCTCCCCCTGGGAGGACTACACCAGCGCTCAGGGCTGCCACCTCCATCCCCCCTTCCCCTCCAGCCCCACCACATCCCCAGCACGGTCACACATAGTAGGGACACCACATGCACACCAAAACCTATTTGTGAAATGCATTAAGCCTGAGCCTGAGAAAGGAAAGCCACACAGCTTCTGTTCCAGGGACAATCATGAGATAAATGCTGCGACACTCCCTCCTGTCTGTAGCTCACTGGACAGGTCGTCTCCTCCTCTGTGACATGGGCATCGTGATTCCTACCTCCCCCGGCAGCTGTGAGGACGAAGGCAAAGAATGTCTGGGAGAACGCGAGCACTGTGCCTGGCACATAGTAGGTGCTCAGGAGACACTGAGCGTGTTGCTGCCGGCTGCAGGCAGGGCCCCAGGTCCCAGGAATGGATTTGGGGAATCAGGGGAGAGTCTGAGCCTTGGTGATTAGTCTCTGCCATTCTCCACATCAAAGGCTTCTCAAAAGCAGCTGGAGACCCACAGAGGAACTTTCCCAGATGGACTTTTTTTTAAAAAACAACAGAGAATTATCTCCCTGCACAGAGGGAAATCTGTCTTCCCTACCACGGAGCCCTAAACTGTTGATTTACTTATTTTTCCTAATTCCTCAGAAGCAGAAGAAAAGGCTCCGATCCCTAGGGGCCAGTGAGGCCACAGACCTGGGAGGTATCCCAGCTCCACCACTGACCAGCTGGGGACCGGGGTCAGGCCTGCCGGCCCGCAGCCCCAGTCCTGACCAGGGAAAGGGCAGCATCGCTGTACACGTGCACACACAGCTTCGTGATGGCAGCAGCCACGGTGGCAGGCGCGGGCCAGCCGGCCACACCCATGACCTCACATTTCAGGGCTGCGCCTCCCCTTCACAGCCCGCCCTAAGCGTCCAGGACGGCCAGACAGCAGTTAGCACCCTCAGCTCTGAGCCCTCCCCTGCCGCAGAGGCCCTGCATCCCATTTCTTCTTCTGTCCTTCTGTCCATTTCCCAGCCCTGGCTCATCTGGGTAGATAAGCATCTGAATCATCTTGATAAGATAACAGAAGGGGGAATGAACCATGAGAGACTATGGACTCTGGGAAACAAACTGAGGGTTTTAGAGGGGAGGGGGTGGGGGAATGGGATAGGCTGGTGATGGGTAGTAAGGAGGGCACGTATTGCATGGTGCACTGGGTGTTATACGCAAGTAATGAATCATGGAACTTTACATCAAAAACCAGGGATGTACTGTATGGTGACTAACATAGCATAATAAAAAATTATTAAAAAAAAAAAAAAGATAAGCACCTGAATCAAGGCTTAAAGCAGTGAGGGAGGGGCGCCTGGGTGGCACAGCAGTTAAGCGTCTGCCTTCGGCTCAGGGCGTGATCCCGGCGTTCTGGGATCGCCCCGCATCAGGCTCCTCCACTATGAGCCTACTTCTTCCTCTCCCACTCCCCCTGCTTGTGTTCCCTCTCTCACTGGCTGTCTCTATCTCTGTCGAATAAATAAATAAAATCTTTCTAAAAATAAATAAATAAAGCAGTGAGGGAAAGAAGATATCCCAGGGTGACAGGGCAGGGAAGAGGCAAAAAACACTAGAAAAACCCTGAAATCGAGCCCTGTCCAACCAAAGCCACCTGGATTGGTGAATCATTAATTCTTCTATAATTATGGTTCTCTCCTCTGATCCTGCATCTCTTTCCAACAAAGGAGGCCCCTTCTGGGCTCGAGCCCCCCCCCCTTGGCACTTCCTTGCAAGGCTTTGAAGAATGCTTTGAAGAATGCTCTGTGCAGGTGGCCTCCCTCGGTACAGGCTGCCAAGAGCTCTGCCCCCCCCCCCCGGGCATCCCTGTGCAGGGCCCCAGAGGCAGGGAGGTCAGGAGACAGAGCATCGCTCTTCTGCATGACCTTGGGCCATAGGCTCTCTGGGCTCAATGTGCACATCCTTATCACCAGGCATGTGGGCAATGAGTAAATGAGAGAAAGTGGCCAGCACAAACTAAGTATCGTTTCTCTTGAAATGTGAAATAATTTCTGAAATGTGGTAACCCCAGGATGGACCAGCCTCCAGGTTTGCCTCTTCTCCAGGCCATTCTCTGCTCAGTGTGGGGGGTAGAGGGGGCGGGAGATGGACTCATCTGATACAGCGGCAGAGCCCAGACTTTGAGTCACGTGGGCTGGGCTTGGAATCCCAGGACTGCACTTACCAGCTGTGTAACCTCAGGCAGACAACCTGGCCTCTCTAAGCTTCAGTTTCCGCATCTAAAATGTCGACAAATGGGAACAGAGCTAGGGTGAGGATTCCGCGGGACAACTGGGAAAAAACACCCAGCACAGCGACTAGTACAAGAGTAGGCCCTCCTCGGTGCTCCCTGGCGTGGGCTGGGAGCTGGGTTCTGAGCCCAGACTGAACCTGGAAGAGGCCGTTCCTCTACTATGGGGAAGGGCTGTGAATCCCCGCGTCTAAGAGGAGCCATGCTCCTCGTGGGCTCAGAAAAAACATATCCTCCCCTCAAGGGGAGGTCACTGGATGGGGATCAGGTCACTGGCCTCCCCTGGGCAGATTTCTCAGGGTTTCGGACTCCTGCAAGAGCAGAGCAGAGGAAGCCAGAAGCTTGGAGCAGTGTGGGGCTCCGCCTGGTGTCCAAAGTGGGCAATACAAGGCCAAGCGGGAGTGTGCGGAATGGTAGCGGGAGCCAGTCACAATTGAGGGGAGGAGGGTACCCTAGGAGCAATGCCCACGGCAGTGCACACTTTACTGAATATACAGACAACAAATTAGATTCTTTTTAAAAAAGTAGGGCAGCTGATCATAAGCGCAGAATAAAAACTGAATAGGGAAGAAACTGATATTTCAGCTGGCGTGGTCGGGTAGCACCCGAGAGAAGCTGAGGCCCGCGGTCCAGGTCTCTGGAAGGAGAACTTTTCAGACAGAAGGGACAGCCAGTGCAAGGCCAGGAGTGTGGCAGGGTCAGAGGGAAACCAAGGGGAAGGCAGGGCAACGCGACCAGGGAGGGGACAAGAGGACAAAACTCTATCCCCTACAGGGTCTTGGCGAGGGCTGTGGCTTTCACTCAGAGCCAGTGGAAGGTTTGTAGCCCAACAGAGACCAGATCTGATTGCATATTAACAGAGTCCCTCTGGCTGCCAGGCCCCACTGTGCCGTCCTAGGCAGAAGCGGGAGTGCTGGCAGTGACAGCGGGGCCAGCCAGGAGGGCAGCAGTGAAGGCGGGGAGAGGGCTCAGACTCGGGGCGCGTTTTGAATCTAGAGCCAGCTGGGCTTGCTGACAGACCGGATGTGGGGGCGAGACAAAGAGAGATGTCCAAAATGGCCACGGGGGTTTTGGTCTGAGCAAAGGGCAGGGTGGGGTCAACATCAACCTAGGTGGGAACGCTGGTAGAGGAGCTCGTTGGGAGGAAACGTCAGGAGCTCAGGTTTGGAGATGATACGTGGGGGTGCCTAGTAGACACCCCAGCGGAGAGGTCAGGAAGCGAGGTGCTTCCCAAGCCGCAGCGCTCAGGTCTCCTGGAGAGTTTGTTAACCAGATGCCGGACACCCGCCTGGTCCTTCCACACCCGAGCTGCTGATTCACTAGGTCTGAGTGGGGCCCCAAGATCCCGCGTCTCTAACAAGTTCCCCAGTGATGCCTCTGCTGCCAGACCGTGGAGCACTCCGAGTGGCCCTGCAGTAGGCCCCTGCGTGTATGTCTCCGATGTTCAGGAAAGAGACCTCCGCAGGGGAGAGACTGGCGTCTTTGGTGCATAAAACCATGAGACTGGAGGACGTCTCCAAGGGAGTGTGTGTCGAGAGGGAAGAGAAGAGGGACAGGTCCCAGCCCTGGCTTTGCAGGGGTAAGAGACTGGGAAGGGAGGAAGGATCCGCTCTGGACACTGAGCTGAAAAGACAGACCAGTGAAACAGAGGAAAACCAGGCAGAGGTGAGGCTCTGGGGGCCATGGGAGAACGGGCTTCGGGAAGGAGGGGTGATGGGCACTGTCGGGCTCCGCTGACTCGGGTACATCTAATCATACGGCCTCAGCGTTGGTAGGCTACATCTTGTGATTCTTTATTATTAAAAAAAATAAAAGGAGGGGCACCTAGGTGGTGCAGTTGGTTAAACATCCAACTCTTGGTTTCAGCTCAGGTTGTGACCTCAGGGTCGTGATCTGAGGGTCATGAGATCGAGCCCCACATGGGGCTCTGTGCTCAGTGCAGAATCTGCCTAAAGACTCTCTCCCTCTCCCTCTGCGCCTCCCCCACCACCCTGCTCTCTCTCTCTCTCAAATAAATAAATAAATCTTTAAAAAATAAATAAATGAAGAGATGTATATGTATTATGTTATATATTACATAATTATGTATTACAACTATAGTGTAATACTCTATAGTAAAATAATTATACTCCAGTATAATTATATCATGTTATAAATATATATTATATAATCTATATTACATATTATGTATCTCCTTTTATTTTATGTATTTTATACAATAATGTAAATATATTTGTATTATATAATATATATTATTTAAATAATAGAGATATACTAAAAATAAATATGAATAAATATAATGAACATATAAATTACACGTATAAATTAAAATTAAAATATAACATATATATTTTTAAGAGGAGTTTACTATCTCACAGCATTCCCCGACACACTATTGGGAGTTGCGGCTTTAGGCCAGCAATCCTGAGGCAGGGACCAGGCTGTCAGGAGGCCCGCATGGAATTCCAGGTCGGTGACGTGGTATGCAGTGTGGCCGTGGAGTCACTTTACCTCTCCGGGCTTTTTTTTTGCCTCTATATATAAATGGGGCAGGAAGACACTAAATAGATGTTTCAAGAGTCCCTTTCAGCTCTCATAGAGTCTCTTTGACATATCACCTCTTGAGGGGTCTTACGGAACCCCTGGACAAGGTAGCCTCCCTCTGGAGGCAGCAGGGTCTTCCTAGAACCTTCGCAGCCTGAAACTCTCTGCACTTCGGCTGTTTGCATCCTTGCTGAGGGCTTCCCCTAGCACTGCCCGCGCTGTCAGTCCCAGGGCAGGCAAGCGCAGTTTCGGCCTTGTTCAGGCTTGTGTCTCCAGCCAAGGCAAGTTTCTTCACAAGGATCTTTTTTCAGTTCTATGGGGAAATTGGGAGCTATGGAGGCTTTTGAGCAGAAACCTTCTGGATGTTAATTTATAGAACATACAAAATGGTCTGACTTTAATTTATAAAAGGGTGGCTGGGCTGCAGCGATGAGAACAGACCGAGGGGGGCAGAGAGACCAGGTGGGAGAGGCTCTTGTGAGGCAGGGGGTGCGGGTGCCCAGGCTGCAAGTGGTCAGGGGAGCCCCGGAACATGGTGAGAAGTGGCCGGTCTCTGGGTGTGTCCTTAAAGGAGAGCCGGCAGGATAGACGAACGGACTGGCAGTGTCAGGGAAGTCCCAGAAGTTCTGTCTAAGAGTTGCCATTGAATGCCACGGGGAAGACGCAGTGCGGGCAGGCTGGAGGGAAAATATCAGGAGTCTTGTTGTATTCAGGCTGCGGGTTCCTCGGAAATGTGCAGAAGGCAGCTGAAATCAGGGGTCTGGAGGTCAGGGGAGAGCCTGGTGACAGACTCGCAGGCAGTGCCCAAAGTCAGCTGCCAGCTGAGCTCGCTGGGCAGTGAGGGGCCAGGGAAGAGCGGGAGGACACCTGAGCCCGGAGGGCCCCCTCCCCCGCATCCCCAGGGAGACTGCAGGGACACGCAGGGACACACAGGGACATGGGGGACAGGGCACAGAGGGCAGAGGAAACAGGCCAGCTGCTCCGAGGACCCAAGCTCTGACCACAGGGGGATTGCGTGGAAAGGCCCAAGGCCTTGGTGCCCGAGGAACTCTCCCGGGCCTGCTCTCTCGGCCAGCAGCATTGAGTCATCCCCAAGGATAGTAACAATTGAGCACCGTCTGCATGCAGAGACCTCATCAATGGGTCAACCGTATAACCCAGTCAGGCTCCCTGATCTCAGTAATCTGAACACGTATTTTCCATCCCGGCTTTATCTCTGTTTAATAGGGGAGGAAATGGTGTGCCGACAAGGTGGACAGGCCCCCCATGATCACACAGCAAGCCAGTGCTCGAGCAGGAACAGGCCAGCTTTCAGGGCCATGAGGCAGGGCAGAAAGTGTGGTGGAAACCAGCGTTTACTGAGCACCTCCTGTAAACACCTCCTACATACCGAGCGCTCCCCCAGTGTGTTAGCCACCGATGAAGGAGGTCCGAGAACCCTCATTCACAGATGGATAAATGGAGGCTCAGAGATACAAACGACCTGCCCAAGGTCACGACTTGTAAGTGGCGTAGCCAGGCCTGCAAACCAGGCTGTCTGAATCCAGAGTCCACTTCCGTGTCTACAGGGCGGGTGGGGGGCATGCCCTAACTGACACCCCCAACGCCCCCAGTCCATCCACACCACCAACAGAATAATGGCTAGGATCCACTGAGTGAAAACATGAATGCCTTCAAAGCATATGATAAACCAGCAACATTTTATTTTTATTTTTCTAAAGATTTTACTTATTTATTTGTGAGAGAGAGAGAGAGAGCACGAGCAGGGGGAGGGGCAGAGGGAGAGGGAGAAGCAGACTCCCCACTGAGCAGAGAACCCGATGCAGGGCTCGATCCCAGGACCCTGAGATCATGACCTGAGCCAAAGGCAGACACTTAACCGACTGAGCCACCCCAGGCGTCCCAGTCAACAACATTTTAAAATTAACGTGATTTTTATGACAACAGCATCTACATACATTAGAATAAAGAGATATACATATATCCCAGGCATATTCTGCATCTGTGTACTTGGTGGGAATGTGGATTCATCTGTCCTTTCCAGCTACTCCCCAGCATCCTTAGAGTCCTACCAGCCAGGAACCACTGGCCCAGCCCTCCCTCTCCTACCCCTATTCTCCTCTTCTCAGACCCTTAATATCTGGCAAGACTTCTCATTGGGGAGCTCCCACCCCCACCTCTCTGGCTTGGATTCTTACAGGAGACTCCTCACTGGTCTGCCCTTGCCCCCTACTCTGGTAGTCCGTTTTTCAGCCAGTAGACAAAGGGATAATCTAGAAAATGTCACACCATACCTCTTCTCTGCTCAGAACCCCTCCAGTGTTTTCCATCTCACTCAGAGTAAATGCCAGAGGCCCTACAAGACCCTAACCTACCTCCTTCCCCACCCGCCTCAGCTCCTCTACCCCTTCCCTCTGCCCGGCCACTCCCTCTGCTCCAGCCATGCCAGCCTCATTGCTGTTCCATAAACATGCACCCTGTCTCAGGGCCTTTGCTCATGCTGTACCCTCTGCCTGTTGCACTCTTCCCCCAGACATTCACAAGCTTCAATCTCTCACCTTCTTTTCAAATGTCCCCTTACGGAGAACTTCTCTGATCCCCTAGTTCAGATAACAACACCCCTCTTCCCTGCCCTGCTTTTATTTCTCCCTGACATTTTCACTCTTTATCGTACTATATATTGTCCTTGATACATATTGATTTCCTACCTCCCTTAACCCCTACTTAAATGTAAGTTCTATGAGGGCAGCTTCTTGGTCTGTTTTGTTCACTGCTGATTCCCCCACCCCTAGAATGGAGGTGGGTCCAGAAAACGCATTCAGTACATATTTGCTGAATAAATGAATGTCGAATAAAATGGTGCAGGGACTCCAGGAGAGAGATTTGTCCGTCTTCCACCCCCTCCACTCAGCTCAAAGCAGGAAGTGGAGGTGTCCAAAGGATGAAAGAAAGGGGCTCCCGGGGATGGAGGAAGTACTCAGAGATCTCTGAGACGGAGATGGCAGGCAAGAGCTGAGATGGCTGCAGGAGGGCCCAGATGTTGCTAGATGCGTGGGTTGCATATTTCCCAGGACAGCACCACTGGCTATCTTCGCACTCGCCCCATGAGCCTCATTCATGGCTGCCTGCCTTGCAGCTATCTGCTTGGGGTGTTTGCGACACAAATTGCATTTGCTCCATGGCTCTGAGCTTTACCCCGCGCCAGGCCTGTGCCAGCCCTCCTCCTGCATCTCCTGGGTGCCTGTCCGCTGCCTCTCCAGGGTTCCCAGTGGGCAAAGCAGGCCCGGAAGGATGAAGTGCCTGGCTAAGGTCGCACATCCAGCATCTGAGGCTGGAGCGCAGACAGAACCCTCAGTCTGGGGTCTTGGAAGCCGTGAAGGTGACACCATCTCACCACTCTGGCAGTTTCCAAAAATGAAAGTCGTCATTGCTGTATGCAGACGGTAGGTGTGTCACTTAAAGGCCCCAGTGAGGTTGCTTCACCCCCTCCAGTAGACCTCCCTCCTCTTCTCCTCCTCCTGACCCCTATCCCAGGCCAACTGAAGCCACTTCCTTGCATCCTGGTTCAGGCGCCCAGAGCAACTCTGTGGGCAGTTCCTGGGGGCAGCCAGGTGCCTATAAAGCAGTCTTTTCCTTCAGCTCCTAACAGCTCGTGTGGCCGTCCCCTGCACAAGGAGGACAGGGCAGCGGGAGCAGCGGCCCCAGAGGAAGCGTCAGGAGGACCCTTTCCCCCCAGTCTGCACTGGGAGCAGACGTCCGCCAATTCCAGATGTGCCCAGCAGAGGGCAGCAGCAGCCCGGGGAAGGCCCAGAGCCAGGCGAGTGCTGGGGTCTCCTCCACAGTTCAGGTGGAAGGGAGGAGGAGAGACAACAATTGGAGGGCACGCAAGGTTTCTCTGGGGCCAAACACCCTGCTTCACCTGGGGCAGCCTACCTTTTATTTCTTCACAAGGTGCCACAGGAGATTCCGTTTGACCAAATCCTCTCCAGCGGTTCCTATAGCTACTGCTACTGACTCATAATAATAAACTGAAAGCCCTCTAGTTAAATTATCTTAGAGTTTTCCCTTCAGACTGACAGTTTGGCTTGTAGTTCAACAACACAAAAGTATCCCATACAAAACACCTATCTGCCGAGTATTTCACAACAACCAGCACCCCACCCCCCGCCCGGTGCGGACTGTGGTTGAAGGCTAGGTGCTGGGAGCCGGCCTCCTCCACTAACTGTGTGGCCTTGGCAAACTACTTCACCTCCCTAAACCCACTTTTCTGCTCTGCAGAATGGACATAGTAATGGAGCCAAACGCGTAAGGTTGTGTGTGGTGAGGAGTGGCTGAGGTCACACAGGTGGACACATGGTGATTGCAGTGCTAACCTCCCTCCCATGTCCCTTGGTCTGCTGTCACCTGTGGAACCTTCCTCTCCTCCCCGCTCCCCCTGCAAGCCTTTCTAATAAGAGTCATGCAGGTCCCACCTGGTATACACCTGCTCACAGGTCTGATTCCCCAATCTCTACTTCAAGGACTCAGTCGGATGGGGTTCGTTTGTGTGTGATCAAACTCCAAAATGACGTTCTGTTAGACCACGAAGAGGTTTGTTTCTCTCACACATGAAAGAAGGCAAGAGATGGTGGTACAGGACTGGTATGGCAGCTTCAAGGAATCATGAGGAACTCCGGGTCCTTCTATCTACCTGTTCTGCCAGTATCTGTCCATGGCTGTTACTTCATGGTCCAAGATGGCTGCTTGAGCACCTGCCATTAGCTCCACAGGTGGTGGCTGCCTCGTCTGAGATGGTGGCAATGGATTCCATAGAGATTTGGAGAGTAAAATCAACAAGACTCGGTGATAGATTCACTGTGGAAATGAGGACCAGGGAGGTTCAAAGGGTGACTCCTGAGTGGCTGATGTGAGACCAGATGGATATTGTTCTCATCTCCTGAGACAAAGACAGTGATCCAGCGGCCAGGAAGTGGTGGGCTCTGGAGAGTCACAGTGTGCATTAGCATATCAACACTGTGAGTAAGCAAGCAGGGCAGAAACCTGCCTAACCCAACCGGTGCTAGAAAGACATTAGCAGGCTGTGGAAAAATCAATTAAATCTAGGCGAACTCGAGCCCAGAACTGCCATCTTGAATTTCAGGTGAACATTTGCCTTATTGTTTGGGTTGTGTGCCCCTGGACGGTGGTGCTCCCAAACTTCAGGTCAGTGTTCAAAGTCGGGTTAAAATTAATCTTGTTAAGGGAAAAGTTGACGGTGAAAGTGTTTGGTACCTCGGGCTCTTGACAATAAAGGAGTGTCCGTTACTCCACACGGATATAAAGTCAATGAGAAATGGAGTGTAACCTGAGGGGATAAACCATGTTTACTAAAATCTCCTCGTGTGTGCTAGTCATGTTCCTATAGATTTGGGGAGAAGACTTATTTAGAACTCTCAGCCCTGTCTTTCCATTGCCTGAGGCCCCAACACACCTCACGGTCTGGAGAACTATAGAGCTTCGGAATATCCCACAAGGAAAACACGGTATTAAAGGTGCCTCGGCATGGCGGGAACAGCATGGACACTCTGCTTCCTTTGGACACGCAGGAAACAGGCAGGAGAAGTGTCGTCTTTAAAGGAGAATCCGTACTCCACGCGGGGTAGCAGATCCCTTTTGGCTTGCAGTAGAGCATTCGGGGAGCCACAAAGCCCCTGACTGTGAAATAAAAAGAATATATCTTGGCCCTACTGTTCCTTTCCCCAAGGAAAAGATACATGCAGAGGTGGTCCTCACCTCTCAGCCCAGAGAGCAAATGCCTTATTACCTCCAGAAGTGCATTCATGCCCGTCACAACCTCCTCGTCATCCTGGAGGCCTGGGAAGAGCCTCTTTCCAGAGCCCACCTCTTTGCATGGTCACGTTTCCCTCTAGCTGTTGACTTGGTCAAGGTCAAGGCATCAAGAGAGGAGTGCGGGTTCCCCTGATGGCTCTGCCCTGCCGGGGAGGCCTTTTCAGAGCCAGCTGGCCTTTGGTGCGAGGGGCTGCAGTGGCGCAGTCCTGCAGGCCATGCTGGTCCCGAGGGAAGGTATCTGTCATGCCCGTCTGTGTTCTCTCTTGCAGGTAAGTCAGGCTCGAGCGGCCGGGAGGGCGGTGTGATGACACACTTGGCAGTTTGGGAGCAAAAGCGGCCACAGTAAGACATGACTGATTCATTGCATCTCAATTCTCAGCTGGGGGAGCCTTCAGGGTGCAGACTTCTCCGGTCCCAAAGGAGACTTCTCTGGGTCTGGAAAAGAGGATGCCAAACCTTGGGGTCCCACTGAGGGCCCTTAGCTTTGATTGCTTAGCCTAGACTGGGGGCGACAGAGGTGACGGTGGCTTTCGGGTACCGTCATTCCAGGATCTGGCCCCACAGTCTGTGCATGTGGCTTGCACTGGGCTGCCTGCTCCAAGAGGGCATCTCCCTGTGATCTACGACATCGGCTCTGAAGAGCTCCTTCTGGCGGCTTCAGATGGCTGAGACCTACCAGCCTGGGATGGAGGGGTGCAGGGAGATTTCTGGGATCTTGTCAGTCCCACCTGGGTGCTCCAGAAGACCCTCGTCCTTGATGGCATGCAGCCTCGTCCATTTCCAAACTCATGACATCCCACCAGACATGTCACCCACACCTGGCTCTGTGTTTCTTCCTATCACTGTCTCTCACCACCACCTGCCATCAAGGTTCTGGCCAGAGGGATGGAGTTTTATATTCTAATTAATGCGTGTGCGAGGGGGTTGAATTGTGATGTCTCTGTAGGGCCAGGTTTCTGAAGCGAGATTTGATTTCTGGCACCGAAACGTCAAACGCTCTCGGGGCACCGGCGACGGTAGCCCGGGAAGCGTGCGCCTGTGTGTGCGGCCCCGGGACCTGGCAGTTACCCCTCCTCTTGACTCTGTTTACCTTCTCTGTGGTTCCAGGCCTCAGGACCCTATTGTGGACAGGGTCATCTGGAGAGGACCTTCTCTTGCCTGGAAGGGCGTCCAGGACAGTTTCTCCCAAGTGCTATGCAAATTAATTTTCTCTGGATGTTAAGGGAATAGGACATGGCAGGGATATGCAAATTGCTGTTCCCGGGATGCTTTAGGAATGGGTGCTCGAGGGCTTGCCGATGATTTCTCCTGGGGTGCTTTGGGGTGGCTGCTCCCGGACTCTGGATCCATGGGACTATGGGATGAGGGGATAGATAAATGCCTTCACACCCCCGGCTTTCAGAAAGTGAGTCTGGGGCAGGAAATGCAGGGTTTGGCATCAGGCTGCCCTCTCTGATAATTGAAATATCCCTGAGACCAGGGACAGCCACAGGTCTCTCCCCAGGAGACACCCCCTGCCCATGTCCCCTCATCCCAGACCCTGGGTCCTCCTGTCTGCTGGGTTGGGAGAGTCCTGCCACCCCGGGCCCCAGCCTGGTCTTGGGCCCTCAAAGCAATATCATTTTCTTGGAGATATTTCTGCTTTCCAATTGGCTTTGTTTTCCGAAAATCAAATGGATGAAATGTTGTTGCTCAAACCATTCCATTCTCCCCAGGACAGAATCTTTCTGGCATAAATGAGGCCTTTGGAAAAAGGGCTCAGAAGCCCGGGGAAACTGAAGTGCCCAGCATCTCCTATCAGGGGCTGGTAGCACAGGGGTCTCTTAGGGCTCATATATATTTTCTAGTCTGACGCCCACAAAAACTCTGTGAGTGTAAGGATAGTTCATCTTTAAACACTTCTCTCAAAATAATTGTAAGGGGATCCGTTGGTGTGGTGATTATTAAGATTAAGATGAAAAGCTCTTACTGGAAGCCGGGGGAACATAAGCAGAGCGAGAGACAGAGAGAGGGCACCCTGCCTCTTGCAGGACCCTGTCCCCACCCAACGCGCAGACCCCCTCCCCAGCCACTTCCACCGCCCACCCGCTCACTCCAACCTGCCTGACCTCTCCTGTCCATGAAGTGGGGAGGAATGATTGCCATCCCCCTCATCAGGCAAGGGTGCCCACATACAAGGGATTCACAGGTCCTCAGAGCGTGCCACTGAGTCACACACCCCCAACGCCCCAAATGCCTCCACCCTCCCCTGTGCCTGAAGACTGTCCCCTCCGGACTGTCCTCCCTCTAGCAGGGTCTTCACCCCATCTCTCCCGTAGACTGCAAATACCCCTGAGAAGGGTAAGGCACAGGACTCTCATTTTAGCTGCCAGCATTTCTGCACAGAGCGCTGCCTCCCCGCCATGGCCCAGGGTGTCTTCAGTTCCTCTCCTGCCCCAGGGGACTAGTCAGGAGGCAGCAGAGATGTGGGGAAGCCCTAGCAGATGCCGTCACCACCCCTCATGGCCTTCTAGACCAAAGAACAGAAAGGACATCAAGAGCCCAGGAGCTGCCCTCAAGACTCATGCGGCACCTAGAAAACAGAGGAGGGGGCGCCTGCATGTATTGAGCACTGACTGTGTGCACACAGTGCTGGGAACTCGACACTCCTGTCCGGTGTCACAGAGCTCCAGAGCCTGTGGAAGCAGATGGAATGCCCCCTCCCTCCTCTTGCCCTTCTCCCAGCGTGCACTGTCTTTGGAGGGGCCTCACTCACTGAGTAAACACGGGGGCAGCAGGGTGCCTCCATCAGCCTCCAATCCTGCTTTCCCAATATGGCCATCAAAGTGAAGCCTCGGGCCCCACAGCCAGGTGTAAAGGTTGGATTCCAAAGGGAATTCACTTCAAGCCCGCTGCCCCCTTTTGTTTTTGAACGTGTCTACCTGGGTCTGCATCAAACCCAGCCAAGAGCTGCAAGCAGATCTGAGCAAAGTGAATTCTAGCGCAGTGATTAAATCAGTAGCCCATGTAATGCAATGTGACTTGCCCATCTCCCTTAACCTTTAAACCCACAACCTTCTTGCAGTTGGGATTATTATCCCCATTTACACTGGAGAAAACGGAGGCTCTGAGAGACCAAGGGACCTACCCAGGATCCACCAGTTAAGAAGTGAATGACCCAGGTGTGGTGGGCTGAGTAATGGCCCCCGGAATGAAAGCTGTGAATGTTCCCTGATAGGACAAAGGGACTTCGCCGATGTAATTAATTCAGGATCTTGAGGTGGGGAGAGGGTGTTGGGTTATCCAGGTGGGACCAATGTGATCGCAAGTGTCCTTATAAGAGGGGACAGAAGGAAGTTAGACCCAGAGAGAAGGAGATGTGACCATGGGAGCAGAGGTTGGCATGGTGCCAGGACAGGGTCCCAGCCAAGGAAGCTGGCAGCTAGAAGCCAGCAAAGCCAAGGAAGCTGGTCCTCCCCCAGACCTCCAGGGAGCCAGGACTTTGGCTCAGGAAAACTGATTCCAGATTTTTGGCTTCAGAACTGTAAGAGAATAATTTGTGTTTTTTTAAGCCTTCAAGTTTGTGGCCATTTGTTACGGCGGCCGTAGGAAATCAAAATCCCACATCTTCTGACTTGGCATTTCCTCACTTCTCTGCCTCATGGTGGATCCTGCCAGCTCTGCTACTGACAAGTTGTGGGACAGTCTGATCTGACACCTTCAGTCCCCTAGACTCAAAGACTACTGAAGCCCAGACTGTGGCGTGTCATCACTATATCCCCAGGGCCTGATATGTTACAGGTGACCAGGAAGTGGGACTCGCCTTCCTCCTCACTAAGAACAACACATACTCTTCGTGGCTACTGTGAGTTTTCCCTCACATCCCATCCTCTCTAGGACAGGGGCCGTGCCTATCTAACTATCTCCAGTATGTGGCTTGTGTGGCTTTTGTGGCCTCTTCACCTTCAGGCCCAGAGTGGGAAAAGGTGGTCAGGTAGGAAGCAGAGAAATTGCAGTCAGATTTTGGGCTCAGATCCCAGCCAGCTGGGAGGCTGTGGGCCAGGCCTTCAGCCACCTGCACCTTATGCTTTCATCTGTAATGGGATGTTAGCAGCCCATCCCAGGTTGTTCTGGGGATAAAGCGAGGTGATGCAGGCAAGTGACTTATGCATGCTCGGGCTGTGTTACTCACCAGCCCTCACTGGATAGGTTGCTGAACTGCTCTGAGCACTGGTCTCTCATCAGCGCTAATCTCTGCCTGGCTAACTGAGAGCAGGGCTGTTGCCTCTCTGTCCTCCCGGACAAGTCTGGCTGCAGGGGCAGGTAAACAGTCTTGAGAAGAGTAAGGTGAGGCCAGATGATGAAGGACCTTGACTGGCACCTTTCTCCCATTGTTTCTGCAAGCGTTTACCAAACATGAACCCAATGCCAGGATCTGCTTTAATGGGTCCACAAGGGACAAGGTCCCTGCCGTCATGGAGGGGAGGAGTCAGACAAGTGCCGGCGGTGGTCAGCCACCGAACCGCAGTAGACTTTTGAGCAGAGATTGAATGTGTCCACATCTGTGAGCATCGGTCTGACTTTTCTAGGTGAGCACAGCAGAGCAGAGAGGCCAGAGGCAGAGTCAGGACGGTTGGGTCAGTTCAGGGAGGAAGGGGGAAGGGGCTGAGCTGAGAGACAGCAGGAGTGTGCGAGCCTGCTTGTCACCCTAGACCCTGTGTGGATTTGTGTCCATGAACCCAGCACCCAGGCAGGTCCCAGGGTAAATGCCCTGGAGGAGGGGGGGGAATGATGAGTGTCCCAACAGCATCTGGGACAAGAGAGATAGGGAAGAATTCAAGATGATGGGAAGTGGAAGGGCCTTGAAAGACTTGGGTCCCTCAGTTGGGGCGCCCGCTAGAAGCCCCAGTTCAGTTGACTCACTGAGGGCTCCGTCACTGCCCTTGGTCAGGTCACCAGCAGTTCAGCCAAAGCCTCTGCTGCAGTGAGTGTGCAGAAGCAGGGCCCCAGAGCTGAGGCAGGGCGCCCCTCAGGCCTCGGGAGAGTCCCCACGCCCTGTGCAGCGCGGCCCGGGAGACTTAAATGCGTGTGTGAGAAAGGCTGGAAGGGTGGAAATTCATGAGCCAAGTATACAACCTGACATGTTAGAAAAAGAAGAACAGAATAAATCTAAAAAGTGGATAAGAGAACTAATAAAGGTAGCAGCAGAAATTAATTGTTATAAATAATAAACTTTTTTGTTAAGATGTATCAAGAAAAACAAGATATAAATAATATAATATAATATAAATAAATATATATTTATATCATTATATTATTTATATCTTTATATTTATTACAATATAATATAAATATTTATATTACATAAATATAAAATAATATAAATATTAAGACGGAAAAAGGAAATATTATCTGCAGATGTTGAAGACCTTCAAAGATTTAAGAAGAGATTCTGAACAACCTTCTTGCAACAAATTAGAAAACACATAGGAAACACAATATTTTTTTATAAAAATGAAGACTAACCAAAACTGACTTGAGAAGAAATTGAAACTTTAGAGAAGTTGAAAACTGAAAGAAATTACCAGCTGATAAACACCTTTTCTCAACAAAAACCTCGGTCCAGATTTTACCAGTCGATTGTAATGAATATTCAAGGAAAACTTTCAGAAGGAACGCTCCCCAATTCATTACGAAACTAACCTAACCCTGACATCAAATCCAGACAAAGACAGGAGAACTAAAAGCTAATATTTAGCTCATGTAAATATACATAGTTTTTTTTGAAACCCTCAACAAAATACTAGTAAACAGAATCCGGTGACATAAAAAAGTTGAGTTTCAAGAATTCAGGATTGGTTTGACATTAGGAAATCACTTCACGATATTTACATTAACAAATTAAAGGACAAAAGTCGTATTCCCAGCAACAGATGAAGTGAAAGCATTTGATAAAATCTGCTACCCATCTGTTATATTTTTAAACATAGCAAACCAGGAATAGAAAGGAATTCCTTAGCCTGATAAAAGATATTTACAAGAAGCCTACAGCAAACATCACATTTAAGGAAGAATTATTTAACGTATTCCATTCAGGTTTAGGGACATTGACATCACTCCCTTGATACATAGTTTTGGAAATCCTAGCTATCACAGGAAGGCAAAAGAAAGAAATAAAATGTGTTGAAACTAGAAAATAAAAGACTTGGTTATGGATATGTTTGCCTAAATTCAAATAATCTGATATATTATTAGAATTCCAGTATTCAATAGGTTTCTGGATAAAAAAATCAATGAAAAAAACAAACACCAGAAGCAAAAGGATAGAAAACTGAATTTTTAATATACCACTTAAAATAATATTAAACATATAAAATATGTAGTATTAATCTCACAAAAGTTGTGCAAGACATTTGTGGAGGAATTCCTAAAACTTAAGTAAACGCATGAAAGAAGACCTATATAGATGGAAAGAATATGCCATGATCCTGGATTGGAAAACCCAACATGGTAAAGATGTCAATTCATCCCAAAGTGAACTATGAAATTTGATTCATCTCTGATCAAATTCCAACATTTGGGAAACTTTAAAAGCTAGTCCCATTGAGACGCCCGGGTGGCTCAGTTGGTTAAGCGTCTGCCTTCGGCTCAGGTCATGATCCCAGGGTCCTGGGACTGAGTCCCACATCGGGCTCCTTGCTCAGGAGGAGCCTACTTCTCCCTCTACCTGCCTCTCTCTCTCTGTCAAATAAATGAATAAGGTTTTTAAAAGCCAGTCCCAAAATGTTTATGGAAACACAAACGACCAAGAATGACAACGATACTTTTGAAGAAGAGGAGCAACGTGAGAGGACTGATTCAACCCACTCGTAAGACGTAGGGTAAAGCAGGGGTGGTGAGAAGTGTGCGTTGTGCAGGAATAAACAGAGACTGATGGAGAGCCCAGAAGATTCGCCCAGGGGGAGATACTTGTATGTGGCAGAGATGGCCTGCAGAGCAGGGGACAGGGTCATGGACTTAAATCACTGCGCTGGTAATCTATGACAGATGACAATGAAATTGAACTCCTCCTTCCTACCCTACATAAAAATCAATTCCAGGTGGATTAAATACCTAACTGTGAAAAGAAAAATGATCACGTTTTCCAAAGACAATATAGGAAAATACATTTATGACCTCAGATTAGGAAAGAATTTCTTCATTGAGATACAAAAAGTTATAAACCATAAAGGAAAAGATGAGTCAGTTGGCGACATATAAATTAAAAGCCCCGTCCAAGACCCTCAAGAGGGGAGAAGTATAAGCCAAGACGAGAGAGAAGATATTTCCCGCACGTATCATCGACAGGAGACCAGTATCTATAAACATGGCCTCTGAACTAAGTTGAAAAGACAAACACTCCAACATAAAAATGGACAAAAGATATAAAAAGGAATGGCCTAGAAGAGAAAGTATTTAAAGGCCCACAATTTATACAAAGTTGCTAAACCTCGTTAATAGTCAGAAAAATGCAGATTAAAACACAGTGAGATACAATTTCACAACCACTGGATCGACAAGAATTAAGAAATGTGGGGCGCCTGGGTGGCACAGCGGTTAAGCGTCTGCCTTCGGCTCAGGGCGTGATCCCGGCGTTCTGGGATCGAGCCCCACATCAGGCTCCTCTGCTATGAGCCTGCTTCTTCCTCTCCCACTCCCCCTGCTTGTGTTCCCTCTCTCGCTGGTTGTCGCTATCTGTGTTAAATAAATAAATAAAATCTTTAAAAAAAAAAAAAGAAATGTAATAAAGAATTGGTGAGAATACGTAGCCGCAGGAACGTTTAGACATTCCTGTTGGGAAAGTAAATTAGTACATCCACTCTGTAAGATGATCTGGCAGTAAAATGATCTGGAAGAGTTGAACGTGACCCCAGATGACCCAACAATGCCACAGGGAAGTATTCACCCTCGAGAAAGTCTTGAACAAGTTCCTCGAGAGACGTGGGGTAGTACTTGTTGCAGCCTCATTTCGAACAGCAAAAACTGGGTACCACTTACATGGTCCTCAAGAGTCGAGTGGATACATTCATTTTACACAAAATACAAATGCAGATAACACATAGGGCCGAGATTTAGCATCAAGCGGTATTTCTGTTTCCCCTCCTCTTAAGTATATTTGGCTTTGCCTGCTGTGAAAGCCTCGTCTCGTCCGGGGCTGACTCTTCTTGTCTGTGGCTTCGTTTGTGCACCAAACAAAAGGTCTTGAGAGGCTGAGTGGGAGCAGAAATGCTTGCTTTGCTCCCTAAGCCATGAGCCCTGGTGCAGGGTATGTCTATCCAGAGAAAGGGGGTACCTTTTACTTGGCCCAGTCATGCCATCTGTTCCCCAAACCAGGTGCTTGCAGGTGTGGCTCTGCCCAGGGGAGGCTTTTTTTTTTTTTTTAAATTCATCCACGCAGAGGGAGCATTATTTTCTAATTCACGCAAAGGTACTTTTCAGGTTTGTAGGAGACCCACGGTGTTCTCCACCCCATGCCTCCATTCCAGTAGAATCCTGTCCCAAGCAGGCAGGTAGACAGGCTTGTTTAAGGCAACCAGGGAAATGGGAAAAGAGGCTGGAAGAAACCGAAGCAATCCCTTGTCCTGCCTTTGTTGTGAAGAATCCAGGGAAGGGGGCCGGGGAAGGAAAGGATACGGAAAAGAAGCCAGAGAGGCACAATTGATCGTAGTAAGAGGAGCCAGAGGTGAGTAAGGGGAAGAGCCAGAAGAGTCTCAGAGGATTCCAGCCCTGGAGAGCTTTCTGTGCTTCACAGAGGGAGAGTCAGTCCTAAGCAGTGGGGAGAAGGAAGAAAATCAGAGCAGAGAGAGAAGGGAATGTTAAGAAGCATGGCTAAGGGTTATAAATTGGATATCCTTTAATGTAAAGATTCAAATCTATTTTTTTAAGAACAGATATATGGAGGTATAGTTGAAATCCGAGAAACCGCGCATGTTTAAAGTATAAAATGTTATTTGTTTTGATGTATGGCTACACTTATGAAACCACCACAATCAAGATACGAATATAGCCATCATGTCCAAAAGCTTCCTTTTTGTGCCCCTTTCTGTCCTCTCCTCCCATCGTGTCCATCCTGCTGTCCCCCACCTCAAGGCAAACACGAATCCTCTTACTGTCACTATGGAGTAGTTGCATTTCCTAGAGTTATATATAAATGGAATCATACAATATGTATTCTCTCTTAACTGGCTTCTTTCACCCAGCGCAATTATTCTGAGGTTCATTCATATTGTTGTGTATATTTGTTCCTTCATTCCTTTTTACTGCTGAGTAGAATCATACTATTCCATCGTGTGGATGTATCACAGTTTGTCTATCCGTTCACCTGTGGATGGACATTTGGGTTGTTTCCAATTTGGGGCTCTTACAAATGAAGCTACTGTGATATTCACATAGGAATCTTTATATGGACATACACTTTCATCTTTCTTGGGTAAATACCTAGGAGTGAAATTATTGGACCATATGATAGGTGAATGGGTAACTTCCTAAGAAATTGCCAGCTTAGGACTTTCCAAAGTAGTTGTACCATCTTACATTCTATCATCATTCTATTAGCAAACTGGATTTCATTAAAATGTATAACTTCTGCTCTGAGAGACATTGTTAAGAAAAGCAAAAAACAAGCCACAGGGTGAGAGAAAATATTTGCAAAGCATATAACTGATAAAGAATGTAGATCTGAAATTGCAAAGGGAGTAACAACCATATTTCCCACTGAGGTATGAATGACTGGTACAAGGAGTACATTTTAAAAGGGAGCTTGGAAACCCAAGGGCATCTCCAGTCAGGGGAATTTTAGACCCAGGAGCCAGGAGAAAGTGTGGGTGGGACTTGATCTCTGGTAATACATCTGGAGGGCAGAGGGCTTGGGCTCTCCTTGGCTCTTGGGGGGATCACTGGAGAAAGGTGAGTCTTAGCAAAACAACTCTGGATGTCAGAGGATGAACTTTCTAACAGTCAGGAACTCCAGAGCTAAGACAAGTCACCTTGATAGGCAGTAAGTGCCCCTCAGCGGAGGATGCAAATCAAAGCCAAGTTTGGATTGGACCCAGGGAGGGTCAGAGAGTTCTAGAACTTTCTAAACGTGTCCCTGGGGCTTTTTCCTTCTCCAACTACACAAAGGCTTGGTCCCAGGTAAGAAGTCCTCAGTATGAATATCTCATGCTTAGCTCTGACCCCAGGCCAACGCTGTCTCCCCATGGGACACTCCATTCTGTCCGCACTTCGTCTGTCTCCTTAACAAGTGCCATCCATTCAATGTTACAGCAGTCTTGGAACCCTCACCATCTATAATCTTCTCTCCCTCCCACTGATTTTTTTCTTTTTATGTGTCTCCTTCCTGAACATTACTTATTCTTAACTTTTAAATATCTTCTTCTGTAAAAAAAAAAAAAAAAAGAGAGAGAGAGAGAAAAGAAAAGAAAGAAACAACAACAACAAAAACAAAAACAAAAACAAATGAATGCCTGGGACAGATTTATAAAGAATGTTCCTGGAGAGGCGGGAGGATTAATTATTCAGCATCCTTTCCCTTTGTAACTATTTATTGTCTCATATGCATTTATATGGTCCCTATCACTGCAGATCTCGCTCATGCTGGAGACATAATTTCCAGGGACTGACTACTTGTCTAAGATGCATAGATAGTATTGCAGTACTATTTTATTTCTGACTGTAACAGCACGTGCCATTGTTGGGTAATTGTGTTCATGTTTTTAAATGTGAAAAATAATCAAATATAACTTGAAAGAGATTATACAGTAATTCAAGGGGATATTAAACCACCAGGAAGTTAGTCGGCAAATAAATAGGCGTTTGTGGCTGTCTGGGTGAGCGATGGGGGAGCTGCCTGGCTGTGGGGGAGGAAGAGAGAGTGTGGGAGAGAAAGAGCAGGATGGAGCTGCCCTACCTGCTGCCAGGTAGGTGTGGGGGCGGGGAGGGAGTCTGGGGGGGGGGGGCATGAAGAGAAGGCCAAGAAGGCCAGAAGTTACTGGGTCTCCTCTGAGGGAGCCGGACACCGAGGAAAGGGGGCATGGCCCTCCTCGGATAAGAAGCGGAGGGCTGGACTGTAGGCTTCCGGGTTTCACCTGTGTTTGTCAGAGTGACATTAGATGTCAGAGCCTCGAGGGGACCTGGTGGGGCAGGAGGGGACTACCATTTCCTTATATACCTGCAACACACCAGCCATGTGCTAGAACCCTTACGCATCACCTTTTTTCTTATTATTAAACTATCCCTGTGGAAATAGGGTCACTGCTCTCCCATTTTACAGTTGGGGAAGCTGGAGGTCAGGGTGATTAAGCAAAGCACAAAGACCAAGTGCCTTTCCTGACACCGCAGTGCATTTCCCCCTCCCCACTGCACAAAAAAACCCAAAACGCTAAGGCACCGTGCCTGCCTTCCAGAAGCTTACAACCGTTAACGTTGGTTCTGGACATTAACATGCCCAGATTTTCATTCTTTCATTTCTCCCGTGCTTGTTTTGGGGTGACAGAAAACACACCAGGCTGGGGTGAAGGGGTGAAGGTCTAGGCCTGCATCCGGAGTGTGGAGGGCCCCCTTCCCTGGCGCAGGGAGAGGAGTGGGGAGGGAGACTGCTGGGTGTCAGGCGAGGCCATCCCAGGCAGGCAGGACCAGGAGGCAGACAGAAGAACTGGCAGAAGAGGAAAGATGACCTGGCTTAGGAGCCCTTTCCTCTCAGTACTGGGCAAGGGGAAGGCCTCTGTCAGAGTTTTCTAGACCCAGAATTCTGCGTCTTGTGTGCGCATGGGGAGTGGGAGAAGGGTTCTTGCTGCCCAGAGGTGATAACTCAACGACCTTGGCAAAGGGCAGGAAGCAGTGTCTTGCACGATTCTCCTCCCGGGCCTCCTCTTCCTCACTCTTCCTCGTGGCCATAAAATAGCAATGTGTGATACCACCTCTAGGTTGGAGACGGGGTTTTGTGCCCTAACTTGTGGGGCGCTCTCTGCCCAATCCAGACTCCTGCTACAGATGCACATGAAAACCTCTGACTTGGTGTCAATACCAGAAACCAGTTCCTTTTTCTCTCAGGCCAGAGGGAGGGCTTCTCAGAGGCATGCTGACGGAGGTGACAATCGGGCCAGGGGGTGGGGTAGGAACAGGGTCTGGTGTGCTCAGGGTCCCCCAGCAGCACGCTCCCCTCTCCCAACCCCCACTCACTCTCACTCTGGCTTGTTCTCATCTCTGCTTCCTGCCCTTTTATGTCAAAGGCTTGTCCTCCCAGAGAGGGAACTGATAGCCTTCTGTCAGCTCCCACATTCCCTGAAGAGGACTGGAGCTCCTGCCCTCCAAGCTGCTAGGGGCCAGGGAGCCAGCTCATATTGTAGAAATATTGCAGTTTTCTCTAAAAATATTTGAACTGGGGGAGGCCATTTCCCAGGAAGAGAGTGCTGGTCTGACCACCCCACAGGTGACCCATCCCCCAGGAATCCATCTTCCATAAGAGTCACAGGGTCCATATCACTTTCCTGCAACAGTTCATGTTTCCTGCACCATTGCTTCTGTCTTTCCCTCCTCTGGTTAGGAAGTGTCCTCTGCACAACTTTTCACCAATGGCCAGAGTTCCCCTTCTCTGGGCTTCAGCTCTGTCCGACCCGCCCCCCCCCAGCCCCCCAGCACCCCCCAAGGCGGCCTTGGTCCCTGCAGCCCCTGGGCACTGCCTTTCTCCCTGCTTTTCAGTCACAAAGTATTAATGCCATTAGCCTGTTTTTTTTCCATTTGTCAGATGTTGCGAAGTGCCCACGACGGGCCAGGCTCCGTACCCCAATGCTGTGGGGATGCCCCAAAAGGTAAACTGCCACTGAAAACTTGTATGAGCTCACATTCAAGTCGTGTCCACAAATAGGTAATAAATTCATAAAATTGTGTGTACTTCTCTAGTCACAATAAAATCATGCTGTACTTGGATGCTGAGTATCCATTTAAAAAGAGGGAGGGGGCGCCTGGGTGGCACAGCGGTTGGGCGTCTGCCTTCGGCTCAGGGCGTGATCCCAGTGATCTGGGATCGAGCCCCGTATCAGGCTCCTCCGCTATGAGCCTGCTTCTTCCTCTCCCACTCCCTCTGCTTGTGTTCCCTCTCTCGCTGGCTGTCTCTATCTCTGTCGAATAAATAAATAAAATCTTTAAAAAAAATAAATAAAAAATAAAAATAAAAAGAGGGAGGATTGGCTGAATCTGGGTAATTACCAAAGGAAATTCATATATATGATTATTTACTCATGAATATTAATGCATTTAATGAGAGCAAAACATATTTAAAACAAAGTGTTCATTCCAGCTACGATTGAATTCGCTCATTACTCTTTCCTATGTGGATATTACCCGTGATTTACCTGTATATCAAGCATCTGGATACAGCTCAAGTCTACCTGTGGCTAAATTAGGTTAGACATTTGTTGGTGAAAATTACAATGTTAACTCCTTTCCATGTGGTGCCGGCAGTTTCACATTTAGGTACGTGACTCGCATGAACATTATCTGGTTAATGGTACCAACAAATTTTTTATGGATTTTTAGAATATAGTAAGATGATATTAACACTACGTGGTTCTGAACTCTAATTATAATGTGTGTGATCAAACCGTTTTGGAGAATGCTAATTTGAAATTTGGAACAATTCGAAAATGAGCTAGGATCAGGGTTGCATCATTACAACTTACATAAATAAGGACTGGTACGTTAACTGGATAAATGTTATAAAATAGTGATTTCAGTGACTCTGGAGTTAGCACAAAAGATAGCAAGTGGATGTAGTCAAGATTACCCTTGAAATTCCCTAAGTCATCCTTAAAATAGAATATGTGAAAATATACTCTATAGAAAACCTCCAACAAAACCTATTTTTCTCTCCAACATGAGGATACATTTCTCTTTCCTTGGTTGTGCATTGGATGAAGAAGTTGTGCGCTGGGGCTCTGTTGTACGCAAACTCCCTGTTTTATGTGTGTGACTGTTAGTACGAAGGTCACACTCAGCCCAGTGCGATGCTCTCCAGGACAGGCACCGCTGGGAAACCATGCCCAGGAGAGGTCACGATTCACTGGGGGCCTTGGCTTCAGATGGCAACACTGAATTTCCTCTCCACCTCCATCTCACTCCTCTTCCTGTCCCTCTCTCCCTCCCTCCTCCCTTTCTTCCTCCCTCCTCAGTTTTCAGAAAGATTTTACCACCACCTGGTTTCATTGGCATGCATCCAGCCCAAATCAGAGTCTAAAGTGACTTCATCTATGTAGGCCAACCCCAAGCACTGGGCCCACCTTCACTAAGACAGGTCCTGGATGTGGGGGTGGCCATTAGGACTATAGAGAGATCTACAGAGCTGACTTCTTTCCCCTGTGTCGGGGGGTCCATGCTACCTTTGTCTCTGCCCCCCTTGGTGTGTCAGAGTGGGGGTGAACTGGGCTTTCAGCATGGTAAGAACAGGCACACTCCGCAGCTGGGATCCCGAGCCTATTTCCACTCCACTTCTGATTTGCATTGTGCTCTGAGAATTGACATTCTGCTTGGGGAAATTTTGTGCTCTCAACTAAGACAAAGTTTAATTACCATGTTCCTGCTGTGGGGGAAAATTCTATTCTGGAAGCCAGTCCCTCTCAGACCCATCAGTCATCCTGTTCATTGACCGATGGCTCTCAGGGCAGGAAATTAGCAAAGATCTGCATTTGGGAGAAAGCTTGGGGGTGGTTGGAACAATGGCCCTGGAAAGGCCTTGGGGCCCCCAAGGGCTGGTGTGGGTGGGGCAGGGGTGAGGGGAAGAGTGAGTGCAGAGCAGGCCTGACACTGACCCTTGTGCACCTGCCTCACTCTGCAAGGCTCAGAGCTCCGGCCTCTGGGGCCATCCAGGGCAGAAACAGAGTGGGAGAGGGGCCGATCCTAGAGGACCTCCTGCATGCCTAAAGACCTTCTTTATAGGAGAAGCCAAGGAGGAGTCTGTCTTGCGTCCCACCGAAGCCAGAGTCGAGCACAGTGCCCGGGGCCTCTGCAGGAACATGGGATGTATTTACTCAGGAAGTGAATGGAGGAAGAAACAAAGGGAGCCAAGTGACACAGTCAGGTTTGCATGTGAGCCAGGTCACTCTAAAGACTGCATCAGTCCCGAATTTCCAATACAAGCATGTCTTCCACGGTGCGTCTGAACACAGAACAGTTCTTAGTTTCTTGTCTGGCGTTGGCAGCCTAGAAATTCATGCCATCTCGCAGCAGACAGAGCAAGAGCAGTCGCCTAAGCCAGTGTTTCCAGAAGCACGGGGCCTTTGGTGTGCTGGCCCAGGAGCAAGAACATAGGGGCACATGATCAGAAGGTTGGTCTTTTTCTCTCCTCTTTTCCATTCCGTGTACTTCAAAGACAAAGTTGTATTTCTTGCCCACAGTAACGTTTCTCAAAGACAAGCCAGTCTTCCCCCATTCACTTTTTTTTTTTTTAGTAACCAAAAGAAGGCAGGTGGGGGATCTTAGAGCCTTTGACAAGTGACAACCTCTCATAGAATTTTGTGGCATGATTTGCTTTACTCTCTTCACAATTCCATCGGCCTTCTGAGTAGAGCAAATGTATGTCAGGATCCCAACAAAACAGCTGGGCCCTCGAATTAGTATATTGCAAGGGGACTCACGACCAAGATGTGGCAGGATGTAGGATGTAGGGAAAACACTGTAGGGCGTGCAGGAACCTGGGGTTTTATTCTGAATGGAATATATGTTCATTACGGAGAACCTGGAAAACACAGAGGACCGGCAGGAAGGCAAAGCAAGTGACTGAATGACTGTCCCCAGCACTGCTGACACTTAGTGGGGGTCTCTTCTCCTTTCTCCTTGTTTCTCTAGAGAGAGCCTTCCTGAAGGCTCACCCAGCATCCTGCAGGTCTGAAAATTTCTTGCATATTCCAGAATGTGTGGAGGGTAGCAAAGGACTGACACACACAGCACATGGAATGTTCCACGTTTTTTCTTAAACCGGGCCCTGAGCCAGACCTCCAGTCTTTTTGTTGTGTTTATTTTTTTTTAAAGATTTTATATATTTATTCGACAGAGATAGAGACAGCCAGCGAGAGAGGGAACACAAGCAGGGGGAGTGGGAGAGGAAGAAGCTGGCTCATAGCGGAGGAGCCTGATGTGGGGCTCGATCCCAGAACGCCAGGATCACGCCCTGAGCCGAAGGCAGACGCTTAACCGCTGTGCCACCCAGGCGCCCCTTTTTGTTGTGTTTTCACATATTTCCAGAACTTTAACCCTGAGAGCAGAGCTTTTACTACTGGAATGACTTGTATTTCATGACAACCCTGCTGTTCGTCTGCCAACAACACCTAGGCTTTTTCCTGGCCCCTTTGGGCTTGCAAGATTAGCATGATTACAGATCTACTATTTATTGCCCCCTCTGGCCTATTTCTTGCTGTGCACTTGTCCATGTAATCCTCACCTTGACTTGCTGAAATGGGAGGAGTGTGGAGAAAGGTACAAAGGAATAAGTTTATCTCGATATGTCACTAGGACCAAAAGAACGTGGCACATTACAGATTTGAAGTGACACTGGACTCTAAGTTAGCTTCATGGGAAAGTGACATCCAGTTGCTTTTCAAATCCCCAAAATGTTAGTATGAATTGTAGCTCTATTTATAGCTTTCAGAACTTCTTTTTTTTTTTTAAGAATTTATTTATTTATTCGACAGAGATAGAGACAGCCAGCGAGAGAGGGAACACAAGCAGGGGGAGTGGGAGAGAAAGAAGCAGGCTCATAGCGGAGGAGCCTGACGTGGGGCTTGATCCCAGAACGCCGGGATCACGCCCTGAGCCAAAGGCAGACGTTTAACGACTGAGCCACGCAGGCGCCCCACTTTCAGAACTTCTGACACAGTCCCAAATTGTTGGTGGTAAAACCAAGTTTCCCAAATCCAATCATGTTTCGCATTGATTTCCACTTTGAAATTGGAAGTCAATGCCCTCAAGATATAATAAAAGCCATGCTAAAAAAAAAATGGAAACTTCCCCCCCTTAATATTTAAAGGAGAATGTTTTTTATACAAAGCACTAATTTGTCTGCTTGAAATAAATCATAGGGCAGTGCTGGCTGGGGTTCAGAGCCTAACATTTTTGATTTGGTTTCTGTAATGAGAAGCCCTTCTCGTGTCTTTGCAATTCAACATAATAAGATAGTATATATAATGACACAATATATATTACATGCCTACCCACCCATTCATTCCCACCATGCCAACCTAGGGGGTCCAACTAAAGTCATGCACATTTCACATTTCTTTAAGAACTGGGAGGGAGGTGGCCTGAGGCTTCATCTCCCACCCCAGCCACCCCACCTTCCCACATATTCTTTCTCCCTGGCCAGCTCACGGGCATGTTAGTCCCAGCCTCCAGGATTTCTGCTATAGAAGACAGGGAGTGGGGGGCACTGTCAGAGTAGCAGAACAGAAAGAGAACCTTCTGGACTCCACATCAAATGCCCATTTTCCTAGGACATATGATAATATCTGATCACGGGTAATGTCTCATATCTGTCCTTCGGCAGTGCTCCCAGACTCAGGGACTGGTACCCAAGGCAAAGACCTGGGGGTCACCCTTGAAAGCTCCCTTCTTGACCCACAGTCCATCATCTGACACGTTCTGTCCTTTCCACCTTCTAAGAACCTGAGGCAGTCATCCTCCACCCCATCAGCATCCTGCCTCACATCCCAGAACTGCTTCCCAGCTGCCCGTGTGCACTCACTAACCCTACCTCCAGTCCTCTCCACACCCTCCTCCAGTGTCGTCTACACACTCCTCCAGCCCTGTCTACACCTTCCTCCAATCCAGGTCCATCTTCCTCTAATCCTGTCTCCGTTCTCCTCCAATTCTGTTCCACCTTCCTCTAATCCTGTCTACCCCCTCCTCCAGTCCTGTCCACACACTGCAGGCAGAGTCAGCTTTCCAGAACACAAGTCTGACCACGCCATTCCTTTCCATGGACGGCCGTTACCTTCAGAATCAAGCCCTTCACGGGACTTTCGGTTTAGTGGGGGGCAAGACAAAAAACAACAATAAACAAGCACATTAAATGTAATATCAAAAGTGATGAATGCTCTGAAGAAAACGAAAGCAGTTGTCCCAGAGTATGTGGGCATTGATGTTTTAGATACGGTGGTCAAAGACGGTGGGGTCTTTCCTAGGAGGTGGCATTTAAGTAGAGACCTGGGTACTTAGTAGGTCCTCAGCAAAACTTAGTTGGCTCCCTGTCACCCTAAATGGAAGACTCTAACCCATTTTTCTAAAAGTCTTTCCCTCCAGCTCATTTTGTTCCAAGTCACAAGCATGAGGCTTGGGGGACGTGAGTGGGAGTTTTAATTAACCCGATATGCAGCAGAGAGAAGGGCAGCTCCAAACCCCAGAAGCCTTTTCTGCAAAAGGTCCAGGGCTTGATAATAAAATGGTGCTTTCATTCTCATTAATGGGGCAATTGATTTAAGGACCAGACCCAGTGGATTATTGATCAGCGTTAATGATTAGAAAATACCAAGTTAATGAATCTAACTGCCATGAAACCCCTGTGGGACTTGGGGAAGGCCAGTTAGAGACAATAACCTTGTTCCCTTCCAGTCCTGCAAACAGACTTATTTACAGAACTCTAGCTTTTTCTAAGGAAACAAAGGCAAAGTAAGAGTCCCTGGTTGTTAAGCAGGTTCTCCTTCCAGCTAGACTGCTGCCGGAGCTAAGAGAGCATTCTGAGCCTCTGTAACAAGCATCCTCTAGGGGCGCCTGGGTGGTGCAGTTGTTAAGCGTCTGCCTTCGGCTCAGGGCGTGATCCCGGTGTTATGGGATCGAGCCCCACATCAGGCTCCTCCCCTGGGAGCCTGCTTCTTCCTCTCCCACTCCCCCTGCTTCTGTTCCCTCACTCGCTGGCTGTCTCGATCTCTGTCAAATAAATAAATAAAATCTTTAAAAAAAAAAAAGCATCTGCTACTGCTGACACCCCCATTCCTATCGTGCTTCTTAAAATAAGCTTTTCAGTTTGGAAGAGTTTTAGGTTTACAGAAAAATTGCGGAAACAGTATGGAAAGTTCTCGTGTACCCCACACCCAGCTTCCCCGTTATTAATCTCTTACCTTAGCACTGTCACAATGAATGAACCAACATTGTTGCATTATTATTAACTAAAGTCCATTCTTAATTCAGATTTCCTTAGTTTGTAGGTAATGTCCCTTAGTCCCTTTTCTGTTTCAGGATCCCATCCAGAATACACATTTCATGTGGTCATCCCGTCCCCTTAGGCTCCTCTTAGCTGTGACAGTTTCTCAGCTTTTTCTTCCTGTGGATGCCGTGAAGTTTGGAGGAGTTACTGACAAGGTGTTTTGCAGAATACCCCTCATTTGGGTTTACTCTGAAGCTTTTCTCATGCTTAGACTAGAGTTGTGGGGTCTAGGAGGAAGACAGGGTAAAAGGGCCATCCACATCACATCATGTCAAAGATACGTACAATCACATGGCTTATGACTGTGATGTTGACCTTGACCACCTGGCTGAGGGAGTGCTTGTCAGGTTTCTCCTCTGTAAAGTTTCTCTCCCTCCTGCTTTCACACTCTCGTCTTTGGAAGGAAGTCACTAGGCACAGCCCACACTTAAAGAGCCGGGAGATCTGCTCCACTGCCTTGCAGATGGAGTAGCCACATAAATTGTTTGGAATTCTTCTGCACAAGAGATTTGTTTATATTAGTATGGAGCCGTGGATATTTATGTTTATACCTGAGCCATAATCCAATATTATTTTACCTTTTTTTGTTGCTCAAATCATACCACCTTTGGCCATTGAAAGCTCTTTCAGTTGGCTCCCGCCTCTCTGACTTATCCCCATCAATGTTGGGGGCGTGTGTTTGTTTTCAAGCACTTCTTTACTCTCTAGCACGACAAGATGCTCTGGGCTCATTTTGTATATTTCCTGCCTTAGCCCTGGAACCAGCCATTTCTCCAAGGAACCCTAATTTTTTTATATTAGTTCTCATAATGGGTTGTCGTTTCGTTTCATTTTCTTTATGAGCATAAAAGTAAGTCATGCTTGCTGTGGAAAATTTAGTAACTCTATGAAAAAATAGAGAAAAAGATAAGTATCCCTAATTACCCAAGAGCAAAAAAAAAAAAAAAAGCCACAGTTCACATTTTGGGTATTTCCACGTGGTCTTTTTTCCAGTTGCTGGCTCTTGAGAAGTCCTTTCTGTACTTTCACTCTGAATCTTATCCATCAGACCGAGGGTACCTGACAAGTGGAGAACTGGTCTGCTCCCTGTCCCAGAGCTGTGATTGGAGCAGATGAATCATCTGGCCTTTCCCGTGTTGTCTGTTTACTGGGTTCCTGCCCGCTCCTCCTTCTGGGGTTCAGAGTTTCAAGAAACCCAGGACTCAGAGTGTGTCCTCCAGCAGACTGTGAGAGTGAAAATACTTCCTACTTCTGGGACCTTGGACATGACAGTCAACTTCACTTTTTCTCTTTTCTAAGGATTAAATGAGATAATATGCATAAAGTACTTAAAAGAGGGCTTAGCATGTAGCAGGTATTAAACAAGTAAAAGCTGTTATTATTACAATTACAATTATTAATAATCCAAAGAAACACACCCCCAGTGATAGGAGCACAGCTTAGCATGATAGGCAGGCCCCTGGGAGAGACATATATTTGCACAAACTGCCTCCGTGCTGGGGACCTCATGAAACTGATCTGGTCCTTCCCAAGAATTGGGCAGAACAGCTAAGGAACTGTCTCTGCAACACTAGCAATGCAAAAGAGGGCCCTTGGGTCTTAACTGAAAAGAATACATATGTAGGGGCAGTATCGTACTTTTGTCAAGAACAGGGGCTCAAGAGCTGGGCTGCCTCGGTATAAACCCTGGTTCCATCACTTACTCACCAGGTGACTCTCATTCAGTAATTATTTAACCTCATCAGATCCAATGTAAGGATAAACATATTGATTGTCCACAAGGTTGCTGTGAATAGTAAGTTCACAAAATTAAGAACTCAGAACAGTACCAGAACAGAGTAAACACTCAGCTCCTATTATTTACTATGTTTATTATTTCATCATTCAGGATCCTTCAGGTTGAAAGTAACAAAAAACCAATCCACTATTGCTTTAAGGTCAAGGGTGTTTATTGACCCATGTAAGTGATCGCTGGAGTTTCTCAGAACATCACTGGCTCCGATTGGGTCACGTGCCCATCTGTGAACCAATCACGGTGACTGAGGATCTCCTAGGACTGGACTGGCCACTTTGAGTCATAAGTTTCACTCCTAAAGGAAATCTCAGGGAACAGATGGGGGGTGGGGGGTGGGCAGGGAACATGTGCCTTTCTTTGAAACTGTTTCCTTTTCCCAGAAGATGAAGCTTAATGGGAGAAGCCTTGGAGTGGCGAAATATTGAGCTGACAGGGCCAGTCACAGACAGCCACAGTCCCTGTGCAGTGAGGCTTCCAAGGAAGGGAGTGGGGAAGGAGATAAATCGAAAGTGGGTAAACAGGAAGGTAATCTTTGGGCAAGAATCATTTCTACAGCATCCTGACCCCTCCCCTAGTTTAGGAGGATCTCCTAAAATGTTCCCCCCTGGGTTGGACTAGGATAAGGGAAATACCATCAAACTGAAATCAAGAGTCTTGAGTCTAAGTCCTCATTCTGCTGTTTGGCACGGGGCAGGTGGCTTGCCCTGGTCCAGACCACCACCACCTCCCTTGTCAATGGGCAATGAGTTGATCACCCTAACACCACGTCAGCCCTAGAAATTCCTGAATCCCTACCCATATCAGTGATTGCTCTCTTCTGTTGATTTTTCCTCCAAATAAAGAAACTGTGGGTATGCAGGGGAGGAGCCTAGTTATAATATCAGCACCCAGAAACCAGACAAAGTTGGGAAGCCATAACAGGGGTGGAGGGGAATGCAAATATGTATCAGTGACCCGTCTACGCCAGCCCCTGATGCTTCATCATTATCCATGGAGCCTGATGCCAGGTAGCCCTGATGAATGTGGTCACTCATTGGCATGCTGTGTGGGGATGGTTTCCAGGTATTTCTTGGAAGCCCACTTTCAGTCTTGCCAGAGGGACATTGTGCCATATTTGCTGCTGGGAGCTGGAGTTGGGGTTGCCAGTCTTTGGAAAAAGAGCCATTAGGCTCCCTTCTCATTGGGTCCTTCTATAGGGAACTCAGATGAAACTGTTCTACTAGTCTTACCTCCTTGCGGAACCATCCAACTATCTACCTACCCCCATTGAACCTGTGAGCAATGGGACTGAGGTCTCTCCAGCCCCTAGCACAGATACTGGCACACAATAGGTGATCTGTGTTTGTTGAATGAATAAATAAATGGATTTAGGCAACCCAGAATACTCTTTCTAGCTCGGCATTGTAAAGCAGAAAAACATGGAGTCAGTATGACCTTGGGCAAGTCACCTAATTTCTATGGACTTCAGTTTTACTTCCTATAAAATACATACAATAATAATTTGCCACCACTGCATGAGACTGTTTGATGACTAAATGAGATAATGTAGGGGTGCCTGGGTGGCTCAGTTGGTTAAGGGTCCGACTCTTGGTTTCAGCTGAGGTCATAATCTCAGGGTCGTGGATGGAGTCCCGGGTGGAGCCCAGCATCAGACTTTACGCTCAGTGGGGAGTCTGCTTGGGATTCTCTCTCTCCCTCCCCCTCTGCCCTCCCCCCATTCACATTCTCTGTCTCTCATTCTGTCTTTCTCAAATAAATAAATAAATCTTTAAGTAAATAAAGAAATAAATGAGATAATGCATGCAGTACTTCTAACTACCCTTACTTGAATGTTCCCTCTATTCCCACTGCTGTATTAGCCCTCAGATAATGTATTTAAAATGATAAATACATTTGTTTTCTTCCCCCAGAACTACATTACAATTTAAATGTTGAAGTTAAAGCTTATTTGTGGAAGGGATGGATGGATGGATGGATGGATGGATGGATGGATGGATGGCTTCCACAGCAGGGGATAGAATGGGTGTGGGGGGGTACCACTGGCTCAGCAGATGTTTATACCATTTTAGAATAACTACCTTGGACTTCAGAGAGTTCCTGGGTATGAAGGTTTGGCTTTAATTAAAGTCTCAGCACAGTGTTAAATGCCATTTTATTTTCGTTCATAATTAACACTAATGAGATGAGTGGATCACAAACAGCACACATTCTGAGAGAGTGAAAAACAGCATTCGAGCTTGGTGGCTTCCATTTTTGCTTTTCTCCCTCCCATGCTCTGTTCAATTAAAAGTTTTGAGAAAATATTGCAACTACACTCCTTGTCTTATGGTAATGAAGCATATTAATTTGAATGTGATGAATACAATATTCCACTGACTTTTTTATTCCCTTATCTACAAAAGTTTAAAATAATGGGCCAATTAAATCAGGAGAAAAGAATGCAAGGTTTGCCCGAGGCTCCAATTCAGCAACCAAAGAACTGAAAGAACAAAATTTTGTGAAGTGTCTGGGTCAGACTCCATCCCCTTGGCTATAGCGGAGAGACACTAACTCATAATGACAGATGTGGACCAGGGAAGCAAGTACTATATTAGGGATCAAGAGGCCAGTTTCTAGACAATCCTCCAGTGTTGTCTCGGTGAATATTTGTTGGTTGGATGGGTGGGTGGGTGGATGGATGAAAACGGATGGATGGATGGATGGATGGATGGATGGATGGAATGGGAAGATGAAATCAGATGACATCCCAGGTCCCATTCTTCCCAAGATAGATAAATAATTCTAGCCTGGAATTGACTTAACCCTTCTAAGATCTAAAAGTCAAAGGCAGAACCTAGAGGTGAAATTCAGCTCTCTGACCTCTTTACCTTAGATGCATAAACTATAAATCATCCTGCATTCAGGTAGGACAGCCCCTGGGAACTTAACTCTAAAATAGAGGCCCCCAAACCAGCTAACCCCAGTATGAGTTTCTACGTTGGAAGAGGGACATCCTGGAGCAGGCCTATGACCCTGACATATGACCCAGGTGTCTCTATGAGGACTTGGAGAAGACTTCCCACCTCATTGCGGTGCTTCAATAAGTCCACCTTGCTACTGTGTCCTCTGAGGTAGTCTATAGGTATATACCCGACAATATCTGTGTACTTTGTCACCTTCTGATTTGTTCTCTGCATTGCAGCCATTTTAAAACACACAACTCTCTCTCCCCCCCACACACACACATACACACGTGCACACACATACGCACACACACACACATTTATGATGTTATTTCTAGCTTAAAACTCATTGTTCCCAGGTCAAACAAATCCCTAACATGGTCTATAAGACTCTACATTGCCTGACCCCTGAATGCCTCCCAGTCTTATCTTTCATCACATCCCCTCCACCCATGTCATTCCCTGGGCTTCTGCATTGGCCTTTAGTCAGTTGCCAGATACCTCTTCAGCATTCAGGCTCCCGCTCACCTCAGGACCTTTGCGCATGCTTTCACTTATTCTTTAAATGCTCTTGTCCATGTTAATATCTATTTTTCCTTCAGGTCTGAGCTCAAGCATCACTTCCTCAAGGAAGGCATCCTTGATGATACTCCCTACACCAATTTCAGAGTATGTTGGGTTCTGTGTTTATGTTGTCATAACTGAGTATTTGTCCCTTATAGCACTTATCACAGTTTATAATTATATGCTTATGCTATTATTTGAGTCTTATACCTCTGCCTTAACACTATAACCATTGATTCATTGTATCCCTAGTGTTTAGCACAGTGCCTGGCTCATAACAAATGCTCAATAAGTATTTGTTGAGTGAATGAATGAATGCATAAATGCCCAATTCAAGAGCTTTAGCTCTTTGTACTCCACTAACCACTACCGAGTTTGGGATTTCTTAATTTCTAAAGCACTTAACTTGCACTGGGGCCTTATGCTAGGAACTTGAATAACTGAGATGTACCCTTACTCTCATGTAGTCCACAGTGTGACAAGAAACAGATACATAAATACACAATGACAATGTGTATTGCCCAGTGTTATAATCCCTGTTAAGTGCCAGGTTTCATGGAAGCAGGGAAGAAACGCTCCTGTCCCCCACCCCCCAGGGAAGCTTCCCAAATGAGATCTTTCCTAAGCTGAGTCTGCAAGGAAAAGGTGTTGGCCAAGGCAATAAGGCTGGAGGTAGAACTGGAAAGGTGAAATGACCAGTAGGCAGGAAGACTCATGAGTCAGAGCCTGGCACTGGAGGAAATGAGTCCCAGGGATGACAGCACCCCAGATGGAGAGACAGGGCTGTGGGAGGTGAGGCTGGAGGTGAGCAGGGGCCGTGGCACTGAGGATCTTCAATGACAGTCAAAGATGACCAAGGACACTGTGGGGGGGGGAGGGACTAGCATGGAGAGACATGAGATTTGGAGAACTCTGAAAGTGCTCTGGAGAAGAGGGCTTATACTTCAAGTGAGAGACGTCCTCCTCTGAAGAAAGGGAGCTCAGTTCCAGGGCTGTCAATCAAACTCTTTTCTGGAAACCAAACTTTCTCTCCCAAAGGGTGCTCAGTGTGGCTGACCTTGCTTATTCATTGCAGGGAGAATTAATTTCAGGGAGGGGGAATTAAAAAAAATACAAGATTAAGCAGCATAATCAGCTGCTGCAGAGAGTTGGAAATGCAATAAATAATAATAGCATTGAGAGCTGTTTTTAATAACTCACCAGTGTAATTTAGCCCCAGCTTCTTGGAGCATATGTAAAATATGTCATAATGTGTATAATGGCAAATGCCTCATTGCCAGTCTCTAAAGACAAATGTCTCCCCAGGAGGAAAGGGGGTGGGACGGGGAACGGAGGAGAAATTGGAGGACATGATTGCAAATAGGGTGTAGGAAGGCAAGCATCGTTCATTGTGACACCACTAATTCGAAATTTGTGATCCTTTGCAGATGCGATAGGTTTCAGTTGGTTTGTCTTTGAGGATGGGGCAGGTTAACAGCAATAATGTGGTAAAGGAGATAGTCATAATTTGTAAGAGAGGGAGTTGTTTTCATAGACTGGAGAATCACCGTTTGCATGCAGTCTGTGTTATAATTACAGATCATCCTTGTCTGTCTACTCCAGCAGGTCCCCAGGGCACTGAAGTCTTGGCAGCATTTGTTTGACTTAGTTGAGTTACTAAATATTCATGAAACCATTAAAATGTGTTATTTAAAAGTATTTGATAAAGCCTCACTTTAAGTAATTCATATGGGCTGCACCTCCTCCCCCAAAGTCCAAGTTAGTGGGATGGGGCTAGGAGTTCTCCCCTCTTGGGCAGCCAACACGGTACAATGAGGTGGACTTTGGAGTCAGACAGACCTGAGTTCAAGTTCTAGTTCTACGGCTTCCTAGCTGTGACCTTTTGCAACTTATTCAAACTCTGAGTCTCCATTCCTTGTCATTAAATGAGTGACAATGATGATGATGGTGATGACGACAGCTAATATTCATGGATCACCCATTGCGTTTCCTCCGTCACCACACCACTGTGGGGTAGGTACTGGCATGATCCCCAACTCACGGGCGAGGAGCCTGAGGCTTAGAGCAGTTGAGTAACTTTCATGAAGCACAGGGCTAGCAAATATCGCTCAGGAACCCAACACCCCGTCCCTCTGACCTCGGAGTCCATGCTGTTAAGTGTGCTGTGTGATTCTCCTAGAAGATGAGACACAATGTGTGTAAGGTACAGCTCCCGGTGCAGAGTAGACACTTTGTAAATGTCTCTTGCACTGAAGGACTAGCTTTCCCTTCCTTTCATGTATGCTTTCTGGAAAAATACATCTGTGTCTTTGTCAAAGTTTTATTAATATCCTTGCCATTCCAGGCCCTTGTCTGAGTCACTAAGCACCCCTCCCAGGCCTCAGGTTTTTAATCTATAAAATGGGGGGTGTGTGGCAGTTCTAACATACCGCTGGTTTGGGTGTAAATTAGTACAACCACTTTGGAAAACAGTGTGGCGATGCTTAGTAAAGATTCTGTGATGCGGCAGTTCTGCTCTTGCCCTAAAGCAGGGTTTCTCCATTTCTGCACTGTCGACACTGGGGACAGGAATCTCTTCGTGGGGCTATTCCGTGCATTGTACAATATTTAGCAGCACCCCCAGCTTCTATCCACTAGATGCCAGGAGCATCCCCCAGCTGTGACAACCAAAAAGACATTGTTGCCAATGCTTGGGAGGGGAACCAAATCCCCATTGAAACCACTGCCCTAAAGTCACTCTTGCAAATGTGCATCACGAGCATGTTCAGTGATGAGCAGAGCCGGGTGGTTTGCAACAGCGTGAAAGTGGTAACGGCCTAACTGTCTACTCACAGCTGAATAGTGAATTTACCACGGCATAGCCAAATGGAATAGAATACAACAGTGAAAATTAACTACAGCTACTTATGTCAGCGTGCATGAATTTCCTAAAATAGGCTTGAGCAAAACAATAAAAAGCAAGTTGCAGAAGTCTACATGTGGTATGATTCTATGTCTATAAAATTTAATGATATATAAAATGATACCATATACTATTTAACATATCTATATATTTAACATAAATATATATTTGACATATATGTAGAAAACAATATATATGCATATATACATGTGTGTATACATATGTAGTAAAACTAAAAAGAAATGCACGGAAGTAAAAATAACCAAATTCAGTATATGGTTCCTGGGTTGGGGGAGGCACGAGGGCAATCAGAGCAGGGCACATGGGCTTCCATTCCGTTGATATAACTATTTCCCAAAATGGGTATATGAGTATCGTCAGATTATCGTTATGCCTCTTTCTACACCTGAAATATTTCATAATATTTTTTAAAGGAGTTAGAGTGGTTCTAATGGGGGAAGGGCACATAGAAGAATCATTTTGGGAGCACATCTGCCTCTTAGAGATTCTGAAATCTTTCCAGTTCACTCCCCATATCATCAAACAAGAGTCACTGCTTTGGCCACTGTTCCCAATAGGAATGTGTCCTCTCCTCAGGTGTTGTAGGGTTGAGAATCAGCCGTCACTGGAGAATTCCTGAGGATGCGTCCTCAGACTTACTCTGCCCCTTTAATATTCTATGATCCCATAAAATAAATGGGTTGGGGGAGGTCTACTAGATGGATAAACATATAAGCAAACATGCCTCCCTCCAGTTTTCAAAGCTCAGCCCACAGACTGTTTCACGTCAGGCCCTGGACAGGGCCCTGAAGACAGATCCTTTGGGGGCTACGAAGGTGGATGCTTCTGCCAGAGTGTTTGAAACCATCCTTGTAGTCCTAGCCAACAGAGGTGTCCTAGGACTCAGGAAGCACCGCTGTCTTCCTTTGACAGGTGCAAAAATGAAGACTCACCAAAGTCAAGTTATTTGAAAGTCATCCAGCCAGTGAGTGTCAGAGACACGAATAGACTCAGGTCTGCCTTCAAATCCCATGTCCTTGGCATGCTGCCTTCCTACAGTAGTAATAACTCTCACCATTACAACTGAGAGCTAATTAGCAGTGCAAGAAATTAAAGCAAAAGATTTCCCCAAAAAACACACTATTGACAAATACATGCTCTGCACTCAGAAAAAGGAGAGCAGGTTGGAGGAGTGTGAAGAAGAGACAGCATACCATGTGGGGGAATACACAAGGGAATGGGCAGAGGGCAGTGCAAGTCGAGTTCCGCAGGCCAGGAAGGCAATGTCAAATGCATCCTGTTTGGAACATAGCTGGTTGGACCTGTGATTCTGTTTGTAAGGACAGTCCCTGAACCAGAGATTCCTTGGTGGCTGAGATAGATCTTAGTGATGGATCCCCAGTGCCTGCGGCATAGTAGACAGGAAACATGATATTGGAGGGAGGGAGAGTGGAAGATAGGAAGGCAGGAGGGAAGAAAGCACTGAAGCAGAAGGAGAGGAGGGAAGGAAGGAAAGAAGGAAGGAAGGAAACAATGTGTGTATCGAGTTGAAATTTCTGTTGAAATTCCAACAGAGCCTGGATCCCTCCTGAGAAAGCAAAGGAGGTAGAAATTTGAAACATGTCCATGGATATCTAAATGCCATATCTCACTGACTTTATTTGCAAACGAATTTCCACCAACAGCAGTTAAGTTTTGCTCAAATCGACAATTTGAGCTGACAACTGACACAAACATTGGGCACTCATTAATAAATGTGCTCATTACTCTTCCCTGCTGGGTAACCTGAACTCCTGTGTTCTGGTCTTTTATAAGCAAAGAGACCTACGTCTCCTCAGCCTGGGACCATGGTAGGGGAGGGCACAATGTAGAAGGAACCACGTAGGCTGAAAGCTTGGGGTGGTGGGGAGAGAAGGGTGTCTTGAAGTTCATCCCAAAGGACGTGGAATTTGAAGCAGAGTTCAGGATCCTCCCAAAATTGATCTCCTACAGGTATTTGGGATGGTTCTTCCTGTGGGTTTTCTAAAATCCAAGAGGGAAAACCAGAAAGCTTTCCTCCCATTGTCTCCCTTGCCCCCAGGCTCCATGGAGCTGGTGATGAATCAAAATCAAACAAACAAATGTGGCTTTGAGAACTGACTCCTGAGGGGTGGAAGCCTAGGGTGGAGAACCAGCCCAGCTGGATTCCACAGGAAGCTGCTTGGAACCGGACACCTCTTCCCAACGTTGCACGAATAAGAGACAGGCTTCCAGGTAGATGCGTTGAGGTTTTTTACATTTCAGCATCTGTCCCATCCCCATAAACCCATAAATATCCCATCGGGGCACTAACGATCAGCAAAGAAGTAAAATCATTGTTGGGACCGAATGAGATAAAATGCGTAGACTATCTAACCCACTGGGGGCGGGGGTGGCCATTGATACCATAGCTATTCCTGGAGAGAGAAGCAAAGGGCCTGAGGGAAAGAACTGAGCAGAAATAGGAAAGCTGGGGACCAGGACCAACTCCAAACCCATCCCTAACCACCCACCACTCCTCCCCTGTGGAACCTGAGCCTTCAGTAGCCTGAGAATGCCCCGAATGAAAGGATACATAGACCTGAACTCCAGGCCTGCCTCTGCCACCAACTAGCTGCGTCACCTCCTGGGAGACACTCAACCGCATCTGAGCTTCCCCTGGGGAAGTTGGTACCAGTGAGCACCTAACTGGGTGATGTGATAATTCAGATAAAGGAGAAACCTGTGTGAAAGTCCAGTGCAGTGCGTAGACCAAGAGAATGCTAACAGCACTTATTTCCCTCTCTTTGCCCCTGTTTTCTTATCTGCAAAATGGAAATAATACTGTACCCTAACTTAAAGTTAGGGCATAGTATGTTTTCAACAAATATGTGTTGAGAAGCTACAATACGCAGAGTGATTGAAAAGGTTAAACAGAACTTGCAAAGTTAAAATCCTAGAGGACTTTTTAGACATTGCGAACTTCCTAATGGGAAAGGCTTTTCTTTTTATCTATGCACAGTGTCTAACACATGCCCAATAAATATCAGAGAAAGTAGGAGAGGGAGGAAAAGAGGGATGGGAAGAAGGGAAGGAAAGGAGGGAGGGAGGGAGGCAGACGTCATTACTTTACTATTGTACAGTTAACATCATCATTATAAAACTAATTTAAACAAACTCAGCCAGTGCCCCCAAAAGGGCTCCAAGATAAGGGCTAGAATAAAGAACACAGAAATAATTCTCCCATTTTGACCAGTGATGGGAATAGTAATGATTTTCTCTCTGAACCATAACCATCTTGCAGTTAAATAATTTGCTTTCTGGTAGAGTCAAGAGCTCAAAGATGGTGCTCTGAGGAATTCTTTCATTTCTTTCCCACCTTTTAAAGAAAAGAAAACTCCAAATGCAATTATTAGCATTATTTTTATACCACCTTCAGCAGAACGTTCTGGAAGATGAGGCTCCTACCAAATTAGTTTATCCAAATGAGATTTAGACAGTACCTTGCCAGGAGACCACTCAGAAACCCACATACCACCAGCAAGCCCTTCTGTGTCCAGTGAATGTGGACGTAGCTTTGCACACGTGGTTTCAGTTAACTGCGTGGGGCACTACACCACGGGACACCTCTGTTTACTTCAGGTTACACAGCAGTGAGCAAACTGAGAGCGGCAGAAGTAGCTCACTAAAATAGAGTTTTATTTTCTGACTGCTGGGGACTGACGGGCAAGTGAAATTTAAGCAGCAACAAATACTTGCCTGAAACCATTTGTCTGGAAGGAAGATTTGTGGCTAGAAAATTGAAGTTCGAGCACTGAAATTTCCAGAGGAAGTCTGATTCCCCTACCTTCAATAGTATTCCTCCCTCTCCCAGACTCAAAGCTCTAAACTGTAACAACTCAATCTATGACTTCTCCATCAGACCTAGCTTATATGTTATCTCCTGGAGCATATGGATAATAATGATAATGGTACTAATATAGTTCTTTCTGTGTTTAATTACTAATTCATTTCAATCTTTACAACTCTCTTAAGTAGGTACTATGATTATCTCTGATCTACAGGTGAAAAAACTTGGGCACAGAGAAGCTAAGTAACTCATCAATAGTCACAGAGCTAAATAAGAAGCAGAGTTAAGAGTCAGCAGGCAGGGGCGCCTGGGTGGCACAGCGGTTGAGCGTCTGCCTTCGGCTCAGGGCGTGATCCCGGCGTTATGGGATCGAGGCCCCACATCAGGCTCCTCTGCTATGAGCCTGCTTCTTCCTCTCCCACTCGCCCTGCTTGTGTTCCCTCTCTCGCTGGCTGGCTCTCTCTGTCAAGTAAATAAATAAAATCTTAAAAAAAAAAAAAAAAGAGTCAGCAGGCAGTCTGGCCCTGGAGGCTGTGCTCTGAACCTCTGTGTTGCAGTCCCATTCACTGAGTGTCAGAGACTGTGTTAAGAGGTGATAGCATTATCTCATTTCATTATTGCAACAATCCAAGGAGATGGGTGCCAATATTATCCCCATTTTACAGATGAGGAAACTGACTCCAGAAGTTTAAATTATTTGTCCCAGGTTACATAGCTAGTAGTTGGCAGAGCTAAAATTCAAACCCAGTGATTCTGTGAACCCACGGTTGTTAGGCAGAAACTAGGTGCCATGAACTGAATATCTGTGTTTCTCCAAAATTCATACACTGATGTCCTAATTCCAAATATGATGGTATTTGGAGGTGGTAATTAGGTTTACATGAGGTCATGAGGATCAAGCTGTCATGATGGGGAAGAAGAGGAAGAGACTAGAGCTCTCTCTCTACCATGTGAAGACAAGAAGGCAACCATCTACAAGCCAGAAAGAGGGCTCTCACCATATCCCATCCACACTAGTACCCTAATCTCAGACCTCCCAGCTTCTAGAACAATAAGAAATAAATATCTGTTGTTCAAGCTACCCAGTCTATCGTATATCATTACAGTAGCCTGAGCTGACTAAGACACTAGGCATTTGTGAGTGTGACCATCTTGGTCCCCAAGATTCCTAAGGGACCTTGAAGTCCATGGCCAGTGTTCACGTGTCAGGACGTAATGGTCTGAATTGGAATCCAGTCTTCTGTGGTGTCTGGGTCAGAACAAAAGTCAGGTATCTGGTACATGAGGTCAATTCACCACCCACTCACCCCCACCCCTCCCTCAACACCCCTGCTTTAGCTCTACCCCTGCCATCCACACCCAAAGAGAATGACTCTGAATGATCAAACCTTTGCTTCTTTATGGTAAACAGCAGAGAACAGGAGGAAATAAAGCCTGCCAGTGCTGACAAAGAATTGAAGAGGGCCACCACAGTGAAGATTGTTGGCCGAAAAATAGTAAATCGGGACAAATTAGTGAGAGAAGTGCCCGATTCTGTGTAGGCTCACACCTACAACGCAGACACATTCACCTTACAATCTGTGTGGAAATAAGAAAAAGCAATTTGTGAAATGGATTCCACAAGTGCTCCAGTTAGGGCAGAAATTTCTTATCAAGTGAAAGATGGAACTCCAATAAAAATTTAAAAGGAGGTTACACGTAGAGGGAAGAGCTGTGCGGATGCCACGTGATGTTGGATGGAAATGGGATGTGAGGAAAAGGCAGGCTTTCTAATAAACAATTCATGGATCTCTCGCAAATACGTCATTTCCTAGCTGGACACGTGGGAGAGTATGGACTTTGGAGGCAGGTGGATCTGGACCTGACACTCAGACACCCACTACCTCTGACACTTGAGTTTACTGCTGATCTTCTTAGAGGTGAACGTGGCAATACCCGCAAAGATATGCTGTGAGAATATGGGGAGATGGCCTGTGTAAAGCACCCCACAATTGCTAAAAAATAGTAGCTCAGTCTGTCTGGTTGCCATTGAGATAAGTCACCCGAGAAGCAGATGTCCCTAAAGCTCAGGGTTCAGATGATCAGAAGGGGACCAGGCTTTGAGGCCAGAATTCTTGGAAGAATTGAAGTCCTTGGGGCCCCTGGATGGCTTAGTCAGTTGAGCGTCTGACTCTTGATTTTGGCTCAGGTCTTGATCTCAGGGTCTTGAGTTCAAGCCCCGGGTTGGGCTCTACGCTGGAGCATGGAGCCTACTTAAAATAAAAATAAAAATAAAAATAAAGAATTTAAATCCTTATGTGGTGACAGCAGGCAGAGAACGGGAGCCACTACTCCTTTTTCTCATGTCGTTCATTCCCAGAAATTCCAGAAAGCAGCAAGGGGTGAAGTCTAGCTCCTGGCACCCGACCTTGTATCTAACAGATGCTCAGTAATCCATGTCAGTGGAACTGAACTGGGAATGCTGTGTGTGAGGTGAAACAGGGCAAAAGGTGAGAAATGTGGGCAGAAACATGGCTGAGATCAGCGCCGTCTGCCCCGAGCTGACATCTGGAACAATGATTATGCATAAGCCTGTAAAAGGGGAGGAGGCAGAGGGAGGACAGAGTCAGGGACAGCACCAGTCTTAGAAGGCAGAGAGCTGTTGGAAAGGAAGCAAGGGAGAGGGAGCAAGAAGCAGGCAGAAACCAGGGGAGGTACAGGCTAGAGAAGCCAAGAGAATAAAGTCCTGACTATCATTAAGTCTCTCTGCTCCTAATTTAGTTCCTCATGTCTGGCTATGCTAATGCCTAAAATTCCACTAAGCCCATTGGGTTAAGTATTATACTCACTAGGGCTCCAGAAGAGAGGAAAGACAGAAAGTCAGGCAAACCTCTGGGCAGGTGAATTTGTCAGGTTTCCTTCTGAGCAGGTGGGGTCTGGAAAGGCAAAGCGGTAAAAGTGGTGCTTCCTGTCCCCACCCCCACCCCCTTCCTCCCCCTGCCAATCTCCATAGCGTAAATACTCCTCCTGCGGCTGATTAAACCACCAAAGATTTAACAACTGCCTTGCTAATTCCCTAAAAATGTAACCATCCGCTTTCACAAGCTGGAATGGGCTGACTCCGGACACCACTGCCTAGGCACGGACGAGATTGATACGTAGAACCAAGAAGGAAAGTGCCTAGCAGAGAAGACGAGTTTGCTGAGCCTCAGTCTGACACGTAGAATATCTTCCCCTTTCACAAAGAAGGAAAGGAAGGACAGATGACCATTCACATTTAGTTATTGCTGTTGTTTCAAATACATTATATACGTGGGAGCAAATTTCAACAATGGGCCTCCCTCTGACCCAGGCCCTCAGTTCTCTTCTCCAGAGGCAACTAAAAGTCTCAATTATCAGTGTATCCTTCTGAAATATGGCTACAGATAGTATATGTGTGTCCCTTTTCAAAATTAAAATGGTTATGTACTAAACAACTTACTTTTTTTCCTTTAATAATATATTTTCAGTGTTCTTCCAACAAAAGATACATAAATGGGTTGTATATCTGTAATGGCCGTGTAGTATGCACTATAATTTATTTAACCAGTTTCCTCAGTGATAAGCATGTAAGTTTTTTCTGTCTTCTGTGGTTACAAACAAACGATGTGATGATTATCCTTTTACATATATATGTATTATATATATATTTATATATATAATATATATAATATATATTTTTATATATATTATATATTTAGGTATCCCTGTAAGTGAAATTCCAGAACCAAAGTGTATACACACTTTTTATTTCTGATGGGTTTTTCTCTCCTAAGTGGTTGTATGAATTTATATCCACACCAGGTCATGAGAGTGTCTTCCCCCAGCACTGTTGCCCACGTGGTGTATTCTACAAATCTGAGGCCAGCATTTGCTAAATGCAAGGTCTGCTCTCACACCTGGCGTAGGCTCTCTTATTTGAGGCAGGCTTACTCCCAGAAGAGGAAAGTGGGTCTCATGAAGATCAAGGAACTTTCCCAAGGGCAGGTCTCTGTGATGGAAGCTCCAGTCTTCCCTCTTCTCCGTGTTGGCCACCCTTCCCCACCAGGCTCGCTGCTGACCATCCAGTGCAGGGAGAGGATAATGCCCCCCACAGTGCCCAGAAGCTTCGGACACGCCAATAACCCACACATTTGCTTCCCTGTCTTTTGCTTTCTTTTAGGAGTTTTGCGCAATCATTTTTGCTTTTAGTCATTTCTTCTGCTGATCTAAAACCTGCCCAAACGCAAATATAACTGTGCACTCAGCCCAGTTTACAATTACTTTCTTGGTGATCCAGTTTCCAGAGGCAGTTTGTGATGTTAAAACAGAGACCACCTCTACTCCAGAGTAAGCTTGATTGGTTTTTACTGGAGAACTACAGGCAAATTGTTGTCCTTTTGAAAAATAGCCTTTCCCTCTAAGCCTGTCTCAGATCGAAAGCAGTCAAATCTTTTCCCTTATGTCTTGAGATAACACACATTCCCTCAGAGTCCGAAAGAGGATATGCCCTGAGACGCTGCTGGTTAGGGTTACACTCAGACAGCAGATGGTAGGGAGTGGTGAAGCCTTTGGGGGAATTGCCCTCGGAGAAGAGGACGTAAAAGCAAAGATTACTATGAAACCACGTAGAGATCGCCGGCTAGGAGGAGGAGGAAAGTGGAGGGAGCGGGGAGGAGTGGAAAGGAGGGAGGGAGGGAATGCGGAAGAGAGACTGGTGAAAATCAGCCGTGCACTTAGGAGAACCGCGGAAAGAACAGCTTGGAAGACCGGCTTTAAATGCCCGCTGGCGTCCTGCTGGATGGTGCGCCAGCGTCCCGGCAGGATGTGGGCGGAGGGCGAGTCCGAGGGGCTCCAAACGTTGGGAATAGTGGTGGTCCTGTGCTCCTCTCTGAAACTTTTGCACTACCTCGGGCTCATTGACTTGTCAGACGGTAAGCGAACTCTTGAGCTTCCCTGTTTTATAAGAATGTGTTTTTCAGCTTAGGTTGTTATGAGTTTAGAAAACGCACGCAAAGTAGCGCGGAGACCCGAGAGCTTTGCAGAGGCCCTGCTAAATCCCAGCGGTACTGATGCTCGCCTTCCTCAGCCGCCCCAGTGATGCGCTGTCCGTGGTGCGGAAACGTGGTGCCCGGAGAGTTGGAGAACTGGAGGGAGTTAGATCTTCTCTTCCTGCCCTGTGTGCGTGTGGGTCTTGGTGGATTACTAGCTGTGTGAGACTAGCACAAAACATCACAATCTCTCTCACAGTGCTTGATAGCTATGTTGTTGGCAGAAGCTGAGGACTTTTAGAAGTCAATATGTTGATTAACTTTAAGAAGTAGGTGGGAAGATTATGGTGTTAAAATTTTTGTAAAATGCTAATCACAGAGCCGGGCAATTAGAAGACATTTAGCAAATGTCAGTTTCTTTCCCCAGCCCTTCACGTCCAAACCTCATAAGAATCCTTACCTTAAAACCACCTCATTAGCTGTGACTTTAGCTTCCATTCCTTAGTGAGAAAGTAGTCAAAAATTCTGGTTAACCCATGCTGTTTATGACTAGAAAGTTAGTGGTTTGGTTTCCAAAGTTAAAGGAGCTCAAGAAGTGAGTATCTTCTTCCTCCTTATGGGATTTTGTCCCAAATAGGACATAGTTTGTTTATATAATTTTTAATCATATAAAATTAGACTCTTGGAAAGATTCTAATTTTGATGAGCAATGCGTTAAACAAAACCAGCCTCCAACAATATATATTCAATGTATATACAATGTGTATTCCATGTATATTCTTCCATAACTGGATAGTGAAGACAGAATTTCTCTTCCAAGAGACATCACAGGCCATAACTATACATAATAATGAAATACATTTGCAGACAAAGGACTAGCTGAAGTAGCAACCAAAGCTGAGATAGAACAGAGACTGAATGCAGGACCATGTGGTTGGGTGAGCTCTGGACTAGGAGTCAAGGGACCTGGTTTCGATTCACGACAGCTCTCTACTTAATCTTGGTCAAGTCATTTTTTATCTGGATCTCGGTTTCCTTATGAGAATGTTGATGATTTTCAGTCTCTGCTTCATGGAATTCTGGAGTGACCTGAACATTTCCTTGTTCACAGTTTTGTGGTGGGAGCAGTAAGGTAGACCTCTGGGCCCTTCTTCCCTGCTTCAACAAAACCAGTTTCCCTATATCTGTCTTATATGCCAGGCCTGTATGTGAGAGCGTGCTAAGCTTCAGCTAATATTTAGTGAATCCACGATTCTATGATTCCATGATTGTGTTTCCCTGAGACTTTGTCAGAAAACTTTTTCTTTCCTGAAAACCACCCGAAATCTAACAATCGGGAAGAATAGTTCTGTGTGCACATAGGAGCTCTCCCAGGTCCTCAGTGCCTTATATGTGCTTCTCTCGAACCTTACACTCAGCCTGCCAGTTTGTAACAATTGAGCAAAACCCCTGTTCTCCACCAGATCCCCAAAACATGTTTTTTTTTTTAAGATTTTATTTATTTATTTGACAGAGATAGAGACAGCCAGCGAGAGAGGGAACACAAGCAGGGGGAGTGGGAGAGGAAGAAGCAGGCTCATAGCGGAGGAGCCTGATGTGGGGCTCGATCCCAGAACGCCGGGATCACGCCCTGAGCCGAAGGCAGACGCCCAACCGCTGTGCCACCCAGGCGCCCCCCCAAAACATGTTTTATCCCTATTCTGAGCTTCAAAGCAGATACCCACTGAGATGGCAAATTAATGTAAGAGAAAGTTCCAGAGAAACTTCCTTATCAGGCTAAAGGTGTGGTGGAAAATATTACCCCGCTCTTCCTTTCCGTATCCGAACATGCCCATCTCTCTGCCCCTGCCTAAGCTTCTCAAGATTATAGCTTTGGGTTTTATGACGACAGAAGATATCGGTTACTGATCTAATGTCATAGTAATGAGGGGATTAGGGTAAAATGTAGAGAACATATGTTTAAGACCGCCTCCAGGAACCTTCGGAGAAGGAAGGGATTAACATTCATTCAGGACCTACAAGGTCCCAGGCATAGTGCCAGGTGCTCCCATATATAGGAGCTAATGTGAGCCTCGAAATAACACTCTAAGGAAAAAAATTAAATAGCTCTGAAAAGTGGATATCATTGTTCCTTTCTTTAAATTTTTTAAGATTTTATTTATTTGAGAGAGAGAGAGCACGAGTGGGGGGGCGAGGGAGAAGCGGACTCCTGCTGAGAAGGGAGCCCCGTACCAGGGCCCCAAGATCATGACCTGAGCCAAAGGCAGATGGTTAACAGACTGAGCCACCCAGGCGCCCCTATTGTTCCTTTTACATAAAGAAGAAGACAGGCTTAGAGAAACTACATAAAATTTCCAAAAACACAGCAATAACAGGGTGGAGATATTTGTCTCTAAAATTACGCCCATTGTCCTGTATATTAAGTGGCTCGTGGAGTAAGATAGGGTCTGTGGTCTGTCATTAAGTCTATACCACACAAGCTGTTATGCCAGAGCCTTTCCCATACGGTCCCAAATGCCATTTTTAATGTGTATGTGACATCTGAAACTCTGTTCACCCATGTGAGTACCAAGAGGAGAATACCACGTCCTATTAAGTAGGCCGGGACAACAGTGATGTAATCATTCTAAAGAGAGCAGGAGAGCAATTCTGCAGAATCTTTCAGTAGTCTTTCTTAGGTGCTTCATCTTATTCTCATTTTATTTTTCAGTAGTAATTTTAGAATTGTATCAATTTGGGGCCTAGAATCTAAAGAGCTCGGTTCCAGTCCTGAATGTGCCATTTATCAGTGGCACGCCCTTGGGCAAGTCCCTTTTCCTCCCCAGCTTTCACTTTCCTTATTTGTCAAAATGGAGACATGAAGATGATGGTGGTACTAGAACTAGGTAACAAATTACTTCAAATCAGATGGCTCGAAACAACAGAAATTTCTTCTTTCACAGTTCTGGAGGCTAGAAATCCAAAAGCAAGGAGTTGGCAGGTCTGTGCTCCCTTTAAGCCTCTAGAGGAGAATCCCTCCTTGCCTCTTCCAGTTTCTGGTAACCCCAGGTGTTCTCGGGCTTGTGGCAGGGTCACTGCAATCTGTCTCCATCTGCCCATGGGATCTTCTCACTGCATGTCTCGTCTTCACTCTGTCCTTCTCTCTTCTTACAAGACCCCATCCATGTTGGATTAGTGACACCTTAATTACCTCGTCTTAACTTGATTCTATCTGCAAAGATCCTATTTCCAAATAAGGTCACACTCACAGGCCCTGGGGTTCAGGACTTCAACATATCTTTGTGGATGACCCAACCCAGCCTGTAGCAACAGTAGTAATGCTGCATATTGTTGTTGTCGTAAGGATTAAATGAAGTGGCACATGGGGACGGACCAAGCTTATTATCTGTCTCATAGCAGATACTTCATAAAAAGCTTAATCCTTCTTCAGCCTTAGATCATGCCATTCGAATGAATACACCACTCATCAGAGCAACAAGACAAAGCCCAGGTTCATCAGGCCTCTTGGGCAGTATAATCCTCCCCTTCGGATTTGGAAGTTGCCAATGAAACTTCCAGAGTAGAGACACTGGGGTGACTTTTCCCACATATGCTGTGTCACTGTGCATGTCCAGCCCTCACTGCCACAGCCTGCCAGTCAATCAGACTTATGACCCGTCCCTGCAAGGTGAAGACAGCAGGGGCTGCGAAGAGGAGGTCGGGCAGGGGCATGGGGTGACAGACAAGTAATGCCCCCCAGAAACTTCAGAGACCATGACCAGTGATTGCTTGACCTCTCTCTCCCTTGCTGCTCACCAGGCCAGCCTGAGCCAGCCGCCCCCTCACCAGATGGGAGTCCTCTCTTCCCAAAGCACCATGTCCACTGGTGCTGCCATGGTAACCTCAGAAGGACCTCACGAGTCCAGGGCTAAGCACTGACTGTGGTGCAGAGGCACATCAGTGTTTCTCAGACTGGGTTCTCCTGCTGCCGTGTCTTCCACCTGTCTAAACACAGGGTTATTTTGCTGTGTGTCTAACCAGAGCTTGTTTATAGAATCAGGAATGTCACAGGCTATGCAAACCGCCACCAAAAATAATAACAATAGTAATAACCTCACAAACTCGGGGAAGCCATGAGAATGCAGGTGTGTTTATTGGGTTCTTTAGAAAGAGTCAACTTCCTATTCATTCTAAAATGTGTGAAACTTGTAGTATGACTCCGGAGGTTTGCTGGATCTGCTTGGTGGCAAAAGATCTGAAATATGGTTCAAATGAAGCCGACTGCCCACACATAGCCTGCTTTAACTATTTCTTACAGACTTCATGCCTGTATAGTACTCTCTAGCTTAGGAAGCCATTGTCCATCGAGTGTTGCGCTTGGACAGCAGAAAAATCTGGTCAGATATGGACATTTTTTACTACTATTGAACTAATTCTATGGATTTTAAAAAACTGAAGTTCTGGGGCTTTGACTTCAACTCCACGTGGATGGAAAGTAACAGCTTCAGGACTCCATTCAAGTCTTCTCAGTCCCACTACAGAGCACTTTCTCTTGTCCAAATGCAGCAAAACTTGTAATTAAACTGTGACTGGAGCATTGGGAACATCTCATCGAATGTTTGTATCACTCCTCTTGGTAAAGTACTCATAACCCAGCCCAGTTAGGTTGTCGTGGGCTGAGTCATGGCCACCCAAAGATACCCTGTCCTAATCCCTAGAGCTTGTGAATGTCACTTTACGAGGAAAAAGGTTCTTTGCGGGTGTGATTAAGTTAAGAATCTTGAGATGAGATTATCCTTAATTATCCATGTGGGTTGTATGTGCCATCCTAAGTCCTATATGTCATCCTAAAAGAGAGGCAGGCAGAGATCAGACACAGACAGAAGAGGAGAGGGTGATGTGAGGGTTGGAAGCAGTGATGGGAGTGAGAGTTGCAAGGCAAAGAGCGCTGGAAGCCACCAGAAGCTGGAAGAGGTAAGGAATGGCTTCTCCCCAGAGCCTTGAACCTCTAGATGTAGACCCAGGGTTCGTACACCACCCCCCCACTGAGTAAACGAAAGAACCCAAGTAGATGACCCAGGGTTCGTACACCACCCCCCCACTGAGTAAACGAAAGAACCCAAGTAGATGACCCAGGGTTCGTACACCACCCCCCCACTGAGTAAACGAAAGAACCCAAGTAGATGACCCAGGGTTCGTACACCACCCCCCCACTGAGTAAACGAAAGAACCCAAGTAGATGACCCAGGGTTCGTACACCACCCCCCCACTGAGTAAAGGAAAGAACCCAAGTAGATGACCCAGGGTTCGTACACCACCCCCCCACTGAGTAAACGAAAGAACCCAAGTAGATTAATCTTCCACAGCCTTAGGCCCAAACCTCTCTCTTCCCTTTTTCTTCTTTCTACCTCCAGATTTGGTTATTTTTAATGCTTCTGAAGGTACTATTATACTCTAAATGGTGCGCCTAAGCCTTGATGCCTTAAATATTGGCTTTGAGCAGTCTCTCCTGCCCACCATCTCTGAAATATCTGAAGATACTTTCATTTCCCTTACTTCGCCAGTCTTTCTCTCTAACTACCAAATCTGTTCATTACATTATCATGTTTATGTTGCCAAGGTTTAAGGTGTTCCGAGAATATACCTCTTTCAAGGTAACGGGAAGGAGTTTCCTCAGGCCTCTTATCCCCCCTGTGTCCTGCTCTGAATGGGCTCCCAGGTCTGTGTCCAGAACTATCTGCTTGTCTGACCCACAGAAGGACAGAAATGCATTCTGCATTGGAAGAATGCATTCTGTATTCGGCAACCTTTCCAGTCCTTGGCCTCTCACAGGGATCTCCAGGGCTGCCCAAGCCTGGAAAGCCACCCCCTCATTCAGCCACAGACTGAGGACCCCCCACCCCCATCCCTGCACTTGACCAATAAAACGAGACTGACCCCAGGTCCCACTCTGCTACTGCCCCCCTTCTCCCCCAAACACACCCTGCAGCCGAGAAAATCTCCTAAAATTCAGCGCAAAGACACGTTAGTTTTGCCGGCATAGACTACCTAGTAATTTGAAGTCTGTCACAGCAAGCCTGGTCAACTTTCTCAGATGCCTTCCCTATCCAAGGGGATCGATTCTGAGACAAAGTGAGGGCCACATAGAAATCAATCCCTCAAAGCCTGGCTCCTTCTCCAGACCTCTCTATTCCCTGCCTAATACACATTCTAATTATTGACCAGCTTTCTATTCCTCCTCTGGCCTGCCTGGGGGTAATCCCCTGATAGTTCAGAGAATATTCCAAGAATAGAGCAAATTCTCCTACTTGACAAATAGATACTCAGTAAAAGCTGGTGAATGAGTGGATTCATGCATAAATTAATGGCCATCCCTGTTCATAGCAAAGGAGCTGAGAGTGCATTCAAGCCCAACCCCGGATACCATCATTGCTACTTCTGTGTTGTTGAAAGAGCCCCAGGCATCGTGTCAGTTGACCTGGACTCCAGCCTCAGCCCTGTCCCTCAGGCATATCCATGTTCCTCTCTGGGTTCACTGTAGCCAACCATAAAATGAGCAGGTTGGATTAGATCGGTGGTTTCCAAATGCCGATCTACACAATTTCCAGAAGAAGAACCATATGGGATTTGGGGAAGGAAGAAAACATTCTCCTGCTCTCACTTTTTAACCCAGCGGCTGATTGTTCTCATCTAGTTCACGTAGCCTCCGTGCAAACTGCCTTTAATTAAAGAAGTCCTTGCCTTTATAAGAGTTTGAAAACCACTGATAACATCTAAGATCCATCCAACCTTGAAGCTTTCATGATCTCACGATTCCATGATGTACTTGCTTTCAAGGTGGACAGAAGGGATATGACCTTGCCAGGGCCGCATTTCTCTACAGCATCATCACCGTGACAACCAACCCTCAGTTAGGCTGCCTCTGGGTGCACTGGCCCAAGCCATAACCCCTGGAACATTGGAACCAGCAGCAGCCATAAAACACAATACTAATGAGCAATACATCTGTTCCCGTGGCTGTCGGAGTCTAAATAAGTTGAGGGAGTGGTGCAAAAGCCCAGATGAGATTCCAAGTTTCTGGTACCAAAAAAGGTGTATGTCATAGAATATTTAGCTGAACAGGACCTTAAAGAGCATGAAAATGATCTGGTGCCTTGGAAATACCCTGGAATTGGAGTCAGAAGCCAGAATTTAAACCCCACTTCTGCCATTTGTGGACTAATGACTTTGGGCAAGGTACTTAACTCCCATGAGACTTAATTTCCTCATCTGTAAACTGGGGTAATATAACCCACCTTGTAGGATATTGGGAGGATCAATTGAAATGAACTATATGAGAGCATTTGGCTCAGTGCTAACAGTTTATAGATACCAAGGCCCAAAAGGAGGAAGTGACTTGCCCAAGGTCACACAACAATGGCATTATCATCACATTGCCCACAACTCAGCATTGCCGTGGTCTTAGAGGATTCTGGTGGCCAGGGAGGCAGAGGGGCCCATTAATCTGTCTACATGAGTTCCCAGCACCTCAGGGGTGCTGCCCTGGAGGGGGCGCTGAGACACCACCCAAGAGTCTCACTCTCAGAAATTCAATATAGAAAACACATTAAGACCTGTTTATATGGAAGTGCTGTTTATAATTATTGTTCCCTATGGGATATTCTCCTACTGCTTCCTCCAATCCTGTTTTGAACTGCTCTGCTAATAGAGCTTTCCTGGCTTCCCAGGGGAGACATTCACAGATGCTAATAGAGACATAATTCAAAAATTGCTTGATATACATGCCCTCAATTTTCCGCAAGAACCACCTAAGATACCCAAACATGCAACGCGCTCATTGGCCAGATGCAATGAAACATGCATGGTACTAAGTGTGTGGGCTGCTACTCAGCCAGGTCTGCATTAAGTGGCAGCAGTCCAGCACTTTATCCTCAGATCCTGCCAAGGTCAAGTGCAACACGAAAGAAGCAAGCTGCTGGATGGGAGCCCTGGAGGACCCTTCTTACTGAGTCTGTGCTCCAAGGCTTTCCAAAGCCTTTTTAGACCAGATAAGGAGGCTGTTAAAAAATCCTCCAGGTCTGAAGAAGCAAAGAATCAATGCTGAGCAACTCCAGGAAGAATAGCTTCCATCTCTCCGGTGTATAAAAGAGGAGAAGAAAGGCAGAAGGAAGCTGGGAGCAACACTACAACATTGCAACGGTACATTACAAGAAGATCTGGCTCCGGATCCCAGAACGAGCGCTTACTCTCCGCAGGGCCCTGGGAGAGTCGCATAAGCTTTCTGAGACTCAGCTTGTCCAATGGCAAACTGGGGATACTAACATCACCTCCCGGGATTTCTGGGAAGATAAAAGGAGATTAACAAATGGAAAGCACTTAGCGCATCTTCATATAGTAGGAATTCATTCAACTTTTTTTATATAAATCATTTTCCTAAAATCTGAATATGGAGAGCACGGGCATGCTTACATGCTTATTAAACAAATACATGAATGTTGAGAAAATCTAAAATATACTAAAATTAGAAGATCAAAAGAAGGAAACTAGGACTGATTAAAAAGAACTCTGACTTACCCAAAAGTATTAAGCTTAATAAAACTTGGTATCTCGGGAGAAAATTAATATGAACTGAAAATAGCATAGGTTCAAGGTGACTTTAGAGATGTTTCTGAAGACTAGATCCATAATTGATTAATAAACTAAAAATATAAAGAACTGGCAAGGCTAGAAATCCAATGTCTCTGTTCATCCCCCCTTTGTCCTACAAAAGGAATGGAAGCCCCAGCAAATGGAAATGCCCAGCCCAGCAAAGAACACTGAACCAGGGGGTTGAGGGAGGGTCCAGCCCTCCGACACATTGTCCCTTAAAGATAGTGCCAGACTGACACCCAGGCAGAGTGACCCAGAGCTCAGTTTCCCACCCCACCCTCCTCACACAAGAAAGGACAGGAAGGGAAAGAAAGGACAGGAGCCACACCTGCTGCCCACCTACTAACTACACACTTCTAGGTGTCCACCTAATCCTCGGGAAGACCCTAAGAAGGCAGCGTCCTTCACATACAAGGAAATGCCATCGGGCAGACACACAACAAGTGTGTGATGCGTTTGGGAGTCAACCCACACTCCGTGGGCACAGCATCCAACCGTTTCCACCTCTCCAACTTGACAGATGTAAACATCTGACTGCAGAAAGCTCTGTCATCAACGTGACCTGATTGGCATTAACATGACTGAGCTTCAGTCAAACTATAAAGGTGGAGATTCTTCAATTATGTAAAGATTGGAAGGAGCCCCTATGCTCTGCCGTCCTATGATGTGAGCTGCAGTCACTACGGCAGGCACAGTTTGGGTTTTGCCTGCGAGAGGGATTAGCAAACAGGCAGTGTGGGGGCCGTGGGAAGGGCAGGCAGCTGGGAGGAGGGAAAGCAGCAGAAAGCTGGGGGCAGTTCTCCCCATGGCCTTCAGCCTCACCTGTGCAGCCCTTTCCAGAAAGCGTGGCTGGAAGCTCCCCCATTCACTCCCGAGGAGAGCCTCAAACTCTTGGGGCAGATCTAGCACAAACGAGAAGCGTGACCTGGCCCCCCTGGGGTGACAGATACGAGTGAGTCCCCCCGGGTGGGGAAAGGGTGAAGTCTCTCAGCCCAAGACCTCCATTTATCTTCAGGACAATTTTAATTGGAAACCTCGCCTCGCCGCTGCCCACTTTTTCAGAAGTAATTAGAATGCTAATCTATAAGAAAGATGTCTATTAAAAATAAATTAATAATAGATAATACATTTTGGCTTACAATTTTGAATAATATGGCCATCCCGTCTTAAAATAAAAATTCATATATTTTTAATAAGCCTGAGACATGTTTCCCAATGAACCACAGATGGTTCATTTTTAATATCCTATAAAGAGACATTATGGGTAAATGTTTTTTTAAAAATGGCAAAATAGAACCTCAGAGCTGCTCTCTTCTGGAGATCTCCAAGCACTTTCTAAGCATCTGGGCTCCCTCCTGTCATCACAGAGACGGAGACACCGTTGACCCCCTGACCTTCATCCCTGGTCAGACAGAAGCAGTGTGGCAAAATCAAAACCAGACACAGTTCAAATTCCAACTTTGTTACTTGATGAGTAATAGTAAAGCCATAATGACCTAGAAAATGGGTATTTATAAAATAATCCTGGTGAGGTTATTTAAGGGGTATATACAACCGGGTATGAAATGCGTTGGACACAGCAACTCACACTGAGAGGCTCTCTTTAAACATCCCTTCCTCTCCTCTCAGCGTCTAGAATCATGAGGAACATCTGAAGCTATTACACCTATATGCCCAAGCCCATAACGTGCCATTGTACCTGCAAAGAGAATAAATATGTTCTGCCCATTTGACAAACATCCATGAACCTACCACAAAACCTGTCGAGTCTGGAGAACAAATAATTTGAACTCTCCTAAGAAGGTGAAATGTGTAGAAAGCAAGGGGATGGTAACTGGCTCTTCTCCCAGTACTCATCATCAGGTTATTGACTTACGATTTAGCGGAAGGTCAGTCAGTATTAACCAAACCCATCCCTGTAACCTCACGCCCCATTGCTGGGACCAGGACACAGAGCGAAGTATGACGAAGCTCCCTCCCAGTCCTCCCCACTGCACAACCCAGTTCCACCAGCCACCCAATTGCTCAAGACTGGAAAATCTTCCTCGTCCTCTCCTGATCCCTTTTGCTCATGCTCGCCTCCCCAACATCAGCAGGTCTGGCGGATTCTATCTACTGGAGAGACTGGAAATCTGCCCAGATTGGTCTCCTTCAAAGCTAACATCACACACACACACAAAGTTAATATCATCTCTCATCCAGTTGCAACTCTCTCCTAGCACTCTTTCGGCACCTACTAAAACCAAAACAAAACCAACAATAACAAAAACCTCTTACTGAATTATAGTAGGGATCAGAAGCCGTGTAACCAATATCTAGATTTTATAAAAAGAGGAGGAAAACCATTCCAGCATCTCAGAAGCCCTCTATTCGCTCCATTCCAGTCACTCGGCCCCCTGACTTGTAGTCGCACAGGTGGATTTTATGTGTTGTGGGACGCTAATGTCATTAACTCATTTGCATCGCTGTGCAGCCTTTCATTCTACCAGTATGTTAACAATTTGTTGTTAAATTTCATGTTAATGGCTACGGGCAGGTGGGTTTCCGGTTTGGAGCAACGTTCAACTTGATACCTCTGTTTCCCATTGCTTTAAAGATAAAAGCCCTAAATTGACTGGTCTGACCCATTACCCTCTTCCCTGACACGGCGGTCATTCTGCTCCACCACTTGGCCTCCACTCTGTTGCTCAACAGGCCAAATTCCTGCTCATCGCCTCATCCTGGCACATGCTGTTCCTGCTCCCTGAAACTCTTCCCGCTGTGTTTCCTGGTCTTTACACTGCAGCGCCCGTGTCTGCAGACTCTCCCTCCCTCTGACGCCAGTCAGGCTCCTTCTGGTGTTGCTTCCTCACACTGCCCGCTCTCTTTTCATCAACATTCTTAAGACGACTCATAATTGCATATTCATGGGTGTGATGATTTAGTTAACGCGCGGGTCCCAAGGAACGGAGGACTTGCCTGATGTATTTGCGCTCACGTTGCCGGCACCTGGAACAGTACCTGGCACGGAACAGGAGCTCAATACGTGTTTCTGACGTGAGGGAATGAGCTCGCCATCTCCTCAAGGAGCCCATGGTCAAGGGAGACCCAAAGGCCTCTGTCTCTACTGTGCAGCGTGGCGGATGCTACCGGAGAGAGGTGTTGCCAGACAGATGTTCTCTGGGGAAGAGAACAAAATTTCCATTTCAGAGGAAGTGGTCCTCGAGGTGACATTTGAGAGAGGACTGTACAATCGCAGTAGGCACCGTTCACACTATAGTCTGAATAGCGCCCCCTGGAGGAGTGCGGTGTGATGGGCTAGATCTGCGGGAAACCCAGGAAATGACCCAGCAGAGAGGGAAGGAAGTCGGGCGCTAGATGGAGCTGGAGCACATGCACAAGTATGAAAGCCTCAGGTAGGAAATCCGGTTGGGGAAATAGGTCCTTCTAGAGAGTGAGTATGTGTGGAGCTGGGTAACGTGGCTAGGAGAGAAGCGACAGGCAAACCCTGGAAGCTGAGCAGGAAGCAGATCATAAAAGACCTTGAAGGCCTTATTAAAGAGCATGGCCTTTCTCCTGCAGGCAATGGGGAGCCATTGAAGGCTTTAAAGCAAGGGACATAGTCAGATGTGTTTCCTTTGAAGGTCTTGGTTCCTCCTTCCCCAGAGCCTCCACACAAGAGGTTCCTGAGAAGCTCTCCCTGCACTTAGAATGTCACCACACACACACACACACACACACACACACACACACACCCCTTCCTTCCCATCTAGTAAGTTCTCCTTCAGATTTCGGGCCCACCTTCACTCCCTCAGGGAAACCTCCCCTGACTACCTTCACGGCACCAGAGCCCCCCGCTACTCTGTCTGTAGCACCAAACAGCTCCCCTTCGCAGCACTCCTCACAGTTACAATGTTATATGTGTGTCTGTGATTCTCAGGTTAAGTCCCTCATGCGCCAACCTGTAACCTCCCTGGGGACAAGAACCGTGCCTGTCTTTGCTCGCCATTATAATCTCATTGCCTGTCAGAGTGCCCGGCACAAACGGGATACTCCACAGCTAAGTGCTCTATCAATGACTGTTTTACAGAGTCCTTCTGCCCGTTCGTGCAGAGAACCCACTGGCAGAGCTGAGGCAACAGGCTGGAGAGAGATGCTGAGTACATAGCCTTGAGTCCAAGGAATGTTCCTGCCCAATGCCCCAGCTGGAAATCTCAACGTAGGCATTCTGAACCCACACCTAACTGCAAAACCAAACTCTATCGACTATATTTTCTTATTTTCTGTGTGCTTGATACTCCGGCGTTTGGGGCCTTGATCCTGGAGGGATCGCCCCTGCCAGGGCTGGCTAATTCGTAGGGATAGCAAATGACTCCCTTGCAAGTGTGCCTTCGGTACACAAACCAACCAGTCCAGAGCCCACAGCCAAGCATCGCTTTGAGCTAGCTCCCACACACCAAGTCAGGATGGCCTCTGCTCTAAACCACCGCGGGCCAGGTACCAGACAGCCGCGAGCACCCCTACAGCCCAGAGGTGGCCAAGATGCTCCCAACTCTCCAATCCCAGCATACCTATCTTGCCTCACCCATGCCTTCCCACAAACACCCCAGTCAAGGCTCCGGGCCATGCTCTCCCCTCATCCCCATCTGCCTCCCGACTGACCCCGGTGCTTCCCTGTGTGGCCCTGTGTGGAGTGCCATGCCTGCTCTTTCTAGGGATCCATGAGTATGAACTTCTTCCCTCGTGACAGTCATTTCCCTGTCTGCATTTCTTACTGAACCTGATTAAATCAAATCCCAGGTCCACATCTTAACACAAAAATCCTTTAATGTATTCAGGTGTCCCAGGGTCCTAACTCCTCAAAGATGAAACTGCGTGGTGAAGGTCTTTCTAATCCTCACGGCTCCCAGCGTGGTATCTCAGAAGACACTTGTGAATGTTTGCAGATAAGGAACAGGAAGATCCCCGGCACCCTCACCTCCCGAGAATCTGCTTTTGCTCCCGGAATCAGGCCCAGGCGTGGAGCTTCTCCAATGGCCTTGGGACCAACCAGTTTTACAAATTATCAACATCTCCCCATTAGCTGTTGCAATATTAAATTGTGTGACTGGAAATGAATGAATAATCCCACGGGCAAGTGAGGGAGACCAAGCAGCGGGGATTTAATAACAAGTCCTGCCCTCTCTCCAAGCGGAAGGTCTTCCTAATTAAATATTAAAAATCTATCCACACAGCTACAGCAAAAAATTGCTTTTTCAGCAGCATCGCTTTGAGACCCTTCCTCCAAAGATCCAAGTGCTGTGGGAATGTCCTCTTGGGGACCCAGATGAGGGAGAAAGGGAAGCACCAGTGACAGGTACTGCTGGCTGCCAGGCACAGGTCTTTCCTACGTCTTGTCGCATTTGGTCCTTGTGAAGACCACGAGTCGTGGGTAAGATCACAGCCGAGTGGCCAAGTTGGCCTTTCAATCCAGTTCAGTGTGGTTATAAACTGAAAGGCTGTAACACCACGGTTCAGAACATGGGTTTCAGTAGCAAGCAGACCTGGATTTGAGTGCTGGGTCTGCCATTTACTAACTGTGTGGCCTCGGGCAGATAACCTTACCTCTCTGAGTCTCAGCTTCTTTGTCGGTAACAGGGAAGCAGTGTGGGGCTCGCAGGCTTTGGGGAGGGTTCTGCGAGATCACAGACAGGAAGCCCTAGAGGCAGGCCTGGTACCTCAGAAATGCTTCTGAAATGTCAGCTGCTGTTCGGATCAAGGGAAGACTCCCTCCCCCCCCAACATTCCCTCTGCCCCCCAGTGTTTAGAAATGCCTTCACCAGAACGGAAGGCATCCTGTCCACCCCACTGCCTCTAGCCAGGCTGTGTGGTTTTTTTCTTCACAGGTTAGGGAGGCGTTGTTACGAGCTGTTTCACATCTAGTGAGCATATACTCCCCTCCAGCTGTGCTCCCATTTATTACCTCATTTAAATCTCACCAGAGCCCCGCAAAGCAGGGATTGTTCTCACCATTTCCCAGTGTTGAAACTGAGTTGACGAACTTAAGGTGTTGCCAAGGCTACAAGCCGGAAGCACTCCGCCCTCACCTGCCTATAGCTTCCTGGGCTGCCCCTCAGAGGAAGCGCCCTGGGCTTTGGGCTCCACCCCACCCCCAGGCAGGGCTCCTGAGGTGCTCCCCATCTGTTCTTTAAGTCGATTTAAAAATACCCTTTTGGATTTCTTCTTATTAGAAATCTGTACGTCCTCATTGCAGAAAGTTTAGAAAATACACATAAGCCAAAAGAACATAGCAGCCATTCACAACCCCCACCGTCGGTGGTAACTGCTAAAATGTGTATGTATATCTTAGAGATGATGGATAGATAGATAGTTCCTGTTTCACAAAACCTGCTTTTTTCCTCTTCCAGGAATACTTTTGAGAGATCATGTGAAATGCGTCCTTCATCCCGGCCCCATTGCTTCCTACCTTCCTTGGCTTTTGCTTCAATTATCATGACACCTCTTTTGCGTATTTAATCTCCCCCTTTTAATTACAACTACCAGGACCCATTTCCCCAGCAGGGTACGGGCTAACTAAAGAATAAGGAGGAGTTTGCTGATCAGCTAGAGGCTGGCAGTCCTGGGAGGTTTTCTCCAGCCTTACAGTACTCCTGATGCCACGGAGTCGGGTCTCCGGCCGAGCCAGACTGACCTTCGGCGTTCTAAACAGGACTCACCAGGCCCCTTGGCATTCCAGCAGAAACTTCAAATACCTCAAACTGTGCATTTTATTAACTGATACAGAGAAACAGACTTTCTTCCCTGTCCCTACTTGCGGAAAGCTGGGCCTGAGCCTAGGGTCTCGGGCCTCTTTGATTAATGGACACTCTCCATCGCAGTGAGCCGGCACGGAGAGGAGGGGTGCAAAGCCATCAGGCAAAGAACTGGCCCTGCCTAGCCATTCTCCGTGAGGTCCCCACAGGTCAGAGGGGCCAAAGACATCTCTGCTGTCTTATGATTAATATCAGCTCTCATAGGGTGATTAATGGTATAACCCATAACTCTCCACCGGCTTCTCAAAACAAGAAAGCCTTCTGTACTGTACTTGTTTTGCTGTTTACCACCTCAAAACCCTGCTAACAGAGACCCCAAGACCCAGCACAATACAGTCCGTGTCCGCCTCACACTCCTCCATCCCTTGTTCACCGTGTCCCTGCCTCCAGACAAAGGGACACCTTCTCTCTTGCCCTGCAGCAGGCTCTCTCCTTCCCATGGGGGAGTCCTTGCAGAGGCTGCTCCCTCCCTCACTCTGCACCTGGCCGTCCCCCTCTTGTCCTTGGCTCAGCATCTGGGCTGCCGCAGAGGAGCCCTGTGCTTACAGCTAGGTCCTCCTGTTTCAGTCCACGTGGCATTCCTCCAGAGCATTTCACTCAACTGTAATTCAGACGTTTCTTACCTGATAGCCGCCCGCACCCAGGGACACACATAGCACCCCCATTCTTGTTTGATTTGATTGGCCAGGACTGGCCACGTGATCGTACCTAACTTCAGAGGGGCTGGAAGTACAACCAAATACGCACACGGGAAGGAGGAGAACCAGAAATAGGTGGTGACAAGCACTAATGACCACCACATGTCATGTTTTGTTTGGAAAAAAAGTATTATTCCACGAAAACAACATCACAACAAATACAACTAAACACCAAGGGCACTAGACTAGACTTCCTAAGACCATCTTCACAATGAAACAAGCAGCATCTACTTACCATTATCCCACTCAAAATGTCATGTTTTTAACCATAACATTGAAATTATCAGAACAATCCATACACATAGCTTTAAACGTATTTCAAACACTAATGAGCTATAAGGTGAAAAGGAAAGTGTGCTTCCTTGCCCAGTCTCCCCACCCCATAATCCCGTGGAAGTGATCATTATAGACAAGGTGTTTCAGGATTTGAGATGCTGGTGGGGAGGTCTGGGAAGGCTTCATGGAGAGGCATGACTAGAAGCTATTTGGGCTTCCACGGGGCACCTGGGTGGCGCAGTCGTTAAGCGTCTGCCTTCGGTTCAGGGCGTGATCCCGGTGTTCTGGGATCGAGCCCCACATCAGCCTCCTCCGCTGGGAGCCTGCTTCTTCCCCTCCCACTCCCCCTGCTTGTGTTCCCTCTCTCGCTGGCTGTCTCTCTCTGCCAAATAAATAAAATCTTAAAAAAAAAAAAAAAAGAAGCTATTTGGGCTTCTTAAATGTGAGATTTAATTTTCAAAGACTCCTATGATCCAACTTAAGCTTTATGGTAAGGCACTTTGAGACTCATATGATGAGAAATACTGCTGTCTCACAGCAAGGAATTTAGAAGGGTTAGGAATTCCAAGCCAGAGCTCCAATCTGGAAAGTTCCATCAAAGGATCACTGTAGGCTTACTGGTTGCCACCCACCACTCCTCAGATTAAAAAGCTTCAGAATCCTGTGACCCACTAATGGATTCTGCGATAATTAATCCTCGCTCATGCATCCTCTTAAACTACAAAAGCCTTCCAGCTGGCCACCCTGGCTGATAGAATAGTAGATGGGCTCTCGGGAGTTGCACCCTGCTCACACAAGCAGAGACACCCATTAGGAAACTCAGTCTCAGCTCTCCCCACCAAGTGAGGAAGGGACTTTATTGAATGCCTTCATCGCGCCAGGTACTTCCTCTGCAGTAGTTCCTTGGATCCTAACAGACTGGGAGATGGGTGCTGCTGTGCCCGTTTCGCCACTGAGAACACTGAGTCTTGCAGGCTGGAAAGTTGACTCGCTCAGGCTCACCAGCTGTTGAGCTTCAGAGCTGGGATTCAAGCCTGACTGTTTTGACTGCAAAGCTCACCCTCACTCCCCTCCACTCCGAATTCTTAATTCGGCTCCCTACCACCTTCCCCAGCCACCCTGTTTAAGCCGATGTCTCCCATGAGCCTTTTCCGTCTAGTCCTGCTAGACAAACAAACAAAACCCTGCTTTGTTTTCATTCACAGTACACATCACCACCTCTGTTCCATGCTTTGTTCTCCACCTTTCGCTGCCTTGTCGCCAGCGTCTACAAGAGTGACTGGCACCCAGTAGGCACTTGGTGATTATTTGTTGAATGAGTGAACATGCCGTGAAAAGAACACTGACCTGAGTTGAATCCTGCTCTGCCAGGAATCCAGTGTGTGACCTTGGACAAGTCCAGTTCACTCTCTGGGCCCCAGCAGCCACATCTGTGAAGTCGGAGGGCAGGATAAAAGCATCTCTTTGTAACTCGTACGCTCCGTGACTTATGCAGCCTGTCACCCAGAGCAAAGGCTGCTTTCATGCTCAAGAAAGGGAAACAAGATTGGAAATGCTAAATGGATGGCAGAGAGCTTGAGGCAGGGGAGGCGGGTGAGGGTCCCTTGAGATCATTTGGTGTCTGCCCTCCTCAGACTGGGCTCTGAAATGCTCAAGTGCAGAAGTGCGGGAAGCTTGGATACAGGAGTTTGGCCCCTGACTTGCTGAGACACAGCAACAACCACAAAGACACGGGACTGGGCCCAGGGGTGGCCCCTAGGATGGTCCCTTATGCCAGCAAGCATCTGACTCTCAGTCCGATGACGAGAGTCGTCTTTGCTCTTTTACTTAGCATCCGTGGGTTCAGGGAGGTCTCACACGATCTCTTGATTCCATTTCTTCTAATAAAATGGGGAAATTAATATTGTCCCTTTCCTCTCTGAGCCTCAGTTTTCTCATCTGTGAAATGGGAACAATATAACACTTCTTTCGCAGGAGCTGTGTGACGTGAAAAGTGGTTTAGTAGACTAGAAAGCTGAAATGTACTGAACCAGAAGCCATAGATCTACCCCATTCTCACTACATCTAAGGACACAGCCTGAAACTGTACAGAGGTCCTCTCTAATCACAGGGTATCCACTTTGCTCCACGTTGCTTGGGACCCAAAAAATGAAATTAGATTATCACAAAACACACGAAAGTCACTTGGAAAAACATGGTATGGGGTAAGGGAAAGGGGAGGTTAAACTTGGCTCACAGACAGAAGCAGGTGATATAAATGAGTGATAATGGAAAACTGTCCCTTGGTCTTAGTTCTGGGGAGGTAATAGGGAGTAGTGGGGATTGTGGTTTACTAGACAGCACGTGCCACGTCTAAAGCAAGCAGCCACTCCTCAGCTCCAACCAATTGTTGCCATGTGATAATGTGATAATGCAGGCCGACACAGACATAATTCTGATTTCTAAAGAGAAGCCAAAAATCCATATTTTATGTGAAATAAATGTTGTCAAAATTCACATTTAAAAGAAGTGAAACAACAACTGTACCCTGTGGGCTGCCAGACTGTGATTTCTAAACTAAACTGTCAAACGACAGAATTAGCCACTAAAATTAGCCAAATACTTCCCAGATATTCTCTTGGCTGCTTTCTTGGGACTCTGTATTTCCCACTTAGCTTCTTGTAGTTCTACTCACTTAGAGCAAACAATGAGCACTTACTTGGCACCTACTATGTGCAAAGTGGATATGGACATCATGGAAGGAGTGCGACACCAAACATAAACACAAAACAAAAGCAGGCACAAAAGATAGTCTCTCCACCTGTACCCTACCCCACCCCACTCCCGTAAATGAAATCCTCAACACACAAACGTAGGTTCTGACACCTGCTGGGGATGATTAGAGACAGTAAGTGCCTCAGGAGTTTGGACGGAGAGAGCTTTCCCTGTGGTGTCTGCGAGAGCTGTCCAGAGGAGATGGCTCTCAAGGCAGGTTTATTTTTATTTATTTATCTTATTTATTTATTTATTTTTAATGATTTTTTATTATATTATGTTAGTCACCATACAGTACATCCCCAGTTTCCGATGTAAGGCTCGATGATTCATTAGTTGCGTATAACACCCAGTGCACCATGCAATACGTGCCCTCCTTACTACCCATCACCAGCCTATCCCATTCCCCCACCCCCCTCCCCTCTGAGGCCCTCAGCTTGTTTCTCATAGTCCACAGTCTCTCATGTTTCATTCCCCCTTCTGTTTACCCCCCTTTCTTTATCCCTTTCTTCCCCTACCGATCTTCCTAGTTCTTATGTTCCATAGATGAGAGAAATCATATGATAGTTGTCTTTCTCTGCTTGACTTATTTCACTTAGCATTATCTCCTCCAGTGCCGTCCATGTTGTAGCAAATGTTGAGAACTCGTTCTTTCTGATGGCTGAGTAATATTCCATTGTATATATGGACCACAACTTCTTAATCCAGTCCTCTGTTGAAGGGCATCTCGGCTCCTTCCACGATTTAGCTATTGTGGACATTGCTGCTATGAACATTGGGGTGCATATGGCCCTTCTCTTTACTACGTCTGTATCTTTGGGGTAAACACCCAGTAGTGCAATGGCTGGATCATAGGGTAGCTCAATTTTTAACTTTTTAAGGGACCTCCACACGGTTTTCCAGAGTGGCTGTACCAACTTGCATTCCCACCAACAATGTAGGAGGGATCCCCTTTCTCCACATCCTCTCCAACAATTGTTGTTTCTTGCTCAAGGCAGGTATAAAGGGTGGCTGAAGTTGGGATCAGCTGATGACACGCTCTGGCAGAGACAGAGGACTGTGGCTATTGCAGTAGACCCATGCTAGGTAGTTGTGGGCACTTGTGCTGGGGAAGCTGGACTTTATCCTGAAGATTCCTCAGGAGGGAGCTGGTAGGTGGTAACGGGGCCAAGCTGATGGAAGGGGACCCCCTTATCCTCCTGCATCTCCAGAATGAAGAGTCTGGGCCCGGGCTCCAGAGGCCCCTCCAGGTCTGACTTGTCACTTCTTGTGTTTTGACTCAGAGCATGTAGAATAGACAAGCAGGACAGAGCTTCCCCTGACAGCCTCTTGCGGGCTGCTTCCTCGGGGCTGGGGGAGACGCCTTCACAGTAATGAGCTGGATCCTGAAACAATTCAGAGAGGCAGCGGGGCTTTGAAACAGGCAGTGTTTCCTTTTTTTATGATGGTTTCATTTTACATTTTTATTGGCTCTCCACTGATTGCTCTCGGGCTCTCTGACGGGATGTGAGATGCGCTGACATTTATAGAAATCAATACATTAATAAATCACGAAGTTCATAATGTCTGATTTGCTTCTAAATGAGACAGAACTATTATCACCATAAAGTTGCACATAAAATATGCCCAATTGTGATGTATCGTATAGTCTAATCAAAGGCATTTGAGTGAATAACCTTTCCCCAAAAGAAGGAAACAATCAAAGCTGAATAACGTCATTAATAATTCAAGGTATGTCTGCCCAGGCTTCATTTATTAAGTGCACAGTTAAGAGGCTTCCGAGCCGAGTCCTGCAGATGACACATTGCCATCTTCTCCCTGCCTCTGGGCAGGCAGGCATCCGCTCTCCGATGAACTGGCTGCAGTCCTTGCATTTGGCAGTACGCGTCGCAGGCGAGGGTAATGTCCAATTCTCTTCTCCAGCTAAGAAACGGACCAAAGCAATACACACGTTGACTGTCTGGGTTATTAAGGGCAGAGGACATGGAGCCATGTAATAACTCTAGGGGAGAAGAGGCAGGAGATTTTCTCAGTGACGGTCAGTTATTGTACCTAGTGACTTACCACTCCAGGCCCTGCGTTTCTGGGGTCCACCACTCACAGGCGCTCCGCCCTCTTCCCTGGCAATCTGCAGACTGAGTGCTCAACACTCTTTCCACGCTTGTGTTTGCTTATGTCCACTGCAGTTAATACAGAATGATACTCACGTTAGCCAGTTAGTGTCCAAACTGAGCTGGCAACTGGGTGCTTTTCTGACAGAGCAAATCAGAAAACAAACAGATCTCCCTACATGGAAGGGGAGCACACTTAATTAACTAGATCCATCAGAAAAAGTATAATCATGACCTAGAAAGTATCTACAGACTTGATTGTTGGATTCTGCCTTTGAGAATCACCCGTAAAATCATGGACATAACACACTATTCGATAGAAATAACATTTTGCAGTACCTACTATGTGCAGAGAGCATTTTACATATCTTATCTCCTTTAGACTCACAATTACGAGGTGGGTATGATTAGAGCCGCAATGAGTCTAATAACCCTATACCGCCTAGGGACAGTGAGCTGATTAGATCAATCCTAAGACTCTCACCATGCTCTCGGAGCTCACCAAGACAGGCACTTACTACGAGGACACATTAATACTGAATTCCAGCAAAAGCTCACTTGGCCAATCTCCGTTACTTCCTCACTTGTGATTATTCCGTATGGTGTACAGAACTTTATTTTCACAATAACAGCAGTGCAGAGGTTGATTTGGTTGGATGGTAGAGGCTAGCCCACTTGATGGATTTGGTTGTCAGGCCCTGAGCATGCTAATTCGGGATAGCTAGGCATATGCCAGCGATGCTGACCTCGCAGCAGGGATGTGACGGAGCCGGCTCACACCCACAGACCGCGGGCTCCACTTCCCAAATTCACCTCCAGTGACTTCACGACGACAGCCTGGTGGGAATATTTGCACCAAAGAAACTGGAAAATGGTGTCAATCAGGCCTGCCCCCCACCCCCAAATGCCAGTTGTTAAACATCCAGCAGCCCGCTGAAGCAAGCCCTCGGCTTGGAAACCATCACCTGGCAAGTTGTCAAGTTAGCTGGAAAGTGATGAACTACTCTTCAAAAAGCAGGCTGTAAGACAAGCTTTTCACACCTGAGCCTGACCTGGATCCACTGAGTTTCCACGAATGAGAAAATTCTGTGCCTACCTGAGAGAATTTCTACTCACGGGGCAATTTTACTTTTCCTTTGAGTGATTATTTTTGACCTCTCTCTGCACTTTCATATTTCCATCTTAAAACAAGCAGTTCCCCTCCCCATGGATACTCCTCCCTCCTTCTTCCTCATTTGCAGTGAATTGACATTTTAGCTTCTCAGTCAAGAGGAGCAACAAAATCCCATCTCTGTAATCCTCTTATTTCCTGCAGAAATATTCAAGACTCACTGATCCTGTGCAACGTGTCCTCCGTCCCCAGCCCAGGGCACCCACCACTCACGAACTGGCCATCTCCATGTGCTGGAACTTCAGAGCAGTGGACAGCTGAGACCAAAGGAGAAATGGTGGGAGGTTCCCCACTGCCTCTTGAATGCAAGCTGGTGGCAGGATTCGGGTCTCATGGGACTCATTGCTCCCTAGAGCTGTGGAGACTGCTGGTGCCACCTAAGTAAGTCATCCAGGACACTTTTTCCAGATACAGAGGTCCACTTAAAACATCATCTAGAGATTTCCACTGTGGCTGAGACTCTATAGTGAACCTGGCATTTCTACTTCGCAGCCTGGCTTCGCTGGACTGAAATGTTGCTTTGGAGGCAAAGGGACACAAGAGTCCCTAACGTATGTGGCCTTGCTCCCTGTCCTGAAACACCATTTAGGGTTCCTTCTTTCTGCCAATCCTGGGATCTACGTGTTTCACTTCATTCCAGAAGTTTCTTTGTTTTTTCAGTCTTGTTGGGAAATGTGTGAATTTCATGCTGTCACACCACAGAGTTGTGATTTATGTCACCGTCTGTGTAATGACTTTGTGGACTTTTAATAATTACAATATATTTCTGACCATTAATCTCTACTACCACCACCTTCCAAGGTACATCTGACACTCCCCTTCCCACACACCCCACCCAAAGTGATCTGAAGGCCACGTTCAAAAACACGCTCCTTTTGGGAGAAAGGTCAGAGAACTGAAATACACTATATATGGAAGAATTTTCAAGTCATTCGATCTGGAAAATCTCCCATCTAATGGAAGTAGCAGTACTCAAAGACTTTTTTGTAGGACTCTTTTTTTTTCCAGAAGATTTTCAGGACCGGGGTATAAATGAATGAGAAATGTATAAATTCAATTTTGCTTAAAAGGGGCAGGAGGGTTTCAAGATTAAGAGAACAAACGCTTGGAGCAAAACATGATTTGAGTTTTATTGAAGCAAGAAGACTGGAAAAAATGTCCAGAACACTCAGAAAATCTTTATCAAAGCTCAGCTCAGCACTCCCGGGACTCATCGTTAAGTTTATAAAATTCAGAGCTGATGAGTTGTGTGTGCTGTGTGTGTCTGAATGAGTTTATGACTCACCTCCAAGCCCTGGCTGTAAGAATCTCAGCCTCCAGGATTACACTTCAAGACCAAATGGCACTTATCCCCCTGCGTACCAACCGCCCCCCCCCCCCACTGGCTCCATACAGACACCAACAAGGATCCTCGTCCCTGATTATAATGGGGTAAACTGTCAATCAAAAGATGGTGTTAAGGGGCACCTGGGTGGCACAGCGGTTAAGTGTCTGCCTTCGGCTCAGGGCGTGATCCCGGCGTTCTGGGATCGAGCCCCACATCGGGCTCTTCCACTATGAGCCTGCTTCTTCCTCTCCCACTCCCCCTGCTTGTGTTCCCTCTCTCGCTGGCTATCTCTATCTCTGTTGAATAAATAAATAAAATCTTAAAAAAAAAAAAAAAGATGGTGTTAAACTCATCCAGAGTAAACCAATCGACCATGTCTAAGGGGAGGGAAAAGATCACATTTTCAAATGCCAGCATGCCGTCTCTAATACAGTCTTTAAATAACCAACATAGTTTAGGCGCCCTGAAAATGAGCCAACTGGAAGCACTAGAAATGTGATTTCAAGAGACAGCATTCAATTTTATGCACACTGTCACCTAAATTATTTGCAGCTCAAGTATGTCATGCTCTTTAAATTTCCCTCTGGGTTCAGTTTACACGGCGTCCCACAGTTTTGATCTGTCATATTTTCCTTATCATTTGGTTCAAAACACTTTCTAATTTCCATGAGATTTCTTCATCCATCCATGGGTTACTTAGGAATTCGAACCGTATTGCTTGATTTCCAAACATTTGGAGAAGTTCTCTTTTTTCCTTCTTCCCTTGATTTCTTGTTTAATTAGACTGTGGACAGAAAACATCCTGAATAATTTCAGTTCTTCTAACTTTGTTGAGATTGGCTTTTATAACATTTGGTAAATGTTCTCTGCACACTTGACAAGACTGTGTGAGAGCTGTGGCAGGTGGGTGAAGAATTTCACTGCTATCAATGCAGACACGTTTGTTAATTGCATTGCTCATATCCTCTACACCCTTATCGATTTTTTATCCGTTGCTGAGAGAGGAGTTTTGAAATCTCCAATTATGACTGTGAATTTGCGATTTCTCCTTTTCTCTGTTAGCCTTCGTTTTGTGTGTATTTGGAAACTAAGTTATTAGTGCATATTAATTTAGAATTGTTTTATCTTCCTAGTAGATGGCGTCTTCCTGATGATGCAAGCTCCTTCGTTCTCTCTAGCAAAGGTTCTTGCCTTAAAGTCTACTTTATCTGATGTTTAAAATTGCCGTGCCTGCTTTTCTTGATGTGTGTTTACACACTGTATCCTTTTCCAACCTTTCAACTCTACCTTTTCTGTGTCCTCAGGCTGGCAAACGGCACTGAGTTAGGGCTTGCTTTTTATCTGAGGCTTTCTCTCTTGCATTGAAGATTTTCTCTTGGTCGTTGTATTTCAGGTTTTACTGTGTTCCTCGGTGTGGTTTTCTTTGTGTTTATCTGCTTGGGTTTATGCTTCTTGAATCTGTGGCTTGATATCTGTGGCTCGATCTCGTTCATCCAGTTTTTTAAATGATCAGCTGTTACCTCTTCAAATATTGCTTCGACATCATTTTTTATCCCCTCCCTTTTAGGGACTCCAGCTACACGTATGTTAGAGCTTTTCTTCACGTCCAATATGTCTCTTCTTTGGTCTTGTCTGTATTTTCCATGTTTCTCTCTGTGTGTGCATCAGTCTGTGAATTTTTCTCTTGACCTATCCACCGAATCATTAATTCTCTCTTCATCTGTGCCCAACCTGCTGTTAAACTGACCTATTTAGTTGTCAATTCTGGATAATATATTTTTTTAATTCTAGAACTTTTATATGTTCCAATTCTCTGGCGGAATCTCCATCTTTTTATTTTCTTGAGCATATTTCACCATTATTTTAAAGCCCACACTGGATAAATCCAACATCTAGATCACCTGTGAATCTATGACTATATTCTGTCTTCTCTTGGTCCTGTCCTTTCTATGCCTGGCAAATTTACAGTGAGCGGTGAGCATCAGAATACAAAATGCAAATACTATCTGGCTGAGCCTTCAGCTTGCGCAAGGTAACTGAGGAGGGGCGGACAAACCGAATCCAAATGGGGATTGAGCTGTTTTGAGGCTGGATTTCCATCTTGGAGAGGCCTGATCTATTTCTAATGTGCTCTTGCTCCCAGAACGTAGTCCTTTAGGTGTCAGACTGAAAGCCTGAATGTTCACCAGGAACCCCCTGCCTAAAAGACCCTGACCTCCAGCAGCTACCCCATAACACTGTGAGCCTGCCAGGAGCTCTGTTCAGCTCTATAACCTTTGGGCTGTGGTTTTTGCTTAGTTTCCCTTGACCTCTGTCACTAATGATAGCTCAGGCTATTAGGTTCATGTCTGTGCTTCCCTCCTCTATGGCCCCTCCAGTCTTGGCCCCTTGAGCCCCGAATGCCTCAGTAGGACTAATCCCATTTTTTCTTCCCAGATGCTGAAAGTTCTGCTACGCTCTTTGCTCAGTTTCTCAAGCTCACTTTCCATGCCACTTCTATAAATCAGCATATACTGTGAGATGAAAAGCAGCATTGACCGTCAGGCTCACCTTAATGAGTTTTTCTTCCCTCCAGAATCATGGCTTCTAAAGATAGGATACCTTGTAGCTCTTTAATGGCTTCAAACAATGTGTTAGGTTTTTTTCTGCTCCCCACGACCACCACCCCCAGGCTTCGGGTATCTTCTTGTTGTTGTTACTATGGTAATTTTTAAAAATTTTTAACTGATGCATTTTTTAAATCCTCCTTTTCCAGTTGTTCTCAGTGCAAAGTCAGTTCTGCTACAGGAGAGCTCACCACTCCCGGGCCTTTTGGCTTCTGTATCATTGCATATGCTATCCCCTTATTCCCCTTTTCCTTGAAGACTTAAAGGCTTAAAGGCTTTCCTTGAAGACTTAAAAGACACCTCCCCTTGAAGCCATCCTCGTCACCCCTTCCAATGCTGTGCCATCCAGGTGACGTTCGTTAAGAGCTTCCTCCTCTTGGTTCCCAAGTGTCTTAGCCATATCCACACCTCTTGCTACTTGGCACGATTTGCCAACGAAGCATTCCAGACCAGCGTTCCATAGCATCCTACAAATAGGAATATTATATTTGGCCCACGCTGTATGTTTCCAATGTTAAGGCAATTGATAACAGCTGAGAATCAGGATACAATTTTTTAATTGTAGCATTTCCTGAGAAAAATCTAAAGATCTGGACATAGCAACAACCGGCTGTGTGAGAGCTGTTTCCCTTTTACGGGGCAATGACTCGCCTGTCCTCTGTCCCTATCAGTCTCTCCAGTGGTATACCCGCACCTGACTCATCTCAGTTACCTACCTACTACTGTTGGCATTTGAGTTTGTAATCCTGGTCTGTGTGTGTGTCTCCCCACCAGTGGGAGAGCTCCATATGGACAGATGGTATGTCTTTTCACCTCTCTCCCAATGCCATCCCTGGCATGGCAGCAATGGTCAATCCATATCTGTAGATATGCCTCTAAAAAAATGCTACCTAAGTGTTTTTAGGGCTGTGAAACTATTCTGTGAAACTATCCTGTAGTGGTGGATATGTGACAATATACATTTGTCAAAACCCATAGACGTGTACCACACAAAGGATGAATTCTAATGTAAACTATGGACTTTAGCTAAAACTATTTCAATCTTGGTTCTTGGGCTGTAACGAACATCCCACATCAGGGTAAGATGTTAATGCTTAGTGGGAACCATGAGGAACGATGCATGGGAACTCTGTATTTTCTGCTCAACTTTTCTATAAACCTAAAACTGCCCTAAACTTCCTCTATTGGAAAAAGTAAATGAATGTAAATGCTATTAATCAGAGTGATAAAAGAAGGCAACTAAATCCGGCAAAATAAGCTTCCCCCAGGGGATTCAGGTCAGGGCACAAGAACAAAAATAGTTACCGGGGGATACTCACCTATACCACCACTTTTAGGGACAGCAGAAAATAAGCCACTGCTGTCTGGGGATGTGCATGGGGAGTGACCAAAACACACTTAAAGTGATGGCTGGCCTGGCTTACACACTCTTGGTCAGGAGTGATAGAAGGACAGGAGGAAGTTCAAAGAATAGCCTACAGAGGAAAAACCAAGCTGACCCCCAGAAAGACCCCAAAAGGTCAGCAGGAGAGCAGCAAGTAGAGCCCCCCCCCATTTCCTGCTCTCTGGGACCTGGACCCACTCAGCTCCATCGTGCCATGGGAGATTTTCCAGATCTGATGATTTGTGTTGTGTTTTATATTCAGCCTAACAGGGGGCTTCCCCTGCATCCACTGCTCACCCGTCCTAATGCGCTGATCAGTTTTTTTCAACAGCCCTCCTTTTTTTTTCCTGCATCTTACTTATCAGGCTCAAGAAGGAAAGAGAGAAGCAAAGACTTGTAGATTGTAAGCTCCGGCAGAGCAGGGAACAAAGCTGTTTCATTCACTGAAATACGCAGAGCAGATACGTCATTGATTGTTGAATAAGCAAATACAGAATCCTACAAAAGGCGCAGCTTCGAATTACAAAGTAACGGAGGGGGACAACGGGGCGTGTGTTGTGAAGGGTGCCACAGAAGTCACTTTTCAGTCAAACATGCGGGTATTTCCAAGGACCCATCCACATCCATGCATCCTCTGGCCCATGCCATCCCATCTCTCTTCAGGCTTGCATGGCTGCATGGCTGCGGGCATGCTCAGTGAGCCCCCTGCTGGGAGCCGTGGGCACTGCGAGCTGACCCATTGCTCTTGCCTGTTCTGACCCTGGGAAAAGGATAGGGAGAAGGTCAGTCAGCTCTGCTGTGCTGCAACATCTCTTTGCATAGGTCGAGCTGGACAGTGACCTGGAGACCCTCAGAGTGCAATCTCCATGGAAAATAAGGAAAATAAGTATGTTTTTTGTGGGTTTTGTGTTTTTTTTTTTTTTTTTGATGAATGGATTTGGTAAAATGTTTTCTTACTTTTTCCTAGACATCGCCTGGTGGTATTACCAGTATCAGAGAGGTAAAAAAGTTTAAACTAACTTGACTGCTTTGGTCACATTACTTTCAAAAGAAGAGCTTCTTAAGTATATTTTGCAATTAGTCTACTCACTCACCAGTTTTCTCTGCCCCTTGTTAGAAACCCCACCTAGATAGAAATAGTTGGAAACATGCTTTAGAGACAAGTTATAGGAAAAGCTTTGCTCCCACTAAGAAACTGATACGTTTCGTTCTCTCATGGACAACAAGATAAATGGAAAAGCTCAGAGCCAGTTTGTGGCTCAAGTGTAGTCACTGCTTGGAACAAATGACCTGAATTTCTAAGTTCTCTTGTTCCCCATGGTCTTGACTTCCTAATCTAATCAACATTTTCTAGGGCAGTTTTTTCTTATTACCTTATCTCTTTATTTTATTATATTTATTTCATATAATCAGTTTCAAGTCCTTTGTGAAGCAAAGCGGAATGTGTTTAAGTAAACAAATAGTGAGGGAGAGAAAGGCTTGCTGGCTGGGTGGTGAGTGAGGTAGGACAAGGTAAGAAAGTGGGAGGTAAGCAGGCAGAGATCAGGAACCAAAAACTCAAATGCCTATGCAGTCAGGAAAGTAGCCTAAATGAATTAAGTGAGCCACAGGTGAAAAGGGGGAGCACTAGAGGCTTTGGCCCCCCAAAGGGAATAGCTCAGTTCTTGTAAACTATTGCTTTGTGAGAATTTGAGACCAAAGATGTCAGATAATCCCATTTTCCAAGAGAAATAAAAAATCCTATTTAAGCCAACCTCTCAACTTTAAATACTGGCAGTTAATTCAAAAAAAAAAACAAAAAAAACAAAAAAACACCATATTTTGTAGACCAAACAAGACCTATCTTTGGGCTGCATTCCATGTCAAGGGCTACCATTTTGTAATGTCAAAACCAGATGGGTGATTATAAAATCTAACCCAGGGATCCCGAGATGGATTGACTATTTTCTAGTCCAGGGAGAAGGACGTCATCATGGTCAGGGTTTTTGACCATCGTCATGGTCATGGACCTAACAGAGGAGACACCTCACTAGTGAGGAGACCAAAGGCTCGGGTCCTCCTCCAGCTCATAGTCTGAGGATCTGACTTGTACACTAGCACAGAGCTTGTCAGGAGCAGAGCTCCGAACGTTGCAAACTTTGTAACATTGGTTACAGACCAATTTGAGTCTGTGCTTGAAGGAAGAGGAAGCCGGTGTAGGGGCACGTGGAAGCCAGATCTATAAAAGAGACCCTGGACTGGCGGATTCGAGGTCCCGTTCTTTCATGGACTGGCTGTGTGACTCAGGCAAAGCCATGTAGTGACAGACTTGGAAGAGATCTCCTGGGTCAGAAGGCCTTAACCTGGGCTCCATGTGTTTAAAATATCCAGGACCTAACTACAAGTACAGAAAAATGCCATAATCAGGTGCAGTTTCTTTTTCTGAGGGTCTAAAGCTTTCATCCCCCATTCAGAAGAGTCTGTGACCTCAACAAATAAGGACCATCTTCTCCAACTTACCCTTCAGTCTGGGAATGTCCTGCTCTAAATCCCCTGCAGTTGGTTAGTCTATCTTGCTCTCACTACCCACAGTAATAGACAATTCATCACTGTTTAAGATGCTCATGGTTAGAAAATCCCTTTATCGAGGGGGTGCCTGGGTGGCACAGCGGTTAAGTGTCTGCCTTCGGCTCAGGGCGTGATCCCGGCGTTATGGGATCGAGCCCCACATCAGGCTCCTCTGCTATGAGCCTGCTTCTTCCTCTCCCACTCCCCCTGCTTGTGTTCCTTTCTCGCTGGCTGTCTCTATCTCTGTCGAATAAATAAATAAAATCTTAAAAAAAAAAAAGAAAGAAAAACCCCTTCTCTGTTAGGACACCCATCTTTCTAATATTCGGATGGAGAGGGTGATGGTCCCCCATGCCCCACCACGCACAAGGTTGTAATGGGACAACAGACATGAAAAGAGTTTACAGATTAAAAGCACTTAACCAACAGAAAGTATTCTAATTTATTCTTGTTATGTAGTTATCGCCATAGTATTAAATTTCTAGGTTACTTTTGATGTCTATCATCCAAACTCTGACTTAGCAACAGGCTCGCCATTACTTTTAATAACAAAAAATAATAATAAGCACTATTTTGCCTTGCTGACTCTTAACAGATCTCAAAAGAAACTGTCAAGGTGGCTCCCCACCTGTTAATTTTCTGTCTTCCTCTTCCTCCAATCAGGGAGCTGGGCAGCCCTCCTTCCTTTCCTGGGGCCACCTGGGCAGCACCCAGGGACTCCCTGGAGTGGGGGGAGGCAGGGTCAGTGCAACGGGAGGAATGTGGAAACCTCAGCAGCCCCTTCAGAAATTTCTTCAGAATGTATTTACAGTGGCTGGAACCAGACAAAGGCGGGGAAGGGAGAGCAGTCGTGAGGGAGGGGAATGCTGAGATGTGGGCCCTTCTAGAAGGTTGCCACGGGTGCAGACAACTTAGCGTCCTCCATTCACAGGTCGTGACACATGAGGGTCACAGTCAGCACAATTTTACAAAGGAATAGATTAAAATTGAGAACCGAGTACATCTCACATTAATAGGGGAAGGTGTTTAAGGAGACTTTTGCTCCAAAATATTTCATAAAATCTTCTTTTACATATATGTGTATACTGGATTGTGATGTAAGTTGTCGTTCTGCCTATGAAACACAGTAGAATCAAAAATTGGGAACCCCTGGTTTCAGGCATTCAGGCTACTTCCCGGCATCTTGAGCCCCAAAGACATGAATTTTCTTCAGTGACTGATGCTTCCGCAGCCTGACAATTAGAAGGTGATGAAAAGCAAACCTGAAGCCAGGCTTGACAGTCAGCACCCCAATACTCAGATATTACGGAATCCGAATGGAAACCGATCCTGCTGCCCAGACAGCAAACAAATCATTTACTGATAAAGTCGATTTCTCCCTTAATGAAGTGGGCCTGATATTTGATATTTCAGTGACTACTTAGTGCGTTGATAATAACGGAGATGGTAAGTGCAGCTTATGAATCAGAAAGATTCTCTCAAACTTCCACAGAGACTTCCCTGATCTTGTGAAAAATTCGGTCGCAAGAAGATTAACAGAAAGGAGGCAATACTGCAAAAGAAGTCTTTTAAGCTTCTGCATAAGTTAAACTGGGAAAGATATACCAGACACCTGCAAAAATACATCATTTCTGTCTTCCTGGTTTACATTTTAATAGTTCACCTCTTCTCAGAGTTTTAAATATTTGTATTTTTCAAAATAAAACTGCTATCAAATCTAATACTGGGAGATTTAAACCAACGATTTTATTTCTATTTTAAAATGAGCTGAAAATATATGTGAATATTCTGAATTAGATTTATGTGGGGGGAGTTGTTTTTTGGGGGGAATGGCCCTTTGATTTACATAGACATGCTGCAGTGTTTAGGTAATTGCTATTTAACTTGTTAGCTGCAAACATAACAGTAATTAAAGGCTCTGTAAGAATGACAAAGAAATCGGTCACTTGTAGCTATACAACAGTATAATCGGAGAAGAATCTTATTTATATTGAATAATCGGCCCTACTCCCAGGAGGATAAGGTGATACCTGTTGCCCAACACATAAGATGACCATTGGGAATTATTACCAAGTTCTTCTGCCTCTCCCTTGGAACCTTACCCAAATGTCCATTTCATTAGGGAAGATGTCCAAGATACAAACTCATTTTGACGGATTCCTTTTATACTGAGATCACAGTCTCAGAAGGAAAAACGACAATTGGAGAGAAAATCTGGTAGCAAGAGCTTGGCACTGACTGGAGAAATGTGCTCCGTGTTCAGCACTTGCTCATCCTGTTCTCTCAGACAGAAACGCAGCCTGTCCCCACTCTCCATGCTCAGGGGATGCGACGTGGTGCGCGTGCGTTCCCAGCACCCTGCCCATCTCATCGCTATTCTTGCCGGCCCAGATTTACAGTCGTTCAATATATGGATTTGGTAATGTCTGCATGACAACAACGGGCAGAGAAGGTTAGCCGACAATTGATTCTTGATTGGAGTAAATTTATAGAAAGCGTCTGGCAGGACCCGAAGGAAAACACTCATTTATCCTCCTGGGATGGTAAAACGTTGAAGCTTCCACTTATTTGGATTTTGTGATCCTTCAGTAGGCGGTGGGCAGATTTCTTGCTTTAATAGACTGACACTTTCTCAATAACTAATGCAAAATTACATTACATTGTCATACGTATTGGAGGAACAAAATGCTGCTTCAGACAACTGTTTTCTGAGCCCTTCGAATGCTTCAGAAGCTTTGACTTATATCAAGAGTTCCCATGTAAGTCATTTTCCTGTTATTTAAGAATATCTAATACACATTACAAAACAACACTGTAAAATACACTCGTGTTCTTAATATTTAACATGCCATGACTGGAACTTTGCTAAATTGTGTTAGCCTTCATCTAATTGTACCAAATGGTAAGACTTCGCTCTACCTTTTTAAGAGATTTGTTTCCCTTTGCTGTTTGGAAGCTGTTCATCATTCCACTCACTTACCTGTGTCTCTAGAATATTCACATGGTTCAACGGGCAGCAAATTGAATATGCAAAGAAGTTATTTTCAAAGAAAGGGAAATGTTTTCATATAGACTTGTTTTTAGCCCGTTTACCCTCATGTCCACTTGGAACGTGTTCCTCTCCAGCCTGAAGCTCCCTCCCTGTGTGGTCTGACACAGCTGGACTAATGGCTGGACCGAGTGTGAGACAGAAGTGACGAGGCAGGAGGCGGGGGGCTCAAGGCAGAAAGGTCATTTGCACTGTGACCCCAGCCCACGACCCCATGTCCCAGGTCACAACACCACTCTTTTGACAGCCAAGACTATGGTCTGATGAGTGGCCCCTGAGGTCAGCCACTCCAACACCATCTCCTCTGGTTCCAGATAAGATTGAAGATGAGTTGGAGATGACCATGGTTTGCCATCGGCCTGAGGGACTGGAGCAGCTTGAGGCCCAGACCAACTTCACCAAGAGGGAGCTGCAAGTCCTTTATCGAGGCTTCAAAAATGTAAGGCCCACAGGGCATCTGAAGGCCCAGGCAGGATTTCCCACCTGGAGCTAAGCTCTTCCAAATGCCAATGGGGCCCATCGGGGAGCTCTTCCATATATGTGGTTGTAAAAGAGAGGCCAATTCTCTAAAGGGGGCATGAGAGCAAGATGACCTGGCTAGAACGAAAGACTCCAGGCAAGAATGAGGCAGTCTCCATTGATGGGAAACTGGCCAGTAGCCCAGGAACTTCACAGGACGGCAGGCACCACCTTGGAGAATTCACCTTGGCCCAGCTTCTAGCCTTAGCATAACCCACTCATGCTGTCAGTATCGTCCGTGCCCCAGAACCGATGGGACTTAGTTCTATGCTAACTGAGCTCATGGAGACTGATGTGTCAGCCTGAATGCCCATGTATTCATTTGTCACATTATTTCCTATATTAAACCTCATGATAGCCTTGTCAGGAAGGTACTGTTAGCCCCATTTTACAGGTAAGGACATTGAGGATCAGAGACTAACTCTCTCGAAGCCACAAAGCCTAGAAGAGGCTGAGCCAGGATCCAAATCCAGGTCTTCGTAAACCCAAAGCCCAAGCTCTTTCCACCTCACAGTACCCATTCTCAGATGATGTCTCATCATTTTGCAAAGCAGCTTCTGTCCTAAGGTGGGGCCGTGTCCTGGCTACTCACTTGGAGACACGGAAGTATACAGGTGGTTTTCTAGTCCCTGCTCATCAGGGATGATGAGGAACCCAAACCCCAAGGCTGGACCCAGTCTCCTCCTTCTGGGGTGGGCCCCCATCCCTCCCACTGACTCTCTCCCCTTCATGCAGGAGTGCCCCAGTGGTGTGGTCAATGAAGAAACATTCAAACAGATCTACGCTCAGTTTTTCCCTCATGGAGGTGAGTCTGATCTTGAAAAGATCCTTCCCAGCTCCCTCTCTGGTGAGCAGCCTTTCTTCCTCCAAGTTCATGCTTCTTGTTATCTCCTCCTCCTCAAGTTCAGGGACAACTGAGGGTAAGATTTTCCTCTCTTATTACAAGATATGGAGAGGAGAGATTAATAAAGCAATATCATGAAGTCTCATAACAGCTCTAGAAAGCAGGTACTGTACCATATGCTCAATGGGACAACTACGTCTCAGAGAAGTTAAGCAATTCATTCAAGGTCACACAGCTAGTAAGGGGCAGAGCAGGATTCCATCCCATAAACATCTGATGAAAACCTTTGCCCTGTTGGTCCCACCATTGTGCCCCACGCTCTCCATGCTTTCCCTCACAACAGCTGAGGCAAGGTGGAATTTTGAAAGAGAACTTTAAGAAATACCAGGGACTGTAGAAAGGAATGAATCCAAGAAGATGGAGGAAACATAAAGTTGTGCATCTGAGTCCAGGTTAGCGAGCGCGCCAGGCCCATGGCCACTGTGTTTCCATGCCTGACTCCTAAAGGAAGCTGCTCTGGCTCCATGGGCCTAGGACATCCGTGGCTCTCCCCATGGCTTCCACGTGTCACACACCACTTCCCTTCCTGCCCCCAGCAGCTATCTCCTGCAGGACCCCTTCCCTGGGTCCTAACAAAATGGAGCTCCAAGCGTCTGAATATTTCTTGGGCTCCGTTTCTCCTGGGCCTCTTCGGCAGCAGACAGGGCCCTCATAGGTGTGGGGACCTGGTAGAGGGTCCCTACCCAAGTTGCGGGGGTGGGGGTGTGGCTTCACCACACACAGGCCCCAGAATCACTGTTGTCGAGTTCTGTTGAGCCACAGTTTCCGGGGTTTTGATCATGTGGCAGGCGTGGTGGTGGTTTTGGTGATGTGACTATGTGAAAAGTTTAACACACTTTTTCAAAAATTCAGAGATATAGGTCTTTCTACATCCCTTTGTAAGGGACAAGAAAAAGGAGCTCAGAGATGTTCTGCTAGATGCCTGTGGTCACACAGATGCATAGGGACAGAGCTGCCAGCCACGCCCAGGTCTGTCTGCTCCCTCCTGGGTGCTCACTCCACGGCATAGTGCTACCACTCGGGACAGCGTCTTCTGCACACAGTCGCCATGTCACCCACCCACCAAGAATTACCCACGCAGGCAGGCAGGAGGGTATTTCTCCTGGGAAGGCTAGATGTAGGGCCAAGGGCCTGTCTTTGCTCTGAGAACTTCCCACCTAAACCCCAGGACAGCCACCTGGGTCCCCGTTTCCATGGTGGGTTTGCCCACACCCTCCTTTCCCCTTTCCCATCACCCCAGCAGCACCCCCTTCTCTTTCTTATTGTTTCCAAGCGTTCTCGCTCCCTTCTGTGATGCCCCGGCTCCCATCACCTGCCTTTCCTTCTGTGCCTTGCAGATGCCAGCATGTATGCCCATTACCTCTTCCACGCCTTCGACACCACCCAGACAGGCTCCGTGAAGTTCGAGGTACGTTTGTCTCTGAGTCCCGGGGTCCCCCGCACCTCCTCCTCTAAGCTGTGACGTATTGAAGGGACAGTTGGATCATCAGACGCTTCAGTCCTTTGTCCACTTAACAAGCATTTCCTGAAGATAGCGGAGGAAGCAGCAGCTGCCCCTCCCTTCCAGGAGTTCAGGGCCTCGAGGAACTATGGGTAACAGCTGACTAGCTCATGGGCACACCGAGCTAACCATGTGACAGACTACACTAGAGACTTGCCTGGATTAACTCATTTTGTCCCCCACAGTAACCCTACTAGGTAGGGTTCTATGATTTATTACCAGTTTGCCGAAGAGGACAGTAAGGCGGAGAGAGATGGAGTGGTTTTCCCAGGGTCAAAGAGCAAGGAAGTGGTAACAGAGGGGTGTGAACTCAGGTTAGACCGTAGCCACTCTTAGGGTAATTGGAGCTGGGGGGTAAGGCAGTACCACAGGAGGCTGTGTGTGCCTGAGTCTGGAGGTGTCAGCACACACATTCTTCTGTAAGGAGACTCTGTTCCCTAGAAGGGAGCAGGGTAGGGAATGGAAGGGGGGTGCTTTCGCTGGGGTAGGTTATATCTTTCAGGGGACAGCGGACATGGGAGATACCATTCTGTAAAAGCAGTCATAGAGTCTGACCCGAAGACAGAGCTTCGGCCCACCCCGTGGCTTGGTGGTTAATGTCATTTATGCCTCTTCCACTTGTCAGGACTTTGTAACTGCTTTGTCGATTTTACTGAGAGGAACCGTCCATGAGAAGCTAAGGTGGACATTTAATTTGTATGACATCAATAAAGATGGATACATAAACAAAGAGGTAAGTGAGCGGAGGCGAGGGGCAGGGAAGAGCTTCAGTGCAGGCCTCTCATTGTAAACAGAAGACAGCCCCAGGCACAGTCACGAGGATGAAATTGTCTGAATGAGGGAGGGATCTGCTAACAGAGCTGATTCCAAAAGGAAGGAGGTCACCTTTGACCTCTCCCGTTGCTCCACCCTGCCCTGTTCCCAAGCCCTGGAGAAAGGATTAAGCAGGTTCATTCATGGTCACTGGGTCCCTTGTATTCAATGCACATTCCAAAGGTGGTGTCAGTGCTTTTAGTGTAGACTTACTCTTCCCAGGGGAACCCACATTTAACAGGTTGCCAGCCACAGGTTAGAGCTAAAAGTTGGAATGGGAGAGTTGAAAACACTGTCTAGAAGAGAGAAGGGAGATTTTTGAGAAAGAAGGGACTACAGTAGGATCAAATCGGCCCCAATCTATTTTGCCTACTAGTAAAACCACAGAAGGGGATGATGGAAGGTGCAGCCATCTCTAAACACACCACAATTTCTGCAGCTTCACTGCTTGACCCTTCTGGATCCTCGGAGTTACATGTGGTGTCTAAATAATGAAATACCCACAGGCCTATCTCAAAACTCACATTGATACCTACTGTATCCTGGTCTCTCAGTTGCAGCTTGGACCTAGCACCCTGTAACATCCCACTCCCCGAGTTTCTATGTACCGGGTGCAGGGCCCAGAGCTACAAATGTCATCCATCTCCAATTCTCACCTCAACCCTGCAAGCGTCTCTCTAATGTTCATTCCTCATTCATTCAATCAAGTATTTGCTCAATGTATAATTGAGGGCTTATGAGGTGTTCCAGGTGCTGAAAATAAAGTGGTGGCCGATCCCCTGAGTGTAAAAACCCTAATATCCACTAGTAACAGATATGTTCAGTGAATTCCAGTAAATTCATGTAATGGAATAACAGGTGGCCATTTAAAGCCATACAGAAGTAAGAAGATGTAAAAATTCATCTGACACGTTACATTTTAAAAATCACCTTATAGGGACACCTGGGTGGCTCAGTCGGTTAAGCATCTGCTTTTGGCTCAGGTCATGATCCTGGGGTCCTGGGATTGAGTCCCACATTAGGCTCCCTGCTCAGTAGGGAGTCTGCTTCCCCCTCTCCCTCTGCTTCTCCCCTCCACTCATGCTTGCTCTCTCTCGCTCTCTCTCTCAAATATATAAAATATTTTTAAAAAATAAAAATCACCTTATAAATAGAATGTATAATATTATTTCAATTTTGCAAATAATTTAATGCTTCTATACCTACTCAAATATATGATATTCCAAAATATTCAAATACTACTTTACAAAATATATAAAGAAAGGACCCTAAAATGGGACTTATAACACAGTCTCCAACCTTTGGCGCAGTCATAATTCTATCACTGAATTATCTCCCTAACTCCTGCTCCCTCTTTCTTATTTGCAGACTAGACAAAATTGTTGTCATTAATACCCATCAGAACTCTCTAGATGGCAGAATTAATAAAGTACCCCGTAAAAGAAAAAGAACGTGTAGATAAGCAGCTTCCTAGAAAAGACAGCTGAAGCTTGTCCTGGCAATCATTTGGAGATAATCTCATCCAAATTATAGGCAACGAAAATCCTGAGAGAGCGATCAAAATTGGTCTTAAAGTCCTTTCTCTTAAAAAAGGGACTCAGGAAAGAACCTAGGACAATGTGGATGTGAAGGACTTTCGAAGCCCACATTTTAAAATAAATACATGGATAGAGACATGTATCTCCTGGTTCTGTTTGTTGGGAGGGCCTAAGAGCAATGAGGATACCTTGCACCCAGACCTTGGTTTCTGAACACCATCCTCCAGCTAACAGAACCAGTCTCCTTGGAGAAGTTGGTGATTCCAGGACTGGAAACAAGAAACACAAGATCAGCCTGGAGTACCCTGTAGTGCTGGAAAGTATTGGAGTGCTTAAAAGAGAAAGAAAGAAAAGGATGGGATATGTCAAAAAGCTACAGCAATCAGTCTGAAGGAGTTCCCAATTACCCAAACAGAACAATTTGAGCAATAAAATTAAAAATGTTAGTATTAGATCATAAGCTATAAAATAAAGAAAATATCCATGAGTCCCTACTAAATTATATATACATAATTACAGGTTATATATATTCAAATAATATGTGTTCAAATAAATAATAAATATGTATTCAAATAAATAATTGAATTCATAGATAAATGGGGGATAAGGGACAACTCTTCCTTAAAGAATTCCAATTAATAAATAAAGAAGGAATAAGGGAAATACAAAGTCAGCATTAGGCAAACACCACAATAGTAATTTTTGGAGGCAAGACCCACTGAAAGATACTAAAGCAGTGAAGGAACTTGACAGGCACCACCTTTATCAAGTCATCAAGGTTCACATCACCGTTGATAAGATACGTCAACTCCACATACCTCTTCGATACGATGTACCAAGAAGGATATAATATCACTTCTATGGTATTCTCGCCAAAAATACATAACTTCAATCTTATCATAAGAAAACCAGGGGGACTAACCCAAACAGAGCCATTCTACAAAATAACTGACCGGTACTCATATCAGAAGTGTCTTGGTCTTGAAAGACAAAGAGTGAGAAACTGTCACAGGTTAGAGGAGACTAAGGGGACACAACAACTAGATAGATGAGGGATCCTTAACCATAAAAAAGACACTAGGGAAAAACCTAGTGAAATGTAAATTAGCGCCACAGTTTTGTTAATAGCTCTGTGTAGCATTGTTGTAGCCTTGTTAATTCCCTGGGTTTGATCACTGTGCTGTGCTTCTGCAAGTTAGGAGAAGCGGAACTGAGGGGGAACTGAGGGCTTCAGAGGGGAGGGGGGTGGGGGATTGGGATAGGCTGGTGATGGGTGGTGGGGAGGGCACGTATTGCATGGTGCACTGGGTGTTATACACAACTAATGAATCATCGAACTTTACATCAAAAACCAGGGATGTACTGTATGGTGACTACAATAATATAATAAAAAAACATTAAAAATTAAAAAAAAAACAAAGCTATACATGAGTGCTCTGTTCTATTCTTGCAACTTTTGTGTAAGTCTAATATTATTAAAAATAGGTTAAAATGAATAAAAACAATAAAATACACACATGGAGTGTGGAGTAGCAGACAAGGAACCCAGGTGAGAGGCCATCCCCTGGGTCTCCACAGACACGATTTCAAAGATCTCAAAGACAAGGCTGTCCTCCTACACCCTCCTTCTTGCATTCCAAGGAGGGGTCGTGGAATACTGTACCTGGCCAGTGTGATCAGAACATCACAGAGCCACTCAACAGTTATTGGGTTCATAGCCCATGCAGAGACATTAGCAATGAAGGATTGAGCATATGTCCTCACGAGCTCACTGTCTTGAGGAAACAGAGCTACACTAGTAATAAGAAAAACTTAACTCTTGTAACAAGTACTTAATGATGATTTCTTCTGTATCGGGAAGCATTGAGAGATTAGAAAGAAAACATGACAGGATTTGTACCATCTATCAGGCCCCATAAAACGAGAATGACTTTGTAGAAAGTGGTCTTTTGGTTACAAAGATAAAAGATCATCAACATAAACTAGCTTAAATTGAGAGGTTTCCTATAAAGATATAGCTAGTCTGATGGAATGTATGTAATCCCCATTGAAGCTAGAAGGTTGTTAGTCTCCAATCTCTCTCTCTCTCCCCTCACCTCTTCTTTCCTCTCCCATCCCTCCCTCTCCTCCAGCATTGCTGAGATCCTCTGTAGGAATGACACATTCAAGTTGCTAGCAACATAGGGCTGGGCAGGTGCAAGAGGACGTTTTAGTTTATGGGGTACCCATTCTGAGACACTGCCCCTCTGGGGCTTCTCCCAGTCTTTGTAACTGTCTTCTTTTGTTTTTCTCAGAGAACCTCTGACTGTGTGTGAGTGTGTATATGTGTGTGTGAAAGAGAAAGAGTGTGTGTACGTGTGTGAGAGTGTGTGTGTGACAAAGAGTATGGGTGTGAGAGAGTGTGTGTATATGTGTGTGAGACAGTGTGTGAGGGAGATTGTGGGGGGTGAGAGAGAAGGAGTTTGTGTGTATGTGTGTGAGAGAGTATGTGTGAGAAAGATTGTGTGTGTGTGTGTGTGTGTGTGTGTGTGTGTGTGTGTGTGCAGGTGCCCACGCCTATGCTCATGGGAACATTTCTTGTCCTGCCCCCAGCCCCACCTCCCCTCTCCTCCCTCTACTTTTCTTCTCTCCTCTCCCCTCTTCTTTCTCTCTCTTTCTCCCTGCATTTTTCTCATCTCTTCTACCTTCTGTGTATTTCTCCATTCTACTCTTCGCAGAAGTTCTACTCTTCTGCAGAAGCTTTTGGTGTCCGCTCTCACTCAACCTCAGCTAAATCTGGAAATGGCTTGCTTGTGGCACCGACTCTGGCCCTAACTCCACCTGACCTTCGAGCTCCAGGGTTCTGTCACTCCTGATTAGGTTTCTGTGCCTCGTCACTTAAACTTCTCAAGAGAGAAAAACAAAGTAGCTCAGCTTTAGTCAGATGTCCACCTTAGTTCCAGTTAGCTGTGGTCACGGGGACAGGTCACCCAGTAAAAACACAGCCATCAGGGCCCAACCATTCAAAGGAATTGTGGAGTGGGGAGAGGGTCTTCCAAAAATGGGGTGTGAATTCATCAGTACATAACCATGTTCACCCCAATCCCACACACCACCCCTCACTGAGGATAATGCTCAAGAGAAGGTAACCCACCCAAGAGCTTCTGAAGGCAAAGAGAATTTTCCATTGCCCTCTCTCTAGGAGGTGGTTCCCAGAATATAGCCCCTTCAGCTTGCTTTCTAACTCCTTCTTATCAGCTGAAGAGAGTCCTTTTAATCACCTTCATTCACAAGGGTAACAAGGAGCCCCAAACTGTCACCTAAAAAGAGCTTGACCTCATGGTTCCCACACTGTGCTTCCATATTGTCTTTCCAGGAGATGATGGACATCGTCAAAGCCATCTATGACATGATGGGGAAATACACATATCCTGTGCTCAAGGAAGACACTCCAAGGCAGCATGTGGACGTCTTCTTCCAGGTAAGTGCACACACACTGTGCATGAGCTTTAAGCCCAACATAGACCAGTCAACCCACAAGCACCTGAGCAAGTGGTGTGTGTCCAACTCTGTTCTAAGCATTGTAGAAAACGGAGAAGAATTACAAGATGTGTTGACCTCAAGTCATAGATGATCTCATTAAGAAGACAAGTCTATACTATAGAATAGAACAGGGAAGTATATTATGAAGTATAAATGCTACCGTATATCCTCTAAGTTCCATAAAAATTCCTGGTGGAGCAGAGTAGCCAGAGAAGACATCATTGAGCATATTTAAGTAGGTGTTAAGGCTTTATGTCTGGGGAGTAATGGGAAATAAAGTTGGAAACAAGAGTGGGCTGGACTGAGACCTTTCATTGAAGAGGCTTAGCCTCGCTTGGGTGACTACAGTTACTCCATCATGAGTAGAAGAGTGGCATGACCAGAGCAGTGTTTTAGTAAAACACTAAGCTAGTGGTAGAGTTTTGAAGAATGTCCGAGCTCATCCTAGTCTAATCCTCTCGCTTTTCAGATGGGAAAAGCAGAGGCTCAGAGAGGCTTAAAGACTCACTCAAGGTCACATAGTAAGTGACAGAGACAGAAGTCGAACCTCGCATGTGCAGCGTTCTCTCTGCCAGGTGGACAGGCTGGGAGAGAGTCTGGGGAAGACATGTTAGGGTGTCAGCAGAATAATCTGGTGATGAGGTAATGAGAGCCTGGAGTCTTTCCATGTTAAGGAAGCTCATGGGGGGTGTAACCAGGGCCTGGGTGGGGCTGTCTGGCCAGTGAGAGACCACCTTGATTCTCGGGGCAAAGGTTGTTAACAAAGAGCAAGTTTTGGAATGCAGATTACCAGGTTCGTTAACGTGCTTCCTGTTGTGTCTTCCAGAAAATGGACAAAAATAAAGATGGCATCGTGACTTTAGACGAATTTCTTGAATCCTGTCAGGAGGTAAGGAGAGACCTCAGAGCATAAAACCTCTAGATCTGGGAAAGGAAATCTAGGGGCTGGGGGCCTGCACGAGGGAGAGAATGAGAAACATGAAGCCTCAGGTCAGAGCCACCACCGCCAACCCCACCAGCAGCAACTCAGAATTCCAACAATCTCCACTCCTCCAACTGGCCTGTGCTTGGTCTTGGCTAAACCCAGCCTGAGCCAGATAGCCTGAGAAGGAATGGGGGGCGGGGGGGGGGGCGGGATGTGAAAGCCCAGAGGGGGTGTCTGTGAAACCAAAGACTTCCCAAATGGGCAACACCCATTTTTTTAACATGCTTCTGGCTCAGTGACCCCCTCCTGAGACTGCAAGGGAGTAGCTGGGGAAAAAACCTAAAGCTGTAATTCTCAAGCTGTAGTGTGCCCCAAAATGCCCAGATGATTCTGAAAATGAAAATGAACACTAGATGGTGGGGAGGGGGCTGTAGAAATCTTTGTTTTAACACAAGTGGCCTGGAGATCGAGGCTTCTAACACTTTCATGGGCAAACCAACCTCTTTGAAGATCTGGTTAAAAGGCAGACTCTGATTCAGTGGGTCTGAAGGGGAGTATGAGGCGCTGCTTCTCTCACACTCTCCCAGGTCATGCTCGTGCTGCGGGTCCCTGGACCACATTTTCACTCGTTGAAGGGATAGACTAGCCCAGAGTCTCTGCCAGAAACTGAACTGGAAATCGTTGCTTTTATCTACTTTAGAAAAATGCATTCCCGTCCCCACCGTATTTCAGAAAAGCACGCACTTACTCTGAGCTCACCCAGGAAGAACTGCAGCTGCACAAAAGCAGGGGAGAAGTTACCAACACGTACTGAGCACCCCCCAAGTTTCAGGTGTATGCACAAACCTCACGACAGCCCTGAGAGGTGGTGGTGCTGTGTCCATGGTGATATTCAAACTATTGGAGAATGAGAGTGGACTGAGAATTGACCACTCCTGACTGACCTTGACCAATGCCATGGAGCCGTGCCCTAGAGGGACCCTTTGAAGCTTGCTAACCTGTTAGTGGATGGATCTTTGGGTGCTCCAGACCCAAAAACTGGTCCAGGACCAGTTACCAGATAGACAGAGGGAAAGATGCTGGGTGCGAAGCTCAGGTCAGCAGTTATTTACCAACAAGGCTAGAAATATTTCAACATGTTAATCATCATGAACTGGGTGACTGGTAGAATTGATCAAGCCCATTTTAAAGAAGAGAAAATTGAGACATCGCAAAGTTAAGAGCTACGGCTAAGGCACAGTAGGTGACAGAGGATCAGAGATGGAACCTGACCTCCATCATTCTAATTTTAAATTCTATGCCCTACTTAGGTGTGCTTTTTTTGACTTTGCTTCACAGGTGAGTGGTTTTTAAATTCATTTAGCTCCTCACATTAGCAACCTCTATAGCGATTCATTAATTCACTTATTTTTTTGCTCACAACCCACCCATAGGCAGATACTGGGATTGATGCTATTTTTCATATAAAGAAACTGAGGCACAGAGGAATTAAATAACTGGCCCAGGTCACCCAGCTAGTAAATGACAGATCCAGATTTGAATCAAGGCAGCCTGACTCCAGAACCCATAGACTTACTTTAAAATTCTAGCCACTTTTAAAAGATTTCAAATACCCAGAATCAACTTCTGTCTTTGTTGATTTTTTTTCTATTATAGGTCTGCTTTCTGTTTCATCATTTGTGCTCTAAATTATTTTCTTCCTTCTGTTTTATTTTAATTTAATTTTTTGGTTTTTTTCCTAGATTTTTGAGACAAAGATTTAGATCATTATTTTCAACCATTCTTTTCTAATATGTTCACATAAAGGGATAAAATTTCCTTTAAGTATGTTTTCGATCCCAATTTAGATTTTAATATGTCATATTTTCATTATATTTTAATTCAAAATATTTTCTTCTCTGACTCATGGACTTAAAAGTATATTGCTTAATAGGTAGACATTTGAGGATTTTCTACATTCAATACTTATTTCTTAGAGGATATACAATAGAAGAAAGTAAAATAGAGAACATATAATGGAGACATGCAATAAGAAAATCAATAAAACCAAAATTTGCCTTGTAGAAATTAATAAAGTTGATAAATGTTTAGCAAGACTGGTTTAAACAAAAGAGAAAGAGAGAGAAAACTCAAACTACCAGTATCAGGAATGGAAAGGGTAACAACAATACAGTATTTACAGACATTATAAAGATAATAGTTCATTATTCAACAAATTTGACAACATATGAAATCCACAAATTCCTTGCAGCTATGAATTATTGAAACTAACACAAAAAGAAACAGAAAATCTGAATAGTCCTACATATGTTAAAGAAATTGAATCTGTAATTTAAAAATTTCCCATAAAGAAAACGGTAGACACAGACGTCTTACTCTGTAAATTCTTTCAAACTCTTTCCGAGGAAAAAACGATATTAATCTCAAACTCAGAGAACACAGAAAGAGGAAAAACTTCTCAACTTGATTTATGAGGCTATCATATCCCTAATATGAAAACATGACAAAGCCATTACAAAATAGAAAATGTTCAGGCTAATATATTCCCTCTGGACATAGGCGCAAAAAATCAAATCCAGTACTATGTAAAAACAGTGAACAGATAGGTTTATTACAGGAATGCTAGTTTGCTTTAACATCCAAGAATCAATCAATATAATTAATAACAGAATTAAAAAAACATGCAGTCATCTCAGTAGATGTCAAAAAATCATTTGATAAAACGCAGTTGCCCAGAGCTTCTTAAAAGAAGTAATACTTATTGTTTCACTGGATAATTTATTTCTTTTTTTTTTTTTATGATTTTTTGTTATATTATGTTAGTCACCATACAGTAGGATAATTTATTTCTTACAAATTTCTTAAGACCAAAGAAGGTGCTTCTTGCCTTGAATTGCTCACTCTGTGGGCCCCCATCATTTTCTCCTATTTCTCCAGCCCTTGCAGACTTCTTTCTGCATGAGAAATCCACACTGGAGACGTGCTCACCTTCCAGAGCCTCTCAGGAAAGAGCTGCAGAGAGTTCTAACCATCGTCTCTATTTTCCCTCCTCCTCTCCCAGGACGACAACATCATGAGGTCTCTCCAGCTATTCCAAAATGTCATGTAACTGTGGACATAGCCATCCGGCTCTCAGAGACGTTGTACTGAACAATAAGCTCTTAACACCTGGATGTGCCCTTGTTCTGATTTTGCACACCAACTCTGGGGCAGAAACACCTTTTACACTTTGGAAGAATTCTCCGCTGGAGACTTTCTATGGAACCCAGCATCACATGGCTTAGTCTCTGATTGCCAACTCTTCCTTCTCCGTCTTCTTGCGAGAGAGAAGATGAAATTGGGTTTGTTTTGGAAGCATGCTCATCTCTTCATGCTGCTGCCCTGTGGAAGGTCCCTCTGCTTGAGCTTAAACAGTAGTGCACACTTTTCTGCTTGCGTGTCCCAGCCCACTGCCTCCAAGTCCAGCAGACCTTGACGTATCCGGAAGCAAGATGACCTGAGCCAAATGCACACCATCCTCTGATGGCCTCCCAAACCAATGTGCCTGTTTCCCTTCTTTTGGTGGGAAAAATGAGCATTATACAGAACAATATGCATCCGTATATGACTAGATTGGGAGAGCCAGAACCTAACATACGTAGGATAGAACTGAATTCTTAAGCATGGCATTGTCTGGTGACCCAAACTGCCCACATCCTTTGTTTCCAGAAGAACCAATAATTCTTTCTCACACTGGCATCTGTGCTGGTAGAGCGAGTCCCTTGATGTGCCCAGGAAGAGAGCCAATGCCCAGTGGTCCATGCCCTCACTCCGTCTCCTGCTAGAGCCCAGCACTGCATGCCCCTCCCAGAAAGCCCAGAATGCCTGCAAATTGTAATTTTATACCATGTTCTAATCAATAAACAGAACTATTTCTTACACTCTTAATCTTCATTTCTTCCATGACCCCATTGGGCAGGAGAGGTCAAGGCAAGCTGTCAAAAGGGAAGGTTCGTCCATTCCATTGGCATCCAGGTATTAGTACTTGCTTTGTGCCAGACCCACTGCCAGTCAGCCATCATCCTCCCCTGCCCCCAAGCAAGCATCCCATTTAAATGCAAATACTGTGACTATAAGCAAATATGTCTGAGATGAGACCTCTCACACCACCTTCCTTCCAACAAGATTACCACTCTCAAGACCCCCTGCTGTGGAAAGTCTGGAGCCTCATGTGTCTGTGGCTGGGGATAGAGAGATGAAGAGGTGGCCAGAACCTCCTGCTGAGGGGCTTGGAGTCCAAGGGTTGATTAAGTGGCTTCAGCCTATAAACAACAAATTATGACTTATATTGGACACTGTGTCTTAGAGTCCCCACTTAACATCACATTAAAAAGATGAAAAGCTAACTTTGGCATTCTTGGAAGGAAAGCAATTTACTGAACACCTATTACGTTCCAGGTGTTGCACTAAGGGTTTACATACCTATCTCATTTCATGCTTGCGTAGAGCATCCTGGGAGAGAGAGTCCTCATTTTCCTGGTTTGGACACTGAAGCTCAGAGGTAAGGGGACCTGCCTAGGGGAGCACAGCTCCAGAGAGATTAAACTCTTCCCATTCTATCATAGAGCCTTCCTGCTAGGGGATTCGGACTCCCCCCAAGGAACTGAAGGTACCCCACACAAATCTCATTCATCTGTAGTCAGTTCAAAGAGGCATGTGTTGTCTTTGAGGAAACAGATGCAGTGAAGGGGAAAGCCGTAAGTGCCTGTGGACCTCCAGCAAGAGCAGGCCACCACATGTCACACGTGTGTGAACTACTCCCAGTCTGATTGCCATTGGCTACAATTGCTCATGGTGGAAAATTGTAAAGGATGAGGCTCTGCTTCTCCAGGCTTCCTGAGTGCTGCCATGTGGTCATGGGTTGCTAGACATGTGGCCAGCCCCTAGCAAGGCATACATACACTCAGGCGCAAGCATAGGATCTGTCCTTGTGAACCTTCCCATGTGGGGGGTCTGAACCTGCATCATGAGGCTATACAATTTCTAGGCTCACATGTTTCTCCACCTTGGCTGTACATCACAATCACCTGGGGAACTTTGAAAAATGCCAGTGCCCGGGCCCCACCCCAGACCAATTGAAGTAGAATCCTTATGAGTGAAGCCAGGGCATCAGGATTCTTTAGAATCTGCTCAGGTGATTGTAATGTGCATCCAGAGCTAAGGTGGGGAACTGACCGCACCCAGTGCTAAGAATGGAGCACATGATCTGAGCCATCCCCCTAACCATAATGATTGGTTCACGGATTGGCTTGATACCTAAGCCAATCCAAACAGCATGAATCATAAGACAAAGATGGTCTTTCTCCTACTGGACGTGAATGGGATAGCATGCAGTCCTAGGACATGTTGGTAGTGATTTAGGAATTCTGAAGGATTATCTGATAACCAAAGAGCAGATAAACCAGAATCACAGCAGGCAAGGTAGAGACGTTTAAACAAAATAAAACACACCAGAAATTAAAACCTTGATTAGATCACTGAGCTCCTGGATCAAGCTGGACCTGAAGCTAGGTATACCTCTGACCTTTTCAGATGCTTGTTTTAGATACCTATATAAGGTCTAGGCCAATATAGCTCTTCTCTGGCTGCATATCATAATCATTTGGGGAGCAGAGAAGGGGAAATTTTTAAAGTGCCAAAGGCCTGGGCTTTATCCCAAATTAACTGAATAAGAACCTCTACAGGTGGGGTCCTGAGCATCACTGTTCTTTAAAAGCTCTCCATGGGGGCGCCTGGGTGGCTCAGTCGTTAAGCGTCTGCCTTCGGCTCAGGGCGTGATCCCGGCGTTCTGGGATCGAGCCCCGCATCAGGCTCCTCCACTGGGAGCCTGCTTCTTCCTCTCCCACTCCCCCTGCTTGTGTTACCTCTCTTGCTAGCTGTCTCTATCTCTGTCAAATAAATAAACAAAATCTTTAAAAAAATAAAAAATAAATAAAAATAAAAAAATAAAAATAAAAATAAAAGCTCTCCAGGTGATGCCAGTGTACACCCAGGGCTAAGAGCCCCTACTGTAGAAAAGTGGAAGGGCTGGTATTCTTCTTCCTGTGCTGGCCAGGCCACAAGAAACCCAGTTCAGTCCTGAACACCCAATGCCAAGAGGAAAATCAGCATCTGGAAATATTCAGAGAGAAATCAGGATGAAAGGAAGATTCAAAATTGGTCCTGAGATGAATAATCAACAGAAAGAAAGTTGATCGTCCTCGGGTGGGGGTGGGGGGAAACCTGTTGCAAGGTATGGGTCACCATTCATCAAAGCTTATAAAAAAGGAACAACTCAACACCCAAAAACCAAATAATACAATCCAAAAGACACGAATAGACGTTTCTCCAGAGAATACATCCAGATGGCCAACAGACACATGAAAAGATGCTTAACATCTCTCATCATCAGGGAAATGCCAATCAAAATTACCATGCAATATCACCCGACACCTGTCAGAATGGCTAAAATCAAAAACACCAGAAACAATGTGTCAGTGAGAATGTGGAGAAAAAGGAAACTTTGTGCCCTGTTGGTGGGAATGCAAACTGGTGCAGCCACTGTGGAAACAGTATGGAGTTTCCTCAAAAAGTTAAAAAATAGAGCTACTCTATAATCCAGTAATCACACTCCTGGGTATTTACCCAAAGAATATGAAAATACTAATTCAAAGGGATATAAGCACCTCTATGTTTATAGCAGCATTATTTACAATGGCCAAATTATGGAAACAGCCCAAATGACCATCGACTGATGAATGAGAAAAGATGTGGTGTATACATGCAATGGAATATTACTCGGTGATCAAAAAGAGTGAAATCTTGCCATTTGCCACAACACGGATGGAGCTGGAGGGTATCGTGCTAGGTGAAATAAGTCAGTGGGAGAAAGACAAATGCCATGTGATTTCACTCACATGTGGGATTTAAGAAACAAAACAAATAAACAAAGGGAAAAAAAAAGAGAGAGACAAACCAAAAAACAGGCTCTCAGCTCTAGGGAACCAACTGACGGTCACCGGGGGGACGGGTGAACCGGGTGGTGGGGATGAAGGAGGCCACTTGTCGTGACGAGCGCCGGGCGAGGCAAGAACTGTTGAATCACTGTATTGTACACCTGAAACTAAAAACCCTCTCTGTTAACCATGTTGGAATTAAAATTTTAAACGTAATTACAAGAGTGATATTAGAACAAACAAACAAAAAGCTTTTAATAAAGGAACAAGGGGAAAATAAACACTGCGGTTTCCAACGAAACACGGAAGCAAAGAGAGGCCTGCGCTTTGTGAATCCGCGCACCTCTCGGCACTTGGGCCGCTGGAGAAACGAGGCTCGCCCCTTAGAGCCCCCCCAACCTGTCCTCCTGATGGGAGCCTGCTCCTCCTGAACCATCCAGCACGTTGTCACCATTTGCCAGTAATCGTGCCTACGATGGGCTTCATCTGGGTAGCAGACACTGCAGCTGCCTTACCCACACGGCCTCGACACTCACCGTTACCACACAGTTGGACCCAGCTGTGCCACCAGGAAATGCAGTGACTTTTGTCTGTAACTCTGACTGTCACAGATAGACCCTGGCCGGGCCAGCTGCACTCTGCCTGTGAGCAGGGCGGGCCAGAAGACTCAGGCAGTTAACACCTCCCTGGAGCAGCCCTTAACCGATGGCTGACGAGCACTGCTGTATAAATAGCCCAGACCCATCTCCTTTCCCTAGGAAGGACTCTGGGCTGCCTTCTATACTGTCTCCCAGACTCCTCCAGTAGAACTGAGCCCTAAGAGCCCACAGCAGGAATGTGCTCAACAGAGTACCCCTTACTGACCTCCTTCCCTTCCCTCTCTCATTTCCTGTACTCCCTACCATTGCTTCCAGGGATCCCTACAGATCGGCCCTTCCCTCTCTCATTTCCTGTACTCCCTACCATTGCTTCCTGGGATCCCTACAGATCAGCCCTTCCCTCTCTCATTTCCTGTACTCCCTACCATTGCTTCCTGGGATCCCTACAGATCGGCTACTGGATCCCACATCCTTGTCTCAGCGTTGGCTTCTGCAAGAACCAACCTAAAATGTTGAATGGGACAGATATGTGTCCTGCTCTTACGAACCTTGTATCTATCTAGTGGGAGTAAACAGACAATAGATAAAATGTTTTCAGTAAAGTGGCATGAAGAGAATACAATTGTGACATGGTAGAGAATGACTGGGGTGGCCGGGGAGGCTACTCTAGACAGGGTGGGGAGGGATGGCTCCTCTGAGCTGATCTTGACATGATCTCGAGTGGGCCAGGGGTGGGAAGGATCACCAGGCATTTACAGAAAATCTGGACCTAACTTGCTATCATTTCTTGCTCAGGCATCCAAGAGTCTATCCCTTGTTCCAATACGGAAATAACGTCTGGAAATACAGAATCCCACTATGACCCATCCTGTGGTTCTCTAACATCACGTCTCTAAGTAAATCCTCTGAGGCCAACAAGGCCCCTTGCCTTGGAGAGGTTCCCAGGAGGAAGTGTAGATGGGACTGCAGACCACTTTTCAGTGCCAGGTTGTCTGTGGATGATATCCTACTTGAATCTCACAATGACACTGTGAAGTAGGAATTCTAGGCACCTGTTTTTCAGATGAAGAAATGATGTCCCAAGACATGGAGGGACCTTCCCACACAGCTGGAAATGGCCTTAAAAGCATGCCAAGCTCCAAAATCTCTGCCCAGCTCCATTTCTTAGAGAGCATGAAGACCATTCTCCACCTATTCCTAAAATGAGCTCTAATGATATACAAACACCAGAAGGTGTTGGAAAGCAGCTGCCATGAAATCTATTAGTAAAAAGCAATGAAAACAAGTCCATGAATTCAAGCCAAATTACTCTTCCTCTATAGGGAATAATGCCAAGGACATGTGCAAAGATGCACATATGGGTTCCTTAGAGGAGCTAAAATCAGCATGTCCCTCCACATCGAAATAAAGCCCCATCTAAGTCTCAGACCTCCACAAGCTTTGCGCTCCAGTCCAGTGACTGCCTGGAAACCAAAAAATCCAGATCTTGAATACTGGGGGAAAACCCTAGGGGTGGCCAGCCCCACTGAGTGGACTTTTGAGGACCCATGAGACTCTGGGGGAGCTGACTGCACTCTCAGTTCTAGAATGGAACACTTGATCTATACTAAGCTGATCATTTTCTCCCATGCCTCTGGCCACAGTCACTGGTTCAGGGGTAGCTTAAGACCTAAGCCAATGCAGACAGCATGAATTTTAGAGTCATCACTGAAAACAATGAAACAAAGTGACTCTTCCCTGCTGGACACAAATGAATAAGCACGTAGCCCTGGGACATACAGGCAATCATTTTGTAACCTGCAGGGAAGCCAATCTATAGATGAACATCATACCACAGAAGTCAAGGCAGAGGGATAAAACAAATGGACTCCATGATTTCACCGAACTGCTGGATCAAGCTTCACCTGAAGCCACATGTACCTCTAGTGGTTTGTATTGCATACAGCACTAAATTAATTTTTTATTATTTAAAGCAGTTTGAATTGAACTTTCTGCCACTTGCAACTTGACACATGCTAATCGATCCCCCACTACTTCATCTAATAGATCAGGCGACCAAAGTCCACAGCTATCTAGCTGGTTGTAGCAGAGCTTGAACCAGAAATCTAGTCTAGTGCCGTACCCACTACACTGTTCTGCCATCTACCCTGCAACCATAATATAACAAGCATATTAAATATCATTTACTGAGCATTTACCGCATGCTAAATAGTTCACACGTATCCTATTCTCACTACCCTGAGGTTGTTTCTGTTATTAATCCCATTTACTAATGAGGACACTGGAGCTCAGAGAGTTTAAGTACCTTGGCCATGACCCAATAGCTAATAACTGACAGAGCAATCTGAACCCAGGACTTTCTAACTGCTGTGCTTAATCGCTAAGCCAGAAACTACCAGGTTCAATGAGTATATGGAGCCAGGCAGTTCAAATTAGTGACAACCCAGAGAAAACACACGTAGGGTAAAGGAGGCAATTATGTCACAGCTCTAGGCACTGCTGGCATGTGGCTGGAATATGGGCCCTGTTATTAGACCTAACAATTCTTTAAGTAAAGTTGAAAATCTGGACTTGCATGCGAAATCCCCCAACTTTTGTATTCTGTAGTTCAATGACAGCAGACAGACCCAACCAAGCAAGTGTAGTAGACGCATTTGGCATGGGGGGTGGCACAGAGCATACCAGAATTTGCAACCTCTGCACTAAATTCTGTCCATCAACAAATAAATGGATAAACGAACTACAATGGAATACAACTCAGCAACAAAGAAAAATGAATGCTTGACACACACAACAACATGAATGAATCCCAACCAAAATAATTATGCTGATAAAAGAAGCTAGACCAAAAAAAAAGGTACACACTGTACGTTTCCATTAATATAAAGTTCTAGAAAATGCAAACCAATCTATAGTGGCAGGAAGGAGATCAGAGGTCGCCTGGGGATGGGGAGGGTCAAAGAGAAGGGGTAAGAGAGATTACCGAGGGGACGAGAAGAGATTTTGAGAGCGGTGGTTGTGTTTATTATCTTGATTGTGTGATGGTTTCATGAGTGTATACACATATTAAGTTAAATTATACGCTTTAAATATGTGTGGTTGATTCCATGTCAGCTTAAAACTGTTAAGAAAAAAATTTGGTCCGGGATCCCAGAGCACACCACCAACACCTCTCATGGGCTATCTACCCATCTGGGACCCCTGACCTCCATAAGAAGTACTTTGCATTAATAAGCCTCATCATTCTACCTTCCCTTTATTTCTTCTGGCCAGTTCATTCCCAGCCAACTTCCTCCAGCTACATCACATCATCCCCTTCCCACCAGGAAAGCTCCCAAGTCCAGTCCCATCTTTCCTGCTCTCCTCCCAAAGCCCAGTTAAGGCCCCTTATCCAAACTAGAATGCCTGATGAGGGGCAAGGGTTTTGTGGCAGGGGATTGTGAACTAAGAGTATGCAGTCCTCCCATCTCCTAACCCCCCACTCCCTGTGAAGTCTATGGGGCCAAAGCCCCCCTCTGTTAATGCCAACACAGAATATGTATACGCTCGGGGAGAGATGGAGAAAGACAATCACGGGTTCTATCAAGGAGAGAGGTCATTATGTGATAAATATTAGCCTACAGTGATGACTAATTTTATGTGATAACTTGCTAGGCCATGGTACCATGGTCAAATTCCATTCTAGTCGTTGTTGTAAAGGTACTAGGTAGATGTAATTAACATTTAATTCGGTAGTCTTTGAGTAAAGCAAATGATTTTCCACTGCATGGTGGGCCTCATCCAATCAGTTGAAGACCTTAAGAGAAAAGACTAAAGTGCCCTGGGCAGAAATTCAGCCTCCAGAGCATACCAGCATCAAATCATTTTGGATAACAAAAAGGAACTATGAAAGGGGACTATCTGTTGAGCATCTAGGGCACAGCGCGAACCTCTCTCAATCACCTGCTGCACGCCTACCTAGCAGCTTCTGTGCAGCACCTCGCTTAGTATTGTAACGACCCTTTGGGACATGAACATAAAAATAATATCCCCATTCTCCTGATGGGAAGAGCTCAACAAGGTGAAATGACATGACCAAGGTCATTAATAATTAATGGATACCGAATTTATGATAATAATGATAGTGACAACATTTACTGTGCTTATAATGAACCAGGCACCATTCTGAATGCCTAATATAAGTCATTATATTATATTATATATTATATATTTTATATATAAGTCATAACAACCAAAAATCACTCTATGCGCACTTCTGACCTGGCCACTTCCTACTCCGACGACTCCTGTGCGCTGCTGTGGGCACCCTGAGAATGTAGCAGTCCTGGAAGGCTTTCATTCAGAGGTGGGAGCTGGAGAGGACCCCACGTCAGGGAGGGGTGTCAGGAAGCCAGGGGTGTGTTCGCAGGACAACAGCAAGCCAGGCCGAGGACCCAGCGTGGACAGTCTTGGATGCCGGGCTAAGGAAATGGGCTTTCGCTGGAGGTGGCAGAGAACCACAGCACGGATCCAAGGAGCTGCTGAGGGAAGATGGAAGTGCAAGCTGGAATGGACGGAGCGGGGAGGGTGCCTCCAGAGGCCCGAAGGGGAACAGCTCCGGGAGCGAGGGTGAGGACCTCAACAGAGTGCAAGGGCGGGTGAGTGGACCCAGGACCTAATGACGGAGTGGGACGAGGTGAGAGTCCTGGAGGACGATGCAGAGGACGTGGCGATGGGTTGGAGTTAAGGGATGGAGACGCAGGCGGCACGTGGGACCCCGAAGAGCCCGCCCGCCCCCCGCAGGGTGACGAAGCCTGGGAGGCCAGCGGGCTGCATGCGCGCGGCGGGTGCTGCGCGGCCTGGCGCCGCTAGATGGCGCAGGCGCCCCGCCGAACGTGCAGCGGAACCCTCCGCCGGAGCCTCACGTCCGGATGGGCCGCAGGGGTGAGCCGCTGCCGGGAGGAAGACGCACGCCCCCCACCCCGCCACGGCAGGCTTCCGGAAGCTCCACCTGCGCGGGCACAGGGCCGCGCGCTTCCAAGGGCCCGGCGTCCGGTGTCACGCTCCGCTGCCACCGCCTTGAAATTCTTCACAACGTGTGACCAGCAACATCTGCATTTGCTTCATTTTTGCACCAGGCCCTGCAAATTATGCAGCAGGTCCCGCCGAGAACTTTCTGCTTACAGCACTTTCACATCCTGGCTCATTTATCCGTCCCACACACCAGTGAGGTGAGGATACGGTTCCATTTCATAGGCCAAGAAACTGAGGCTCGGAGCCGTGATGAGACCTGCCCAAGATCACATACCGGTTGGTGATGTGCCACCCGGAAGCGGCTTCTGTGACCCCAAGTGCAGCGTCCTTTACTGCCCACACTGGAAGTTGCCCACGCAGTGAGGGCCCTGCATAGGCCCAGACAAAGGCCTCTGCCCACTGGCCCCCGGGCAGCTTCCTTCAGGCCCACCTGGTGCTCAGAGGCTGAGATGAGGCTGGGATGAAGGATGGTTGTGCAGAACTGTCCCCAGAGTCTCCATTTCTTCTGGTGATTGGGAAATCCTGGGCAGCCTGGAGGAAGAGGCAGCCCTCCCTAATCCTGGCTTCTGCCTCCTGCACAGACAAGACAGTCGCAGACATGGCCCTTGGCCATCAGAAGGACCTGCCCATCAGCAGACTGCACCATGATAGGCAGGAAAGGGTCTGTCTTCCCAGTGAATGAGGCAGCCCAGAGCTGGAATCCTGGCTCCCCCTCTCTCCAGCTGCATGCCCCTAAGCACCGGCCTCGCTCATCAAAAGTAAACAGGAAAAAATTCTCAGGGTTGCTGCAGAGGATTACATACTTGAAGCGCCTGGCAGGTTGCAGGTACTCAGTAAATGTTCCTTTATTTGCTTTTGGGTTTTGTCAGGGAGGCAGCTGGATTATCTGCTCTGGAATCTCCCCCTCAGGGAATGAAGTACTACTCTGCGAGGTGGGAGGCCAAGGGTTGGAGGGCTGGAGGGCAGAGGGCAGGAGCACCGTGAGAAATGTGGTCTGACGGGCCAGGCCATGCGCCTGAGAGTTGCTGACCAACTGTGGGTCTAGAAAGAGGCCTGCACAGTGCCTTCCCTGCTGGTCAGGGCTTCGGGGCGGCCGGAGGGCAGAGGGTAGGAAAAAAACTACAAACTGATAATAACAGCCCTACTGCCTGGGTGGTCATACAACCCTAGGCTGGTTTCAGAGTCTTTTCTGGTCCTTCATGTTGCTGGATTCTCCTCCCAGCTCCCTTGAGAAGCCAACAGGGAGCTCATCACCCCACCTTACAATGAGTGATTTGCCCACAGTCAAGAGGATGACGCAAGGGCTTGACCCAGTCTTCTGGGCTTTGATTCAGGGTTCACACTGGTACTGCAGAGTCAGGGCCGCCAGGCCATGGGGTAAAGGAACAGAAAAGGCAGAATGACCCTCCTCTTTGCTCCATCTCCCAGACCCACAAAGCAAGGAGTGGGGGGTGGGATTGGAGATTGGGGGACTAGAGAACAAAAGATTCTCCTAAATCTAGGACCTGTGCCCTCCTCAGAGTCCAGGCTAACCCAGAACGAAAGGTTGTCCTGGAGCCTTTGGAGTCACACAGGATTGGGCTTCAACCCCATTGCTGCCATGTACTTGCTGTGTGACCTTAGGTAAATGACTCCACCTCTCTGAGCCTCTGTTTTCTCATTTATAAAACAAGGATGATAATAATTTACCTCACGAGATTAGCATGGTGTGGGGAAAGTGAGTGGGTTTTACAGTCGGTCAGACTGGGTTCAGATTCCAGCTCTGCTATTTATTAGCTGTGTGATCTTGGGCAAGTGTCCTCACCTCTGTAAGACTCAGTCTCCTCATCTGAAAAATGAGGATGTTAAGACCTCCTGCCTGAGGTTGTTTTAGACGTTAGAGATCGAGCTGTAGACTACCAGACACTTTGCCTGGCCTCTACTCAAGTCAGTAATGTTCATCAACCCAGGACAGAAGGAGGCCCGGGGTGGCTGGTGCTGCATTTCAGTGGGGAGAACACCCCAAGACTAGGGCTGGCGTCTGCCCCAACGTCCATCCACTCTGAGGCCCCAGGCAGCTCTGGTGCCGCCCTCCCCTCCCCCAGCAGTCAGCTCAGAAGCATCCTTTTGGGATTCAGAGTTGACATTCAGAGAGAGTGGGACATTAAGCAGGCAACATCAACAATGGAAAGACTGTGAGTCTTTGCACCCCGAGGAGGTGGAATGAGAACACGAACACCTACTGTGTGTGAGCCACTGTTCCAGGCACTTTACACACGCCAAGCGCAATTTTCCCACAGCTAGCGCGTGCTAGAGGGGGAAGGTACGTGCAGGTCTGCTGGATTCCGAGGTCTACACGACAGTACTTTCCCCTACACACCAACAAATAATCTAACAGCCCACAGTGTGGCCTGGTGGTTAAGAGGGTGGATTTAGCACCAAGCCAGCTTCGGTGTCAGCTCTGCCACTTATTAACCATGGGACCTGTGCCTCAGTTTCCTCATCTGTAAAACGGAGGTGCGGCAGCCATGGAGATGTGCTGCTCGGACCTCCTTCAAGAGAACTTGCCTGACCACCTTATGTGTCAGGGTTCAGAGTCAGGCCATAATGTCAACGTGGCCATCCCACTCCACCCCAAGAGAGAAGCCCCTAGGGATGGCTGCTGCCAGCCCATGCCGTGCTCAGCCAGTCACCGAGCACGGAGGGTGTATTAGTGCCAGCCCGTGGCACATCGAACAGCGTCTTGGCCTGTGCTTCTTGAAGGACCATAACTAGCACAGGAAGTAATGACAGTACCGGTCTCACAGAGCTGCTGTGAGGAGGGACTGCATTACTTCAGGCAAACTGCTCAGGACAGCGAGCACAACCTGAGTGGTAGCTATTACTGTTGCTACAGATGGCAGCCATTCACGGATCCGTCTCCTGCGGCGATTTCTGTGGTGTTCCCTTACAAACCTAGAGAAGATAATGGAATCCTAGTCCAAGATAGTGTTTCTCATTCCTCGTCAGCCAGTGTCAGCCCGGCTACGGGAATCACCTCCCTCAGAGGCACATATTTGCAGGAAGTCAGAGGGAATCTACTCAAGGAGTAGCTCGCACTTTTGACCAGAGACGTTGGCTCTACTGCTGGATCAACAAGTTAGACAACCCAGCGTGAGGCTGACCATGTTACCTCTTGGATTTTGGGCAATGGGGATTGGTGAAGGTGATCTCTGTGGTCCTCCCCAACCAGAGTGTTCTAGAGTAAGGACATCTGTCTGCCGGTGTCGCCGCAGACACAGCCCCCTGTCATCAGCCATGTCTTTTCTTGTCACCCACTCTGTTCTGAGAGAGCTGGCTCCTGGGTGTGTGTGAAGGCCCCAAGGCCAGTCAGGGCTGGGCCCGGCTATCATTTTTGTCATCTGGGGACAACGGACAACAGAAAGAGGAGTTAGGGCCAGACGACTGTAAAGGGAGGATAAGGCGAGCCACTTGGACTCACGGTGGCCTTGTCATTTATATGCTTCCCTGTTTCCACAGAAGGTCATCCTGCCTATTCCTCTTCTCTCCTCCAGAATAAGCACCCCTGATCTAAAGGGATGCTCAGATGGGACCAAACACACAGGTTTTCTTTCCAGTGGCATTCCCTGACATCAGCATTCCCCAGGGGGGCTCCCCAGGGGAAGGGCCTGGGTCTCTGCCTTCCTCTGAATCCTTGTGCTCCCCAAACATGGATTCTCCACTCCCAGGAGCAGCTTGCTCCAAACAACTGTGCCAAGTGGCCATCCCCAGTGACTCCTCCCTTCAAGCCTCACCTGCCTGACAGAGCAGGTAAGCAGAGAGGGTGTCTAAAAGACAAGGAGCGGATTGGAACCTGGCTTTCCTCACTTAAGGAAGGGATGTGCAGCCCACAGCCTTTAGGGAAAAGAGTCACACTGCAGGAGGGCCTTACTTCCTAGGCAAAGGACAGAGAGTCAAAGCCTCAGGTCCCCTCCTGAATCAGAGGCCAAAACCAGGCGCACTGATCAAATAACCATCCCAGAAGAGGCTGAGGCAGGCCAGGGGCTCTCCCTGACATAGGCGGCCCTGAGCAAATCCACCCTTCTTTTACGATGTATTAATGCTAAATGAAAGGGTCAAACTCTAAGATAACTAGACTCTAATAAACTGGCGTTTATTGCCCATCAACTGGGAACTTCACATGCATTCTCTCGTGAAGCCTCACAGCAACTCAATAAAGTAGGTATTATCCCCTTTCACGAATGAGGAAGTGAAGGGTCACTGAGGCAAAGGGATTTATGCGGGTTCACACGGCCACACGTGGCAGCGCGGGGTGAACCCAAGACCGTTCTGCCTCCACACCGGCTCTGCCAAGCAGGAAGAGGGTACTTACCCCGGGTCCATCTTTCCCGGCAGCCAGATGTCTCCTGTGCCTACCCCGCCCCCCTCATTCCCACTCACCCCCACCAGGCACTGTGCGGTCATCATCCTAACACCAAGGAGCAGGCTCGCCCATGGAGTCAGGTTGCAGTTAGAAATTCCTTCTAGAGAGGTGTGGTGTGAGGAGGGCAGACAGACGGACATCTGTGGGGTCACATTCACAGACAGACAGATCATTGCCAGGAGGAAGCCACATGCCTTACCTCCCAGCTCATCTGACTGGCCTCAGACACAGCCAGATGCTGTCACAGTCGTGTCCCAAAGGCCCTCGGGGGCTGACAGAGGCCGTTTCCAACAGCTGTTACAGCGCAGCCCATCTGGAAGGGCTCTTTCGGAACACTTAACCCTTCTGAAGACCCTCAGGCCAAAGGATGCCATACCCCCACGAGAATGATATTTAAAAAAAGAGGGTCCCTCCATCGAGGATGAGTCAGGGCACTCCAGAGGAATCCCACTTTCCCCCACCCCCTTCTGTTTCCTAGGGAGACAGGGTGGGGCGGGCAGCACTGGGAAGGGGAGAGGCCAACATTGCCCAAAGGGAGAGACCTGAGCCTCTCGGGTTTCAGGAATTAAGGAAGGAACACACCCAAACACCTACCATACACCCCAAAGCAAGAAAAAGGGCTCTTGAATCCGAAAGACTTGGGGGAAGGCCCAGAAAATGACCCCATGTGGCTGAGGGAGGCAAGAGCCGCAGGGTCCAGGCTGCCATGGATGTGCAGTGCCCTGACCCAGCTTCTCATGGGTTCCCAGGAAATGAACAAAAGGCTCACACAGTGATTCAGGAGGCGTCAGTTGGCAGCTGCCTCTGACTGGAGGCCATTCATGAACTCCCGCTCAGTCTCTCAGCCCCCCAGACAGCCTGGGGGTGTTGGCAGCTGACAGAGAGACTTTCACCCAAAGACAGGTCTGGGTTTCCCTGGAGAAAAAGAAACTTGAGTCAGCTGACTTCCTGGGGCATTCTCTTGGTGGTCTCACCCAAATGAAAAAAGCCATTAGGTCTGAAGTATGGGGGTCACAGCCAGCTTTGCTGGAATCCCTCCCCTCCCCCGAATCAGGAGTGCCTCCCCTGCTCCAGACACCACCTTTGCAAGAGAGAGCCTCCCACTCCAGGAGTCCTGGCCCCACTGGCTGTCTGGCTACCCCATGTCAACACCTTGGACCCTTCCTCAACCTGGAGGGCCTCTCCTTCCTGCCTCCCTCCTGATTCAGGCCTAGTGCACTGCATTCCTGCTTCCCCTGCTCCGCCCTGCTCCATGGGCTGCCACGCTAACAGGTGGCATGTTCCTGGGGGCCATGTGAGAGACCTTTCTCCTCTCCCTGAAGAGCTCAGTAGAGAAAATGTCTTGCCCATCACCTGTCAGTTCTGTGACCTTAGACGAGACATGAACTTCTCTGAGCTATGGCTTCCTCATCCATAAAATGGGAATAACAATATTTATATCAAATGATTGTTAAGAATGTGTAGGACAGGCAAATCCATGGAGGCAGAAAGCAGATTAGTGGTTGCCAGGGGCTGTGGGGAGGAATGGGGCGTGACTACTTTCATGGATCTGGGGGTTTCTTTTTGGAGTGATGAAAATGTTCCAGAACCAGGTAGTGGTGACGGTGGCACAACCTCGTGAATGAACTTCATGCTACTGAATTGTATACTTTTAAGTGGTGACAATGGTAAATTTTATGTGATATGTATTTTACCACAATAAGAAAGAAAAAGGAAGGTCATTATGAGATTAGATGAAATGAAGGGTGTAGAAATGTTAGTGAGAGAACCTGGTAGGTCTTGAACATGTTTCAATTTCCTTCCTTCAGGTCATCGCACAACACACTCCCTCATGCCTACCCAGGGCTGATTGCCTTTCTCCTTTGATACCTGCTCTGAGATCCTAATAGGATGTTTTCCACAAGCAAAGCCTTTATCACTGTCCAACAGAGAGGGTGCCCGATCCACCCCCTCCCCCACGCCTACTGCTAACCTCTTTTATCTGTCCCACCGTGGCCCTCCCCTAGGACTGAGTCCTGCCAGAGGAGGGTAAAAGGCTCTGGTACCAGAGTCGAGGACTTCCCTCTGTACCTCCTTCTCAGTGCCCACAAAAACTATCATCCTAAACAAATGAAACTGATCATTGTTGGGACACAGTTTTCTCATGTTTCTGTACATCTTGAGATCAGGGACATCATCTTAGTTATGGAGTATCTTTTCAAGCAAGTTTGTATAGCAGATGGCCTCAGAAGATAGATACGCCCCCCCCCTCCAAAGCAAAGGGCAGGGAAGCCTACTGTCCACTATAAAAGATCTCCTATAATGCAGCCCCCAGTGTGTGCAGGTGACACCCGGCCCTCTTTCTGTCACCCTGAAGAAAGGAGGGGTTGACACAAAAAGGTACTGTACAGAGCAAGGCCCAATTAGTATCTCTAATCATTATGACTGACCTTCCTTTCTTCCCATGAGGCTCTAAGCATCCTGAGGCTAGGTGGCATGTTTCGTTTATCCTCGTGTGTCACAGAGCAGGTACTGATCGATGTGCGCGGAGCAAGTGAAGGGGTGAATGAATGAATAAGTAGAGGGATGGAGGGATGTTTCTCTTCTGTCCTCCTGACGGGCTTACTGGACCCTGCCCCTCCCGTTCCCATGGCTTCCCCGTATCCAAGATGTCATCCACTTCCCTTGCCAGCTAGTTGCCTGGGCAAAGCCATATGATGCAGACAATAGAACGCAAATACTCTGTCTTGGGGCCTGGGATTTGAACGTTGGGAGGGAGCCTGCATCCTTGCCCAGGTCTAGATATCTCTCAGATCAGCCCTGCCCTGCCCTCCCCACCCAGCTTTGTCCTATGTTCAGCTCCATTCCCATCTCCATGACCTCGTGGTGACCTGTAGCTGTAATGTGCACAACAAGACATAGGCTCAGGCCACCAAACCACACAATGCCGGTCACCACTGAACCGGCAAACAAGATGTTTGTTTCTCAGGTTCGTTCCTGTGCGTCTAAAAGGGGATTATAGCACTGGGCGTTCTGCTAATATTTATGTAAGGAATGCATGAGCCTTCCTTTAAACTAAATGAATTGCCTCCTTCTTATATTGTTGAAGTAACAGAACTGAGCCATTGAACTCAAAAATATAACCAAAAGGAGAGGAACCTGAAATGTCACTGGGGACATTCCTTTTGGCTCAGTGTCAGCACAGCAAACACAGTCTCCAGGAAGGAGAACAATAGCATTTAATGTGACAGCCAGTCCTCACCGGCCATAGGAGCCCCTGCCTCTGGGTAGGGCTTCATCACACACTATATCCGATGCACAAGAGGTGATTACAGAAGTGCACCTGGTCTGCGTGCACTTGAAATTGCAAACAGCTACTGGCGGGGTCTAGAGCAAGGCAGAAAGGCTAGCCACTTGGCATCTGGCCAAGGGAAGCAGCAGTGAATAGTTACTTAAAGTGAAGGCTTGGGGGCCCATTTTTCAGGGGTCTTGGATTCTTTATTCACAGGGACACTGCCTTCTATACGACATCAGCTTCCCCCCACTTCAGGTCACCTAAAGAAGACGAGCCCCTTTTTCTGAAGAATAGTCTTTAACTGGCTATTTCCCATTCCGTGCCTAATAGTCAAACCATGCATTTCTTTATTTATACGTCCCTTCACTCTGGAAGGCAGCTGTGTCTATCTCTAAGAATGCAGACAATAAGATTAAAAGGCTCTGGAAAAATGCAAGCAGTACTTACAGAAATAAAATAGAGCCAGGATTGGTTACAAACCACAAAACTGACTGCATATTTGCCCAAGGATGTTGCAGCTCAAAAAAGCTCAGAGACGTTGCCAGGCAGGCTGCTGAGCTGGGCCGAGGAGCGGAGGCCCTGGTGTGGTGGCCCTGGTGTGGTAGCCGTGGTGTGGCGGCCTCATCCTGAGGCCTGGCCCCAGCGTTCCAAGTTCAGCAGCTTGACTCTGCCAAGGCTCTGAGGGAACGAGCTCTTACTACTCACGCTCACAAGAGGCTCATGGACCAGCTAGGATTCATGCCACTTCATTCATTTATTTTGAGAAATAGATCTACAAGAAAAACAAGAATGAGAAGAACAAGACAGGGACAGGAGGAGGAAGCACAAGGAGAGAAAGAAGAAGAAAATGAGAGGAGGAAAGGAAGGAAGGCAGAAAAGGAGGGAAGGCAGAGAAGAAGCCCGAATAGGTGCACTACGTGGTCAGTGCTGGTACCTCTGTAAACAAAGCAAAGGGAAACCAAATTATAAACAGAACATCACTTCTTGGGTGGAAATCAAAGCCAAGAGAAATGAGCTAGCAGTGTGGGGAGCGCAGGGGATGCCCAGAACTGTGCGGAGACCTCATGAACTATCCTCTTCCAGCAAGAGACAAACCTTTCCAGTGACCTGAAAACACATCTGGCAGATTCCAGCCTCTTTCCCTTGGCAGGTCCTGGATAAACATGGCTGAGTTCTTGTTCTGTGAGCTCTGCTTTTCAAGGTTCCAGACTGACCCTCCCCTCTGGATAACTCCCACGTTCTTCAGAGAGCATGTGATCCTCCCGATGACCTGTCAGCCTCCTTAGTCACAGCTCCACGGTGGGACCTGTTCCAGGAGACAGTACCCAGATCCCCTCGATTGGAGTTCGAGCTTTCAGAACACACTCTGTCATCTATAGATGACTTCCTTCATTCATTTTGTGTGAATATGATTCTGTAACTCTCAAAGGGTTACTTACTGGGGGGCGGGCGGCAGCCCTCTGTCAGGTATGGGCAGTTTATCTGCTCGGTCAGTAAAGATACCACTCAGAGCACCACGACGTAATGTGATCAATGTGGGGATGGAGATGAACCCAACGTAGCACGCTGGCACAACAGAAGACAGAGTCAGGGGGCTCCCCAGAAGAGGGGCTGGAGCTTGGAGGGTGAGCGAGTAACGATTTACCAGGTGGCTTAGGACAAACCCGAGGGGGCTGCCTGGGCTGACACACTCCCTGGGAAGTGATTATCAATGCAGGCGTCCGTGCCAGGAATTGGGTAGTGACTGGAGCCAACTCCAGGAGAGGGATGGGGCCAACGCTCACTGGACCTGGCACAGAATGGCCTGGAATACTGACTTGGAGCCTCCACTTAGAGCAAGGACACCTCAGCCACATACACCAAAATCATCTGAGCCGGGGCGGCTTGTACCAAATGTGCTCCTTCAAAGTTCATCGAATGAACCAGCCGATGGGTGAGTGAACATTCCATCTATAACATGGGACTGATAATATTTAGTCCAGCTATCCCATGGAGTTATGGGGAGGGCGAATTGAGATCACAGAGATGGAAATCTCCATAAAGTGTAAAACACTGTGCTGACATGAGGGTTACTACGTGGACTGATAGAGTTGGCTGCCAGAGACAGAAGCCATTGGAGGAGATAGTTGGTGCAGTTGGTGACTTCTCACAACTGCAGGGGGCAGCTCTAATGGGAGCTCTTAAGAAACTCACTTCTCTCCATCAGCGTGTTACCAAGACTATTATGACAACTGTGACGGGAATCTTTTACACTGGTGGAACATTGAACAGGCAGGACTATGAGTGATAAGAAACACCAGCAGGATTGGGGATATAAATAGGGTGGGGACAAAGACCTAAGACCTATCCCATCTTAGCATTCCACTAGAGAGTTACTGATGACCAAGTCTCAGCCCCTATTTGAGAAAAAGGGAAACTGAGGCCCAGAGAGGATACAGGGTCATAGGGCTCACCGGGACCAAATAATAATCCTCACAGCTCACGTTACTAAATGCAGCCCTATGATTGAGCGCCGACATGCATTAGGTCATTTAATCCGTATAACAACCCTGTGAGGTAGATACTATAATTATCTCCGCTTTACAGATAAGAAAACAGACTCAAATGAACCACGCAGCTTGTCCAGCTTCATACAGTTAGTAAGCAAGGGTTATGATGTGTGTCCCCTTGTTGCCAGGGTAACCAGAAGTCCCACAAAGATTCCAGGTAAAGGTACAGAAATACATTGTTTCATTAATTTGTTATTTGTTTGTTTGGGGAGGGATTTGACTAAAATGGAGAACATCAACGTTGATCATTGAACGTGGGAAAATCTGTAGTGATCTCTCTTACTTGGGAGTGAAAACATGTGCAAGGACCCTCTTAGGGCCTGGGAACCTCTTACCCATGGCTCAGCTCCAGCCAGGTCCCAGAGAAAGGAGTTCAGTTAGAGGCGCCCTGATGCCTGAGCCCTCCTGCTCCCTCTCTCTCATTAGCTGACACCATCAATTCAAGGTTAATGCAGGCCAGGATTGGGAGCTAATCATTCCACCATTTACGGACACAAATTATCCCCTGGAGAACAGCCAGAGATGGGAGCCTGACAGAAAAGGAAGGGGCTTAGGAAGGAAAGAGACTGCCTGGTTCTCACAAATGGGAAAATAACACGGCATCAGCTGGAGTGGGCTTCCCCGACCATCGGAACCTGCTCTCCAAGAAATGTCAGTGTCATCGCTGGGTGACCCCCAGCTGACCACTCCACCATGCCCCATTTGCATGGCTGTGGAGGGTTGCCAGCCGTCAGAGTCCCTACCTCCATTTGTCGGCAACAGTGGTTCCTACAGGAGTTTATAGAAAACCCTTCAATTCCACAGTTGATTTAATTCCTAGCCTGGTCCAAGCACTTGGATGCAGGGAAGGGGGAGGGGATTAGCCACAACAATTAACAACACACAGTTCCTGACTTCAAGGAGCTTTCAACACTGTGGAAGAAAACATGCATCCAATCTACTCTTGCACTTTGCTAGATTACAGGGGCAAAGTGCTATGGGACAGAGAGATTCACTCCAGCTAGGAGGCTCTGGGAGAGAAGACACATTTGAAGTCTTAAAGGATAAGTTAGCTTTCAAGAGGGGAGACATGATCAAGGAAGGGTATCCCAGGTGAAGGAAGCAGCAGCAGCAGAACTGTGGAGTGCAGAAAAGGCAGAACATATTTGGTGTGGCTGGGACATGGGGTGCAGCCTGTTGAAAGTGGGAGTAAGTGGGAGTAAGGCTAGGGAAGTCATTTGGGAGAGACCACAGAGGGCCTGAAATAGCATAATATGGAATTTAGAACCTTCTACTGGAGGCAATAGGGAGCCATTGATAGCTTTTGAGGCAGAGAGTGACATGACCAGATCTGCATTTCAGAAAGAGGGCTGGGGCAGTGTATGGTAGATGGAAGAAAATGGGGAAGTTTCTTCCAACAGGAAGAAATAGGTATTTGAATTAATGAGCATGTTGGCAACCTCATAAAGATGACCTTTGAGGATAAGAGATGCTTTCACCCATTGATCGAAATTCATTTAGTGTTCCTTTTGCCTGAGGACAGGTTGAGCCAGAATATTTCTGATAAATTGTTTTGCCTGGGCATTTCTGGTTTCACTTTAAAGAATCTTCTGAAGTGAACTTCCCACTGACCAGAAAGGGCTCTTGGTTGAGAAGCAAGGAACAGGAAATGAACAGCTACAGCCCAGCATGGAACCTGTTAAAAGAGCCGTGCTCGGCACGCTACAGAGCATGGAGAAGGGGTGGCCAGCTGCTGTGTGTGTCAGGGGAGGGCTAGAGGGCACTGTGGGTGTATGAATGTGTGCGGGAAAGTTGGGCCAGTGGGGTATGTTTGTGCATGTGAGCGGGGGTATTTGGAAGGGAATAGGGGTGTGTCTATATTTAGGGGAAAGAAATTGTGGATATCTATGTACCTATTAAGTGTATAGGTGTGTGTTTCTCTGTGTGAATAGGGTGTGTGTTGTATGTGCATGTGTATCCTTCTGTGTGCATATGGAAGCTGTGTGTGTACACATCCATCTACAGAGAGAGAGAGAGAGAGTGTGTGTGTGTGTGTGTGTGTGTGTGTGTGTGTGTAGAAGGTCAGCAAGCAGGAAGACCTCCCAGAGAAGGCAGTGCTGAGTCAGGCTCTGGAAGAATGAGGAGTGGTTCAGTGGGTGGGGAGAGCAGGGCCGGTGATCCAGGAAGAGAGAATGGGGTGTGCAGTAACAGGGAGGCGTGAATGAACGTGGTGTATTTGGGGCATGTTGGCAGCAGAGAAGGGAAGAAGGCGAAAAGATGAGGAGTCAATTTGGTGCCACCTTAGAGGGTCCTTCCTTGAGACCTTGGCACTTGTTAGCATTCTAGGTGGGTGCCCCGGCCTTTTGGGGAGATGGCAGTAGCAACAGGGCATTTCTCAGGTGGCCCTGGAAGAGGACTGGCAAGGCCATGGCCAGGCCCCGGCCCCGGCCACACCTGACCTGGCTGCATGAATGTTTACAAAATGAATGCATGTTAGAGGGATTAAAAAACCACATTACGTTCTAAGGATGTGAAGTGACACATCTATCATATTCAAGGAAAGGGGGTGGGAGCAAGGCAGAGCCTGTGGCAAAAATGGGCTGGGTTGATTCTCTAGCCTCATAGGACTGGTCTTTGAGGCAGGCACCTTCAGAATTAGCTGCTCCATGCAAGTCTCACCTCTCTGCCTAATCGCTCCCCCTGCCTTCCACCTGCCTCTACTCCCCCCACCCTAAGCCAAGTGTCTCTAACATCTATATCTTTAAGCGTGAGAAAATTCAGCACAACCCACTACCACAGCCCAAAAGCATCTGCTTGTTCCAGGCTCTAACTAGGGCAAATCTCCTTGGCAAAGGGGTAGCCTCCTTCAATCTGGAGGAAAGGGGGTGTTGAGAGTTGGAGGCGGGCCTTGGGAGTTGCCCATGGGGCTGAGGGAGCTCAGTCGAGGGAAGGGACAGTGGGAGCCCAGAGGTGAGACCACATCACACAGCCCACTTCAGCTCAGGGTTCAGCCAGGCCTGGTGGAGGGGACATGGACTTGGCAGTCAGCCACTTGCTGGCTGTGTCCTTGGGCAAGGCATTCCAGCTCTTTAGCTGTTTCCTAAGACAGGAATCCTAAAGTGCCAACGGCATCGAGTCACTGTGGTTCGTTCAGCAAATCCGTCTTCCTGCTACGTGCCAGGCACTGGACTACATCAGGGAACAAAAGAGATGAGGCCTCTTGCCTACACGGAGCTTTCCTTCTGTAGCGAAGAGACCAATGGATAATAAGCAATAAACATAGTAAATGACCGAATTCTGGAGGGTGGTAGAAGGAGCTAAGATATGGAGAAGAGAAAGGAGCAGGGCAGGGGGAATGGAGGGGCTGGGGAGGCGAGCACTGTGATAGAAAAACGGCTGCCTGGGTGGAAGCAGTTAGCACAACTTGGCATAAACCAGAAAGGAAATGGTGCGGCTGAGCTGGAGTGGGTGTCTGATGATGCCAGGGGGTGGCTGTGCCTGCCACTCAGAGGGTTGTGAATCGTTCAGAATGGGGATCAGGCTCCCAGCCTGGCTCAGTGTCTCAGGGACAAGAGGCGAGTCTCACGGGCTTCATTCTGCCCACTGGGACCTGTTCAGTGTCTCCAGCCACCCTGGAACCTTCCTGGAGACTGACTGTTGTCCCAGACATTTGCACTTGTCTGTGTGACCCACCAGAAACATGGTGCTCCTCTAACCTCACCCAACTGCACATTGTGTCTTCCCCGGTATCTTGAGACCATCCCCCAACGCAGGGAAGATGAACTCTCCCTGGGGCCCTGGGCAAAGCAAATAAGCCTTAGAGATCATCTAATTTAACCCCCTTCCTTTCACACGTGAGGGACAGTTGGGGAAGTGCTCGGCCCAGGCCAAGCTCTTCCGTTCAGGCCCACATCAGTGCCCGCGGGGACCACTGCTCTGGTTTCTGAGCTGGGCCCCTTGCCTTCAGTTTCTCCAACTCCAGTCTTTCCACCAAACAGCTGCCAGAGCAATCTTTCTACAATACAAATTTGATCATGTTGCTTCACCGTTCCCATAAAATGAAGTCCAAACCCCTGAGCATGGCATTCCAAGCTGGTCGCGAGGCACCCTGCCGACTTCCCCACCGTGCCCATGCCACACTAAGCTACTGTGTGGGCCCCCATGCCTCATTCCGCTGTTCCCTCTGCTTCAAATGTCCTTCAAATGCCTCTGACATGTATTCACCTTTCAAGATTCACCTCTTCGATAACCTCCCTGAACCCCGTTTCTCATCTGAGAATCCAGCAACACTTCTCTCACGTCCTAGTACCTTCACTTCTACCATTCAAACTTTTGACCTCCATTTTGGCTGGACTGGACACCATTTTAGTTTTCATTCATCAGATACGCTTTCCTAAGGTTTCATGTTACTTTGTTCTGTTCAGGATTCTGGTACTTCTCAGTTCTCACGTGCTGGTGTTCCACAGAATCACAATTTTTAGATAGCACAGGGATGACACAGTGGTAAAACGTACAACAGTCGTGGCTGGCCTAACCCTGCCCACTGCCTCGTTTTTGTAAATAGTTTTGTGGGAACACAGCCACGAGCACGTGTTTATGTATTGTCTGAGACTTCTTTTGAATTCCAACAGCAGAACTGAGTAGTTGTGAGAGACCACGAGGCCCACAAAGTTGAAAGTGTTTACTCTGCGTCCCTTTTAGAAAGCATTTGCTGACCTGGAAGCTCATAAGGGCAAGGACCATGTTTTTGTTGCACCCGGAACATAAGAGGCACCTACACTTCTGAGTAAGGCCTGAAGGATGACTACTGAGCGATGAGCAGTGCACATGTTCCATGACAGCGGCGGAAGCAAAGCAGGGTGCTGGGTGTGGGTTTTCAGGGAGGAGGATTTGGAGATGGCTCTCATGGGAGGCAGGGACCACAGATTAGCCCGGTGCTGTCTTCCACCTCTCTGAGGAGAGAAGGGTGGTTACCTGGCCTGGAAAAGGCACTGGAGGGGCATCTGGGTGGCTCAGTCAGTTAAGTGTCTGACTCTTGATTTCGGCTTAGGTCATGATCTCAGGGTCATGAGGTCAAGCCCCATTGGGCTCCGTGCTCAGCAGGGAGTCTGCTTGAGGTTCCCATTCTCCCTCTCTCTCTACCCCTCCCAACCCCTCTCTTTCTCTCTCCTCTCTCTCTCTCAAATAAGTAAATCTTTAAAATTACAGGGGCACTGGAATCTACGGCCTGTGTAGAAGGGAAGAACCTCCTTCCACTCAGGCTGGTTTGGGTTTGCAATGGACCTTGGGTGGGCCAGCTTTGAGAGCCGAGGGGCGAAGTCCAGCTGCCCGTGGTTAGGATCCCACTGCTGCAGTAACTCCAGCAGGAAGTCCTGAGGACCCCAGTGGAGAGTCATATGTGGAACAGAGAAGTGACAACCCTGAGACCTCAAGGAGGCAAGGAGGCCGTAAAGGAAAGAAATAAGGCAAGTTGATTGGAAGACTTCAGGAAACAAGTCTAATGGAACTTTATATTCAAGAAAAAGTTAGAATGAGGGAACGGGTGTTGATTTGGTGGGGGAAATTCTAGAAATGAATTCGGTTTTCAAAATGTCACATTAAAAGGAGCCCAATCAGGGGTGCCTGGGTGGCTTAGCGTGTTGAACGTCAATCTCTTGGTTTCGGCTCAGGTCATGATCTCAGGGTCATGGGATGGAGCCCCAGTTGGGCCCTGGGCTCAGCATGGAGTCTGCTTCTCTCCCTCTTCCTCTGCCTCTCCCCTCTTCCTCTGCCTCTCCCCTATCAGGTGCACACACTCTCTGTCATATAAATAAATAAATCCTTTAAAAAAATGGGGGAGGGGGCCCAATCACACGTGAGCAGCACTGCCGGCGGTGCTCCAGTCCATGAGTCCTCAACAGTCTAAAGCAGAAGTCAGCAAACTCCAGGCCGTGGGCCAATCCTGCCCAACGCCTGTTTTCGTAAATAAGTTTTCATTGGAACATCACCTCCCGCATTCAGTTCCGTATTACCTGTGGCTGCCTCTGCTCCACAGCGTCAGGACTGAGTAGCTGCAGTGTGGCCAGAGAGCCTTCAACACACGCCAGCTGGCCCTTTACAGAACACATCCGCTGGCTCTGAGCTAGAGCCTAGCAAAGGGCCCAAACCAATAAATATAGATTAAATGGCTGAAAGCGTGCGTGAACATGTGGTCTCTCATTGGGAGAATGACCAGACAGACAGTCTGGTCACCAGGTTCAAGGCAAAGGAGTGAATTAAGCAAACTTTGGGTCAGAGTATTTAAATTTCTAAAGCTCAAGCTAGTAGAAGGTAAAGCAGGGCCATGTATTTAAGGTGGTGGCCAAGGGATCCCCAAAGCCAGGTATGGCCTCTAGTCAGTGTGGTGAATGCAGATGACCCTTTAGGATCTGGGGGTCACAGTGACGTGGACAGCTCCATTGCCGGCCTTTATCCTCAGGCCTGGGGTGGCCTCCAGGCCGATTCCACCTGGTTCAGCAATTGCCTCCTAGCTTAAAATGGCTTCAGGTCTAGCCAACCAGGAACCACAGCCTGTCTCAAACTGGGGATCCGAGAGGAGATCTAGGTGATCAGGGAAAAGGTCTGGGTCAGCTGGGAGTTGCTGGAGCAGGCCTGCAGATGTGCAGCCCACACCCCAGACCCGGAACTGCAGATGCAGGCCTGCAAAGGAGAGTCAAGAGAGACAGACAGCATGAAGCAGGAGAACAAGGGGGACAACAGTGGAAAGGACTCCTAAGCAGACAGTGGGGAGGAAAAGGACACTGCTTGGGAGGAAGAGACCTGATCTAGTTTTCTTGCTGAATAAAATGTGCCATGCTGGAAAGGGCTCACTACGGTGACAGAGAATGAATAGAATGGATCCTTGTCCCTATTCATTAATTCATCCAATGCCTACAGAGCATCCAGTTCTATGCTGGGCATTGAGGTTGAATGCAATAATTTCCCTAGGAGCTCATCATCGGGTGTGGGGCAGGCAAGAAACAAACCGTGTACTCTGTGGTCTATGGTGTAGTGGATGCTGGGAGAGGCGATGTGGTGCTTTGGTGTCGTGGTCAGCATAGAGGAAGCAGAGAAAGCCTGGTTGGGACGAGAGGGACTCCGACGGACCTGCTGGGGTTGGCCTGATGGATACTAAGAAGAGGACAAAGGATGTTCCCGGCAGAAAACAGCATGTGCAAAGCCAGGTCAGGGAGGAGGAGAAAGAGATTTGGAGAACTGTGGGGGGTTTGGTATGGATAGATCATTGCAGAGTGAAGGAGAGATGGTAGGTGAGTACCTTTATGGTCAGACCCTAAAGGCTTTTGAATACCAAAAAGGCTTTCTTTAGAAAAAAAAAAATCCACTTGAGGATCTTCAGGAAGGGAAGTCACCTGATGGTGGCAGAATTTCAGAAGAGAATTGACAGGGAATGGGGCTAGAGGAAGGAAGCCAGGGTAGGACAGCATCCCCTCCTTCTAATGTCACCTCCTCAGAGAGGCCTTATATGACCACCTAACTGACATAGACCCCCTACCATCCCCATCCCTTTAGCTTTGTGGCTTCATAGCACTTATCTCTCCTGATTCTGCATCTATGTGCAAATGTGTTTATTTCTTTTGTCTCTCCTCTCTAGAACGTATGGCTCTGGAAAGTGGAAACCGCCTGTTTTTGTTCACAACTAGAAGAACATCTGACACATGGTAGGCTCTTAAATTGTATCCTGACTCTCTAAGAAATAGAAGACTTAGCTGTGGGCCCGTTTTTATCGGAAGCAGTAGGCAGCTCAGACTTGGGATGGCCCTGAGGGTGGCGAGGAGCTGCTCTGAAGGTCAGGGAAGTGAGCCCCACACCTGTGATACCCGTACTCCAAGGCTCCGAAGCTACCGACAGGCCGATGGCCCTGCAGAACTCCGCGAACGGGTAACGGCAGAAATCCTTCTGGGTCAGCAGCTCCCGGTGCCTCGGGGCTGGTAGGTTTCTGGTGCCAAGTGCCACGTCAGCATCTTACAACACAAAATGCTGCCAGGGAGGGTGCAATGGGACTGGATAAAATCCCGGATAAAAAATATTGATTAAGCACCACCTATGTGCCAGGCCGAGTTCAACATACACTACCTATGCTAAGCCACAGGGTCGGTATTATTATCCCCATGTAACAGATGAAAAACTGACAAAACTGACGTTCAAGATGATTAGGGGACTTCCCAAGATCCCCGAGTAGGGATTGTCAGAGCCAAGGTATTGGAAACCGCTTTTGACTCCGATACTTGCGCTCTGTTCTACTCGGCCACAGAAATTGAACTTGCTAATCCCACACCAGACCCAGCGCCCTGAGTTCTGATGGCCTCACCACGGAGTCTTCTCATCTCCTTATGATTAACAGGCCCTTGGCCCTTCCATCCAGAGAGACTCCTCATGACTCCGGAGGAAGGTGCCAAGGATCCTGGGTGGGCAGGCGCAAGTTGGTAAATGAAACGGAGCTTGCTGGGGAGAAAACGCTTTTCCTGTATCCTCTTATGAAGGTGTGTGGAGCCCTGTGAACTAAACAGACAAAAGACAGATTTAACAAGAGAAAAGACAGATTTTTATTTACATGAATATGGGAGTTCACAAAGAAAGTGGCTCAAAGAGGCAGTAAGAATTGGGGCTTATATGCCATCTTAATAGGGGAAGGGGTGGGCAGAAGGACACTTAGAGAAAACCAGTGACCTCTTAGAAGTGGGGGGGGGGGGGGGAGAGAGAGAGCGCTTACCAGAGCACAAATGACTTTCAGGAAAGATAAATGGGCCCTGAGGAGAATAGATGGGAGATAGGGCCCTTTTTGTGACAATGCCTATTTAGGTGTGAAGTAGAAACTTCTTATCTGGGGTGATAAGAATCAATATTTCCTGGTCGTTCTGGGCGAAGGGCTTTGTGACAATTTTGAGTTCTTTTCTGAAGCAATGCTTTCAGGCAGGTAAGAGATTTCAGGAGCTCAAATGCCTTCTGTTCAAAATAATTTTTATTCCACTGGACCCCTCTTCAGAGCAGTGAGAGGCCCCACTGGGCTCAGAAGCAGAGGCAACATTCAAGGACCCCTGGAAACTGACCTGTGAAACAGTTTGACAAATAAAGGTAATGTACATAGCCTGACCTTCTGGCAATGGCATACGGGTTGGGTTTGTGTTTGGTTTTGTTTTTTGAGCACAGGGAATATGGTAAGGCATGATCTCTCACAGTAAAGTGATGGCAGAGGTTTGGTGAGAAAGCTTGTCCTCTTCTGGCAGAGCTCTCCTTACAGCCACCTTCCTGGGAATGGCTTCGCAGGGCGCGCCAGGGGCGGGGATGGTCTGCCCTCATTAACCACCACTGCCCTGAAGTCCAGCCCACCTTTCTCCAACTGCCCAATGGCCAACAGTGCCAGGGATTGTGTTTGTGGCTTGGGAGTGAGCTCTGAGGTCTTTAATAATTTAATACAGCTTCTGGCAGACGTCTAAAGGTGCCAGGGACTTAGCTCAAAAGAAGAGGTTGAGAGAAAAAGAACAAAGCAGGCAGGGTTGGAGAGAATGAGTGAAACCTCCCTGGCTTCTGTATTTCTCAGACTGTGGGAGTCTGGCTGAACTCCAGGAGACGTGAAGGGTCAAAGTCTAAGCCAGGGTTTATGTTACCGTAGACATCACAGCTTCTAAGAGTTTGAGAGGGGGAAACTCCTGAGGAGGCATGAGGCCAGCCCTCAGCTTCTTCCCTCATGAGGACTCATTTCCCTAAACCAGGTGGCGCACCCACGGTTGTCCCCCAGCCCCCATCTTACCTCCCTGGCTCTCCTGACACATGGCCAACTCCTTGCCATCCTCTGGGGATCAGCTTCAATGTCACTTCTCAAAGGGACATTCTAGGGTCACTCGAAGTTGGCCAACCCCCTCTCTAATCCCTGTTGTTACTACCTGCTCATTTCCTCCTGAGCTTTTGTCACAGGTTGTAGGTAAAAAGGCTTCTGATTTCTTGTCTCTCTCCACCTCTAAACTATGAGCTTCCAAAAAGGAAGGACCAGGTGTGAGTCAGCAATGTTCCACCAGTGCTTAGCACAGTGCCTGGCACGGAACGGGTAGGGATTCAGTACTGTGGATTCTCGGAATCGCTGAGCCAATGAAACAGGAGTTCTGCCCTATAAGATCAGCCCTCAAGTGTTAGACCCAAGACGGAGTACCTGGGGAGCTTACGAGAATTCGATTTCCCAAGCCACACTTCTTGAGATTCCCATGCAGTAGTAGGTCAGGAGAGAGGCCCAGGAGTGTGCATTTCATCTGGGCAGACCACACTTTGGGACCTGCTGCCCTGACTGCATGGTTTTTTTCTCCACTGCAGAGACAGGACCAAGAAAGACATGTTCACCACTTGCCATTTCTTTTCCTTCCTGGTCCTTTAAGTACATAAAGTCCAAAAGTTTATGCATGGGAGTTCAGGGAGTTGTGAAGAAAGGGAGAAGGCATGTACTTATTATTATTAGAAATTAGAAGGAAATACTGAAGTTAATAACGCACTGCTATTACCCAGCATACAGGTGGTGGTGTTTGTGTGCATTCGGTGGCTCAGCAGACTCACCCACTGCGTGGCCAAAGCGCTGACCTTGGTATTGGGGATGCACCGACTAATCAGAGCTCAGGGAGCAGCCTGTTTAGTGATGGAGACAGGCAGGTCAGTGATGTGTTGAGAACAGTAAAAGCCAACAAGAACAACATGTGAGGGCAGCTCCAGGATGGAGAAGGCAGCAGAGGCGGCGGCATCAGAACCAGGCTTGTTTAGCTGGGGCTGGGCTGGGAAGAGGGACTAGGAGAGGGCCAAGATCAGCACCAGTTAGCAATGACCTCAGTGCAGAATCCATTTGGGAGCAAGCAGCAAGAGACCTGTCCGGACAGATGGACAGCGTTTTCCAGAGTTCGCCTTGACCTGCTCAGGGGTTACAAATGCCAGCCCACAAGTTCCATCCAGGCCACGGCAGGGTTTTCTCTTGCCTGTCCGGGGTTTAAGAGTTTTAAATTGGAATGTTTTTAGGCAAAGAACTCTCCTGCTTGCTGTGGTCCCCACCATGCCTTACACTGAACCTTCTTCTTATGTCAAGTTAGCTGCCCAGCCCCAGAAGGCAGTTAGAGCTGCAGCTCTTTCTAGGAGAGGGGCTTCGAGAGAAAACAGAAATCAGAGTAGGAATTGGATCCCCTCTGGGTTTTTATGAAGATCAGTCTGGTGATATGTGGTAGACAAAATATAATCAGAAACTGAAAGAATAGCCAGAAACTTCCTCATTAGCCTGGCCCAACTGTTCTTGACTTCTTGACTCTATACCCTCAATATACATTTATTTATGTACTTAGAAATCACATACATGTCTCATGTCTTAATACAGGATGGGTGCAAGTAATGATTCTACACCCAACTCTGATGTGTGGGTTTTTCCCCCACACCAGCAAGCAATCAAAAAACACCAGTTCGGTGTCCTATAATTCAACTCAATTCTGACACCATCTCCTTGGAGAGAGGATCAGATCCCGTAGGTTAAGGGCTCAGTCCCACCAGACTGCCCTCACCCCCAACTTCAGATGCCAATCACAAATACAGTTTGTTACCTGTGCTTCTGACCAACTGGCTGTAGATCAGAGGTTCTAAAGATCCCCTCCTCGGGTTTCATTAATTTGCTAGAAAAGCTCACAGAGCTCAGAAATATTTTACTTACTAGATGACCGGTCTATTACAAGGGATAGAACTCAGGAATTGGCAGATAGAAGAGAGGCACAGGGCAAGGGCTGGGCAAGAGTGTAGAGAGGCCATACCCTCTCCGTGCCCACCACTCTCCTGCCACCCCTACGTGTTCACCAGCGCAGAAGTTCTCTGCACCCCGTCCTTTTGGGATTTTATGGAGGCTTCGTTACTTAAATGCGATTGATTGGGTCATTAGCCATCCGCGGTTGATTCCACTCCCAGCCGGTCTGCTCACCCTGGAAATAGGGGGTGGAACTGAAAGTTCCAATCACGTGGTAGTCTCCCCTGGCAACCAGCCCCCATCCTTAGGTGACCCCTGGGGCATTCCAAAAGTGACTGCATTAACATAACAAAAGATATGATATCAAGCTCATCACCTGAAAAATGCCCAGGGCTTCAGCTCTGTGCCAGTCATAAAGACAAAGGCCAACTACAAACTTCATATTATAAATCACAATACCACAGCTAAGACCTAGACAGAAGGAAGAATTTAAGTGGACTAGCTAAGGATAAAATAACACTACTTTTAATGATTTTATATTGTTAATCACACAAAAACACCTTTTCACCAAAAGGAATTATTATGAATGCTAATGTTTTTAGTGAGTGCGATGTGGTTGATAAGTTTTATTATGTTTGTGCTATCTGCAAATTAACATTTTGCAGTTCAATATTTAGAAGATCTGGTTTTAAGTGCAAATTATTTTGATACTTGACTCTTAACAGCTTTCAGAGTTGAAAAAAGACACCTCAGTAAGGTGCAGATATCCAAATGAAAAAAGTGCTTCATTGGCTGTGCTTACTAAAATATTAATGTTTCAGTCTTTCTCACCAATTATACGAAAGCTTTTGTTTAAATTCAGCTGGTAAATTCCACCTACTCTGATGTCCACCAGTTGTTCTTGCAAACGTATCAATTGTGTTTTTTATAGTTTTCACCAGAAGGTTTGAAAACCACTCCAACTCTTCATTTGGAAGTTGTTTAATTATGTTGGGCATTAGGTAGGCCAAGTGTCAACACGACCATTTTCTTGCTGTTGGCCTCTGCATTATTAATGCTATCTTCTGGAAGTAGTCTCTCCCAGTGGGACTTGTTTTTAAGCCATGTGTCCATTTCTTCAGGGTTTATTTAGTGAAAACAAATAATAAATCCATTTAACCTGGCCCACCGGCCCTGCAGAAAGTCAAGTTACATGGAAAGCAAAGGAGTGGGTGCCAAGCTCTCCAAGTTTGGAGCCCCTGCTCCGTCTCAGGCCAGTGTGGCCAGGCTGTTTGGTATGTGACCTTGGTATATGACCTCAGATGGTCTGACTGACAGAGCAGTGAGGGGCCAGTACCTATCCCAAGGTAAATACTAGAAAATACAGTATCTTTCCCATTGTTTGAAGCCCTAGAAATCCTCATATTCTCTCCCCACACTTCAGTGACCTCATCTTGCACAGGGCCTCGTGTTTGCAGGCCTCGTTTTGGAGACCCCAGTCTCCAAGGTGAGGAGATACAGAGGAGACAACTGAGAAGGTGTCTGAGGTAGGGATCGTTCAGGTGTTGATGGAGGGCAGGGAATAAGGAGATCCAGGTTGTGTAGAGTTTCCAGCTGGGACGGCGGGTTGGGGGGTCTCCAATCTGATAGGCAGCATCTCCGGGGAAGCCCAGGTGCGCGGTAGCCTAGTCCCACCTTGGCCTTCCGGGCCAGAGGAAGATCCAAAGGCTGGCTCTGTCCTCTGCTTCACTTGGACTCTGTTCCTCTGTCTGACCCACTCCCACCCCAAATCACTGAACAGACCTGTGAGGTAAGCAGCTAACTCAAAATCCTAAGACCTGGGTTCCAGTCCATACATGGTAGCTGTGTGACTCTGGGCACATCTTTCTCATCTGCAAAATGAGAATAAAGGAACAAACTTAACTCCCCAGGATTATAATGAGGCTTACATGAGACAAGACACAGGCAAATGTAAAAGCTCGGAAAACTGAGGAGCACCATATACACGTATGGTGTGATTATGATTTATTAGCATCTCGTGTGCCTGGTGATCGATGCACCAGGCAAGGCGTACTCCCTCACTCCGGCCTTTGTTTTTCTGGGACACATTCTAGGACGGTGTGTAGCCACGTGGTGTAGGAGGTGGACACCAGGCTGAGTAACCCATGGGCAGTATGTCAGCATAGCTGAACATCCTGAAATACCACTGACCTCAGGCGTCCTCAGAGTGGAAGCTAGGTGGCCTGAATGATGCAGAGGGTTCTGGAGCCAAGGAGCAAGGCCAGGACCACTGGAGCAGGACTTGGCTTCCATGGAAACTCCCCCACTTACGATAGAGATGATACATATGATAAATTAATGATAGATATAGATACTTAGACAGGTGGAGGGTTGGACAGAGAAGTACAAACATGAGAAGATACTAACAGCAGGATAAAAAGAACTCAGTGAGCACCTGTTATGTGCCAGGTAGTTTCAGGTATGCCCTCACACCTGTCACTGCTGAATTCCTCAGCAACGCTACGAGAAATCATCCTCTCCGTTTGTCAGAAAGGGAAACAGGTCCAAAGAGGTTTAAGTAACTTGCCAAAAGCCACCCAGCCGGCCCATGTTCTTTCATCTAAGTCTCACTGTGCCCGCCTCAGAGGACACCCCACAGCCACCCCCTACCCCAGTGCTCTGTATTGTCTTTGTTACTTTTGAGCCTTTGTTTTCTGTGAGCACATCTTGGAAAGTCTGAGAAAAGCCACAAAGCAGTTTCCATTCACTGAGCACCCGAAACCAGCTCCTGAGCCATTCCTGTTTCAGCCGCCTTCAAGGTTCCCAGGTGAAAGTGAGGAGGCCTCTCAGGAGAAATCAAAGAGCTTTCTCTTCAGGAGCACAGAAATGCTTGCAAGGCGGGCCAGGCTCTGCGGCACACTAAAAAAACTGGTTTGGAGCCAGAGGCTTCTATGGGACACCGCACGCTGACACCCACCCTCTGACACCCACCCGCTCCGTCCTACCTCCTTTTGTCCCTTACAGCCTTATTCAGTCCCTGTCTTACTGCTCCCTGTCTCACCACCTTCTCCCCTGCAAGACTGGCGGGGGGTCTGGGCAGGGGCTCGGCCATGATGTGCCTCAGCGGGGGCTTCTTGCTACAGCCTCTCCTCTCTCCCAGGCCCCTCCATCGGAGTCCCCGCTCCTGGCTCTCTCAGGGTGCAAGGCCAGGACTCCAGGGAATTCCTGGTGCCTTCCCGTGGTTCTGGAGCGAGGCGTGAGTTTTGGGGCCACTGGCTGTGGTGACTGGGAGAACTTAGGGGTCTGTGCACACTGTTGAAGCCCTTCTGTTAGGAGGTTTGATTAGCTGTGGAGGACGGATGGCCCTAAAGGGACTTCACAGGCAGTTAAAGAACCCTCTGTGTGAGGGACAGGGACGGTGAAAGAGGAGAGATGGAGAAATCTAGCCAGATTTTTCCCAAAGTCCCTCCCACCTCTTTCTGAGCTGGCCTCCTCAGCCTCTATCCTCCATTCCTTTGGCCCCTATATCTCTTTTGAAAACTTCCCAGTCTGGAAAGCATGATGGCCTCAGATCTACAAGTCTCCTTGTACATAGACTAGGCTTTCTGTTGATTCCAAAGGTTCCCTTAAAACGCCCAAGGAATCAGAATTTTAGAAATGGTCAAGTTCTATCTTCAGGATGGGAAGCTAAAGACTAGAGAGGTAAAGTGGCTTTGCCCAAAGCCCTACATGCTGCTAAGTCCTGTTCCATGAAACCAGGATAGAGGCGCCCTTAAAATTCAGAGCCCAGGACTCATCTTCCAGGCATGGTAGGTGGGGGTCACCCACTGTATTTCACTTCCATGGGTCTTTGATCTCCAGATTCTTTTCTGGCTGTGGTCCAGCCAGCTGAGACACCAACTGAGACACCAGCTGAGACACCAACTCAGAATCAAAGCTCTGGCAGCCAGTAGCCATAGCAGCCAGTAGCCATAGCAGGAGCTGGGCGATTCCCACAGACACCTCTACCAGGTCAGGGCTCCACCCGAGGGAGGAGCTGCGGGACGTTCCGCCCACTTCTCTGCCTAGCCAGTCTTGCAGCTCTGTCTTCCCCATGGGGAGAGCCACTCCATCAGAGAGTGGCCATGTGCCTGCATCCAGGGGGTCAGGGCTGAGGATGAGGAGACTCTCAGGGACCCAGAAGACCATGTTCTGCCTGAATGCCCAGCCTGAAGGCCTGAAGGACCTGCCCTAACAGAGCCTCAGCAGCATCCTGGTAAGAAAACTGCTGGCCCCTCCAATACTTGGAGGGAGGAAAGGGAAGGAAGTTCAGATACAAACCCTGCTGGGAGCGAGGGGAGGCGGCTGGGCCAAGGATTTGCTGAGCCCCTGCTTTGTATCAGGTCTCATCACTGTCTGAAGAACTATTGACTACCATCCCATTTTATAGTGGAGGAAACTGAAGCTCAGGGAGAAGTAACACAATCTGAGTCAGTGCCAAGTCAGGATTAGAGCTCTCCTGTCTAGCCCTAGAGCCGCAGGAGCTCCTTGCTCTCCACACTGCCGACCAGGGCCCACACCCCACAACTTCACCTGCTGTGATTTTCTTAAGGAGGCTCCCGTGGCAAGAATACCTCTCCTCGCCTCAACTAATTTGGGCTCCACTCCTGCTTCCCAAGAAACGATTCTGTCTATGCGGAAGTGACGGAAGTCAGGGGAAGTCTGCCTGAGTGGGAAGGAGGCTAAAGCATGACATGTTTGGGGTTCACTGTCTATGTGATGGAGATTCTGGGAGTGGGAATGGCAATGTGTGCATATTGTAATTACCTCTGCTTCTCAGAGCCAATCCAGAAGAAGCTGCCATCTGCCACCAGGGTGACCCTGAAGTCCTGTGTCCGACCCTGTCCTTCCTGAGGTGATGCCAAAATGAGTGCCCTCAGAGGGACACCGCCGTCAGCTCATACCCTGGATGGCAGCGTAGGGTATAGGAAGAGCTTGCGCTTTGGGCTCTCATGGTCGTAGTGGGATCACTGAAGTCCCCATGGAAGATGTCAAAGGGAGGGAGAATGAAAATTAATATTTATTGAATGCTTTCTGTTCCCATTTCGCAGATAGGAAAGCCCAGACTCTAAAAGGTTAAATGACTCAGGTGTGTCCACCCAAAGCTCAAGCTTTTCTCCTAGGAGAGGAGGGATCTTGGCAGAGAAACCCGCAGAGTCAAGTAAAAGTTCCTAGGCTGCCCCTACTCAGGAGCCTCCAGAGACCGTCTGAGTACATGTCCCCTGTAGGTGGGAAGGGCTAGATGCAGCTGGACTCGCCAGGTCCCCTGTGGCTGTGGGGACAGCCCTCAGGGCACTCCCCTCTGGTGGCTCAGTACGTGGCTTGGCCAAATGCCATTCCCAGTGTCTGTCTCAGCCCTGGGGGCTGGAACCTTCACTCAGGCAGGCAGATACACGAGTCATCACTTGATGGTTGGCCCCTCTGCCGTGCGGGGTGAAGGCACCAGCGCAGTTGCTACTGGGGACACAGTGCGGATGCAGCACTCTATCTCAGAGGTGGGTTTGGTGTAAGAAGGACCAGGGTCAGGTGGAATCCAATTCGCTTTGGGAGCTGGGGCCCTCTTCCCAGATGCAGTGCAAAGAACAGCGGCCTAGAAGACCTGGATTCAAATCATGGCACTTAATTACTGCGTGGCTTTGGCCAAATCCCTTCACCAATCTGAGATTCTAGAAATTAACACCTACGGGGCCCTATGGTCATGAGAATTAAATGCGACTAAGCACCAAGCACAGAACCTAGGGGGCATCTAGGGGGCTTCCTCTTCTTCTCTTTTCTTCCTTAATAAAATGAGACATGCTCAACAACCTAACCATAGCAAGTGGGGTCACATGGGGTCATCTTTCCAGGTCTGGTGTGGACAAAGCTTTTCAGAGACAAGATTCCTTGGAGCAGATTCAGAGGCCCAGGCCCCTAACATAGGGAAACACGATTCAATAGAGCCCTAACACAGAGAAACATGATTCAACAGGAGTCTTGGAGCTGAAGCTAGATTGTTCTCCAACTTGCCCAATAAAATTCAATTTCCTAAAGGAGGAGGAAGGATTTAGGAATATCCCAAAATGAGAATGAAGCTAATTCAGAACAGACTAGGAAGAAGTCACAGATGGCCATGGGCTAGAGGAGAGACAGAGCATAAGTGTGTAGAAGAGTGTCAGTGGGCGAGTCTCCCTATCTTTGCCCAGCATCGGGGGGGGGGGGGCCACCTTCCTTTGTTCACCTGGCAAATGCAAACACTTTCTTCAAGAATCTAATGGTCTTCTCTATGACTTCCATCCTGGCACTGTCCCACCCTTCCCCAGTGGAGTTGACCACTTGCTTCCTTTGCACACCATGTATCCTTTGCCTCAGTCCCTGTTATAGGACAGTCACAGGAAACGCTGTGTCGCTTCACTGCTTACAGTCCTTTCTCTCACTAGAAGGGAGCTCTGGTGATGCCTCATACATGTCCGATTCCCAGGAGGAGCTTGTTAAGCCTTTGGAAAATTGAATGAAGGGATGGGAGGGCATGGGAGCCATTCCCTGGACCCTATTAAACTCGAGGCTGGGGACAGGGGAATGGACAGAGACTGGGAAGATGAACTAAAGGAAGAAGGCTTGACTATGATCACTGGTGGACTGACAATGCTGACTTATCAAAAAGATGAGAAGGAAAGGGCTGAGGAAGAGAAATATGGCAGTGCAGACTTCCAGGAGCTTACAAAGTGCAAAGATGTTCATTACTGATTTTGTAACAGTAAAAAATGTGGAAATAACTTAGTACCATACACAGGACGTGTATTATATAAATGCTGGTACATTGATCTTATGAAATACCTTGAGCCACTAGAAAGAATGAGGCAGATCTGTAGGAACATTGGGAAAGAGCGTGTGTCATGGGGCAGCGGTTAGAAGTGAGTGGGTGAGCTGGCCTGGATTCAGGTCTGTCCCGCACCTGCTCTACAACCTTGGGACTGTTTCTTATCCTCTTGAAGCCTCAGTTTTTTCATTTGTAAAGTGAAGAGAATGGTAGTAATTACCTGGATGAGTTGTAAGGGTTTCTGAGGTTCTCAGCAGAGTGCAAGCATGCACTAAGTATTTAATGAATGTTGGCTATTGTTGTTAAGCAAAAAAGTAAATGCCAAAAAATACATATATCACCCCAATTTTACTTTTTAATTCTTTTCTTCATATAGATACACATGTATATAAATATACAATAATATATGCTTAGAATACATAACTGTTAAGAGACAACTGATTGAGGTGTGAGACTAGACAGAAGTGAGGAAGAGGCAGTTTTTTTTTTTTACACTTTATTTTTTTAGGGAAATTTTGGGCTTACAACAAAATTGAGCCCCCTACCCCACCCCATGCACAGCTTCCCCACTATCACATCCCCTCCCCCAGAGTGGTACATTTGTTAAACTGATGAACCTACATTGACACATCATTGGGACTTACACTTTTAATATTACGTTTCTATCTTGTTTTCATTTCTACAATGAGTGTGTATTTGTTTTCTAAGTAAAATTAATATTAGTTGATTAATGGCTAAATGGCACCTTAAGCCCCAGAATGCCCAGACTCTTGAAAGTGGCCTGGTTCACAGAGGAGGGGGTGATCCACCCTGGGGCTGCCTGCCTCGGCACAAGGCCCGAGCCGCACCCGAGAACCCCCACTCTGCTGTCACCAGCATGACAGGTCACAGGCTCACCTGTCTGGCTGCTGGCTACTCTCTCAGGGGGAACATCTGACAGGCGCTCCCAAGCCTGAGGAGACCAGGCCCCCGGGCCATGTCTTCCCTGACCGTCCTCACGCATACACGATGCTCACCCACCCAACCAGCTGAACGGCTTCAGAGCACCCAGGGAGCAGGTCTGGGAGGTTGGGAGAGCAGCCAGTATCACGGGTGCGAGGCTGCCATCCCTGGGCTCAAGTCTCCTCTGATATTCAGTAGCACAGTGACCTTTCTGTGAGCCCGTTTCCTCATCACAATACGGGATTAACCTGCCCACCTCACAAAGGCATGGTGACAGTGGAGTGAGAAGATCGCTGGGAAAGTATCTAATGTATTCTTTGGAACAGGGAAGGTTCTTGGGAAGTTTGTTTATTATTGGGAAGTTTCCATTTCCTGTCTACATGACCTGCTTAACAGGCCTAGACCCTTGGATAAATGGCACTGCCGGGGTGACTGCATAGCTGGGGGTGTCCTTCCTGGCAAAGTCAGGATAAGGACAGTCTCGGGGCTCTCCAGATACACAGGCCAGGATGAACTGGCTGCATTTCTGGTGCTGGTGAGCCACTCTCTGAACAAGGTGTCAGCCTTTATTTGGGTTGGATTTAAAATGTGATCCTCCAAAATGAAGTCATTCCTGGACGGCATGCAGGGACCAGGAGCTATGAGGCTGCTCCCCACACATTCTGAGAAAACACTGCGGCTGATGACCCACAGGATGGAGGTGGGCTTGCAGCAGGTGAGCCCTTTGGGTCACCTCTCCCACCTTGTTTCCCCAGGCGATTTCTCCTTTGGTCCGTCTTTGTGTGAGCGCCTCATCAACATGAAAAACAGTCTCCACTTGACCTTCATGTGTCTGAGTCTCTTCACTCCAAGGTGAGTTTGCTGCCTCACAACGACCTTGCTCTGAATTGCTTTGCATATATGCACGAAGTAGGAAGGGCGGCGGGTCCTCCTACCTACCATTGGCAAGATAAAGCCTAGTCCATCCACCTCCCTGATACACCCAGACAACACAACTTCCTGCCACGCATTGTATCTGGAGAACTCACGCTTCCGAAATGGGCATAGATGAATGAACCCCTTGTGTTTTTTCTAAAGACGACTTGAAGGGTTTCCCAAAGTACCTTGATATTCTGATGTATGGCAAATGGGTAATAAAATGGAGTGGGATAGGGCCATATTAACTCAGCAGCTAGAAATTAGAGATTTCTCTCTGGGAGAGTCACTGCTGGTCCATGGGCACCACACGTACACACACACAGGCAAACACAAGCTCCAGTTTATGTGTGTACACGCTTTGTCACACATAAATAAGCACATGCACCAACACCCGTTTTCTTTTCCAGGATATGTATCCAGGGGAATCAGTTCAACGTCGAGGTCAGCAGAAGTGACAAGCTCTCCCTGCCCGGCTTTGAGAATCTCACAGCAGGATATAACAAATTTCTCAGGCCCAATTTTGGCGGTAGGTCATCCTTTTTGTCCAGGACATCAGTTCAAAAGGACAAGAACAGAGGCAATATGCAGGGGAGGGTTTCAGGGGATTTTAGTTGCCTCCATTTTCTGGTCTGCCACCTGTTAAGGATGAGCAATGATGGATGAGGACAGCCAATGATTGTCACACTACTTTGAAGAACGTGCTTTGCCTCTCAACCTGTGGGAAAAGAAATCCTCTTCCCTGTTGAGGAGGTGACCAGAGCCTCTAACAATCTCTCACACACGGTCTTCCTTCTGCCCCCACCTCCAGTGTCATTATTTAAGGAACTCGCCGGGGCCACACCACCTAGCCTTCCAGCTTTCAGCCTGGTCACTGAAGGCTAACCCCGAACTCTGCCACCTGGAGGACTTGCCTGGGTCCTTTGCCTGCTCAGAATACCTGCCTATGTCCCAGCGTCCTCGGCATAGAGTCCAGAGCCCCTTGGCACACCAGGCTTTCCCCGCCCGGCCTTTGTCCACCAGTCTTGCCTGCCCCAACTCCTCCCGCCCTGCCCTGACAGGAGCACGCCCCAAACGCTCCCTGACCCCCTTGGCTTCCCCGGTCTCCGTGCCTATGCTGATACTGTTTATCAGCTGAGAATGGCTTCTTCCAACTTGATTCCCTGGCAAAATGCCCATTTTTCACGTCTGAGATCAAAGGCTTTCTCCTCTGAGAAGGCAGCCCTGATTCCTTTAGGCCCCATCTCCATTGTTCATACTTTGTTTTGAACATACTTCCAAATCACAGTCATTACGGGGCAGCACCATCATTGCCACTGGTTTGACATCTCTCAGCTTTAGGCCGCAGCCCCTTGAGGGGGTCTTGCTTTATCTGCCTCACTAACACCAGCAGCAGCTCAGCGCTTGGCGCACAGCAAGTCGTCAGCTGGTATTTGTTGACAGCATGAGGCAAGGAGCGAGGGAATGAGACCAGTCCCATACCTCCTCCCAGGGTCTTGGTCTCTCTGTTTATAAAATGCGAGATTGACCGAAGTGGATGCTAGTGTCTCCTTACGTAAAACAGAAAGTGGTAGAAAGAGACTTGGAGTTAAACAAACCTCCATTTGGCTCCTGTCTCTACTGCTTGCCAAGCGCCTTAGCTTTCTAAGCCCCCTTTCTGTAAAATGGGGATGTATCTTCCACCTCACGGAGGGGACTGATGGAGATGCAGTGGGTGAACATGAAGCATGGCGCCTGCCACCTCATTGGGGTGCATGGGTCTATTTTAATCCCCTTTCCTCCCTTCCTGCTCCTCCCCTCACATGATAAAAGTCTCTGGTCAAATCTAGGATTAGTGGGTTAGTCCAGGTCCTCTGAGGAGCAGACACCAAAAGGTGATTATCCATGCGAGATATTTATTGGGGGCAATATCTATGACAGCACGTGGGGTGGGAAGAGAGGAAAGCTGACCGTGGGGGAAGGGAGAGGGAGGGCAGGAAGGTTGGGCAGAGGCATCTTAGACTATGGTGCAGTTCTGTGTGTGTTTGGAAAGGCCCCTAGGGAGAATTTGAGCCCAAGTTCTCCCATCAGAGGAGTCTCCTGTCTCTGTGCCTTCCAGGCACAGTGTGCCTTCGTATCCTCACCACACTCAGTCACTGGTGGGACGTCAGCCCGCGGGAAGCATGGCCTCAGAGCAAGTGTAAATATTTCAGAGCACAGCAGCTGGGCCAATGACACTCACCTCAGTTGGAGATCAGAGAGACCATTTTCACAGCCACACAATAAAGATTTGAGGTCCTTAAGTTAACAAACCTAGGAAGGCTTCAAGCTCCCCTGGTCTTCCCAGGCCCGGCTGAACACTAATGACAACCATATGAGTCTGTACACCCTGGTTAGGTCCAATTTCTCTGACTTCCAAACCCCAAACAGACCAGGATACTGCCCTTCTTGCTGCCTGCTCACACGTTCTTGGGCAAAGTGCCCATTCTGAACCTGGGGGGGACCCAAGGAGTGTGAGGCCCAGATCCACCTGGGCCGAAACGGGGGCAAGGGGTTCTTCGTCAAAAAGAGAGGAAGGCACAAGCCCCAACACCTTGGCAATCCGTCTCTGAAAGGAACCACCATTTATGTGGCAGCCTGGAGTTCCGTGGGGCGCCCGTGTTCTCTGTAATGTCTGTCCCCTCAGGCTCTAGGTCCCTGAGATCCTTAAGAGACAAGACCTCCAAAGGGTGTTTCAGGGAGTGAGGGAGCCAGAACGCAGGTTTGTAAGCAGGCCCTAGGAACGCCGTCCAGGAACCAGCTTTGACCTCTTTCCTAGGAGGAAGCTGCCCTCTGGTGGCACAGCTCACTCTTATAACTCAAGGGGACGAAAGCAAGTTCTGGTCCATAAAGAAGCCAACTGAAGGACTAGCTGGAAACAAACCACACAGAAAGCACAGCAGAGTGGAACTTCTGTGCGTGTTCTTTTTTCCACGTTTCTTGGGGAGAGCAAATAACACTGACCCACTGCCCACTGTGCTCCAGACACTGAGACATAGATCCTGGAACCTTCCCAACCCGACCCTCCAGAGCAGGCAGAGTAGCTCTCTCTCACAGGTGACAAACTGTGGCACAAAAAGCTTTAGCAATTTGCTCAACGCCACACAGCTACGAAGTGGTGAGCGCGAGATTCAAACACTCTGACTCCAAGCTCCTTTTCTTAAGTTCTGCCTGGAGGGGCAGAAAGCCACTTAGCAAGATGCTCCTTCAGGGTCTATCCTCAAAGACCTCCCATTCTTCCACCAAATATCCACACCAAGTATTAGCTGAATTATTTTTAATTGCATTGGTTCTAAAACTCCATTTCCAAATTCCTACCTACATTCTATAGCTTGGTTTCCTTCAGTTAATAATTAGTCTGATTCCTACCAATTAGATGGTTTTAAGCTTCCTTTGAATTCCACCTCTCCTCTTCCTGGTTAATCCATTGTCACCGTCCCCTGAGGCACCCCTACTTATTTATTGCAAGTGAAAGCTATTGCAGCTATTAACCTGGTGAGTAAATTTGTTCCTTTTCCAGAACTAGCCAGGATTATGGAGGTGATGGGGAAGAGAAGGCAACTGCCATTTAGTGAACTTCTATTATTATGTGACAGACACAGTCCTGGGACTTTGTACAGATAATTGTTTTCGAGCACCTTCTTCACACATATTTCCTCATGCCACCACCCTGCAAAGAAGCTGCCACTTGCTAATGTCATTCAACCCTCTCCACGACACTAGCATTATCCCTACTCAAAGGTGAGAAAACTGTAGTTCTGAAAGATTCAATAACTTCTCCCAGCTGTGAACTCCCATCCTTCTCACCCCTGGGCTTTTCTTTCACATCTCCAGTCTGAGGTGAAACAGACTGCCCTGGCCCGGCCTCTGAGAATGGTGGCTCCAAGGCCTCTGTCTCAAGAGCTGAGACCAGCGCGCTCAGGAGTTTGGCCTGAGGCCCAATATCTGTATACCAGGTCACAGGGGAAAGATTCTGGAATTCTAAATAGTTTAGGCTTCCTGGAGAGTAGAGGAAGAGGAGGTGAGCAAGAGCTCAACCATGAGCAGTCTTGAATGCCATCTGTGGTAAATGAACTTACTTGAGGGGACGAAAAAAAGATCTCTGTGCACAAATTTCCAAATCTCATACTACATTTCTCAAATGATTTGTCTCTTGCAAGCACCATTGGAAAAATCCTCCAAGTAAGAAGTAGCAAATACCACCACTTCCTTTAAACTACACACTCACGAACACAGTGTGGTCTCTCTTACATATTAGGCTATTTATATGTTTGTGCATTTTTTATACAAAAGTTTTTCATACTTTCTTTTCATTCTACATAGTGATTCCTCCTGAGAAGGGGAGGACAGAAATTTACCTTTCACTTTATGTACTTCTAGAGTGGTTAAAATTTTCCAATAGGCCAGTGTTACTTTCGTAGCTTCTAATTTTTAAAACACTGTGCTGAAGTAGCATGTTTGGTGTTTCTATGTAAGTTCTTCCGATGTTTTGCTTCATTCTTAGGAGAACCAGTTCAGATAGCACTGACTCTGGACATTGCAAGTATTTCTAGTATTTCAGAGAGTAATATGGTAAGTGTGGCCCCTTCATCTTCCACCTGAGGAGTCCTTCTTGTGTTTTATGGGAATGCACTTTCTAGCTCCTGAAAAACAGAACAGAGACCCACAGCCCCCAGGTACTTGGAATGGCAGAAGCTGGAGACCTATCCCAAAACTCAGGATAGCAGAAGATTCTTGTAAAATAGATCTTCTGAGTATCAGGGGGAAAGTGGATTCAAGGGCCAGGAGGGAAAAGATGAGGGAGTTGAGTGGGTGCATTTGAAGCCGGGGAGAGAATGAAAGGACAGTGGGGAAGCCTGAGTATCTCGTGGAGCCTCCCAGAGCGGAAGAGAAGCTAAGCTGATGAAAACCGACAATCACATAGCTGCTTTCCACCATCCTGTCACTTAAGAGAACCCATTAAAGACAAAGTGACACTAAAGGCAGCTTGCCAAGGGGGCCTGCTGTGCATTCTGGGTAAATGCTGGACAACCTAAGCACTTAGCTCACCAGAACCTTCAACAACTTGGTGGGGCCTCTGGGACAGAGGGCGGGCAAGTTAAGGCCCTAAACATGCTCCTATGGGGCTCCTTTTCAGCAGTGAGAGTTATTGTATAGAATAAATAAGGTCCTTTGTTCTCTTATTGCTACAGGCCCCTCCCCCAAGAATAAGACTTTGTTCACCAATGTCTATTATAGTCTGTACTCTTGACCTAAGTGGAGGTGGGAAGGGAAGTAAGACTTCATCCCTTTCCTTCCATTTTCAAAGTCTTTCTCCGCCCCCCCCCCCAACCCATTTCCACTACCTGGCTCTCCCCTCAGGACTACACGGCCACCATATACCTCAGACAGCGCTGGACGGACCAGCGGCTGGTTTTTGAGGGCAACGAGAGCTTCACCCTGGATGCGCGTCTCGTGGAGTTCCTCTGGGTGCCAGACACTTACATTGTGGAATCGAAGAAGTCCTTCCTCCACGAAGTCACTGTGGGAAACAGGCTCATCCGCCTCTTCTCCAATGGCACAGTCCTGTATGCTCTCAGGTGATCGGGTCCCTTCCACCTCAGGGCTGAATGGGGGAATGGCTGGAGGAAAAGGCATCAGTACATCCTGGGTGGTTCTGACCAACACTCAAACAAGCCCCCTGAGGTCCCGCCCTTCTCATGCTCCTGCCTTCCTAGGTTCTTGTCCCTATAATAGAAGGGCCCTCCTTCCGTTCAGTTTGGCTCAGCAAGCAGCTACTGAATGCCTGCTCTGTGCCAGGCCCCACAGTGGACACTGAGACTACAGAGCTGAATGAGACATTGTTCTGATGCAGATGGATAAGCAAAGGAAGTCCAGAATCCCGGGGGGGGGGGGTGGCGGGGAAGAGATGGGGAGTAAGTTAGGGCTTTGTTGGGTGATGTTAGAGGAGGCTTTCACAGAACTCTGAGCTGAGTCTTAAAGAATAATTTTTAAACAAAACTAGCAATGGAATAAGGGGAATAGCAAGAGTGGCAGAGAGGTAGGTCCATGTGAGGAATTTTCTTTTCATGGGGTTCAGTGGAGCTAGAGTTGTCCCAGAATGCATCTCTATTTGTCTGAGGCATTTTTCTACAGAGAAGCCAAGTGCAGTGCCCCGAGGCCTCTGCCGTCTGGAGCCATGGGCTCCCCTTTGTCCCTTTCCCCAATCCCTGAGGTCAAAAGTTCCTTCCACCCAGTTGTGCATCAAGTGGCTGGTTGGCCGGATTAGGTAAGGTGCTCCCTAGATGCTGAGAGAGGCAGCCCACAGGCAGAGGCTCATCACTGCCTGTGCAAGGGATGTGCAGGGACCGAGCAAAGCTTATGCTCCCACAGTCCTTGGGGAGAAGGCCAGGAACCAAACATTCATGGGACTTATCTTAGATCCCAAGTAAGAAGCTGACATGATGCAACAAAGACTGAGCTATCGAATAAAATGAATTTTGGAATTGTCCATCTGGCATTCCTCAGCCACACTGAAGTTCGCAAAAACTAGCTAAAGCCCCAACCCTTCCTTCAAGAAGCCAGACTAGATCTCTCCCTTGACCCCAACTCCAAACAACATTAATTTCCCCTTCCTGTGTGTGCACATGCATGCACGTGTGTGTGTCTGTGTATTCTGCACATAACACAGTCTGTCCTGTACATGGATAACGGATGATGGTTAACAGCCTGGCTCTAGAATCAGACACATATGGGGGCAAGTCCCTGTTCTGTCCCTGCTCTGTGACCTTAGGGAAGTTGCTGGACCCTCTGAACCTCAGTTTCCTCAGCAGCAAAAGGAGAATAATATTTCCTACCTCATAAAGCTGTTGTAAAAATTCCAAGGGATAATGCCCGTGAAGCACTTCGCCCCGGGCCTGGCTTGGAGTAAGCACTCAGTAAACAGTAGCTGGTGTCATTCTCTGTCTCCCTGAAACAAGTGTGAGCTTCCTCAAGGTGGTACCATGCACACATCATTTCACTTTCCCCAAGATCCCAGCACAGTGCTTAATAAATAAGGATGCTTAATAAAAATAAGTGATACTGGGGGAAAAAAAAAAGGAAGTTAAAGATCGGCCAATTGAAATCTCCACTGCGAGGGCTTTATTGATGTTTAATTCAATGTCTCTGGGTGTTGGTGCCCAAGAGCCACAGGGCCTGGGACCCTCCAACATCCTCTACTTCCTCCGAGAATGCTGATCCCCTCCAAGAGACAGGGTCCTTGAGAACTGCCCAGCCAGGAGACCTGGGCCCCAGCCCCAGCTCTGCCACTAAGAGCTGTGTGAGCTGAAGCAAGCCCCCAAGTCTGTTGCCAAATGGGGACAGTGGTGACAGTGCTGTCTGTTCTAGCTCCTCGTGGGTTTGTCATGAAGATTAAATTTTCAAACTGGATGCAAAAGTATCTCAAGCCAATGAGTGATTCTCTTCTGCAATACTGTTGCAAGTTTGCCTCTTCATCGCCCACATTCCAGCTTCCTCCATTCTGGACCCCAGCTTTGACCACATCTCGGAGGTGTTACTTGACACAGAAAACCTCAGGAATGTTTTGAGCGTAGGCTCCAAGTCGTCACACATTCACTGTAAGAGTCAAGGTGAAAGTCCTCTTGGACTGGCCCTTAAAAGGGAATGTATCCTTTCCCCCATATCGCTCCTTTTGAACCCATTTTTCCTTTCTTAGAATCACAACGACTGTTGCGTGTAACATGGACCTGTCGAAATACCCCATGGACACACAGACATGCAAGTTGCAACTGGAAAGCTGTGAGTATATATCCTGCAGGCCCTGAGATGGTTTTCCTGGGTGACTTAGATCAGTGTATTCATGAAGAAAGCCACAGCAGCAGCCTTTCTTTTCTTGGTGTTGATTCCAATTGATTCAGCCCTTCCGAGGGTTTGTCCAGAGAGATTAGAGACCTCTCAAAGACAACCCTTCCAACATTACATCTTTTGGGGGAGGACCATTGTGCATTGGCACTAAATATTTTTTTTTTAAGATTTTATTTATTTATTTGACAGGGAGAGAGACAGCCAGCGAGAGAGGGAACACAAGCAGGGGGAGTGGGAGAGGAAGAGCAGGCTCCCAGCAGAGGAGCCTGATGTGGGGCTCGATCCCATAACGCTGGGATCACGCCCTGAGCCGAAGGCAGGCGCCCAGCCACTGTGCCACCCAGGCACCCCTGGCACTAAATGTTTCTACTTAAGAGTAGACAGGGCAGCCAAGGAAATGGGGGTCTATAGGACAAGGAGTGGGACTCAGAATCTGAGAAGACACAGAAGCCAGAAAGAACACAGCAGAGGTTAAAAATGGTAACTATTCAAAGCAATCACTGACATTTATTACACAACTGCTTTCAATTTTGAAAAGTTGTTTGGTGTATGTATACATAGCTTAACACAATAATGCCAGGAGTGGGCATCTAAACTGCAGTCTGAGGATTTATGATGAGGGATGAGCATTTATTCTAAGTTGATGTGTGTCAAATGGCATCGTTGAGTAAATCTCCATTGTTCCGAAATGCCCACCGGACTTGGGAAAGTGCTGCCTGTGCCAGGTGTCCTTGGGAAACAGTGCCTCAGATAGGAGTCATTAAGTCATCAAGGGATGGTTGTGTGAGGAGGAAAAACCATAGTCAAGCACTGGAGAGCAGCGGGCACTTCTGACATGAGAACACGAGTGGTCAATGTCCAAGAACCACAACCATTATGAGGCGGCAGTCATTTTTCAGAGGTAGACATTTAATTAAAGACTCAGACAGGCAGATTAATTACCCTATTGATTAAATGCATGCAAAACCTCCTTAAAGCAATACAACTATTTGGGGGCAGAATAAAACTTGAGGTTCTCAAAAAGAGAACTCATTTTCGGCCCCACATGGAAAAAGTAATTGCCCTCCGTGAGTGGCTCTACTCATCTCAAATCCTGGGAGTGAGATTCTCCTGGAAACTTCAGCACTCGGCTTGCACGAATACCATCCCCAGTGAGCAGAGGAAGCTTTCACTGAGTGTTTATTCGCAGTTATTTGGGTACAGAAACCTCACAAAGGGTTTTTTAAATCCTGAACACCATCCCTAGGAAAGAATTGCTAGCATCCCATAAGAGCTGTGATAATGTAATGATTGCGAGCATTTAATAGTTGAAATGGAAAGTATCCAAGTAGAAGCTTGTACAACTCACTTGTTTAGATATATATTTTTTCTTATTTCTTGGAGATCCTAGGCCTGTTTGGACAGCAAACTGGACAGTAAATTTTGGGGTGCTTCTGAGAGAAAGCCCTTAGGCAGTTTTTACCTGGAAAGCCTCTAAGAGCTCATGACCACTTCTCTGCCCTGTGGAGGGGAGATAGCCACTGCTAAATAGTGCATACCACGAGCTAAGATGTAACAAAATGTTAGTCCCACACTGGGTCCCATCTCCCAGTAGCCTGGGGGGAAAAAAAACCAGTTCCCTGATTAAGATCACAGGTTCCGGGATCACTGTGTTTCCCTGTCACTAGCTTTGGTGGCTTTGGGTGACTAGAACTCACCTCTCCAGACCCCACTTTCCTCATCAGTGAAGGAGGAAAAATAAGAATATCTGACTCAAAGGTTATTTTTTAACAGCTCTGTTGAAGTAAAATGTACGTGCCATAAAATTCAGCCCTATCAAGTGTACAATTCAAAGATTTTTAGTAAATTTGCCAAGTAGTGCCACCATGGCCATGTTTCATTGTTAGAACTTTTCCATCAACCGAAAAGATCCCTTGTGCCCATTTACAGTGTCTCCCGTTGCCACCACCAGCCTCCAGGCAATCACTAATCTACTTCCTCTCTCTATGAGTTTGCTTTTTCTGGGTATTTCATATAAAAGGAATCAGCACAACGTGTGGTCTTTTGCATCTGGCTTCCTCCACTTAGCATGTTTTTGAGGCTCATACATGTTGGAGCCTGTCTCAGTGCTTTGTTCCTTTTTGTTGCTTTATTCCTCGTTATTCCATATGAAAGAGTCCAAAGAGTCCACATCCCTTTGGCTGGTTTCCACCCTGTAGTTGTTAAGAATAATGCCCCTGTGAACAATCATGTACAAGTTTTTGTGGACATGATTTGATTTCTCTTGGGCAGATACATGGGAGTGGAAGGCTGGATCAAATGGTAAATTTATGTTCAAGTTTTCAAGAAACTGCCAACCTGTTTTCCAAAGTGGTTGTGCCATTTTACATTCCCGCTGGCGATGTTCCAGCTTCTCCACATTCTCATCATTGGTTATTGTCTGTCTTTTCATGACAGCCATTCTTACGGGTGTGAAGTGGTACCCTCCTGTGATTTTGACGTGCTTATCCCTAACGGTTAATGATGGTGGGCATCTTTTCATGTGCTTATTGACCACTCATCTCTCTTCTCGAAGAGATATGTTGAGGATTAAATGAGATGATAATGTTATAAACACTTAGAAATGTAATTGCTCACTGAATGATAGCTGTTATCATCACCATCATCACCCATGGGTTTTGGGTTTAGACTTTCTGAAGGTACAATCCTGCCTTTATTTTTAACTTGCCTTGCTATCCTGAGAAAGTTATGCAATCTCTCTGAATCTGAGAGTTTTCACGTATAAAATGGGCAAAACATTACAGTTCCTCGATTCCAAGGCACAGCATTTATTGAATAATATTTTAGGAAAAAAGGTAAGCTCTACTTTATATGTTTGTATGTATGTATGTTTGTATCAACTCTAAGATCCATCCCAATTTCAAAAACTGTAAAGAAAAATTTTTTTAGTGAAGAAATATAGAAATTTCTACCTTGCAAGTTTGTGAGAACAGTAGAGACGTCACGTACAAAAGACTTACCATAAATGTTTCATAAAACTTAGCTATTATTACTATTATGAACTATATTAGTAAAACTGCTTTGAGATTTATTGAATGCCTATGTTAACAGACATCAATAAAGGGGCTAGCTGCAGGTTTCTTGTCTTCCGTTTTTGTTTTTGCATTTAAGCCAACATGGAAATAGGAACAGACCAACTGTAAAGTCGCCGAGAACACTGCCAGAGCTGCTAGACTGTCCTGAAAGGCACTATGGAGCTTAGGGCTGTGTGTGTTCACAGACACGAGTTCAATAAATACCATTTAAATAATGAGGGCGGCTACTCCTAGAGGCCTATCACCTACCGAGTATATGTAATTCTTAGCGTGGAACCAGTTTTCGATTGATGGCATACAGCCCTAGCAGGCCATCCTGTTCGGAGGAGACACTGCAATTGCACATGAGAAATCCCGCCAAGCTTTGCATGGATTCATCCCTGGACTTAGCACCATCAAGACAGAGCTCCTGCTGCCTCCATATTGTAGTGTTCTCCAGACCAGTTCAGTCTGCTACCTTCTTGCACTGACCAGGGCACTGTTTTCCTTGCCAGGGGGCTATGATGGAAATGACGTGGAGTTCAGCTGGCTGAGAGGGAACGACTCTGTGCGCGGGCTGGAAAACCTGCGACTTGCTCAGTACACCATACAACGGTATTTCACCTTAGTCACCAGATCGCGACAGGAAACAGGTGACTTGTGAGACACGTTGTACAAAGGCAAAATAACTGGGTTGCATTCTGCATCAGAAATACCATCCCTTTCCCACTTTATCTCTTTGGGGCCCAGGAACCCCTCCACAATGTGGTAGGACAGGAAGATTTGGGCTTGGCACTATTATCTGCTTCACGCCCAGTATTGAAACGGCCCCCCAAGGGCTCACAGTCTAGTGGGGTAGATGTTGAGGAAACCAGCAGGTACAATGCTCCAGGAATACTATGACAGAGAAAGGCACAAGAAAAGGATCATGGGTAGGGGTACCAGCACCCCTCTACATCTCATTCTATACAACAGCAATTTCTTTCATTGAAACTATAATGACAGTTCACGCTTAACAAGGTTTTGGTGAGCAACAGATAACTTAATGTGAATAGAGCTAATTAGAAGTCCCATAGGGAAAGTGCTTTGTGAGGAGACATGATTTTCCTATCTCTTCTTTACCCTATCAGGAAATTATACACGACTGGTCTTGCAATTTGAGCTTCGGAGGAATGTCCTGTATTTCATTTTGGAAACCTACGTTCCTTCCACTTTCCTGGTGGTGTTATCCTGGGTTTCATTTTGGATTTCCCTTGATTCAGTTCCTGCAAGAACCTGCATTGGTAAGCACCTCCAACAGGAGATTTCTAAGAACTGGGGTTATGGGTCCTTTTTTGTTTCTTTTTGCCTTCTTCCAGTTTTGTTTTGTTTTTTCACTGATATTCATAGGGCAGTTCCGGGAGTTGGTTTCTTGAGACATCTTTTACAGAGAAAGAGACAGACAGTGGCTTTTAAAACATGTTTTACAGTAATAAGAGAGAATTGTGATGGGATGGTCTAGTACCAGTTATTTTGCATACTGAACATCCCCCTCCAATGGAAAGACAGAAGGTGGAACCTTTAGAAAGCCATATCACTCATATCCATTCAAGATGGACAAATCAATCCTAGACGATCGCAGATTTTTCAAAATGAGCTGTTCCATTTCCGAGTTCTGTCCGTCTTTGCCAACTCCTGAAGAGTGGCAGTCTGCCAGGTAAAGGTGAAAGGTTCACTGGCTACTGATGTGGGAACATTGCCTACCTGTTTTCCCAGGAGTGACCACCGTATTGTCAATGACAACACTGATGATTGGGTCCCGCACTTCTCTTCCCAACACCAACTGTTTCATAAAGGCCATCGATGTGTACCTGGGGATCTGCTTCAGCTTCGTGTTTGGGGCCCTATTGGAATACGCAGTTGCCCACTACAGCTCCTTACAGCAGATGGCAGCCAAAGATAGGGTAAGAATTTTGAGAACCCTGTATATGATTCATCATTTGCCATGTGCTGATCTGTAGAGATGACCCTGACTAGTTCCTGTCCCCCAGTGATTCACTTTGCTCCAGCAATTCTCATCCTTGTTCAGGTGGGGGCATCTGGACGTCATGGCACCTTTTGAAAAAGACTGCTCTCTTCGTCAAGTACAATGGGATATTAACATGTTTAATCTGCTAGCAAAAAATAACTGTTGTCTGTATGCAACATGAAATCACAGCCACAAGAACAAGCATCCATGAAAAACCCAATATGAAACCAAATGTGATCGTTTGCTTACACGTTTCAGATTAATATGTATTTACTATTTAATTCTTTTGTTGCATTCTTATTTTCTTACATTATACAAGTAATGGCTTGCTGGAAAATGCATGGAAAAAATTAAATTGCAGCAGATTTCTCAATTAGCATCTTTGCTAACTGGGAAAGACTACCGTTATCTGAGTTAGCAGTGAAACACTGTGGTCCAGCTCTCAGAACAATAATAGTCATTATTATCAATTGAACATTTACATGCACTAGACTTAGTCACAAGTCCTTTGCAAATATCATTTAAAATACTCATAACAACCCAGTAAGGCTATCTCCATTTTTATAATTGTGGAATCTGAGGTACAAGAAGGGCAAGTGACTTATTCCATGGGGTGTAAGTAAAGAGGTAGAGCTAGGATTTGAACCTAAATCTGCTTAGCTCCAAAGCCTGACACCAGTTATTCTTACTTGCAGTGGGCAATAGCCATGCTCTTAACTATTATTCACTACAGGCCCGTGGAACACTGGGAGTCTTTGGAAGCCCAGTTTGATAAACACTGATATGCGAAAGCTTGTGCTAACAAGCAAGAAACTGGTAGGGATCCGCACAGAAGAGATGCCCACCTTCAGCCAAGTGCCAGGACCGCACAGGGTCTAACGGTGAGGAAATGAATCAGAATAGCCCAAAGACCCAGTTGCCTTGTTCCCTTGTGTTTGACTAACACGAACGATGCTTCATACAGTCGTACTATCAAAGACAAATGATCCCATGTGCTGGCCAAAGAAGAATATGGATTTCATTTTACTCCCTGTAGGCTTCCTTAAGGGAACAATGATTAATTATATTTAAAAAAAAATCTGGATTTGGTAGATTGGCCAAAAGGGATTGGAGAACTACTACAATTCTTCACCTAAGTCATCAGAAAGCCCTTATTTTGGTGTGTGTAGAATAATAGCTTCACTACAGAGTACTCGTTGTGTGCTAAACATCTCCTTTAGTCCGCCCGACAGCCTATCAGATGGCTACCACTGTATTCCAAATTAACGGTTGCGGAATCTGCCACTCAGAGCAGTGAGATGGCTCATCTAAGACCTCACAGCTAGGAAGCGGCCTGGCCAAGGATCCAAACTCCACTTTCTCCCACTTCACTACACTCCCCACATGCTATGCCATTCCAGGCATGCTGGAAAATGATGGCTCCCTGGAATTGTAGGGAGCATTATTCTTTCTTTCTTTCTTTCTTTCTTTCTTTCTTTCTTTCTTTCTTTCTTTCTTTCTTTCTGATGTAAAGTTCGATGATTCATTAATTGCGTATAACACCCAGCGCACCGTGCAATACGTGGGAGCATTATTATTTCTGTTTGTGTGGCAGAGGCTTTTAGCCACTGCCAATTTCTATTATCTCTCATAATCAATGAATCCCTCCTCACTGGGACAGAACGGAATTCATCAAACGCCTACTAAGTGCTTTACATATTTATACCACCCCTCTCATGAGGTAGGTATTAATACCATCACCATTTTGCAGGCAAGGAAACTGAGTGTTAAAGGAATTCAGGTGACTAAAATTTCACAATAGCAAGAGGCAGAATGGAATTCGAACCCAGACCAGCTAACCTCAGGGCCTGAGCATTGAGCACACAGCTCTGCATAGCCGTAGTAGGAAAGGTTCTTCTTCACAGGACACAAGCTGCTGACCTAGGGATGAGTGCCTACAAGCAGGATAATAGGACTGCCAAGTCTGGCTCACCGGCCTATGTCTGAGGCATTTAATGCCACTTTCTATTAAACCTAATTATTCAATATTTAGGCTTCAAGTACATAATATCTCGCGATTTATTTTGCTAAGTCAAATCTTCAAGCTAACTGCATTGTCTGTGATCTAGGGGACGGCAAAGGAAGTAGAAGAAGTCAATATTACTAATATCATCAACAGTTCCATCTCCAGCTTTAAACGGAAGATCAGCTTTGCCAGCATTGAAATCTCCGGTGATAATGTTGACTATAGTGACTTGACAATGAAAACCAGTGACAAGTTCAAGTTTGTGTTCCGAGATAAGATGGGCAGGATTGTTGATTATTTCACAATTCAAAACCCCAGTAATGTTGACCGATATTCCAAATTACTCTTCCCTTTGATTTTTATGCTAGCCAATGTATTTTACTGGGCGTACTACATGTATTTTTGAGAGTACGTTGAATTGTTTGCATGTCATGGTTCTTCAACAGAACAGGGTGATGACGTAAATGGTATTCTAAGCCGAGTGTGTGCGCTAACCCGGTAGAGCTGCAAGTGACTAAAATGACATTTGAGCTTTTCTCCTCAAGGAATATTCCCCACCGTTATTTAAGCTGTGCAGAAGTCCTAGCATTACAGAGTCTCGTAGCAGAAACATCAACTCACTCCCTTTTTATCTTTACCAAAGACATCCCCATGGAGCCTAAGATTACAAACCTACTCAGAGTTGACTATTTGCTCAGTGGCTCCCTAGTCTGCATTTACCTCATATAAAAAATGAGAAGGAAACTATTATATGTATTGAGTAACCCTCAAGTGTCAGTGGTTGTTTCTAAATTAATCATACATGCTATTTACTAAATCTCTACAGTGCTTATAAAATGCATTGTTACCTATTCAGGGAGTAACATTTTCTAGTTTTTGTTTTTGATTAAAATGAAATGTGGGCTTAAGTCAATTCACTGGAAGTCACTGCACTAACTCAATACTAAGATGAGTTTTTAATACAGTATTTAATACCACGGCAGAATCGTCCCCAAATTCCAATAAGTTCCACCGTTGAAAAATCAAATGTAAATGACGAAAACGTTAATGGGTCAATAGTCTCAAAAATAAAATTGTTTCTAAGATATAATGCATTTCCCTGAATCCAAACTGAAAAGGCTCTGGGGCTTCATTCCCCCATTTGATATGTCTTATCATTTTACTATCATACATACACCAGTCCTCAACAATGCGAAAGCCCTTTCCCCACATCAGGCATGGAAATGGAAGATTTTTTTAACTGATTCTAAGGAGTCTTACTTTGAACTGCTGCCATCAATACTTGTAGAACCGAGTCCATTTCTATCTGCTTCTCTGACACGGAGCACCACTTTCCCAGCAGCAGATCTCCTGCATCTCTCCAAGAGGAGCTCTTATTCCTATGCTCTAGTGACCAGGAATGATGCTTATCAGATCATGAACTGCATTACTCAGAAACAAGTGGCTTAGAACAAGTAAGCTTGGCCTTGCTCGGAACCCTGATCCTTCTGGCTGGATTACTTGGAGTAGCTTATCCTGCATGAGTAGGAGAATGTTGGCCCTGAGTCCTGAACTTCCCGAGTAACAAGGGGACTTGTTCCAGAACCTACATGCAGGCTGCAGAAGAATTGTCTTTTCCAAGTCCAGTCACTCTCACCCTAACACAAGAAGCACATTACGTGCACCCATGCTCCTTGGTCAAGCTCTGCCAACAGCATTATTAAGTGGAGATTTACCAGTGTGTCATGATAAAGGCTTCAGTTCAGCCTCAATCTTCGTAAGAAGAATCTCGCCATCTTTCATTCTTTAGTTTCCTTTTCGGATAAATGTATGCCTTTACCTTTTTTTTTTTTTTTTTCAGAAATAAACCATCGCTTCTCTTTTCTATAACCCCCTGTACCATAGGCTCTCGTTCTTTTTCTCTTTTTGATAATTCTCACAATTCAGGATGTGTGGGTATAATCACTTGAGCTTTTAACAAAATGTTTCTAATGGGAATGAGGGAATTAAAAGAGATGGAATGTGGTTGTCTGGTTCAATCATATTTGTGATTTTTTAAAAAAGGGTTTAAAAGGAAATGTCTGCTCTGAAACCCCATTCAAGTGTTACATATTTTTAAAAAAGCTGTAAACGGGTGAAACTGTGAAATAAACATACCATACTAGCTACCCACCAAATCAAGGGGTCATCTGTAGAATGAGTAGGGTAAGATCCCATTTGGAAAAGGTATACATCATAGCGCAAACTCAGTGGGCTCAGTGTCTAGCATCTCCGCGTTCCCCCCACTGGAGACACTACCCATACACACTCACACACACACACACACACACACACACACACACACACACACACACATTCCCGACTATTTCCTGCCAAGGAAGATATGCACTGGAGGCACAGTCGATGTCTTTCTCTGAGATCACTGCCCCACAACACTTGCCTTTCAGTTAAACAGCTGGGCCCACAGCTACTGAAAGATCGAATTCTCAGAAAATGTTACGGATTCCCTTCTAAGCCTTCTTCATTGTTTTGGAATTCACTTTCATTTTTGTTGGATGGTATTTTTAAAGTTTGAGAACATACTTTGGGGAAAATTCTTGCAGTTTGTATCACTCATGCCATTTATGTAGGCTACAACATTGGAGTTCTCAGTAAAAACTCCTAAAATTTTAGATCTGCTCCATGTTTCCTACCTACCCAGATCAGTCCCAGAACTCACTTCATTCGAATATTTCTTGGGTGAAAATACAAAGACTAACATCATCAAATTTCCAAAGACATGAAACTATGTAAGGTTGAGAATATTCTAAGTCATGGATACATGATTTTTAATTACCTTGATGTTGGGAATATCAATAGTCTCAATATATGAAATATATATACAATGATATTCAATGACAAATGACAGAGGGTTAATTTCCAGTGAAAGACAAGGAGAAATGGAGAAATGAGCATAGCAGAAAAGAGTTAGAGATTGGGGCGCCTGGGTGGCGCAGTTGTTAAGCGTCTGCCTTCGGCTCAGGGTGTGATCCCGGCGTTCTGGGATTGAGCCCCACATCGGGCTTCTCTGCTAGGAGCCTGCTTCTTCCTCTCCCACTCCCCCTGCTTGTGTTCCCTCTCTCGCTGGCTGTCTTTCTCTGTTAAATAAATAAAATCTTTTAAAAAAAAAAAAGCTAGAGATTAACAATAGACCACAAGCTGAAAACAATTAAGGAACGCAGGGGCGTACCATTAGGAGAAAAAGTATAGTAGGGGCTTTCAGTGCCAGGAACATCTAGGAACAATCTGTAGTTAGGGAGAGTTAGACAACCAGGATCGAGACGTGGTCCTTCCTCGATGCTATACATTACTCAGACATACAGAGTATTCTTCTCAGCTTCTGGCCCGTAGTTAATTTTGATCAATCTAGAATACATTTACTGCCAAAGATCCTTGCTTCTTAATATACATTTTTAAAATTGAGTCATAACAGACAGGGAATTATACCCCAATATATGGTAAATGTACTTTATGTGTTATACCAATGACTTTAAAGAAAGAGAACATTGGGCCATGTGTTTCCTGTTTTTTGAATAATTAAAAAATATGTAATATAATTTTCAATAGTTTTTGTAGAGAATTTAGAAATATGTCAGACTGCTGTATATTTGGCTTGAAAAACGTTGAGTCCAACTTTGGCCATCATCCCTTTAAAAAGGATGTAGAGATATGGGAGGGGTCAAAGAAAAATGGCAGAAGTGATTAAAATCACGAAAAAACAGGTCCAAGAAGAAACTTTAGCACCTTGAAAAGCAATGCTGCATAATGACTGTGATTATTAGATTCACAAAGGGCTTTGCACAAGGTACATGCTGTTCTATTCACCTGAATAAGTGAACTGAATAAAAAGTAAATAGAAAGGAACTTAAAGTCTAATTGTCTAGAAGGAAGAAAATGTGCAAGTTAAATAATGAAATGCACTTGAATAATGAAATGCTCAGATAAACGTCTAGTCTCCATCTGGAAGTTTCCCATGAGAATAAACAATCATCTCTCTCCTTTGATTTTGCCATCAACAGGTCTGAGGGTAGATGACTCTATTCTGCCAGGTAATCTTGGGAGGTTGTAGATGCAGGGAGATGCCGCCAGCCTCAGAAAATTAAAGTGTCATACTACGTGTTGCTAACAAAAAAACGTATGCCTATGAATATTCCCAGGTAACTCACAAATATTCCTGGTGGCCCATGAGGCTGAGTACTAAAATTATAGTTTCTTTTCGGGGATTTGGGGGGGGTCATGTGACTCACAGCTTTCGGTGACTTGGATATGAAAAAGGCTTTTTGATTATCCAGGCTCATTACTTATAATTGTGTCATTCCAAAAATTAAATACTCCCATTTGGAAAAGAAGAAAGGGGAGCAGAACATAAAAAGTGAGTTTGTGGCTAGCTGCATGTTGATTCAATGTCTCTGTGATCTCTTTTTCTCTAAGCCAGACTAGAGCCAAGGGGAAGTGGACTTGGAGAGTCTGGTGGTCCATACCCTGCATTTACGGCCTGCTTCCCATGGCACGAATTTTATTAAAATCCTCAAGGAGTAGGATTTCATATTTCAACACTTGAATCTCCATGTTAATCTGGAAGTTTCTCCTCCTACCCAACACAGAAACTTGGCTAACATACTGTGTAGAAAAAGGTTAACGCACCAGAGCTGAGACTGTTATCTTTAAAAAGGTCTGTTTGCAAGGTCGGTCCTTAGCTGGCATGTGGGAATTTGGATTTGGGGAGAGTTCCCATCATTCCCTGATTGGTAATAGTGGCCCACTTTGCCTAAACTGTATAAACCATGTGGTTTATGCTGAATACCTCCTTCCCTTCTGGAAGTCTGGAATTTTGGATCGTGCTAAACAGAGATTGCCAATGTGACCGGCCCCCAATAAAAATCTTGGACACTGAGTCTCTAATGATCTTCTTGGTAGAGAACATTCCATACATTTGCCACAATTCCATGTCAGAGGAATTGGGCACATCCTGGGTGACTACATGAGGAGAAGTCTCTGGAAGCTCGGACCTGCTTTCCCCCAGACTTTGCCCCGTGTGCTTTTTCCCTTTTTTGGTTGTAATATATTACAGCTATGAGTAGGGCTATATGCTGAGTCCCATGGGTCCTTTAAGAGAATCAGTGAATCCATGGGTGGTCTCGGAGACTCCTAACACACATGCTTTGGAACCCAGCGGAGCATAAGATTCACCAGTGGAGCTTTATAGATGACAGATTCCAGAGTCACCCCAGACCTATTGACTCAAGATCTGTGTGTTTCAAAGCTCTCCAGATGTTTTTGATATGAAGTCAGATGGGAAAAGATATGCCAAATGCCTTGGTGGAAAAGACAACAGCTGCATGAAAGCTATATTTTCTAGGAAAAAAATAGGGTATGTCTGCTACATGGAAGGAAAGAGTCCAACTCAATATGGTGATTGAGTATGAATAATGTACACAGCAGCCAGAAAGCAAAATTTTTCCATTTTTTTATGTTAGTGCCAAGAAGGAACAGGGCAGCTTCTATTTCTCATATGGCCACAACATGACAAAAAGGCACCCAATGATAAACGTGGTTGAAAGTGGATGGGGATGTAGCAGTTCTTCACTGCAACTCCCAGTTTTTGAGACAGTAAACCTTAACACTCATGCAAATGAACTAAAAACCTTCATAGGAAAGCAAAAAGTTAGACTACATGCGACCAAAGACTCCGGTTTCTGCAACAGTAGGCGGGGCAGCTGTTTTGAATGACGCCTCATAGGGTAGCCCTCAGGGAGGTTCGGGGTATGACCCCAGAGTTTCCCCAAGAACTCTGAGTGACAAAGGGAGAAGACTTGACTAAGAAGGAAGAGATCATCAAAGTTGTGACATAAAGGGGCATCTGTAAACTCATTTTCCTTTCTCATTCTTAGGCGTCTTTCAGTCTGGCTCACCAGCTTATTCTGCATCTGCACCAAAGGCCTTGCAAGTGTAGCCAGAATCCGAATTACATTGTGCTTATTATGTCATGGATGAAGACACTTGTTTAATTTCTAAATTTTAGAAGTAGTCTTGAAGCTGGCTCTTCAGGTTGAAGCCTTCTATGGCCATATTTAACAAATAAAAAATGCGGCTATATCCTCATAACATACAGAAATGGAGCATAACTGATGAATAAACAGTTGACTCAACGAGAGAGATTTCTTTTTAGGGGAAGTAGGCAAATATGTCCCTGATGGATTTGCTTTTCAATAACAAGTTATTGAACCAATTCACCAAAATACATCTTGAAGAATCAAAATGCCCTCATTCATAAATCAAATTGTATCTATGGAAGAAAACAAAGGAAATGGGAGAGGATGACAGCAGAAAGGGATAACCACAAATATCACCAATAAAAGTTAGACTCAGATGCCATGGCATTTAAAGCCACAAACCTTAGAATGCAATAATAAAGTGAATTTTCCGAATGTAAAGAACTCCCAGGAGAAATTATCCATTTAAAAGAATATGAGATGTACCTTTTCTGGGTTTGTATATTTCTTAAATCCTAACAAAACATTCTAATCCATTTCACAGAGGGAATCAAAGGCAAATTCTCAACAAGGGAAAAAGAACTTTGTTTTATCTACTTCTATAGTAATTTAAATAACTTATTCATTTATCTTTTTTTCCACAAAGAATTCAATTGCATACCCTTTCACATATATCCCAAAAGACTGATCTGGTTTAATTTAGTGTAGGAGTCCAGGAATGAGAGTCAAGAGATCTGGGCTCTGCCATTAACCTAATCTCTATTTGCCTAAGTTACCAATATGTTGAATGAAACGAAAATGTTTGTCTTTCCTACTTCACAGGTTTGTGATAGAGTTAAACATGAGATTATAAATATAAAAGTATTTGGGAATGTGTAATAGAAGCAGGTCCTAGTTAATCTGAGACATGATTGCACACATATTATATATCCCTAGAAAATTAGAACAGGGATATAGCTGGGACATCGTGATGTCCAACTACCATACGTGACATATTAATAGATAAAGGTCAAGGGCATGACAGGATCCATCTGAGACCAAACACAGGACGTTGCCAGAACTAGAAGCCATGTCTCGTAAGCCCAGCCTTCTTTACACGGATTCCGTTACCTCCTCAAATGATTCTGTGCACACAGTTTCATGCTCTGTGCAGAAGCAGCACTGAAAGATGACGACATCTACAGCATAACAAAAAGCCACAACCCCATCAAGATTTAATGGCATTATCTGTGGCCTAAATCTTGAAGATCTCTTTCAATTTGCCAGATTCTACTCGCAGTTCTACTCCCAGAATTTTGAGACAAAGGTATCTCTAGAATTTTTGCTACCCAATCAGATCCCCACGAAGGACTTTTGAAAGTCATTTTATTTTTTTTTTTTTTAGCCTACAGGCCTCACTTTCCCCCCTTCCTTCTAAAAGCCCCGGCAGAGGAGATCCCAAAAGCTGGCATCCTGCCCACGAAACATACTTCTGACCTGGCCAGCTGCTCCTGGAATGCAGTTAGCAAGAAAACCCTATTTCATTTTTGCAAAGGTGAAAGATCTCAGATCATGAATCCTCTCCACACTGTGAATTGTTTTACAAATGCATTTGTATGTATAAGCAATGCCTTCCATTGCAATGAATCTTTTGCATTTTTAAAGGTAAGTTGTATGTTCTGACACTATAAATGGTAGTAAAGGTATTTCAAATTATCTACCATTTGCTTACTGTATTAACCAAGAGAGTACATAAAGGGCAATAAAGTTATATCTTTATCAGAAAAGCATCCAGTGCTTTGGTAAGCACTGTGCCATCGCAGCACTGTTGTCTGCTCAAAGTTTTATAATGTTTTCCAAATAGAACATAGGCATAAAATAACTTTTATTCAGTCTTCTGGGGGGAAATACTAAGAATAATCGCCCAATGTCATCCAGCAGGGGTTTTCTCATTTTGCTTCTTCCCAGGTAGTTTAGACAGACCTGCTGTTGTGAGTCACATAAAAGGATAGGAGTCCATGGTGTGTAAATGCAAGTCAATAGGTATAATTTATTAAGTATCAATCATGTACTATGCACTTAACCCTACTCTGGCTCTCATCCTGCCGATAATCCTATAAGGTAAATGCTATTAACCCATTTTGCAGGTAAGAACAGTAATAATGAATAAGATTGACTGGCTGGCTCAAGGTTACACAGTTGGTGCGAGGTAAGGTTTGAACCCAGGTCTATTTAGTTCTCAAGACCCATGCTTCATCCACTATACCATACTGCCTCCCTCTGATAAGTTGTTAGAAGTCTCCAGAATCTGGATCTGAGTTAGACTCCAGTAAGAATGAAAAAAAATGCAAATGTAATGAGAACACATCTCCTTCACCTTCCTACCTTCAAAATATTCACTGAACTTTCCATCTCCAAAGGCAATAATTCACAAGGGTGATAAGAAGAAGCAGACTCTGTGGGAAGTCCAAGCAGTACCCTGGAATGATTAGCAGCTACGGCTTTGACCCGAGTCGACTTGGGTTTGTGCCCTGGCTCTGCCTGTTACTAGTTAGTTGTGTGACCCCACTTAACCTCTTTGAACCTTATTTCCTTCTCTGTATAACAGGAGAAACATCCTCATAGTCTTGAATAATACGAGGTGTACAATATACTTAACGCAGCACCTGGCAGATTGTGGCATGCTCATTAATGCTATCTATTTTTTATTGGAACCCTTGTTGTTAGGTTGCAGTATAAAAATAAAAGGCACATTGTCGGTAAAAAAAAATTCACAGTCTCTGGTTTAACTGGTTTTTGTTGGCACCTAATGGCTTTACACGTCTTGATTTAAGAGAGCCTAAAAAACAAAGAATGGATGTCAAGCATTGGGTTTCTACTTTCAAGAACAGATGCTTTTGTTTGGGCTCAGCTAACATTGAAGTCTAGTCGGCAGCCCAAAATAGAACCCATTTGATTTCTCCTGCCAGTTTAAGTAGGAAATTGGTGCTGCTAAGATTGTGAAACTTGAGTCTTTAGAATTTCTAATTAATATGTCAGTCCCCAAAATGCACATCCCATCCTTTCTTATTTTTTACATAATGAAGTTTAAGCTCTCATTCCCACCATTCCCAAACTCTTACTTAAAAAAAAAAGTTCTAAATAGGATTGCTGAAAATAAAGTAATAGACTGGCTACACGCAGAGCTGAAATGGGACCACTCTTGATAGTTCTCCTGTCCAAAGAAACCTTTTCTATTACACCTTCGGTTTTTTCATCTATGGCTTAATCTAAGAAAAAATGTAGATGTCCTTTTGGGAAGATAACACCTTAAAACATTTACCTCAGTATGAATGAAGAATGGGAGACATTTGGACAGGGAAGGAGGAAAAGGAGAATGAGGCTGCTGGGAAATTTAGGATTTGGAAGTGACAATTTGACCAAGGGTGGGCACCATGTAAAATTTCACATTAAAGAATTAAAACCCATAGTTTCAGATAAGCAAAACTAAAACAAGTCTTTATGGGAGTTGTCACTAAATATCACCTGCAGGGCTGGGTCCTTACAGAGTGGTAACTCTTTAGGCTTGATTTCCATTTCCTAGGGAAGACTTCCCTCTCAATGAATAGCTCACATCCCCATATTTTGTAGACTATAGCCGTGTATGCCTTTCATTAAAAGTCCCATAACTGTAATTTTATACCTATTTGAATAATTTGTTGGTTACTATCTGTCTTTCCTTGAGATTTACACTTGTTTTGGGCAAGAACTCTGTTTGCTTTTATTCACTGAGTATCCCGCAGTGCCTAGCAGGGTAACTCTCACATAAAAAGTGCCCAGTAAGGGGCCCCTGGGTAGCTCAGTCAGTCGTCTGTCTTCGGATCAGGTCATGATCCCAGGGTCCTGGGGTCAAGCCCCAAGTAGGGCTCCCCACTCAGCAGGGAGTCTGCCTGTCCTTCTCCCTCTGCCCCTCCCTTTGCTCACGTGCTCTCTTTCTGTCTCTCAAATAAATAAATAAAATCATAAAAAAAGAAAAAAAGAGTGCCCAGTGAATGTTGAGTAAATGAATACATTCATTGAATCTGGAAATATTGAAACAAATTCTGTCTCTGGAGACCAGAGCAATTTTTCCCCAAGTGTCCCTCCCTGGAGCCAGAATACCTGGGTTTGAGTCTTGGCTATAACATTTACTGGTGGGTCTTGGCTATAACATTTACTGGCTGTGTGATCCTAGTCACATTAATCCCCCTCTCTGTGCTTCATCTGCCAACTGAGGATAATGATTGTCTTTGCTTTGCAGGGTCATGATCAAGATAAAATGAATTATAATATATACATTGCTTACAGCAACGTCCTATGTATAACAATGCCTGAGCAAATATAACTACTGTTATTATATTTCTTGAAACACCACTGTGGCTAATGACCTGGGGATAAAAAAAAGCATTTTTAGTCAAATAATTTTGGAAGATACTGGATTAAATAAAGTTAAGGGGCTCTCTCTGATGCAGGACTTTTCAGAGCTTTTAATGTGCTAATGTGCATTATAAATGTTTAAGAGGAGAGCATAATATACAGTGTTTCCCACATTTGACAACAGAATCCTTTTTTTTTTTAAGATTTTATTTATTTATTTATTTATTTACTTACTTACTTATTTAAGAGTAGAGCACAAGTGAGAGTGAGAGAGCACAAGTAGGGGAAGTGGCAGAGGGAAAGGGAGAAGCAGGCTCCCCGACTCAATTAGGGGCTTGATCCCAAGACTCTGGGATCATGACCTGAGCTGAAGGCAGGTGATTAGCCAACTGAGCCACTTAGGCGCCCTGACAACAGAGTCCATTTTGTGAGTAAAATATATTAGAGTATCTCATGGATCCTCTATGGAGCACACCGTGGGAAATGCTGAATTAGACTCCTTAGTAGCAAAATAACAAGAAACAAAATTTGGGACTGGATGTTTTTCAATAGTGTAGGTAATGAAGAAATACAACAATAACAAGAAAGTAACTCTCAAAATTTAATTAATGAGATCTACATGGAAAAAAGATTTAGCCTTAAACTTTTAGATCCCAACATTTCACCTGGATCAAGATAAGAGACCCCTGGAGCCCCTGCAAGCAGAGTCTGCAGCTGAAGCCAGATGCAGCTTGAAGAGTTCAAGTACAGGAAAAGGTAGAGGTTCCCACTTAAAGGTTCAAGCTTTGAAAAGAAGTACACCGTGCATCGTGCTATGTAGTTAGGAACTAGTATCTGCCCTTCTCTTCCTTTCCCCCTGAATGACTTAAGTAGATGTATTAGTTTGCAAGGGCTGCCATAACAAAGTGCCACAGCCTGGGAAGATTAAACAGCAAAATTTATTTTCTCACAATTCTGGAGATTAGAAGTCCAAGGTGATCTCACGGTTGGTTTCTTCTGAGACCTCTCTCCTTGGCTTGTAGGTGGCCGTCTTCTTCCTATGCCTTCACATGGTCCTCCCTCTCTGTATGTCGGTGTCCTAATCTCCTCTTCTTATAAGGACACCAGCCATATTGGGTGAGGGACCACCCAAATGCCTTCATTTTAACCTCATCGTCTCTTTAAAGAGCCTATTTCCAAATACAGCACCCCCCTGAGGTACTGGGGGTTAGGACCTCAACATATGAATTTAGGGCAGAGATGGCGGGGAATGACATAGTTCATCCCACAACACCAGGCATAACTCCTCTCACTGGCCCCTTAAAGACACACAGGGTTACTGTGTGTCCTGCTCGATTTCCTGCACTACAAAAACAAAAAATAAAAATATTTAAGTTCTCTGCTAAGTTATCTATCACTTTTGTTTCTTACCCAATTTTTCTGCAACTATTTTAGATCTTCCTCTGCCTCCCCCAAACCAAGAGCGCCCCTGTGACTCAGACCCTTTGCTGCCATCCAGTGTCCCTTTGAGAAGAGTTGTAGTGACATGCTGTTTCCCTGCTGATTCCCAGAGCCTGTCCTTAGAGTCTTTGTACCACCCTACCCACCCATCTTTTCCAAACCTGATAACTTCCTCAGCTGCCAAGGATCTCCCATCACATTACAAAGATTTAAAACCCACAGACTCTGGAAGATATGCCCAGGTGGTGTTCAAGTGGGGTTAGTCTTCTATCCCAATTGAGAAAACACTCATGATTTGTTGACAATTTGCAGGTCTAGGAATAGTACTAAGTCAGCAGAAGGCTCAATACCTCACACAGGAAAGCCCATTGTCCTGAAACAGTGAAGAATGGACTTCACCAGCTCACCTCAGAGCTGGGACCTGGCTGGAGGGCATGGCAAGGTGTTTGGTTTCTGTAATGGAAAGCAGACTTTTTTTTTTCTTTTTAATTACCTTGTTATGTGATAGAAGTCATAAGGTAAAAGAAAAGTATGAAAAGTTGATTTTTTTAATACCTGACCTTCTGATAGCCTATATGTTTTAGGGACAAACTTCCTAATGAGACTTTTTATAATAAAGCTTTCATTGCTTTGAAAAATATTAACTTTTCCAGTCCTTCCGGGTAGATCAAACAGACCCTGCAGTTATAGTTAACAATATCCTAAAGATTTAGCTTCTCAGTAATAATGGGTAAGAGCCTTAGCATTGCCACAGGCCAAAACTATATTATTTGAAATGAAACCTCTCATAAATATCCAACTATGAAGTCACTATCTATCAACTGCTGTTATATAAACAGGACGGAGCTAAATCTCCCATCTGCCAATATCGGAGCTGCCACAAAAAATGATTTTGTGTCCAGAACTCACAAATTAAACAGGTTCTTCCTCTGTCAGCCAATTCTAGGAAGCCCGGTTTGGTTTAGGTAGTCACCATGCAGTCCAAGTAAGGAGGCCTGGAAGGTCTGAATTCTTCATGCATTTCCCTTTTGCCAAGAGCTTAGACCTCCCTCAGACTTAGAAGTTGTCTGTAGTATAAAAGATGTGACCAGTTCTTCAGAAAGAACACTGTAGCTACCGGTGTCCCACTTCTTGCCTCTTCTTTTCCACAACTTTCCCCATACCTTTGTGATAGGGTTAAGTCTTAGACTTCTGCCCTCACTCTACTCTGACCCTTATGTATCTAGTCTACCATAGTTCTATTTAGCACCAGAAATGCTAATGGACGGTCTGTGGACCAGGCTTTGAGAAACACTGCTCAAAACAATATGAAGCCATTGGGGCGCCTGGATGGCTCAGCTGGTTGAGGGCCTGCCTTCAGCTCAGGTCATGATCTTGGGATCCTAGGACAGAGCCCCACATCAGGCTCCTTGTTCAGTGGGGAGTCTGCTTCTTCCTCTCCCTCTGCCCCTCCCCCCCCCACTCATGTGCACGCTTGCTCCGTCTTGCTTTCTTTCTCTTGCAAATAAATAAACAAAATCTTTTAAAAAACAATATGAAGCCATCAGTAGAATGTGATTCCACATTCACCTGTTCACATCTTCTGTTCCAGGGCCTGGAACTTGCCAATCACATAATACACAAGTGATAATCTAAACTGAAGCCAAGATTCTTTCTTCAAGCCTAAGATTTTTAAGTAGGGAAGTAACATGATTTAGGTTTTAGAGAGTAAATGGGAGCAGCTTAGAAGCTGGAGAAAGAAAACAGAGATCAAAGTCAAGGGGAACAACTGTACATCCTTCGACTAAAATTAAAAAACAAATTATAATAATAGTAACCAAGATTGACATAACTCTTAGGATACTCCAGGCCCTATCATAAAAACTTTTCTTAAATTAACTCATTTAATTCTCACAACAACCGAAAAGTAGCGACTATCACTATCCTCTTTTCAAGACAAAGCAATGGAGATCCAGAGAGGGTAAGGCACTTACCCAGAGTGACATAGTTAGTTAGTGGCAGAGGCCTGCCACTGAAGCAGACCATCTAGCTTCCAATTCCAAGTTCAGTGTGCAGATCACTCCCACATGCATTGTCTCCAGCAGTCCTTACCTCCAACCAACCACACAGCCTCCCGGTAATGTAGTGGCCAGTGTGTCAGCTCCTCCTGCTGGCCTGTCCTACGTAACTTCACTGGGTCTGGCCTACACTTCCCTGCTTACCACTATCAAAACTTACCTGACCTTCATCTTATTTCCAAGGGCTCTGGGTCAATTTACTGCTTTTAGCAGCAGCTTACTGTGTTATAAGTCATACCAGGATGACTCACTATTCTTTCATGAGCACCCGCTATATGCCAGGCACCGTGCCAGGTGCAGAGGATATACAGAGAACGTACCATCAAAGAAATAAACAAGTAAACAAATTCAATAATCACAAATCCTGATTAGTACCCTTAAGAAAATAAAGATGATTGTGCTTATAGGGTAATGACCCAAAGAAATGTTTCTTTGGTGTTAAGAATTTCAGATGCTATGACAAATCACATAGGAAAGATATTTTGGGATGTTGGCAGCCTTTCCATCAGGCCCCGAAATATGCCAATTTCTTTGTAAAAAATAAAACCATCTCTACCATTTCCCTAGAATCTTTTAGTGGTTCTTCTCAACCTTCAGGATAAAATTCAAATCCCTTTACATGATTCACATGGCCCTCCAAGGTTGGCCTTGTGCCCACCTTCCAGACTCAACATTATGTCAGTCCCTTCCCCACCCCTTTCACACTCAAATCCCGTTTTCAAAACTAATCCTCACATGATGCCCTATCCACCTATGTTGCCTTTCCCCCTTCTCACTTCACTTGAACAACTCTTATTTATCTTCCAACACACAAAATAGAATTACCCTCCAAGAAGCCTTCTCCATCTGAGGCTGGGCTTGGTACTGCCCCTTAGTGATTCCTTAGTGTTATGGATTGAATTGTGTCCCCATGCCCCAATTTATATGTTGAAGTCTTAACCCCCAGTACCTCAAAACAGGATGGTATTTGGGTGTGGGGGTCTTTAAAGAAGTAATGAAGTTAAAATGAGGTTACCCGGTGGGCCCTAATCTAATATGGCTGGTGTCCTCACAAACAGAGATTAGGACACAGAAACACACAGAGAGAAGACTACATGAAGGCATAAGGAGAAGGCAGCCATCTGCAAGCCAAGGAGAGTGGTCTCAGAAGAAATCAACGCTATGGTCACCGTGATCTAGGACTTCTAGTCTCTAGAACCACAAGAAAATAAGTTTCTGTTGTTTAAGCCATCTAGTCTATGGCACTTTGTTATGACAACCCTAGCAAACTAACTAACTTAGCATCCTGTGTAAGCCTTAGTGATACACCAGCTTCGTGGACCTAAGTCAAAAAACTTCATCTTTTTAAATTTTCCCACCCCCAGTGTTGACCTCAGGGCTGGGCAAGTGGTCAGCTCTCAGTCAGTGTTTACTGAATGAGTGAAAAGATGAATGAACCACTTACTCCACTTGTGTGGAGGGCATCATCAACGCAACGTTACTTCTGAAAACTGAAAAGCAGGCCGGGTAGTGTAATCATCTGGGAGGAAGGTTGGCTCCCTCTCAGACAGAATAAAGGGAACCAGTACTACAGTTCCCACTGCAGCAATCAGGATTTGGAAAAACAGAAGGTTGCAGAGGCAACCCCCGAGGCACAGATCCGTGGTATTTCCCAGGTCTTTCAAACACATTTAATTGTGCACATGGAAAAGAATGGCATCATTATTTAATCCAAAATACAATAACAACAATAGATTGCTCATGTAGGCGCATAAGTCCCCTGCAGAGAATTTTATGTGCATGTTGCCTTTACCCACATATACAGCCAAGGCAGTGGGGATGGGGGCCAGCCCATTCTTGTGGCCTGGGAAGAGAGAACATGGATGCCTATGGTTGTTATAACAGCAAAAGGGGAGAAAACAAAAGAAAGCCCAAGGGTAGAGCTACGACTCCATTTAAGACTAATGCATATCTTTATTTTTGTCCTCGGCAATAACCCAAAGAAATATCTGATGCCGCTGAAAGACTGCTGTCATCCCTAGTAGATACTCATCAATTATTATTAAGTATTGCACGGTTCAGGTCAAGATATAATATGTCTGAGGAAAACCGTGGCACCTCCTTTTAATCTTGCGTAGAAAACAATTAAAGTATATAAAGCACATTATTAAAATATGTAAAATTTATAATTTAATTATAAGATTGCATAGCTTTATGATCTAATAGTTCTGCTGTATTTTGCATATTAGTGAACAATTGCTTTCTTAAAGCACACAGTAGAATCATTTACTTGATGCTGGAGAATAAGTTAATTATGGATTCCCTGTATATGACTAATGGATTTAATAATCACTTTACTGTAGAATTAACTTATACTTCCCTGTGCTTATAGCACTAATGATGATATTCATAAAAGTTATATTTTTTTAAAAATGTAAGATTGGCACAAAAAGAGGAACCAATGTACAACTTGGTTTTAGAGCCAGCAGTTCTAAATAGATAGTTCAGAGCTATCAAGGCCCTCTCCTTGCTCCATAATAAATCATACACACCCTCTCCACCCCCCACCCCCGCCACCAACCCTGCCTCCATTGGCTTTATTAAGGGAATTTATTTTATTTAAGGGAAGACGAAATGCTTGCCAGATGCATTTAGTGAAGCTTCTGATTTTTTTAACCTCAGTTGTAGGTCACAATGAGGATTATTCACTTATATCTATTTCATGGAGCTCTGGGAAGCCCCATATGTACTAAGATCACATTGGGTTGCCCAAGTTCCTCTTTTTGTCCTCGGTTTCATTCTCTTGAAGTCACTCATTTTTCTCCTTCAGCCCAAACAACATTGGTGGAAGGAGTAGCGGGAATGTTCTTTGTTTAAGGAGAAGAGTCCCTAGCACTGCCTTTCTGAACTTATATCCTTTCTAACCACGAACACCATCATCGTCATCACCACCATCATCATAACCGCCACCACCACACCATCATCACCATCAACTCTACCCCCATCACCACCACTACCATCATCATGACCATCATCATCATCATTGCCATCATCACTACCACCACCACCTGGATTCTTCTTTCTCATGGAATTAAGCAATGAAAGATCTGGATTTTATTTTCAGCTCTGCCAGTTTACCAGTGGGGATGACCTTAAGGGGGTTATGAAACTCTCCAAAACTCTCCATGGTTCTAAGATGTGAAAACTGACCATGAATGTCCTTTGTTCTCTGTCAAGTCCTAAATACAATCAGTGTACTATGTTAGTGACCCCTCCTACTCAAATGTACATTACCCACCCCCTCCATGAATTACTCTGCCAATTCTGGCATGGAGGTTAAGCATTCTGGAAGAAACGAACAATGGCTTACACTTTGATTTACTGTATGGAGTTGTTCACAAAGTATGTGCTCACTAAATACCTGTTGATGAATTGACTGAAAGAGGGTAAATTCTTAAGGACCTGAGGGATTATAATTTCCTTTAAGTCAGAGACCATAGTTCTTGCTGCGAACCCTTGAATCCCTGCCTCCCGCCTCCACCGATCTCTTCCACTATAATGCTCTGCTGAGAGTGCAGTCATAAATGGTAATGACAGGCTGCGAGGAAATTTGACTTAGCCCCTAGCAGGGACTCAGGAGACCTAAGAGTACCATTTCCTGCCCCACTGCTGGGTTCTCCACAAGGTGCCAAATACCCCAGATACTCTTTCCCTCCACCTCAGCACACTAACGGAGTAAACTAATCTTCTTTGTAAAATACTGAATTGCTTTGACAAGTGAGAAATTCACAAAATTTTGCTTTTGTTTTATTCAATATATCATGTTATTAGAGGGAAGATTTTAAGCTAAATTTTCAAGATTTCACCTATGTCCTCCTTGGCTAATTAAAATGTAATTGGTAAATGGTAGGCAGAATCAAATGTTCTCACTCCTTTAAGTCCCTAAACTTGTTTGTTTGTTTAATGAACTTTATTTAATAACATAACTTCCCTCCACACCCCACTCCCCAGCCACAGTCAAGATACTTTTGTGGCAACTGGAGTGATTTGTTCGTACCGACTGGTCATACAAAATACTCAGGATACTCCCTGAAATTCATTTTTCTCATTAGAAGATCTAACACATAAACCCCGTGCCCAAAGTTATGCCCTTTCTCTTCATCCACAGCCGTTAGCTTTCAGCCCAAAGCAATGCTTCTGAGACTGCACTGGGCAGACCTGTCTCCTGTGGTCACGGGCAAATGGCCTCCCTGACCCAGTGGGGCCCAGATACCACATTTCCTACAAACTCCCAGGGCAAGCAGGTGTGCTGTTGGTCCTGAGCCATACTTTGCGTAGCAAGAAATGGAACTTTTTGTGGATCAGCCTTGAAATAATACCTCCTTAATTTTAGACCCTGAACATTCATATTATACAATTTTTCATGCAAGAGACGAATGTTTAAACTTTAAAATTTCAACTACTCAGAAATAAGTTTATTATTCTTTTTCTTTGAAACACTAAAACTCACTACTTTTCATCTCTGTCTCCACTGTTCATCTCCATTTTGGTCTCATATTCCCTTCTTTTTTTCAACCTACTGCACAAACTAAAATATATTGAGTGTTACATGAGCATAACTGCCTCTCTGGTTTCCAGTATCTTTTGCCTTTCACATGTTAAATAACATCTAAAATGTCTTGGATTTATATAATACTTTATGCCTTACAAAAGGCTTGCGTGCACTTATTTCATAAAAATAAGTTCACGTCTGGGGAGAAAGAGAATGATAATGTTAAAAAAGTAGATGGACTTTGGAGAGAGGTACACCTGGGTACAAATCCAGGCTCTGGAAATATTCAATTGTGGGCACATTATTTAACCTCTTTGCCTACATTTTCTCATTTGTCAAGGGGGCTTGTAAATAGCTGCTGCATCATAAGCTAGTTTTTATGTTAAGGTTGGGGTGGTGTGGTTTCAAAGGAAACTGACGAGCCAAGACTTGGAACCCAAGGGATACGTCACGTGGGCCCCTCCAAACTCACATCCAGCTGCCTGTGTAGGCATCTCTCAATGCTCTCTGTCCTGCAGAGCTGTCCTTCTCCAGGATGGCAACCGGCATTGGACAGTATCTGCTCCCTTCCTCTTTATCTCCCAACCTTTCACATTTCCTCTATAAAACCCGCTGCTTTTGTGAAGCACGCAGCTGGTATTTGACACCTAGATTTCAAGTGATCAAACAAGACATGATGACAAATCTCAGAAAAATGACACCAGCCTTTTGAAAAAAACCAAAATCAATTCCCTCCCCTCCTTCCTTGAGGTTCCCTCTTTTCCGCTGTTATCTTACCTCATCTATCATACTTAGACAGAAATCCATACGTCTAGTTTAAATCACTGTTTCTCAGGCAACAGCCAGGCCACTTAGCAAGAGTCTAAAGCAAGCCAATATAATATTCTGCCTAGAGTGATAGTTGGTCAAAGGTTACTGTGCCAGAGTAGGTTAATTATTCTAAGAGAACTTACTTTTACTATAATTATTGATTGTCATGAACTAATGAAAAAAAAAAAGCTGCTGTTTATTAAGTGCATCTGTATCCCCTAGAAACTTTTACATGAGTATATCATTTCATCCTCATCACAACTCTGAAATGTTTCCAGTTTTAAGAAAATTTTAAGATCACGTTGGTCAAAGTCACAAGCTGGTGATAGGCTGAGCCAAGACTCAAACCAAACCATATGTGATTATCTGACTGTGTTCTGTTACTATTACTTTTTTTTTTTTTAAGTAGGTTCCAAGTCCAGTGAGGAGCCGAACTCAGGGCTTGAACTCACGACACTAAGGATCAATACCTGAGCTGATATCAAGAGTTGGACACTTAATTAACTGACTGAGCCATCCGGGCACCCCCTATTACTATTGCTTCTAATTTAAAATTTATGTTTAGCCAAGTAATATATGCATATAATAATGAAGAGTTCCATAAGACTTAAAGAAAATAGCAGCAGTCCCTGGCTTACCCCTCCCCACCTGTAATTCCCATTCCCTAGAGGAAACCTCTTTTGACTGCTTTTTCTGATATTTACCTTTATCTTTCTTTTAAAGCATGATTAAATGCTATTTCATAATTTTTTAACTTTTGAATTATAATTGACTTGCTACCATGAAAGTAGAAAATTAAACTCTCAACCACCATGTCCCACAATTTCCCTTTCCCCTCCTCCTAATATAATAAGATTTGTTTTTGTGAAATAAATAGTCAATGTTTATATTGATTTGGACACAGAAGTGCTATTCGCAGCTGAACAACAGTTACAGTACAGCTAGATAACTTTTCTCGCATAACAGTTTTCTTGGAATTAATAATTGCGTCACCATTCTACTTCTTTAATATTTCATGTTTCTGTTACTAATTCATCCCCAGCTCTTTGCCAGAACCATAAAACTCTCAGTATGGCCAAATGTACCGAGTGATTTATCGTTTTTCAGTTTGCGCATGTTCTGTTTTGTTTTTCCCCAACATTCATCCTATAGCCCTAAACTACCAGTCCACACTGACTGCTCTCAAAGTCTGTTTTATTCATTGTGTTGGGCTCTTAGCAGGCTCTTTCAGCCCACAGATGCACGGCCTTCAGGTTTTCTGTATGGTTGCTTTGATAATTTGCTTCCCTTTGATAGTATCTCTGTACTCTATTTCTGAACTCCTACTAGTTAGATGTTGGACTTCCAGAAAAGATCCTCTGTCTCATCTTTTCTTGCCTTCCTTTTTTGCCTTTTTAGTGTATAGTCTAGGTGATTTCTTCAACTTTTCCTTCCAACTAATGAGTTACTTCTTTGTAGTATATTATTTTTCGTTTCCAAGATCACTTCTTCTTCTCCGAATGTTTCCTTATTATGGTATCCTGTGCTTGTTCCAGAAATGCAATAGTTTCTTTTCTCTATGGATATTACTTATAGGCTTTTTTAAATTATAGTTTTTTAAAGAAAATTTTCTTCTCCCTGAAGTTTCTATTTCCTCATGTAACATTTTTTCTGTTTGCTTATTTGTCTCTCACCTTTCATATTAGCGGCTCTCCTTTTGCCTGTATCACTCTGAGGCACTCTTTTTTTTTTAAAGATTTTATTTATTTATTTGACAGAGAGAAACAGCCAGCGAGAGAGGGAACACAAGCAGGGGGAGTGGGAGAGGAAGAAGCAGGCTCCTAGCGGAGGAACCTCATGTGGGGCTCGATCCCAGGATCCAGGGATCACACCCTAAGCCGAAGGTAGATGCTTAACGACTGCGCCACCCAGGCGCCCCATACTCTGAGGCACTCTTAAATATGACACAGAAGCCCTGTGCATGGACAGAATATGCAACTCGTGAGCTTTCTAAGAGAATGGTAAAAGGGTGATGAGGTGGTAGGTCAGCTTTTTCACTGATATCCAAAGTCACTATCCAAAAGTGTATTTCCCAAGGACATCAATTTCTTCCTTGGACAATAGAAACTGGGCTACCAGCATCCCTGGAGCCCAGAGGAAAAAATGGGCATGCGGTCTCCCAGTTCAGTAAGCTGACTTACACTAAATCTCCTGGTCCAGCCCTTTACCCCTGGCCACCCCTGAGCAAACCTTGCAAGAGAAATTAAACTCCAAGTTTTTTGACGTTGTTGTTGTTGTTGTTTTAGCTGGCTACCAGAGAGTGGAACTTACTGTTCTGTATGCTAACTTTCAAAACCTGTTTTCAGCTCCGCTCCATAACTTTTCCTCCAGAGGTTCCTGTTGCTGTCAAATCTAGCCATCGCGGAGTTCTACAGTGTAATATGGCTGGCCTCCTGTCACCCTCTCCTACTGCAGGTATCTGGCTTCCCACTCCCTCTGCTGTGCTAAATCAGTAACCGCCTGCTCATTCGCTTTCCATTTGCTTTCCAGCTCATTTGCTTTCCAGCTTCCAACATTGATTTCCCCATTTGCTTTGGAGCCCTCTCCTGTTCTCATTGTCCTCATTAATGTGTTTTTCAAATTCTTTCACTACCATTTTAGTGGGATGTGAGGAGGGGACAGAAATATATAGGAGAAATTAGAAAAAAGAGGAAAATATGAAGAAAGGAAATATGCAAATATTATCCCTTGGTAACATTTTGTTGTATCATCTTCTGATTGTTTCCATGTGGTACATGCCCATATACTTACAAACAGAGATTTGGTAGGTGTGGAATCTAACTGCCTATATAAAATGTGGTCATCTAATTAGCAATATATTGTGAGTGACTTTCCCTGTCAATACATGAACTTCTCAACATTTGCTGCAACATGGACGGCACTGGAGGAGATAATGTTAAGTGAAATAAGTCAAGCAGAGAAAGATAATTATCATATGGTTTCTCTCATCTATGGAACATAAGAACTAGGAAGATCGGTAGGGGAAGAAAGGGATAAAGAAAGTGGGGGTAATCAGAGGGGGGAATGAAGCATGAGAGACTATGGACTCTGAGAAACAAACTGAGGGCCTCAGAGGGGAGGGGGGTGGGGGAATGGGATAGACCGGTGATGGGTAGTAAGGAGGGCACGTATTGCATGGTGCACTTGGTGTTATACGCAAGTAATGAATCATGGAACTTTACATCAAAAACCAGGGATGTACTGTATGGTGACTAACATAATATAATAAAAAAATATTAAAATAAATAAAATAAAGAAATATATAGGAGAACTCATTCACCATGTTTGACCAGACATCCAATGTTTTATTCTTGTTTAGCAGTTCTTTTAGAATCATAGTATATTAAATAATGGCTTAAAACCTCACTTGACTCTCAAATAAACAGAGGCCAATTAGGTTGGGTGTTAGATTTTTTTTTTTTAAGATTTTTAAAATTTATTTGAGATAGTGAGCACGCGAGAGAGCACGAGCAGGGGGAGGAACAAGAGAGGGAGAAGCAGACTCCCCCCTGATCAGGGAGCCCCACGCAGGGCTCGATCCCAGGACCGTGAGATCATGACCTGAGCCGAAGGCAGATACTCAACCAACTGAGCCACCCAGGCGTCCCCATAGGTATTTTTTAGTATTTCATAAAATAGTAGCCTAGCTGTACTGAACATGTAAGTCTAACTCTTATGACTAGAGCAGAAGGAAGAAAAAAAGGGAGGGAGGGAGGAAGAAGGAGAAAAAAAGAAAGAAGGGAAAGCCCCTACATTTTTTTTTAATCACACATGAAAATAAATAAACTTCATACCTTAGATAACTTTCCTTCATTAATACTTCTTGGGCTTCACTATTCGGTGGTATAAAATAATTTTATTCTCATATAATAACTGTCTTCAGATTTGGCTTCCAGAACCGACAGGAGCAAAAACTACACTTTCATTGCCAGGAGTGTAGTTTGTTTTAAACCCAAAAGCTGTCCTTATAAAACTGCAGACCAGAAAAGGATTTGTGGATTTTAAAATACCCTATGGATCTTCTGTAGACTTGGAATCTGATGTCAATATTGGCTTGAAATCTTCTGTGGCAGACACGTGATTTTTTTTTTTTTTTTTTTTTTTTAGGGAAAGAGGAAAAAATAAAAGGAAGAAATGAGGAACTTTTTTTCCCCTCTTGACTCAAAACCAAATATTCAAGGCTTGTGTTTACTTTCCTTGGAATGAAGCCTCTGGTAAGTAAGTATAGCGGTCCTTGCAGCCCTGCTACATGGCTTGCAGTCCCCCCAGTTTGGATCATGGGAACTGGCTGACATTATTCAGGGGAAGCGATGACGGAGGAAAATGTGATTTAAAACTCTGCTTCTAGCCTGCAAACTGCTTGTCTGGGACTGTATTGGATCAATGTGGCTGCTGCTTAGAATGTGGGAATGTGGAAGGTAAGCTCTGTTACTTGGACAGAAGAAGTCACTTCTGTGGTCAATGTGGGCACCACCTGATATGCGTTCCGGTTGCAGAGGAGCTGATGGATGGAAACACCCCCCTGCTAACCCCCGCCTCCCCCCCAACCAGCCATGAGGCATCTCTGTGAACCAGGAAAGCCTCTGCGGGCCTGAAGGAAAGACCTGTGAGAAATGTCTGCCAGTTCAAGGAGCTAAACCTTCAGAAGAGAACCAATATTAGCATGAAACACAAAGGATCTCCTGAATCAAGTAATACAGAATCCCCATACCATTCCCTCGAATTTTTAAAGAATAAAGAATATACGTCTCTGGGGGCGCCTGGGTGGCACAGCGGTTAAGCGTCTGCCTTCGGGTCAGGGCGTGATCCCGGCGTTATGGGATCGAGCCCCACATCAGGCTCCTCTGCTATGAGCCTGCTTCTTCCTCTCCCACTCCCCCTGCTTGTGTTCCCTCTCTCGCTGGCTGACTCTGTCTCTGTCGAATAAATAAATAAAATCTTAAAAAAAAAAAGAATATACGTCTCTGCATATGTTTTTTTATTTCTAACATTGATTGTGTGCGTTGAAATGATGAAAGAGCCTGATATTTTTTTGGTGGTTACAATCTGACTTAATTTCCAGGTTATGTGACCTCCCACAGATCTAAAAAACTCAGGTACGTCTCTGCATATGTTTTTTTATTTCTAACATTGATTGTGTGCGTTGAAATGATGAAAGAGCCTGATATTTTTTTGGTGGTTACAATCTGACTTAATTTCCAGGTTATGTGACCTCCCACAGATCTAAAAAACTCAGGGACTTTGTTGTCCCAAACTTGATTTAGTGCTCTGTAGATAAAATTATACAAGAATAAAAGAATTAACCGTACTGGAGCTCAACTATGTGACTTTATTGAGGAATAGGAAATATTTCTGTGTTTGTACATTTCATAACATTAATAGAGTTTTCTTTATCTTTTCTGTAGTTATCATGCAAAATCAACTAAGTTTTAATTTAGTGATATCTAAATGGAATTAAACATAATAAGAGGCAATACAAGGTAAATGCCTTGATAAATATGAATTATATCTGTATGGGACTTAACACTTTTTTTTAAAGTGTGGACATGGCATATGACCAATTGGATGAAATTTGGTTTTGGTGTGTGAGAGCCAAAATTTATAACATTTGAAAGAACCACATTAAATAGATTGTAAATCTACATTATTTAGTAAGTAAGTAGGAAAGACTTTCTATGTCATTTGCATTTATTTGGGGGCACTTACGAGCCATAACAAGATAAAATAAAGTTCTTACAAGGCTGCATTTTTCTTGACAGGATAAAGAAGCCAATGTAAACATAAAACTTTTATACTCATTGGGGAAGATGAAGAAAAATAAAGCAGCTTTCACAGAGATAGTTTTACAGTCCTGCATTCATGTAATTCATTCTTCAAATATGAGTCATTCCAATTTCTTATAGATTTTCAAATGTCTTAATGCATGCTCTCTAGAGCTCTAAATTGCTCATTAAACACTTCATAATATAGTTCTGGAGATAGCTATTAATGGAATAGGGCAAGTTCAACAGTTACATCAGTATCTAGAATTTACTGTGTGTTATCGGATGCTTACACTATAAACACATGTATTTCAGAATATGATCATTCCACTTAGTTTTCAAAAGTCCATCAGTGCAATTTTTTTCTATCACATTTGTTTCTAACGAGTAAAAATTTGAGATCTCAAGAAGCAGATTCCCAGAATGAAATAAGGCTTAAGCAGCAATGTCCCCACTATAATAATGTCAACCCGTTTCCAATACAGTATTAGAATTGCAAATACAGATACACAGTTTGCAGAGCGTGCAGTACTGGATGTGCTGAAAGTTAAAGCTCTGGAGAATTACATAGTTAAGCAAAGACAATATTTTTGCTTAAGATCCATGTGTTCAAAATAATCTCTCCAATCAGCAATAGCCTATTATTGGGAATGTATTCTGTTGTAAACGAGGAACAAGAGGACTTTTCTCCAGAGTAATAGAACCACAGTGACACGTGAAGTCTAGTGATCCTGATATCATTATCATATTTATTATTAATGAGTATTCATAAGACCAGGCTTTCCAGTGTCGTCATCCTCCTCCTCCTCCTCCTCCTCCTCCTCCTCCTCCTTCTTCTTTTTTTACATTTTTAAATTAGGGTAGCTCCTCTCGTATCACATTTAAGGCCATCAAAACTAGTTTTCAGAAATCTTCAATGTCATTTGTATCATTGAACCACAACTTCTCAATGTAATCTGTGAGTTCCTAGAGCTGAGAAGGTGAGTCTAAAAGAGCTGGAGATGTCAATGATTTGGGAATATGCAATCTTACCATTTTTTATCTGGTTACCCCCTCCATACCCTAATTTCCTATTTCTACATGGATAACAATGCTATTTGAAATTAAAGTTAAAGAAAATAAATTCAGAGAAAATTCTTTCAGAATCTTGTGATGAGCTTCTAAAACTTCACCACATTTACAAAAACATATTTAACTGTTTTTCTGCTAATTTATGTTAATCCCTTCCTATAATGGTGTGAATTCATGAGCTTTGCAAAATGACCAATTTGCCAACATAATTATGATTTTTCTACATTTATAAGAAACAATTTGCAATTATTTTAACATACTGATGTATACTGATCGGCAATAAGCTAAAATCCTTTAAAATATTTTCAAGACTGCATTTTACTTAGCTCTGATTCAATGATCTTGAGTTAAATAATACAAAACTAATGTGGTTTAACAATCCATTGGGTGTGATTTTCTTTGGGGTTATGGCAGATAATATGATAGACTGAGTTTGAACTTTGATCACGGTAGGGCTATGGAAAGTCTGTGAGACCTTTTGCAGACAAGACAGGTAGATTTATCATGAGTGATATTAGCACAGGTTATTGTGAGTGTATTGTTTGTAATAAACAGAAAAATTAAAGGGCCAGCCTTGCTGATTAATATGTGACATTAGCTGAGCAATGAAGTTATACATGAGTTTTCTTTAGCCAAGTATAAGTAATTGATTTGTGGGCAATTCAGGGTTAAAACTAAATGGGATTGATTCATTTATGTCCAAGAAAAGGTTACTGTTGTTAGCAATCAAAAAGTACTCCCCAAAGAAGAAAAACGAAAAAGAAAAGTATTACCAAATATTAGGAGCTTTTAGCACAAGATAGGACAAAAAAAATTGGTGGTTAGAAGAGCTAAGCTAAACCATCTATTCTTTATGAGTTTCTCGATATAAAATGTACTCCCTAATGTTGAGAAGCAACAATTTAACACCAGTCCACTTTTTGTTTTATTTCTTATCCCATTTATTTTTGATTGGATGTTCACAACTTAATATTTCCAAGGGCCACCTACAGTAGCTTTGCCTTAGAAAAGGGGGATTTATGTGATTTCTAGCTTTTTTATTTGGTGCCCTTGGCATCGACATTCCTGCTTTCCTGGGACAAAAAAGAAAAATTACTTTAATGTTAAATTGACTGATGGCCCATTCTGATTTCCTGAGATTACTGCTAATGAAAAAATACTTAACATTAAGAAATAGAAACTATGGAATATAAAATTCACAAAAGCTATCTGCCTTTAAAGGACCATATCAGCCATTAAATAATTACACAATGTCAGCTTGTATCAATTACTATCTAGACTGCAACAAAGACTTAAATAAGTGGGCAAGAAAATTCATATAGCTAGATTTAAAGATAGCTTGACATTTTTTTTAACCCTGGGCCATAACAAAGTCAATTTCCAAGCTGTTGTATCACTTAGGATAAAACTAAGCTATACAACGATGATATTACATTATTTTTTCAGAAAGAACTTTGAGCATACATAACTAAACATTAATTAAACATATGTGTATGCATACATTTTGAGTTTTATCCTCCAAATAGATAAAAATGTCCTCTGTGGCAACTTATAGAAGTTTAGGATATTTTTAATGCGATTTCTTTAAAAAATAAAAATAAGACTGAAATAGAATTTACCACATTCTTAGTTGCTGTATTTCATTTCTGGATAAAGGGTCTGTTTTAGATTTAGCTCCATTATTGAAATAAAATTATAAAGCTAGTTATGGTGTAATGGGAAAAATGAGATGTATGGGAAAATGTTATCAGAAACGTAATGGGAAAAATATTTACTTTGCAGACAGACAAACCTTATTTAAATCTTGGCTCTGTCACTTAATGATGTGACTGACCTTGGGTAAGGTGCTTAACTTTGTTAAAGTCACCTGTAAAAAAAGGAAATATCTATTTTGCCAGCTGATAGTGTTAAATAAGAATTGAACAAAGCTTAGTACACAAATGTTCAAAAACATGTTTCCCTTTCTCCCACCCACAGAGGGAAAATGAGATCCTAGAGTAATGACTATTTTTTATCCCTTATATCATATTATAAAGAACAGCTTTTGTATTTTTTGATATGGTCCATTATCTTGTTAACAGTTTTACTGAGTTCTATTTCACATAGCATACAACTTACCCACTTAAAGTGTACAATGCAATGGCTTTTAGTATATTCACAGAACTGTGCAACCATGGCTGCAATCAATTCTGTTCCACCACAATCAATTTTATATCTTCATTACCCCCCAAAAGAAACCTCACTCCCTTTAGTCATCACCTTCCAATCCTCCCTTCTTGTCCAGCCCTAGATAATCACTAATTCACTTTCCTATACTGAACATTTCATGTAAGTGGAATCATATATTATGTGGTCAATCGTGACTGACTTCTTCCCTTAACGTGATGTTTTCAAGGTTCATGCATGTTGTAGCATGTGTCAATATTGTTCCTTTTTATTAGAATAATATTCCATTGAATCTATACACCACCCTTCATCATTCTCTAGTTGATGGGTATTTGGGTGGTTTCCATTTGGGTAGAATGGCTGTATTATATGGTAACTCTCTGTTTAACCATTTGTTAAACTTCCAGACTGTTTTCCAGAGCATCTGCAACATTTTACATCCCCACCAGCAGTGTATGAGGGTTCCATTTTCTCTACATCCGGGCCAATGCCTGTTATTATCTCTTTTGTTTTGTTAAATTATAGCTATCCTAGTGTGTGAGAAATGGTATCTCAACGTGCTTTTCATCTGCCTTTCCCCATGGCTCATGATGTTGATCATCTTTCATGTGCTTACTGGCCACCTGTCTATCTTCTTCACAGGAATGTCTACTCAGATCTTTTGTCCCTTTTTAGTTGGGTCATTTATCTTTCTATTATTGAATTGTAATGGTTCTTTATATATGCTAGATACAAGCCCCTTATCACATATGTGGTTCCTCTTCCCCCCATTATTTCCCTATTTTTTTCACCTCAACATTCCCCACCCAACTTAGTACAATATCTTTATAGCTTTATTCTCACCAGGTCTTAAAAAACCAAAATTTGTTTTCCCATCCTAAGTAATCCATATTCAATTAAATGACAGGCACTTCTGAATAAGTTTATAATGCAAGGTTTCTTTGTCATTGGGATTCCCCTTTCCATGCTGCTTAAATACTATGTATATTTTTGTGGCAATTTTGGCTATAAGTCTACCATTTGAGTAGGAAAAAAAAGCCCTCAATTGTCTGTGGCAATTGAATTTATACATGAACAAGTTATTTGCAAAAAAAAATTTTTTTTGTTAGACATGACAGCCATTTTTTGACGTAAATTTCTCACTTAATTTTTTTTTCTTATAGCGCTTGTTATTTCTTTGCCTCCTCAAAATACAGAGAACTTCACTCAAAATAATGTCACTTTCAGTTGTAAAGTTTCATCCTATCTAGTACCATGTCTAGAGTGGAAGAAAAAGGCAGACAAACTGGTCCTTCCTGGTGATGATAGGTTATTTCAATGCAGGTATTTGAATTGTTTGCACAGTACCCATAGGCATTCAATATATTTGTTGATGATGTTAATGAATTTTTTCCTCCGGATCACATTTTAAGATTTAAGTTTGGAATATGTTTCCACTGTAATCATGTCAGGCAATATAATAATTACTTATATATTCAAGGTATTAGATTTGCAAAACATTCCACATGTATGATCTCATCAATACATCTTAGGGGTCTGCACATGGTGACAGAGAAAAAGCATGAAAAGGGGAGTGTAGTGTTTCTCAAAGTGTAGCTCAGAGACCACAGTCACAGGATCATCTTGTCACCTTGGTCAAAGGACCAACTGCAGGACCCAACCATAGCCTAAAAGGATTTAGGATATGAGGAGTGTGCCTCACAAATCTGCATTTTAAAATAATTGCTCCAGATGGCCCCAATTTACGCTAAAGTTTGACAACCACTGATATAGTTAAATGAGTGAACAAATAAATAAATAAACTGCATAATATGTTTCAGAATGAAAAGGCCTTGAGCAAATTGCTTAACCTCTTTGACCCTGTTGTCTCACCTTCTCAGGAACATCTTAGGATTGTTTAATAATGAATATATGTCAATCACTCAGTGCATTTGCCTTGCCCAGAGTAGGCACTCAATAAATAGTAGTTATCAGTTTTTTTAAACCACACCTCTAGGGCATTCTTCTCAGAATAATGGGTAGAGAGAGGATTAGTGGAAGAAACAGTGTACACAAAGCAGCGAGGACAATCGTGGCATGCAAATCACTCATTATAACTGTGCAGAGGGCATGAGTGGGAGTAATAATAAATAAATCTGGAAAAGAAGGATTGGGCTAGATAAGAGGACCCTACACTCAGAGTACAGAGTTGGGGTTTTTCACAGTAAGCCATGAAGTCATTGAAGGGTTATTTATTTTATTATAAGAATTTACGGTTATTTTTTTATTATAAGAATTTTCTAGCATCATCAAAAGTAGAGCGAACAGTATAATAAAGCACATTACTCAGATTCAATAATTACCAATATTTTGCCACATTGACTTGTCCATTTCTTTTTTATTTTGTTTTTTTCTTTGCCAAAATATCTTAAAGCTATCGCCAGCTTTCATGTTTTTTCACCTTCCATCCCTCATTATAGGTCTACAGGATACATGACAGTTTCATAGACAATCACAATTCCTTTATCATACCTAAAAAAGTTAGCAATGTTTCTTTGGCATCATCTACCACCCAGTCTATAATTTCTACATTTCCCCAACTGTCTAAAAAATGTCCTTTTATAGTTAGTTTTTAAAAATTAGGCTCCAGAGGCGCCTGGATGGCTCAGTTGGTTAAGCATCTGCCTTTGGCTCAGGTCATGATCCCAGGGTCCTGGGATCGGACCTCTGTATCAGGGTCCCTGCTGGGCAGGGATCTTACTCCTTCCTCTCCTCTGCCCATCCCTCCTGCTTGTGCTCTCTGGCACGCACTCTCTCTTTCTTTCAAATAAATAAAGTCTTTAAAAAATAAAAATAGGGGCGCCTGGGTGGCGCAGCGGTTAAGCGTCTGCCTTCGGCTCAGGGCGTGATCCTGGCGTTATGGGATCGAGCCCCACATCAGGCTCCTCCGCTATGAGCCTGCTTCTTCCTCTCCCACTCCCCCTGCTTGTGTTCCCTCTCTCGCTGGCTGTCTCTATCTCTGTCAAATAAATAAATAAAATCTTTTAAAAAAAATAAAAAATAAAAAATAAAAATAGATTGGGCTCCAAACACAGTCTACACATCACAGTTGGTTATTTGGTTTCTCAAATTTCTTTAACCTAGAAAAGTGCCCTCACCCATCCTTATTTTTTATGTCATTGGCTTATTGCAAAAATCAGGTGATTTGTTTACATAAAATGCTACATGTTCTGGCTTTGTCTGTGGGCTCCCTTGGGAGTGGGGATGGACATTTAACTTGTTTTTCTGTCACCTCATACTTCCTATAAATCGATGTTTTCTCTGAGACTTATTTAGATTTCGGTTCAGCATTTTGGGCAAAAGCCCTTCGTGGGAGTGCTGTGGACATCCTCTTGCATTATAGCAGAAGGCACACCAGGTCTGGTTGTCCTACTTCCAGTAATGCTAATATTGGTCAGTTGTTTCAGGAGGTAAAAGCCTGGTCCTACTGTGACAAATTTCACCATCATCTTTCAATGAATAATCTCAACCAACTGAAGATTATTTATTGCCTAAATCAATTCTTTATCAGGTGTTACAAAATAGTGATGTTCTACTTCTAGCATTCATTCTATGTTTATAGACTGGAATTTGTCTGTAAAGAATTATTCTGGAAGAAATGGACAGCATTACAGTAATAGTAGGGGACTTGTACACCCCATTTTCAGCAATGAATAGATCATCCAGACAGAAAATCAATAATGAAATATTGGACTTAAACTACATGTTAGACCAGATGGACCTAACAGGTATGTATAGAACATTCCACCCAACAGCAGCAGAATATACATTCTTCTCAAGCACACATTGAACATTCTCCAGGATATGTTATGTATTACATCATAAAACAGGTTTTAATAAATTTAAGAAGACTGAAATCACATCAAGCATCTAGAAAAGATGCTGTGCTCAGAAAGACCACAATGCTATGAAACTAGAAATTAATTATAAGAAGAAAACTGAAAAATTCACAAATATTTGGAGATTAAACAACATGCTCCTGAACAGTCAATGGGCAAAGAAGAAATGGGTCAAAGAAGAAATGAAAAAAAAATTTAAGAATATCTTGAGACAAATGAAAATGAAAACACAACATGGGAAAAGTGATAGGCAGCAAAAGGAGTTCTAAGGTGAATGTTTTCAGCCATAAATACCTACATTATAAAAAAAAAAGAAAGATCTCAAATAAACAACCTAATTTTACATTTCAAGGAACTAAAAAAAGAACAAACTAAGCCCAAAGTTAGTGGAAAGAAGGAAATAACAAAGATGAGAAATAAATAGAGACTAAAAAGACAATAGAAAATATCAATGAAACTGAGAGGTGGATTTTTGAAAAGATAAGCAAAATTGACAAATTTTCAGCTAGACTAGCTAAGAAAAAAAAAAAGAGAAGACTCAAATAAATAAAATCAAAATAAAAAAGAAGACGTTACAACAACCGATAGCACAGAAATAAAAATGATCATAAGAAACTATTATGAACAATTATATGTTGACAAATTAGATAATCTTTAAGAAAAGACTAAATTCCTAGAAACATACATCCTGCCAAGAATGAATCATGAAGGAAACAGAAAAACTGGTAAGGAGATTGAATCAGTAATCAAAAACCCCCCAACAAAGAAAAGTCCAGGACCAGATGGCTTCACTGGTGAATTCTGACAAATTTTAAGAAGAAGAAATGCTAATCTATCTCAAGTTCTTCCAAAAACTAGAAGAGGAGGGAACACTTCCAAAATCTTTTTATGAGACCAGCATCACTCTGATACTAAAGCCAGACAAAGACGCTACAAGAAAGGAAAATTACAGGCCAATATCCCTGATGAACATAGATGAAAAATCCTCAACAAAATATCAGCAATCTGAACAATACATTACAAGAATCGTACACAATGACCAAGTGGGATTTATTCCAGGAATGCAAGGATGGTTCAATATATGCAAATCAATAAATGTGACATACCACATTAACAAATGAAGGATGGAAATTATATGATCACCTCAATAGATGCAGGAGAAACACCTGATAAAATTTAACATCCTTTCGTGATAAATAGAAAACACCATAAACTAGGGATAGAGAGAATGTACCTCAACATAATAAAGGCCATATTTGATAAGCCTATAGCTAACATCATGCTCAATAGTGAGAAGCTCAAAGTTTTTCTTCAAAGATCAGGAATAAGACAAGAATGGCCATTTTCACCACTTTTACTCTAACGTAGTACTAGAAGTTCTAGCCAGAGCAATCAGGCAAGAAAGAAATAAAAGGCATCCAAATCAGAAAGGAAGAAGTAAAACTGTCTCTATTTGCAGATGACATATTATATACAGAAAACCCTCAACACTCCAAAAAACTGTTAGAATAAATGAATTCGGTAACTATTCAGGATTCGAAATCAACATACAAAAATCAGTTGTATTCCTATAAACTAACAACAAACTATCAGAAAAAGAAGATAAGAAAGCAATCCCATTTACAGTAGCATCAAACAGAATACAATACTTAATGAATAAACTGAACCAGGGAGTTGAGAGACCTTTCATCATGTTGGCACTTGTGGGGATTACAGGCAAGTTGTTTTGTAGAATGTCTCTAAATTTGAGTTTGTCTACTGTTTCGTCACAATTAGACTCAAGGTATGCACCTTTTGCAAGGCTATTACAGAGATGGTATTGTATTCCTATTGCGTTTTGTCAAATGGCATATGATTTAGATTTGTCCTATTACTAATGTTATCCACATTAATCACTCAATTAAAGGTGGAGGAAGACAGACTTCTGGGCTGAAAAGTTACTGGTTTTTACTTTGTAATTAATTAGTATATTGTGAAGAACTACTGTGAGACTATGTAAACTTTCGATTTATTTATTTATATTAATATGGACTGATATTCTTATATTATTAAGGTTTCTTATTTTATTCAATGAATTATAATCTACTACTATCACTTATTTTGATGCCTGAATTGTTCTAATTTGGCAAGTGGGAGCCCCTCCAAGTTGACTCCTTGTCTTTTTGACATGCCCCCTTTATTCTTTGAGGATTTCCTTACTTTCTGACACCCCAAAATGTTCCAGATTTATTTTGTACTTACAGGCCTTAATGTTGAATCAGCCATTTCTCAAAGGAGTCCTGATTCCTGTAAGTGGAAAATAGTATTTAGAAGCCAAGTTCTAGATGTTAGTTGTGCTTATTGCTATTTGAGTCCTGTTGACCTCGGGCATTCTCAGTAGGAATATGTGGGACACACACACACACATACACGCACCCCTAAATTTATTTCTGTATTTATCTCTATATAGTGAAAACCATGAATTTTCCCTGATACTTCCAATCCAACACCACAGGGTTCATTCTAGTTATCCCCCTTTCCATATTTGCAACCCTCTTCTTCCACAGTGAGAAATTTGGTTTCCATTATTTCTAACATATTTATTTATTTCATCAATTCCCTAGTATGTAGCCAGTTTCCCAACTCCACTGCCAACTCCTCCCTTAGGTAGATATCTTTTTCCCCCACTTAGGCTCTGATACCCCTTATAGGGCACCACTCAACATAAAAAACCTCCCCACCTTGCTCAGGCTCTGACTCCTCACATCTAGCTAGCTTCACCCACATCCCTGCATGGATGCTTTTCTCAGGTCTGTTAAGCTCTAAATTCCTGCGCTGCCCCCTTCAGTGCATGGATATCCTCTTCATACCACTGGGGCTCCAAATATCTATAACAGCCTGAAACTCTGCATAGATGTCTTCTTCCCCTGCTGTCTCTGACATCCCAAGAAGACCCAGACCATTCTTACGCATAGTCACTCTCCTCATCCCATTCAGGATCTGATACCCTTGCCAACCAGCCCTCCTACACAAAAGTTCTCTTCGCCTTGCTTGTTGCACAGTGGCTCCCCCAATCTCCTTTTTCAACGGTTGGTGTGGACCTTGCTCCACATGGTTATATAGCTTTAGGACTATCCTGGAGTATGCATTAATGCTTTCCAAAGTATTCTGGGTGAATAATAAACTATATGGTCAACTTATGTATAAGCCAACCTGGGAAAGCATTTTTAGGATCAGTATTTTATACGCCTGAAGGACAAATTTTTGTCTTTTCTACTTCTCCTACTTATAGATAATACTGATAGTTCATTTAACGTTGCCATTATATATGTTTTATTTTTAATAGTGAAAGAGTAGACAAACCTAAGTTTCCTTCAGGAGAGGACTGATTCAATAAATCATGATATATATGATATAGATACAGAGAAATATTAAAGAGTTCTTGAAAAGAAATGAGGTAGGTCTGGAATACTGACATGAAAGATACCTAAAATATATTGTTAAGCTGAAAATCAAGGTATAAAACAGTATTATAGCATAATCTCAGTTGTATGAAAGAAAAAAATGTTTGCCCACATATTTATGTGCAGAAACAGAGGCATGGAAGGACACATTAAATTAAGATGCATTATTTTTGAGCAGCTGCCATTCTTGGCAACTTTCACTTTTGATTTTGTATAATTCTGTACCACTAGATTTTATACAAAAATCATGGATTTCTTTTATAATCAGGAGAAAATAATAGAAATACTCTTTTAAAATAAGTTGCTACAATTGGAAAGGACTAATGTGGGCATCAGTATTGACTGATCTTCCCTAAGCTCCTAAGTATGGCATAACCTAGTCCTGGGAATGGCTGTGAATGTGTGTTGGGGCAGGGAAGATGTGAGGCAGAAGAAAGGAGAAAGAAAATTTGACGACTTGGTTTTCCTTGAGCTATTCTTAGGCTCTTTCATTTTTTCTTATAAGAGATTTGCCTGGTCAGCTGGGTATCCTCATGGTAAATTTAAAACATTAACTCTTGACAAAAGGAAAATGTTGACATTTAAGGAAAGAGGTTTTAAGAAATGGTATAGTTCTTGCCTACTCAAAGTAATTTTAGTATGTGAAGGATCTAATTTTATATTTTAGTCTAAATTAGTTCCACTCTAAAAGCAATTAAACAGTATTGCTTTCATTGAGAACGACTAAAAGTATTTTATAGAAATGTTTTAGAAGAAAGCACTAGAAATGGGGAAATGTCTATTTCTGAGAAGTAGCTATGTGCATAAAATGGGCTATGGCCAGGGATAGTTCTTTTTTTTCTGTACTATTCTTCTAGAGTTTACACATTTTATACCTCCATTTCAATTTAAGACTGCATTATTTTTAAAAATTACACCTCCCCCCCACACACACCCACACATACTTTCCCTTATACCATAAAAGATTTGTAGCAATAGAGCTGAGCGGGGAGCCTGCTTCTTCTTCTCCCTCTGCCATTCCCCCAACTTGTTCTCTCTGGCTCTCTCTATCTCTCTGTCAAATAAATAAATAAAATCTTAAAAAAAAAAAGAATTTTAGTTGGAATATTTTAAGTTTGTTTTTTGTGTTTTGGGTTTTTTTAGTTAGTTGAATATTTTGAAGTTTCAGTTCCACAGTTCAGTCCCACAGTTCAGGCCCACATAAGTCCTGTTATGGAAACAACAAATAACAAATCAAAACTCAAAGATGTTAGGTAAATTTCCTAAGGTACCAGAATTACAAATGTTAATTGAATTTCCTGTAAAGATACAAAGATCAAAGATCCATTTGTCTTTTTTAGAAGGCTAGTTGCCATAGAAGAAGATACTTTTGTAATTCCTAAGAACTCTAAATATCCCTCCTTTAAATGAATTTTGTGATAGAAATCAATTATCTGACATCCTGGAGCATCTTTTGTGCTAGTTTTTGAAAAATTTTTTTAAAAGATTTTATTTATTTATTTGAGAGAGACAGGGAGATAGAGAGAGCTTGGGGGAGTAGTGGGAGAAGCAGACTCCCTGCTGAGCAGGGAGCCTGATGTGGGGCTCCATCCCAGGATCCTAGGATCCTGACCTGAGCCAAAGACAGACGTTTAACTGATTGAGCCACCCAGGTACCCCTTGTGCTAGTTTTAATAGCTGCAGTGACACAATTCTACCTTAAATTTTATTAATTGACAAAAAAGATACAGAGTTGTATGCATATTTTGTTAGAAAATCATGGAAGGGAGAGTTCATTATAAACTGAAATCTTAAGTGGTCACTCTTTTAAAGGGAAAAAATAATTGGCTTTACATTTTCTTTTTCTTTTTCTTTTTTTTTAAAGATTTTATTTATTTATTTATGTATTTATGTATTTATTTATTTATTTATTTATTTATTTAACAGAGAGAGAGAGAGAGAGAGAGAGAGAGAGACAGCCAGGGAGAGAAGGAACACAAGCAGGGGGAGTGGGAGAGGAAGAAGCAGGCTCCCAGCGGAGAAGCCTGATGTGGGGCTTGATCCCAGGACTCTGGAATCACACCCTGAGCCAAAGGCAGATGTTTAACGACTGAGCCACCCAGGCGCCCCTGGCTTTACATTTTCTGAGTTACCTTGTAAATCCACAGAATAGGCAGCTTCTGTTCTTATCACAATCTTATATTTGTGCCAAGGATATTCTGCTGTGGGGGGAAAAAAGCCAAATGATCAAATCTCAAAAAATTGTTCCTCCCATAATGGCTTAAAATTTGAGGTAATAGAAATGCTACTTTAAAACAATAACTTTAATATGTGGACTGGGCTTCAGAAGTTAGACAAAGGCAATAGGCAGTTAAAATAATGGGCTGTTATATGGCGATGCAATAGGGAGGTCAGAAATTAACACTAGTGCTAGGGATGTAGGAGTCACAAATGAGACTGGATATCAAAAGTCTTAAAGCATGGAAATAGAAGTTAGAATATAGGAATCAAAAACTTTGGGATATAGGTGTCATATATGGCAGAATGAGGGTATGGAACATTTTCAAGTTCAGGGCTTGGGTTTGGGGATGAGAATTCATGGGTTGTGGATGAGCTATGAAATCAAGGGTGAAGAATGGAAGATATAAACAGTCTGATCATAATGGAGTAGTTATGTTGAATTAGACCTCCCACTTAAATCAATTATTAAAAACAGGACACACAGACACACACACACACACACACACACACATATACATTTATATATACACACATATATATACATTTAAGAAATATGTTAATATATTACATATGTAACAAATATAAATAAATTGAAAATAATATAATGTGTATTAACTACATATATATATATATATATATATAAAACAACTGCTTGAAGACACTAGGGAACAACCAATAAAGACCAGACTTGATTGGCTTCAACCCTTGAGCGCAGGAAAGCACTAAAGGGCAAGGTCCACATTCAGATCAGTTCCCACCCCTAGGGCATTTTGAATAAACAGAGCTAAACAGATAGTAGCAATCTCAGTAGGCTAGGAGCAGAGATGGGAGTTCAGGACAAGAGCAGCTGGGATTTGAAGGACACAATTCTAGAGAGGAGAAAATTACAGAGATGGGAGGCCCAAAATCTGTGTATAAATTCCCTTTAACTCATCAGTAAATTCTTTTTTTTTTTAAGAGAGAGAGAACACAGCGGGAGAGGGAGCACAAGCAGGAGGAGTGGGAGAGGAAGCAGCAGGCTCCCAGCAAAGCAGGGAGCCCAATGTGGGGCTCGATCCCAAGACCCTGGGATCATGCCATGAGCCGAAGGCAGGCGCTTAATGACTGAGCCACCCAGGTGCCCCTCATCAGTAAATTCTTAAGACACACATGCACAGGAAGAGACTTTAAAAAACTCAGCAGAACAGCAGCACCTAAAGGGTTGAACAGAGATTTTAGCAGCTTCACAGTATTGGGGAAATGGGGATTAGAGTTCAAGCCCCACCAGGTGTAGGTGTCTTGGCAAATGGTCCGGCTTTCAAGATCTAGTAAGATCTAGAAGAAACATGACCTAGGAATAAAGGCAAAACTGAAATAAACTTGAATTTAAAAGGCTAAAACCAAGTCTCAGTCAGATTAAGGTGATTCACTTGTATTCTATCTGCCTACTACAATAAGGAAACTTAGTCCTCTTTGGAGAAAGCTAGTATCATCCACAGCCTCTACAATTTTTCTACCACACTGTCTGACATTCAATAAGAAATTATAAGGCATGCTTAAAAAATAGGACCAAATTCCAAAAACAAGGAGGACCCATAGGTGTTTCAGATATTGGAGTTATCTGATAGGGGCTTTAAATAATATGATTAAAATATTCAAGAAAATAGAGGAAAGATAAACAATTCCACCAGAGCCTTAGAATCTGTTTAAAGAATGGAAGGGGAAGACTCAAATGAAAATTCTGGACCTGAAAATATTATAACTAAAAGTAAGATTCCAATAGAGGGGTTGTATAGCAGCTCAGACACAGCAGAACACAGTTTCTTCTGAATGGGTGACAGGTCAGTAAAAAAAAAAAAATGCAGATAACAACACAATGAGAAAAAAGGCAAAAAATACAGAAGAGTATAAGAGACATATGGAATATTCAAAAAAGTCTAACATACATGTAACTGGAGTTCCAGAAGGAGAAGAGAGAGAAAGGAACAGAAGCAATATTTAAAGAAATACAGAGAATTTTCAAACACTGATAAAAATATCAGATTTCATATTTAAGAAGCCTTAAGAATCCCAAGCAGGATCACACACACACACACACACACACACACACACACACACACACACAGTTACATTACACTCAAACTGCTGAAGACAAAAAAGAAAGAAAAAATTTAAAGCAGCCAGGGGTTGGGAGGAGATGTATAATCTTCAAAGGAGCAGTAGTCAGACTGACCGCTACCTTCTCAACAGAAACAATGGCAACCAAAATCAAGGGAAAAGATTTTTTTTTAAACGCTGAGAGCATTTTTTTAAAAAGACAAAATGGAATTCTATACCTAGCAAAACTATCCCTTAAAAAATATAGATGAAATAAAGATGTATTAGTGTTAACAAAGGCTGAATTTGTCACTAGTAAACCTGAACTATAGGAAGTATTGAAGTAATTTTTCACACTAAAGTACAGTGCCCCAACTGGAAGGGTCAATCTTCAAGAAGAAATGAAGAGCACCAGAAAGGAGTGACTTTGACCTACTTTTGTTCAAATAAATTCTCATTCCAATGGAATCATTTGGTGTAAAATACAAATTCATATTAAATGAAATATAGGTAAGAAGTAGTAAAGAGGTGAGCTAGAATTCTACAACTTAACACCATCTAGACATTGTCATTTTAATTTTAAGCCAAATAAAATTAAAAAGAAAATGGAAGTTGGACTCTGGGAGTCAGGGGTCAAGGACAGCAGTTGGCATGAAGGAATCAAAGGTTATGGTTGATTGTGCATGGCAAGTGGGTGTTCAAGGGACAAGAACAGTTGTGCAGATGGGGGCATCAGAAGCCACGGGCAATAGTTGGGTTGTAAGGCTTCAGGATCAACAGAGTTTGTGGGAGATATAAGAGCCAGGGGTCATGGCTGACAGTTGGGTGGTGGTGGTTGTGTCAAAGGGGAGATGTCAGAGGTTACGACCCACCTGAGGTAGCATTATCCGTTCAAACTTCCGTGCTTGGGGCGGTTGGGATTCCCGGTTCCCCAGGCTCCGCCCCCTCGGGCCCGCCCCCCCGCGCGCCTCCTCCGTCGCCCCGCCCCGCCCCGTCAGGCCCCGCCCCGTCCGGCCCCGCCCCGTCCGGCGCTTCAAACGCAGAGGCCGCGCGGCGGAGGCGACGAAAGTGTGAGCAAGCCAGCGGCGCAGGGACCCCGCGGGCGGCCGGGACTTCCGCGGTGCCCGCCTCCTCTCCCTCCCCTCGGGCGCTCGGGGCAGCCGGCCGGCGCCGCCTCCCGGGAAGATGGCGCTGCACTTCCAGGTCAGTGCGCTCTGCGCCGCGGGCTCCCCGCTCCGCCGCCCCGGGAACCCGGCGGGACGCCGCGGTCTGGAGACTGAGGGCCGAGGACGGCGGCGGAGGCCGCCAGCCAACTGACCGTCGCCTCGGAGCCCCCGCCCCCTCCCCGGTCGGAGACTCGGGCACTGGCCTGGGCTGGGCTGCCCACCCCGGGCCCGGGCCCGAGGAGGGGATGGCCCGTGCCTGGGGGTGGCGGGTGGAGGGACAGGGGCCAGGTTCGGAGCTCGCCCCTCCGGGAAGGTGCGGATGCTGAGGACCCGCTGCGTGGGAGCCCGCACTCCTTGCGCGGGGCTTGGCGCGAAGGGCGGCTTTAGCTGCGCCGAGGCAGGTGGGAGCCTGGTCGGGCGGGACCAGCCTTCCCGCCGCGTCGCTGGCCGCTGCTCCATCGCCAGCCTCCACACGATTGGGATGCAGTTCGAGAGGGGGCCAGGGTCCCCCGAAGGAACGGCAGCAGCGGTTGGATTTTTAATTGGCTAGAGCGGGCAGGGGCTGTATCTGTAGGGAGTTGCAGAGTGCTTAGCAGCAGCCTTATTGGAGGAGAAAATGGGGGCAGCGTGCCCGAGGAGCGCGGAGATAAAGATGGGATGCGTGCTTGAGGAGGACGGCTCACGTATTCTCGGGCTCCACTGGCATGTGCATCCAGTTACTCATTCAACAAACATTGATAGAGCTCCCCACTGTATCTCAAGCACTGTGCATAGTTCTGGGATAAAGGATTACATCATCTTACCATCCCTGCCCTCATAGAATTAATAGATAATTACAGTACATGTGAAAATGATATGGTAGAATTAATCACAGGATATCATGGAAACTGAAGACGGGCAGTCAACGGCGCGCGCGCGCTCGTGTGTGTGTGTGTGTGTGTGTGTGTGTGTGTGTGTGTGAAGGAGTGAGGCAGAGGTTCTCTGCTTCTCAGAGGAGATGCTTTGAGTTTCTTTGAGCTTCCTTTCGTCCAGTTATGTATTGAGTTCCTACTTTGCTAGGCACGGAAGACAGCTCTAGCGAAATTATGATTTCTACTCTCAGGGAACTTGCAGCCTAGTGGGTCTTGAAAGAATTGTGGGAACCAGCCAGGTGGAGAGGAGGGGAAGAGTATAGAGGCAAAAGGACCCTGTGAACGATGGCGAAGACTTGTGGAAGAACATGGCACACTACGGGAAGTTTGGTCTGGCTAGAGCATAAAGTTCATATGAAGTGGAAGAGAGAAGGGGAGGCTGTGGATGGCAGGAATGACCTTGGAGGGGTAGTCAATTTCATAATGTAGTGACTGTGTCTATGTGTTAAGTTCCTCTTGTAGACTTCTTTGGACTGCCTGTGGTCATACTGACTCATTTCTTATTTATTGATTCTTTCAAAGATCTTTTCTTTCCAACCAGCCACTCTCTTGCCAGGTAATTGACAGCTCCAGGATTTATAGACCAGGAAGTAGTGAGCCCCACACATTACCTTTTGACTCCTTGCCTTATCTAAGGGTGTCCAGGTCAAAATAATGTTATTTATTTCCACTTTGGTAAACATGCCCCCTGGGAAATTTTTACAGGAAGAATCTTACAGGGGGACTTAGGGGTTGTAAATAGGTAATCAAGTGTTCATAGTTCAGGTGTAAATCTTGAGGGTAGACTGCAGTGGAAGTTTTAAAGTGTTCAGATTTAGAAAGATGTTGCATAATAGTAAATCCCTCTGTCCTGGAAGACTTCTTCATACTTAGGTAGAGTGTTGGAAAAATTAGCTGCTAATACCAAAGCTCCCTACCTATATTGGTTTCCAGGAATGTATTTCACAGCAGTTCGAGAGTGTAGTTGGACAAATAAAAGATCAGTTTTGAGAGCTAGAAAAAAGCCAAAAAAGCTCCTGAAGTATTTCTAGCATATGAGACCATATTCTCCAGTCAACTCAAGGAACATTTGTTAATAATGATAACCGGTACCTAGCATTTTGAATTTTCACATACTTATTATAGATTTTGAGTTCCACAACTAGTTAATTTGAGAGGTGTGCATATATGTATATTTATACATTTTATTCTTGAAGACACTAATTCTTAGAACAGTTGTGACTTGCCCAAGGCTGTAGAGTTAGAGTAGGCCTAGTAATTAATAATTCCATATTCTTTCATATAAATATCTTACTGTCACCTACTCACCAGGGTAGCTCGTCAAAAATTACGCCATTAGGGTGATGTGTAAAGATGTGGACTTGTGTAAGGTGAGGTTAGGGCACTTCTCCACAATTGTTTTCACATCATGGCATACATAAAAAATGGTAATTGTCTTGTTCATTGACATAAACTCCTCACAGCCAAAAGCCTGGCTGCCTGGAGGGCAGGAGGGTCAATATGCCAGGCATACCATTCAAGGTACATACATTCTGGTTAGGGAGCTGTGATTGAGTTAGAGTACTTTGTCCCAAAGGAAGCAATGGATCTGGATTATCATCTGAGAGGAGACAGTCCAGATTGGGGGGGAGGAAGGCAGAGTAAGGAAAGATAAGAGTTGGGAATAGGTAAGATAGAAGAATTTTAGGTAGAACAGAGGGATTGAGATGAGAATCAAGAGATAATGTCAGGAAAAATTTAGAGTACTCGTTTGGTCCATCTTTTTGCTCTCAGAATTGTTTCAGAACCAGGGACTATGGCTATGCTTCTTAATACCCAGCCAGGCTACCTGATTTGATCTAGATGTGATTGTGCACTGTTGTATTTGAACATGATGATAACATAATGGGAAAGAGGTTTGAGAAAGATCATGGCAGTATGGACTTGAATGGGAGAAACTATAGGTAGAAGACCAATATAGTTTATAATTCATCACGAAGTGGAGGATTACTTAAAATTTATTGTGAATTTGCTATGTGCCAGGCACTGGGTTAAGCTTTCTGTCTTCTATCTTACTCTTCATGGTTATTTTGGAAGGTGAATATTAACTGCCTGCGGTTTCAAAAGCAAGGTTTAAAAAAGTTAAATTATTTGCTTGGAGTCAATAAGGGGTAGATTCTAAAGCTTCCATTCATTCCCAGGGCGTTGGAGGCCACAGGTAGAAAATATTATTCTGTCCCTCTGTTGTCATAATCATGTAGAGGTGTTGAATCTGAGTCTCTAGATAAAAAGAATTGTTAGGATTTTGTGACAAATTAGTTATATACCAGGAATTAGCTAAACTGTGAGGTTTAAGGGCATAGTTCACAAGACTGCCCTCACTTCTGACACCAACTGCTTATTTGGGGGTTTCCTAGAACCATGCTCAGGTTTGATAGTTTATCAGAAGGATTCAACGAGTTCACTGAAAGCTGTCATATGCATGCGGTTTATTCCTGGGAAAGTACACAGGTTAAAATTGATGAAAAGAAGAGATGCAAAGGGCAGAGTCTGGGAGAGTTCCAAAACAAAGCTTTTGCTGTCCTTAGGACACGTTACTCTCCCAGCCTGTATGTATGACAGTATGCATTGAGTATTGCAAACTAGGAAACTTTTTATTGGGGCTTCATTACATAGTCATTATTGACTGTTGATTGCCCTCGTGATTGATCTCAGTCTTTAGGCTGACTAATACTAATGTGATCCAAAGCCCTCACCCTAAAGCACATGACTGATCTTTCTGGTGTGGCCAGCCCCCAACTTAAGACTATGGAGTGTGTACACCCCAACTCCGGCCCCTAAACAAAAACAGGCCAGTCAGGTATAACAGAGATTAACCTTCCAGATTCTGAGGGTAAAGGCCAGACTTTTCTTTGGGTAAGGTCAAATTCTTAACTATATAAGAGGGGGTAAGGAGAAGGAAGAGACAAAGCTAACATCAAAATTGTAAATCTAGATCCTGGTCTAGACCTTAGAAATGACTGAAGACAAAGAGCTACTTGAAGTGGAAATCTGTGGTAAATATGTTCAATTCAGTTTCTGACATTTTTGGGTTGCTTTTAGCATCTTTCTAAATTGCCAAGAGGAAGAAATTGGTAGATACAAAGATGGTGAGCAGACAGGGTTGAAAGTATGGAGTAGGACATCGCCTGCCTCTCTCCCTGCAGCCTGAAGTAAAGGGTGGCAAGACGTCAGGGTGGTAAGGAGACAGCATGTTCTTGAGGTCTGTAGATTTGTATTTATTCGGCTCAAAATTGAACTCCACGCTTGATCTTAAGCAACTTATATATATATTTGATCTCTCAGCCTCAGTGTTTTTTTGTTTTTGTTTTTTTGGTCTTGAAATGGGTGTACTACAAATATGTACTTTGCAGGAGTCTACTTTTCAGGATTGGTTGAAAAATAAAAGATGGAAATACTTGTAAACTGTAAAGCTCTAAAAACAAATACTATCTAATTCATTAAAGAAGGAGGAGTTCCAAGACACCCAGGAATAAGCCTTCAGGTATGCTAGGAAAAGGTAGTAAAGGGAAGAAGAAACAATGATTTGTGGGGAAATTAGTAACTTCAAGATGAAAGTGTTTTCTATTAATGGTAATCAAGAACCTTAATTCCAGATGACAGGAAAGATAAAGAGAAGTAATTGAAAAGAGTTTTAAATTCAGTTGGGGTGGGATTTTTGTGGCCCATTGATTTATTTTTTATTATTAGGGGCCATTTTTTCCCTAGAACAAAAGCCATCGCTTTTTTTTTTTTTAGCTTAATATTGAGATGTAACTGACAAATAATAAACAGCACATGTTTAAATTGTGCAGGAGTTCTGACATATGTTTACACCTGTGAAATCATCACTAAAATCAAGATAATGAACATATCCATAACCCCCCAAAGTTTCCTTTTGTTTGTTTGTAATCCCCCATTGGCGCTCCCCCATCCTGTTCTGCTCTCCTCCCTCCTTGGCCAAAATCTGTGGTCTGCTTTCTATTCCTATAATACCTTCCAGTATATACTCTTTTTGTCTGTTTTTTGTTTTACTCAGCATCTACCCATTGATGGATACATGTGTGAGAATTACTGTATAGAAAGAAGTCACATCATTTAGGGATTAATTGTGTGTCAAGCGCAAAGACTAGAAATGAGTTCAGAATAACTTGGAAGATCTTTTAGGCAGAGTTATGTCATTGTCTCTTATGCTGTGGAGTTTGGATGCTGTCTGTTTATATTTGATAGTTACTCTTTGGCAGGTGATGTCCAATTCTAGTTGTTCTACCTGTTAGTTATTTTTATGGGCTTCTAATATTGATATTAAGCCTTGCAGGAGCTTTAATAACTCAAACCTGATTTGTCAGCAAACAGAGAAGGGATCCATTTCTCTGAGGCATCCTAATGTTAACCATATGCGTAGACATCAATGCGTAAAACTAAGATGCAAATTTATCAATTTATTGTGAAAAATAAAGTCTCTCTTTATAGATTCTCTGGAAAGTCAAATGCTAATCAGAAGATTGCTTGGTCAGTCAGCATTCACCACATTGTGAGTTTAAGTGTTTTAAATGTTTAGATAATGCCTCTCCACCAGGGTAAGGATCTTTGTGGATGTATCCTTTTCTCTAAAAAGATATGCCTGGCATGTGTTTCATTATTATCATTACAGAGAAAGAATGACTTGATTTCCCCCCCTTTGTTTCAGTCTTTCATAAGAAAAAGTTCAAACCTTTCCTTTTTTACCTTGTACTGCCTTTGAGTTAATACTTTTTGAAATACCTTTGGAAAGAAAAAGGTAATTTGTAATATGTTTGACTTAAACGAATACTATTTGAATACACTCCATATTTGTTCTTTGTTGAGGTTCTTTAAATCAGTATAGCAAAACAGACAAAATAATTTCCAGAACTTTTCCAGAATCTTTCCAAATAGGTTTACTTAGGTACCACTGAATTAATATTAATATTTGTATTAGTTTCCTAGTACTCTTGTAACAAATTATCACAAACTGAAAAGCAACAGAAAATTATTGTCTTTCAGTTATGAAGGCCAGAAATCTGAAACTAATATGCCAGTAGTATTGGTTCCTTCTGGACTCCTTGAGGGAGAAACTGTCCCATGCCTTTCTCCTACTTTCTGATGGCCACTGGTAATTCTTGGTGTACTTTAGCTTGTGGATTCATTATTCTAGCCTCTGCCTCCTTCTTCATCTGATCTTCTCCCATGTGTATCTTTGTGTCTCTGTATCTCACATGTACTTCTTTCTTTTATGAGTCATTAGATTTGGGGCCCACCCTAAATCCAGAATGGTGTCATTAAGATCCTTAATTTAAGGATTTGCAATGACCTTTATTTCCAAATAAGGACACATTCAAAGGTACCAGGGTTAGGAATTGGGCATATCTTTTAGGGGGATACAGTTCCACCCATTACAATGTTATTATTAAGTCATAATAATAATAAACAACTAGTCTTCAGAGGGTATACTCTGTGTCAGAAGTTACGTGACCCTTACTCATTTAATTCTCCAAACAAACCTTTAAGATAGATTTGAATCTCACTTTTTTGCTGCCTTTTGCTTTTAAGCAGTTAGGTCTTGTCACTATTTCTGGCCCAATTCTTTTTGAATTCAGAGTCTACTTTTTCAAAGACTTTTAGACCTTGATGAATGCTTGACAGCAGGATCAGTTTATCATTAAATTATTCTGGGTATTACCAGTTCTAAAATTCAGCCCTTCAAATTTATTAGATGAAGGAAAAGACTTCTAAGGTTGATCATGAGTCAAGAGAGGGGAAAAAGGTAGCTCTTTCTATTTTTGTATTTCTTACCCTTGGAGAATATATGAAAATTCATATGTATTCATGAACCATAAATTTTCTATGCATTTTAATATTATGAGCATTTTGGAGCAGTACTCTGAGGGCTTGTTGGGCCAGTCTAGGTGGGGGAAATGTTTAAAATGTGGCACACTTGAGGTCCTTTATCTTAATTTATTCATTTGAAATCTTTCTTTTTTACCTTCACTCTAGCAGAAATTTCCCAAGTCTGGATGTTGGGCTGTGACCTGGATAGAAAATGGAAAATGCCAGAAAGGAGCTAAGAAGGAGAGAGAAGTGAAAAGAATAAAGGGAGCTAGAGGAGGTCTCATTTCAGTCTTTTCTATGCATTCCTACCAGGCAAAGATAGATGAATTTGAGATCATGTTTGGACTAGTGTAGCTCTAAGGCTGCCGCATAAAAATTCAGGCCAGAAAGGATGAAAAATGACATTTCTTTAGGAATATCCCATTACCTTCATATGACTACCTGATATTGATATGTGTGCTTTTTTTGTCCTCCGAAGCTCTCTAATTCAAGTTCAAAGTCAAATAGTTTATTTTAGTCAAGTGCCTTTAACAAAAATTGTTTTGAGCTAAAAAGAATGCTGATCTCATTTTTTCCCAGATCTTATCCATGTGTTTTATATCTTCAGATGAAATTATATTTATAAACAGAATGAATTATTCTTTGTGCTTATAAAATAGGAGCCTACAACATGATAACTAGTTATTACACTGCTAGAAATAACATGGGGTTAGGTCATAGTTCCTGAAAATCATGACAGAGTTTGCCTGCAGCACTATGAGTCATTAGTTCAGAAGCCCCAAATCAGCGTATATTTATAATTATCTTTGCTTTTTTATGGATGGAACCATTAAAATTCTTATAATTTGAGAAATAATGTAATTGACATAGTGTCTGCAACTTGCTCGTGGTAATTCCCCCCACCTATCTCTTTAGCTTCATTTGGCATCTCCTCCTTGCTGTCTGCCAGTGACATTGACTTTTTAATGCCTCAAAACGATTATACTCTGTTCTGGGCCCTGGTAAACACTACCTCTCTGCCTGGACTGCTGTCTAGTCTTTTTTCGCCTGGCTCACCCTTTTAGGGTAAATGTTACTACTTCATTCAAGCCTTTCAAACTCCTTGGATTAGGCAAGTCCTTCTCTTTCTATACCCTTTTCCACTACAGTACTGTCAATTTATAAATAAATAATTCGGAGGGAGGAGATAGGCCTTTTTTGTTCACCGTCGAGACCTCTAGTAAGTAGTGGTAGCTCAATAAACATTTCTTGAATTGATGAATTCAGGCATGATATTTGCATTCCTCAATTCCTGTATTAATATCTTTACCTAATTTTTGTCTTTCACTCAAGTAAAATGTTAATTTTTTTTCTTCTTAAGAGCTTGGCTGAATTGGAAGTGTTATGTACTCATCTCTACATAGGGACTGATCTTACACAAAGAATAGAGGCTGAGAAAGCACTCCTGGAACTTATTGACAGCCCAGAATGTCTCAGCAAGTGTCAACTTTTATTAGAACAAGGAACAGTAAGTATTTGATAACAGCGATTAACCATGAAAGATCAGTAGATATATGTCAGTGTTAATGAACTTGTGTAGTTTAGCAATGATAATTGATAGATATTATTGCATGTCTTTTTGGTATAGTTTATTGCACTGTCAAAGAGATTAATCATAGAAAGAATTGGAAAGCCTGGAGAGCAAATTTAAAAAAGAGCCCAAGAGGTAGAAATAGGCATGAATTGAAATAGTTTCTTGATTCTTCTTGACCCCTTTTGATGTCTTACATCAGTAGTGGGCAAAGGTTGCATTTTTAGAAAGTTGACTAAGAGCCTTTTTAAAAAAAAATTTTCAGGGAAGAGAGGCAGAGTTAATTACAATTAACTCTAAAACATGAAGGAATGGTTCACAGGAATGCTGACTACCTCTTGCCTGCCTCCCTTCCTGAAATTCTTAGCCATTCACTCAGTAGTCATGTAGCAAATACTTAAATGTAAAACCAGGTGTAGTACTACCTGCTTGCTTTATGTACATGCATTAAAGTAACTCATAGTTTAGTTGGGGAGGCATAAATGTGTAAACAAATAACTATAAAATGATATGGTAGTGCTACAGTAGGAGACTGAGGAGTTAGAGCAGAGGTCAACAAACTTTTTCTGTAAAGGGCTAGATTGTAAATATTTTAGATTTTGCAGGCCAAGAGGTTAAATCAAGGATATTTTGTAAGTACATCTATAAGAAGAGAGAAAACAAATTTCCACAAAGTTTTATTGATGAAATTTAAAGTATAATAATTGAGTGCAGTTTTTTGTAATACAGATCTACTAATCAAAAGAATGAAATTATTCTTTTGGGGATAACATTTGACTTAATTGGGGTTCAAAGTTAATATTTCTGTCATCAGTGTTGATTGCAAATGTTCGTGTGTTAATACTCATCTGTAATGAGTTTTTTTATATTTTATCTTTGAAAATGTCTTTTCACATAGATAGGTACTGCCAAATATTGATATCAGTCCATAAGCATATGATTTTAATTAAGCATATTCATCACTTAGAAGGCATTTATAGAGTTCTGTTGAAACTTCTCTGGATGTTTGCCTTTCAGAATGTCATTACGTTGCAGATTAATCACTTCCAATTGAAGATTAGGTGGGAGCTCCTCAGTTGCTCAGTTAAATGGATTTTAAAATATGGAAATTTCCTTTGCACTTGCATCAGGGTCTGAAAAATGCTGCTGAAAGTGTAGTTTGAGCTCAGAAAATATACTCAGGAATGGAGATCTTGCTACTTGTTTTAACTTTTGATAGTGCGGAAAGTGTATAAAGCAGCTTAATACTAGTTGTGATCGAAACGGTGTTATTATTGAAATGATTTTACTGCATTATAAGTTTTGTAATATAAGTACTAAGCACTCATTTGCCTTTTAGGCAATTTTGTAACTTTAGGTTGAATTCATTAAATTACATTCTCAAGTCTGCAGCAAAAGCTCATTTTCAAAGCCATTTAGCATTCGACAATAGTAGGTTTAGAATGGTTCTTCTCAGAAAAATTTCGGTCTCAGCCCTGAGCTAAAAAAAAATTGCAATAAAACTTTACTACTGCTAAGCTATTGAACTACTGTGTGGTGGGGCAAGTCAGGACTTTCAGCTTCTGTTTCTGACAGAAATTCACAGAACTGAAGATAAGTTCATAAAAGTGAATTGAAGTCTACTGTTACCACCACTGATTCATTAACACATGATAGACTCAAATAATTTACTACAGAGTATCTACTGATAAAAAATTACAATGAGTAACCATAGGTTTTAGACTCTTACATTTTTAAAGCTTTGTAAATTTGTACAACTAAGCCCTTTCCTACTCCATATATTTTTACCACCACTTGTGACACATCGTAGCAGATACTGCTTCAGGTTATACACAATTAGTGTTTTCTCAACTTCTTTGAAAACACTTCTGGCCTGACGTTCCACGTAGACTCTTCATAGATATCTTTAGTCACTTCAAACTTAGCATTGACTTCTGGAATAGATGGATAATATTGGTAATAGAATAAGCAGAATTAGCAACATCTGTCAGCTCATCAGGAACTAAAGAGAACCTCCAAATTATTTGCCTTGTTTGAAATTGACTTTTGATGGCACTCCCGTGTCCTCACCTGTTTGAGCATTGTTCTTACTGAAAGGCTAGTAGTTTGAGGTTTATTTTCTCTGCATATGTAACTTTTGCTACCACAATAAAGTAATGGTGATTTTAAATAATTCTCCATTGGTAAATGACTTTCCTTGCTTGGCTAACAAACAAGTCACTTCAGAACTTTGGTCTCAGCCCCAAAGTTTTTTGTTTTGTTTTTTTTTTATTTTTGTGAGGAAATTCCACTGTGATGAGATACTCTGTTCTAATTTTCTACTTTTTCTGGCTATTGATTTCCTGTGAGTTAGGAACATTGTCGTGAATACATAGTCTGATATTGTCAACATATATTATAGTCTTTTAGGACAGCTATAGTGCCATTGCATAAAGAGCACATTGCTCCGCTATCTAATTCAATAATAATAATTCAAACTCTACTGTGCCTTAAAATGTAGATATTTGAAATCTGCTTTTATCTTGTTTTGACATGATGGTTATGCACTGGTAATAATCAAAGGTACATATCATGGCAATACCCATGGCACTCTAGGCTCTGTGGAATTATAACTATATTATTGCAATTTATAATGCATTAAGCAATGAGTGCCATATACAGTCTGCCTCAACTCTTCAACTCTGCTGTCATAGCATGAAAGCAGCCATAGACAATATATAAATGAGTGAGCTTGGCTGTGTTCTAGGTTTATTTATGGACACTGAAATTTGGATTTCATATATTTTTTACATGTCACAAAATAAATTTTTAAAAAAAATTTTTTCCCCGACTGTTTTAAATAGTAAAAACTATTCATATCCCACAGACCTTGCAAAAACAGATAGGATTTGATCCATGGGCCTTAGTTTGCTGACCTCTTGTCAACAGAAAAAAAAGAAAGAAGGACTATCTTCACAAGAAATTGTTAGAGGTATAGTGAATAACTGGACCAAATTTTGAAGGATTGAGTATACTATTAAGTTAAGACAATTGGTGACCAAAGGGGATAAAATACAGTAAGACATGGATCTGAAGGAGTGGGAAGGTCAGAGTGGGAAAGACATTGAAAGTGGCTAAAAGATAATTGTTATGGTCAGAGGATAGTGAAGAGTGGAACCAGGTGAATTGGAAGAGATAATCAGAGGCCAGAACATACAAGACTGTGTAGACGTGGTAAGAGTATTTTATTTGAACTTGCTCAAAATAATTTTTTTTTGTCTATTATTTGCTGCTGTTTGAAAAAGTGACCTACACCTTTCTCAATGATTGAACCCTTATGAGAGCTTGTATACATATATGTGTTATTTTTGTATATATTCTTTATCCATTGTAAATCTGCCAGTTTGGAAAACCAGAAGAATTTCCATTATTGCTTAGGAAAAGTTCCGGTCATAGTGTTTTGATGATTCTAATTTCATTTGTGATAATAATAAATAAAATTTATTATTCTTTACAGACATCCTATGCTCAGCTCCTTGCAGCAACATGTCTTTCAAAACTTGTTAGCCGAGTCAGTCCTTTGGCAATTGAACAGAGGGTAGATATCAGTAAGTGGTTTATTATGCTTTTTATAAAATTGCACTTTATTTTTTATTGAAGTATAGTTGACACACAATGTTACATAATTTAACATTGCACTTTAATTTTTTCCTTTTAAATACGTTAAAGTGTTAACAGGCATGCAAGTTATTTAAAATTCTGTTATATTTTGAAGATGAGTTGTCAAGTCTCCTTTACCCATCCAGTGATGAACAGTGATGTGTTATACAACAATGTGTAATCAAAAAAGCATTTGTTTAGTTTAATAATAAATAATAATTAGTATTTTATTGTGTGTACTGTTGGTAAGATTTGTACTATCTCATTTTATCCACCACATTTATGAAGTGAGCGCTCTTATTATCTTCATTTTATAATGAGGAAATTAGATTTGATAGGCTCTGTAATGTGCCCAATATCACACAGCTCAGAAGTAGAGCTGTGATTCAAATCCGCACAATCTATGTGGAGTTTATGCTCTTAGTCATTGTCTTAACTTCATTTGCAAGTGAATGATAAAAGAAGTCAACTCTCCATTTATTTCTCAGGATGCTATATCATTTGGGATGCATGTAAAATCAAAAGCAGGTTCCTACTTATTAGGAAGATAATGTGTATATGGAAGACTAGTATTTGGAATTTAGTGTAGTTGGAAAACTTATTCTATGAAGTAGCAGTATATTTTTCAGAAATATATAATGTATTTTATTGTTTTTGTGCGTATGTGTGTATCTGTGTATGTGTGTGTTTGCTTTTCATATGGATAGAAGTCTAATAATTGAGCTATGGAATTTTTTTTTTCAGTTATCTTTGTTCATAGTAGAAATGAACTGTTGACTCATTTATGCTCTCCAGCCTCAAGGTTCACATTATTTGTATTTGTGTATCAGAAAAATTAAAGTGTATATATATGATGGATCTTAAGCCCAATTTTTGAATGATCAAATCACACAATGACCTATCATTGCCTCACATATTTGACTGATATTTTTTTAAAGCACCCAGAACCATAGGCACTGCAGAAAGCCTAGAGGAGGATTTATCCATGTGTTCATGGACTTGTGTGCTTAAGGAAGCAAAACAAATTTACAGTTTTAAAAATCAAGTTCAAACATTATAAACCCAACTCATAAAACATTGTGATTTTATTTGACTTACGTATACACACACACTTTAAATAGATTTTATTTTCTTAGAGCAGTTTTAAAATTGAACAGAAAGGAGAGTTCTCATAACCTCTGTCCCTCACACAAGTATAGCCTCCTCCATTATTAGTGTCCTGCACCAGAGGTACATTAGTTATAACTGACGAATCTACATTGACACATATCATTACCCAAAGTCCCTACTTTACATTAGGGTTCACTCTTGATATTGTGCATTCTGTGGATTTGTATAAATGTATAAGGATAAATATCCCCTATTATAATATTTTACAGAATAGATTCACTGCCCCCCAAAAATCCTCTGTGTGCCATCTCTTCATCCCTCCCTCCCCTCTAACGCCTGACAACCATTGATCTTTTTACTGTTTGCGTAGTTTTGCCTTGTCCAGAATGTCATGTAGTTGGAATCATACAGTGTGTAGCCTTTTCAGATTGGCTTCTTTTTCGTAGTAATATGCATTTAACCTTCTCCTGTGTCTTTTCATGGCTTGGTAGCTCATTTCTTTTTATCACTAAATGATATGCCATTGTCTGGATGTACTGCAATTTATTCGTTCACCTACTTGAATGCTTCCAAGTTTTGGCAATTATGAATAAAGCTTAAAGCAAGTTGTTGCGTGGCCATAAGTTCAACTCGTTTGGGTAAATACTAAGGAGAGTGATTGCTAGATTGTATGGTAAGAATGTGTTTAAATTTGTAAAGAATCATCATACTGTCTTCCAGAGTGGCTGTACCATTTTGCAGTCCCACATGCAATGAATGAGAGTTCCTGTTGCTCTACATTCTTACTAACATTTGATGTTTCCAGTGTTTTGGATTTGGGCTGTTCTAGTAGGTGTGTAGTAGTGTCTTTTTGTTTTAATTTCCGGTTCCCTGATGACATATGATTGAAAATCTTTTCATACGATTATTTACCATCTGTATGTTTTCTTTGTTGATGTGTCTAAGTCTTTTGCCCATTTGTGAATCAGGTTGTTTTCTTATTGCTGAGTTTTAAGAGTTTTTGTATATTTTAGATAGCAGTCCTTTATCAGACAGGTCTTTTGCAAATATTTTTCTCCCAGTCTGTGGCTTCTCTTCTCATTCTCTTGATGATGTTTCTCCCAAAACTAAAGTTTTTAATTTTAACTGAGTCCAACTTACCACTGTTTTTTTCATGGAGTGTGCCTTTGTTGTTGTGTGCACAAAGTCATTGCAAACCCAAGATGGTCTAGGTTTTTTTTTCCTATGTTGTCCTAGGAGTTTTTATAGTTTTGTGCTTTACATTTAGGACTGTGATCCATTTCTAGTTGACTTTTGTGAAGAGTGTAAGGTCTGTGTCTAGATTCATTTATCTGCATGTGGGTGTCCAGTTGTTCTGGCACCATGTGTTGAAAAGACTGTCTTCACTCCATTCTTTTTTGCCTTTGTCCCTTTGTCAAAGATTAGTTGACTAGATTCATATGTGTCTTTTTCTGGGCTCTCTACTCTGTTCCATTGAGCTATTTGTTCTTTCACCAGTACTGTACTGTCTTGATTGCTGTAGCTTTATAATAAATCTTGAAGCTGGGGAGTGTTAGACCTCCAACTTTTTCTTCTCCTTCAGTATTGCATTGGGTATTCTGGGTCATTTGCCTCTCTATGTAAACTTTAGAATCAGTTTGTAAATATTTACAAAATTACTTACTGGGATTTTGATTTGGATTGTGTTGAATCTGCAGATCAGTTTGGGAAGAACTGACAGCTTGACAATATTGAGTCTTCTTGCTCATGAACATGGAATCTCTCTCCATTTATTTAGTTCTTCTTTGGTTTCATCCATCAGCTTTAGGTTTTTTGTAACGTTCTTTTCCAAGTTGAGAAAGTTCCCCTCTGTTCCTAGTTTGCTGAGAGTTTTTATTATAAATGGCCATTGGATTTCGTTAAATGCTTTTTCTGCATCTAATAATATGATCATGTGATTTTTCTTCTTTCCTCTTGATAACATTAATTGATTTTCAAATGTTGAACTTGACTTGCATAACCTGGGAGAAATCCCACTTGGTTGTGGTATATAATTCTTTTTATGCATTGTTGGGTTCAGTTTGCTAATAATTTGTTGAGAATTTTTCTTTATGTTGATGAGAGATATTGGTTTGTAGTTTCTTTTCTTAACATCTCTGTCTGGTTTTGTTATTAGGGTAGTGCTGGACTCATAGAATTGGTTAGAAGAAATTATCTTGCTTTTGTCTCCTGGAAGAGATGGAAGATAATCCATATAATTTCTTCCTTAAATGTTTGGTAGGACCCACCAGTGAACCCATCAGGGCCTGGTACAGAATAATTACTGATTCAGTTTATTTAAAAGATGCAGGCCTATTGTCAGATAGTCTATTTGACTTATTTTTTTTTAAATAAATACTTAAATAAAAAGAGGAACACATTTTAAAGGAAATTTGGAAAAAAGAGAAAAATAGAAACTTAGAACACAATTTCAAGAAACAAATGACGTGTTCCCTTTATGAGTTTCTTTGGTTTAACTTACTGCTCTTATTTCTGCAGGTAGATTAGAATGTCACGACATGTCTGACATGTGTCAGTAGAATAATTGGCATGTCAGTTAAAGTGGAAATTGTGAATTAATTGCTTCAACAGTCACGTTGCCTTTACATCACCTCAGAAAACCTCAGATTTTCATGATGTGGTCCCAGACTACATATCTCTTTTTTTTTCCAACATTAAGTCTATTGCCAGTTTTCTGTATTCACCACACTGCTTTCTACCTTTATTAATATATTTAACAATGGGTTACTGTTGCTCATCAGTTAAATACCATTTCCTTAGCTTAGCATTCAAGTCTCTTCATGAGCTTATAATTGTTGGACCGTTCTTGTAACCTTGTACGTTCATTGGTACTGGCCTGGTAGTTGGGCCAGAAGGTCTTCCCCTCATGCCATGTTATTTCTGCCTTGGTGCCTTTTTTTATGTTGTTTCTCTGGTCTTTTATTCAAATGAAAGTATAGCTTAAGTTTAATTACCTATATAAGTTAGTCCTCCTTCCTTCCCTCCTCCTTTCCTTCCTTCCCTTCAAACAGCTTTATTGAGATGTAATTTATATACCGTAAAGTTTGTTTTAAGTGTACAATTAATGATTTTTAGTGAATTTACAGTGTTATGTGAACATCATTACAATTCAGCGTTGGAACATTTCTGTCACCCCCAAAAGATCCCCCGTGCTTATTTAGTTAGTCCTGCTCCTATACCCCCAACCACTAGGATGCTTTTTGCCTCTATAGATTCACCTTTGGTGGTTATTTTATATAAATACAGTCACACCATATGTAGGTCTTTGCATCTGGCTTCTTTCACTTAGCAAAATGTTTTTGAGATTTATCCATGTTGTAGCATATATCAATATTTTATTCCTTTTTATTCCTTTTTATCGTAGAGTAATATTCCATTGTATAGATATATGATGTTTTGTTATGCATTCGCTACTTGATGGACAGTTGGGTTATTTCTGCTTTTTGGCCACAATGAATAATGTTATTGTGAACATTGACATACAAGTCTTTGTGTGGACGTATGTTTTCATTTCTTTTCAGTAGATACCTAGGAGTGGAGTTGCTGTGTCATAAGTAAGTTTACGTTTAACTTTTAAAGAAACCACCAAACTGTGTTCCAAAGTGCGTGTACCACTTTACATTCTCACCAGCAATGGGAGAAGGTTCCAGGTTCTCCACATCCTCACCTCATAAGTCTTACCTTGATCTTCTTGTGATAGTTTCTTTTGTCCCATGTATTCTCTCTCTCCAAATATTTCATAAGCTAGCTCTCTAGACATAGCTTATAGCCCAAATTTTTGTGTTCTTAGAATTTGGAGTTATTTCCATCAAATAATTTTTTAGTTGAATATTGAGGTTGTTTACCTTCTCTTTACTTTTTTCTCAAATAACATACTAGCTAGCCTTAGGGACCAAAGTAGAGATAGAATCTTTCCTCTTTTCTTTTGTATTTTTGTTGTATGTTTTCTGATAGATTTTGTGGCATATATATATATATATATATATATATATATTTTTTTACCTGAAATCAGTTAGTCAAAAAGTATTTAATATTAAATTCCCATAATGTGTAATACCAAAAACATCAGTCTAATGATGGTAAATTCCAAAAGACTGCAAGTTTGGACTTAGAATTTTGAGTTACTCATTACTACTAAGACATTACTACTAAGACATATGGTTTGGCCAGTATTTGGAAGCAACAAACAAACAAACAAAAACTTAAACCAAAACAACCTGACTTAGTGCCAGTTTGGCCACTGTGACAAGTTATTTCACCTCTTTGACCTTCATATCTTTTACCTAAGAAACAAGTAATACTAACAATAGTATAAGAGCAATATCTTCACATTGCTGTGAGAGCCACATAAGGAATTTGCTAGGAAGCATTTCTAACACGCATCATAAATGCTAAATGGTACACAGGGTTCGACACTCAAAGAGCCTCTAGTGTATAGCTTTCCAACTTTCTGTTAACTTCTGTCTGGGAGGATTTTTTAGCTGTTTTATTTCATTCTCCTGTGTGTCGTCTTGAGCATTTCATTTTCTTCTTGGTATGGCTTTTCTCTGTTATCTTGGGCTGGTGATGATGAGATGGGTATTGTTTTATTTGATTGTTATCATGGACATTTACTAAATGGGAAAAATGTTAGAAGTTATGTAAAACATAATATGAGAGTATTTTATGTAAAGCATTCAGCGAAAATTACAAAAATATAGTCTACTAATTTTTTTTCTGCCTTAGATAATAAACTCGCTAGCCAGTGTCTTTACTTGGGCAGTCTGGGAAGGTGTGTTATTGGTACCTAGCTTAAATGTCAAACTTGGTTTATCTCCCATTTGGTGGTTTTATTATTTTGAGATTACCTTCCTAGTGGTTATCATTATCCACATGCAGATTCCCACATCCCCTCCAAGTTAAAATTTTTCAAGATAGTAAAAATAATTGAAGTAAATAAACCAGATTTTCTTTTATATTTTAGAAACAGTGTCATCTTCTTAAGCTTCATTATTGAGATAAAACGTTACAAATAATGAAGCTTAGGATATCCATATTACTATAATCCATAGGAGAAACCTTTTTCAGATTTAGCTTAATTCTAGGAAAATTTGTGGGCGCCCGAGTGGCTCAGTTGGTTAAGTGTCTGCCTTTGGTTCAGGTTCCTGGGATTGAGCCTCGTATCAGGCTCCCTGCTCAGCAGGGAGTCTCCTTCTCCCTCTGCTCCTCACCCTGCCGGTGTTCCTTCTCTTCTCCCTCTCTGTCTCTCAAATAAATATTTATTTATTTATATTATTAAATTATTATTTATATTTATATAATATTTATATTATGTTATATTATAAATAAATATTTGCATAACTATATAATCTTGATGTTAATAAAAATTAAGGTTGAAATATGGTAGTCATGAGAATTTTTTTTAATGTAAGACTCTCACTACGGCTGTTTCCATTAAAGCTATTTTTTGTTAAATATTGAGGTATTTACCTTTTCTTCACTCTTTTCCCTTAATGGTATGCTGGCCTTTGGGCCCAAAGCAGAAGTGGAATCTTTTCCTTTTAAAAATTTTTTCCCTTTATTTTTCTGTTACACTTCTGGCATATTTGTTACCTGACCTCAATTATTCGATCCAATAGGAAACTCATAGCTGACTTCGCTACCCACTTTTAATGATTTTGGCATATCAACTTTGTTCCAAATTTTAATTTACTATTCTATTTGTACTTTCCATAACTTATATACTTATTTTATCATACTGTACTATTTGTATTTTTATACCATTTAAACCAGATAGCATACAGTCAGTTTTGCTATAAGACATATGCATCCGTAGAAGTGACTGTGCTATGCATTGTTACGCAATAAAATCACAGGGCTCATGAGAGAAATGGAATATGGAAATAAAACTCAGACACATGAAAAAAAAAAGAAATCTAATAAAAGGTTTAGTAGAGTTTTACACATTAAATGGTTAAGAAATACTTAAATCGTAGAATAAATAAGCATTTTATCTTGAAGAAGACCTGAATTTTGTTTTTGGATGTGGGCTTCAGAAAGGTTACAGTTTGTGAGTTACAATGAAGTGGTGGAAGGAAAGTGATCGGAAATAGGATGGAAAAGTATAAACCCAGGTAAGGATGCATGGGCTGGTAACACAGGAGGTGAACTGAGATAGCCACTAGATGTTTGAGGGGTATGCATTTTGTATATGGTTTGCTTCATTTGGCCTGGTTGCAGCTATCTGTATTTCCCTGGCAGTTTTTTCTACATGAAATCATGCAAAAACAAAAGCGACATTCTTATTATACACAGATTATCCTCTAATATATAAATTGAATTGGAGCAAATTTCTTTTTTCACAGTGAGCCTTGTAGCAGAAATGACTATTTAAATAAGTATGTTATCTTGGAGAAAGGGATTAACTTTTTGTCAAAGCATGTGTCATTACCATCTGTTTTTCTTCACATGATTCACATTATGTTACGGAAAAGTTCAAAAGATCACAGAATATTTTCTTACAGGAAACTACATTCTTAATTATGTGGCATCACAACCCAAGTTGGCACCCTTTGTTATCCAAGCACTAATTCAAGTCATTGCTAAAATCACTAAACTGGGATGGTTTGAGGTTCAGAAAGACCAGTTTGTCTTCAGAGAAATTATTGCTGATGTGAAGAAGTTCCTTCAGGTAAGAAGGCATTATGATATTATTAGAACATCACTAGTTATTGTTGGTTTTGGTTTTGGTTTTGGTTTAGAAAACTTCTTTTCTTAAAGCTGTATGGTTTGTTCTGTGACTACCAGTATCATATTAATTGTGACGTATTGTTTATCCTCTGGACCCTTTATTTTTTATTGCCAGTAAATGAGCATCATGCCATTATAAAAGTTCCAAACCAGAAGAATGAACATTAAAATGTTAGAAAATACACAAAAATTAGAAAATTTGAAAAATACATATTCTGTCCTTTCTAACATGCATGTCTGTGTACTACATATATACAAAACAGATCTAATATTTTTCATGTATTATGTGATGTAATGCTCATTACATCTCTGTGAAGTGCATCTCATTTGCAAATGAGAAAACCGAGGCTTAGGAAAGTTAGGTGAATTGCATAACGTTGCACAGTGACCTAGTAAAGCACAGAGCAAGCACTTCAGCAAGTTTTCTAACCTAAGAGATATGTATATTTAACTTTTGCATTAGACCATGTTGACTATGCTAGTTTCTCAGGGTTATTTTTAACTTAAATGATTCAAGTTATAGCATATGCACATTTCACCTATGCAAATTCAGGTATTTGAACCGTAAAAAATAAGAAAAAGAAAAATAAGCAAGAGGACAGACATATGCATTGTGCTGGTGATTGCAGTTGCCATTGCACACGTTACTATATGTCTTGAGGCATGAAGTGCAAACTTAAATCTGCTATTTCCAGTCTCTGCATGCCTCTTAGGGTGACCATCCTGCCTTCCTCAGTGCGGTTCAGATATTTAAAGATACATATTTTTTCATACAAACATTATCCCTAATTGCAAAAAAAGCACTTTAGCTGGTACTCTGCTGCAGAAGCAGTGATCTGTTACAGTTCTTGAGGAAAAACTGGCAGTTTGGATTGAGAGATGGTTCAGTATTGGTTTATTGGCAATTAGAGGCAATTTGGACTTTCCGAGATTTTATTTCTTATGCAGTAAATCCCTGTGTAAGATGTAACTCTACCATGTAGTGCAATTCTAGAAATCTCAGAATATGAAACACTAGACTATGCTGCTTCTCTTTTATTCATACTGTTAAAACCCTGGTTAACAAATATTTGATCATCTAAAACTTCACAGGAATAAATGTATTTTTAGCCCTGAGGAGGGCAGCCCTGGGGTGGTGGGATAGTTTATTCAGAGACAAATGACTTCCTTACTCCAGAGTCGTATTCATGATTTTGGCTAACAAAATAGCAACCCTCTCTTGGCATTTACTAAGATCATACACAGCTCATCAAGAATCATTAGTGTAGACAAGAATAGACTTCAGAGTTTTTTTTTTTTTTTTTAAATAAAATGAAGGTTGAAAATTGAATGGAATGAAGTCATTCTTGTTAGTTAACATTTCTCAAGCTCTCTGTCCAGTGGCTGGTAAGTTGAACTTAAACTGAGCTTTAGTATGTTTTTGTCAGTTTTGGAAAACCAGAAGAAAAGAAGTTTTATCTTCAAAGTTTATCAAAGTATCACAAAAATAAGCACTTGCTTTCTGGGTATGACTTAACCTAACTTTAAGTCATGAGAAAGGCAACTGACTAAATGTTTAAGTACTCAAATATAGTACCACATGGTTCCTTTGGGTATTAGCAGCTTCTCTGAATTTTGTACTAAAAATTATTTTAAATTTGCTAAGTCTTTAGTGCCCTGAAGTTTTGTACATCTTCTTTTCTCTGTTACTGCAGTCTTACTGCTGCTACACTACAAACATTGGTGGGCTTCCCTTCTACATACATACCCAGGAGAGCCTCCTGTCGTCTGCGGCAGTGCTTTCCAAATTACTGATTCACAACAAGATAAGGAGCAGAATATAAATCAACGTGGTGCTTCCTTAACTGAGGAAGACGTGCAATGAAAAAAAGTCCAGCAGAACTCAGCAGTGGACTTAGTAGGGACTTCGCTGGCTTATAATCTTGTGCAAACTCTTTTATCTCCTCTTGAACCAGTACCAAGCCATTCTGAGATTGGCATTGAGTTTGCAGATGACTGCAGGTGGTCAGGGAGCAGCACTTTGGGGAGCATTCACCTGTTGTACTCAGAGGATGGATGCTTCAGTAACAGAAAGTCTGTAGCTCAGTTCAAACAGTTGAGATTGTTGTGAAGGGCCATAAAGAATTTAAATGCAAAAACTGTGAGATGTGTCTTTGTTTGTTTTTTTTATCCTGAATTAATAAATAGAAGGAATGACCAACTATAAAATTAAGACTTGAAAAATTTGTAATCTGTATTAGTGCTTTTTTATGATTACACTATAATTGAATGTTACTTTATTTTTTTAAAAAATTATTTATTTATTTGAGAGGTAGAGAGAGAGAGAGAGAGCATGGGGATTGGGGGTGGGGCAGAGAGAGAGAAAGAATCTTAGGCTGACTGTGCTGAGCATGAGCCTGATGTGGGGCTCGATCTTACAACCCTGAGATCATGACCTGAGCTGAAATCAAGAGTCAGACACTCAACTGACTGAGCCACCCAGGTACCCCTGGATGTTACATTTTTAATTTTTATACTTCTAGTGTGATTTTTGTAGTAAGGTAGTTTGTTAGTAACGGTGCATGTAAAATCTGATTTTTGATTTGAAGGAAGTTTTTGAGATTATATTGGAAGCTGATTAAATTAAAAACATTATAGAGGCTATGAAACTGTATATATCATAATGATAGTCATGTATTTATTTACCCCAGTGCATTGGGTACTTTAGAAGCCTTCATTTTAGGTATCATAATACATGCATACACATGCACTATTAAATAATATTAAAAGGGCCTAAGTGATCTTATGTGATATTAGATTGAGAGATTTAGATTAGTTCCTAAGCTATTATTTATTGAGTGCAGCTATCTCAGTAGCCTTCAAGCAGATTTATAGAACTAAAAAGCATTTTTTGTTCATTCTTATGCATAGTCTCATGAAAAGTATTAAGCTCTTGTATTTTAAGGTTTAGTTTAATATAAGTCCTAGGTGCTATAAACATTTCGTAGAGTACTGTGCAGTTCTAAGGTGGATGAGTTTTTTTCCCCACTCCACTCTGTGTGTACCTACATTTATCCTTCAAAAAATGAACTTGACATTATTTTTGTAGACCTCGTAATGATTTTTCCATATGTTTTAGTAGGTACATTGCTAAAAAAATGTGATGTTTCAGTATTTATTTGTTTACACATTAAGAACCGATGCTATGTCTCTACTTAGGGTACACTTGGTTGTTTTCTCCATAGGGTACTGTGGAGCACTGCATAATAGGAGTTATAATCCTTTCAGAGTTGACTCAGGAAATGAACCTGGTAAGCCTTCCATCTAATAATGACATGAAGTTTGCTAGGAAATGCTGATTCTTTCATATAAAATGTTTGTGGGGCATGAAACTCTGAATAATCAAGTCTTTTGTGTATTTTATTGGTGGGATAATTGGGTGTTGGAACACTTACTATTATTGAAAGTAACAGCAATAGTGTAAAGTACTACAAGGATGAGGGAATTAGACATGGTGCTTGCTCCGTGACAACTGGTGAATTGTCCTTTTATCCTCTCTCTATAGTAATACACTAAGCATAAGAAATAAATTATATGAAGAGAAACAAACCTTTATTTGCTTACAAAGAAAAGACAAGCAGTTTGGTGAATGGATTCTCAACAATGAGTACACAGCAGGACTCCTCAAAGAACAGGCCACTTGGCACTTGGCCACTTGCTAGCATGGATTTTCACCCTGTACAAGGAGAGTTTCCAGAAGCTTTGAATCCCCCCAGCAGTGCCTTTATGAGCTCAGCAGCTGAGCGCATTGTCACCTGTTTCTGTTCACTTTTGGTTCTAAACAGAGCAAAAGCAGAAGTTGGGTTCTGTGTGGGATAATGTTAAAATAAAGGAGAATAAAGGTAGTGTTTATAATTTTAAAACTGCTGTCATGTTGAGTAGTCTGCATTTGTGTGTGTGTGTGTGTGTGTGTGTGTGTGTGTATAAATATGAAGAGCTTGCGTACCCAGGATTACTTGCCAACTCCCTTTGGAGTGTCAGTGTAGTTCCTGTGCATGAAAAAAGTCACCCAAAATAACTGTTTTCAGCTTGTGCTGAGTCAGGAATTAGATAATGTTTCTAGTCTTAGCGGATGGTTAGCTTAAATTTAAAATGACCCCTTAGTTTATCACAGACCTCACTCCCTGGCTCCTCCACCCCAGAGTATGTAAAGATTTCTCGCCTTATGGTTGTATACCGGTGTCTGTTTGTCCCAGAAATGAACCAGTTCAGAATTGTGCGTCCCATTTATTTGATGTTTTATTAGTCTCCATCGATCTGGAAAAATTCCTCAATTTTTCCCTCACTTTTCATGACCTTAGTATTTGTGAAAATTACAGGTCAGTTTTATGAAATGCCCCTCAATTTGGGATTGTCTGATATTTCTTTATTATTAGATTCAGATGATGCATCTTGGTTAGGAATATCACAGAAATGATACTGTCATTGTCTCCAGTCAGGAAGCACATACTTTGATTTGTTATATTACTAATGATGTTGACTTTGGTTACATGATGAAGATGGTCTCCACCAGGCTTCTCTAATTGTAGATTTATTTTTTTCTCCTTTGTAAATAATAACTTTTTAAGACTGAAAATACCCATTCCTCATCAGACTTTCAGTTTATTCACTTATTTATATCAGTGTGGATTCCTGGCTTCCTATTTTATTTAGTAGGTTATAATTTGTTACTAACGTTATATTTTGATGCTCACATTTTGCCCGATTTGGCCAGTAGAAACTCTTTCGAGGTAGCTTCCATGTCCATTTGACACTTACTCATCAGTCTTTGAATATTTTCTTTCTTTTTGGAGTGAGATGTTCTAGGCTTATCTTGTATATAACCAAGTGCTTTTGAAAAAAGCTTCAAGGTCTGAAGTGTGATTTTGGTTTTGTATGGTAAAAAATATATGGCTTTTGGGGGCATATTTTACTTAGTCTGATTTTATGGCATTTATAGTTTGAACAAGCATTTGTAAGTGCTTCTGAACCAGGCAGCAGGGAGATCTATAATGCATGGTGAAAATCAAATGCTATCATTGTTAAATGTGGGCTAGGTAAATTCATGTAATGTCAATTACAAGATGTATTTTTTAAGAAAAACATCTAAACTTGAGGGTTCCTAAAAGAGGATTATATGCTATCTTGTTTTTTTCAAAGCCAAGTCTGTGTTCTATTCCTGGAGGATATTCAATATGTAATCATCAAGAAGTAAAATATCCTTTATCTACCTTGTAGAGGCATCCACATATACTAGACAATAGATGCACAGTCCCTCTTCTCTCAAAAAACTGGATATCAATGAGTAAAACAAGTAAAATAAGCAGATAGGCCTTGAAGAGAACTGAAATAAGACCTGGATTTGTATTTTAGTTCTATTGTTTACTACTTTGGACAAACTTCTGAACATCTTTAAACTTACAGACTTACTGTCTGTAAAGTGAGAATGACGCCTTCCAGGATCTTATTAAGATTAGATAAGCTACTAGCTCAGGGCCTAGTATGTACAAGTGCTCCATAAGAGGTTCTTGTGTTCGTGTTATAGATATGGTGGTAATGAGAGGTTGGTCCAAGATAGCGTGCCTGTAAACTTTAGTTTTTATATGTAAGAAGAGGATAATTTATTTTTCACGGGTTATTTTAAGAAGTACGTGAAATAATATGTGAAGAGTACTTCTTAAATCATAATTGCAATACTGTATGCTATTATTAATTTGTATTAAGGAAAAGTTTTTATAAATTGAGGGAAATATTATAAGAGAGACAGACTGAAGTTTGATTTAAAAGAAAGGAAGAATGTTGGAAATGCTAATTTGAACCTTACATATTGGTTACAGATTCCAGTAACTACTTTCTGTAATCACTTCTGTTATGTTTCATATTTCTATAAGTAAATGTGGCATTTAAGTATAGTCTAAATTGTATGATGGAGCTTAGGAAGTATCAGATAATCAATTTTGAGCTCACTGCTTTTTTTTTTTTTTTTAATCTATAAGCATTAGCAAAGAAAATGGTTTATTTTCTTCTTCCAAATAGCAAAAGGAATGCTATAGCAACTGTAGCCCATGGTGTTAATAGTCATTTTGGGATCAGACTTCAGCTTTGTTTGCCGTTGATAAATGAAAGTATTAATGGCATTAATAGTATAGTTTTGACCATATCATATTTTAGATTAGAGGCTCAAGAACTCTTCATAAATTTAGTCTTAACAGTTATTTATCAATAACTAATAAATATTCAGAGGGAAGGTACTATTGCTTATATAATAAGATTTCTGGTTATTTATTATTTCTGCCTTGGTTTCTTTTTAAAACACCAAGGATATATGAACCAATGACATTTCTGGTGTATATAGAAATATTACTTTTGTGTAAAGAATTATTCTGTAATTGATTATTAACTGATTCACAGAAAGTTAGAATTTGAAGATTATCTTAGGGATTCTTGTTTTATAGGAGGAATCTGAGGAACAGGGAAGTTGTTACTTGCCTAATGTGAAATAGTACATGGTGTAGGAGTTAATAGCCTTAGGATCCATCTACTACTTTATGATCTGTGTTCATATTACATCTGAAAGATGATCAATTTTGGTTTTTAATTTTGGGATTGGTATGGTTAGAAGGAGCAATGAATTGGAACAGTCCAGAAATTTGGGTTCTGCCAGTGGGTCTGCCATGAACTCTTTGAGTAACATTAAGCAAGGCACTTACCCCAGTAGATTTTTAAAAGCTCTCTTCACTCTGTACTTGATGCCTCTTTAATCGTTATTTCCATTCCTTTTCTTAGTAAATTTTTGCTTTGCTATTTGCTCAGTCTGGTTAAATAAATTCATCTTGATCTTTTTAGGTTGATTATTCTAGACCTTCAGCAAAACACAGGAAAATAGCTACCTCATTTCGTGACACTTCTCTCAAAGACATTTTAGTGCTAGCATGCTCTCTTCTAAAAGAGGTAAGTTATTTAATAATTCAATATCCTACGTAGAGTATTTAGGAAATTTTAAGTTTCAGAAGAATTTCAAATGAATCCCCCTTCTCCAACCCCCATTCTGCCTTTTGAAGTGTTATTGTGAATAATCTTAATTTAAGTACAGTAGATTTCCAGAAGTCTTAAGAGGTTCCAAAAAATTCACTTTTATTTACCAGGAATATAATAAAACAAAATCCAAAGGGAATTCAATAACTCATCTTTAGTAGTTTCATTGTCTTCCTACTACTATTGTAGATTATTTATTACAGAAGCTAATTGAGACTTAGTTTCTTTGTTTTAGTTGCCTGTATTTTAATGGGATGCAGATGAACAATGAAATGACAGTAAGTTTTCCTAATTCATCAGTTATCAATACTTATTCATAGGTGAGCCAAGACAGTTAACTTTAATAATTTCTTTGGGAAATAATATTTTCCCATTTGCTGTTTGGTACCCTGTTGAACATTAGGGATAGTACAACTAATAATTCTGTTGTGTTTGCTTGTAATATTGGGATTCCATCATGCTGTTCAAACTTTAATTGGCCTAGTATAGCATTTCCTACAGTATGTTCCACTAAGTACCGGTTTCTAATTGTTTCAGTTCTCTGGTATAGTTAGTGACAGGAAAACTGCTGCATTAGGCCAGACTGAAAGACCTTCTATTATTTTTAAAATTTTCCTTTTGTATGGAAAATTTTAACATATGCAAAAGAAGGTGGAAGAGTATAATGAACTCCTTTGGATCCATCCGCCAGTTAAGCAGTGACAGCTCATAACCAGTCTCTTTTCATCTCTGTACTTTTCAAACAACTCTCTTTTTGTGTTACTCTTGAAGCAGAATCCCAAACTTCTATCGCTTCCTCTACAGATATTTCACAATGTGTCTTTACGAGATAATAATCTATTCTGGTTGTGTCAGAATGGACATTTTGTAGGGGGTGGAGGAGGGGTGTGTTGAGGACTGTTCTCTAGAAGTTTTTGAGTGTCTTCTTTCATTCAGACAGCTCTGACAACCTTTGTTAACCGATATGGATCATTTATACATAAAGTTCCCCCACTTGAAGAATAGTATATTTTCAGCTTGTTCTAAGCCTTTGAGCTAGTAAATCGCATAGATTTATACATTTGTGCTGAGTAAAGTATTTGTCCTAAAGTAACTTCTTATAATTTTAGAAGATGACCTACAATTTGCAGTTAAGTCTTATTCTCATTTTAGAAAATTAAATTTGAAAATAGCCTATTGTAGATTTTTGTTGATAGTGATTTTACAACTTTTTCTAATATATACAACAACATAACTTTGTAAACTTTTCTTTCTAATTCTAATTTGGCATTGAAGAGTAAATTAGTGAAGTGGAAATTTGTTTATTGACATATTTCATAATGTTTTATTTGACTTTCAACTTTTTTCAGGTGTTGGCCAAACCTTTAAATCTTCAGGATGAAGGTCAACAAAATTTAGTAATGCAGGTCTTGAAACTGGTCCTCAACTGCCTTAACTTTGACTTCATTGGCAGTTCAGCAGATGAATCTGCAGATGATCTTTGCACAGTGCAGATTCCAACAACCTGGAGAACAAGTAAGAAGGTTTAGCGTGAGGGATGGTCAGAATAAAAGGCACAGAATTAAACAATATGTTGCCATATGTGCAATTATCTCCAGTTTTTGCTAGGCAATCAAAAAATTCAAAAAGATTTGTAACACGAGGTAGCTACTTGATACCCGGTATTGAAATCTGTTTTCCTTACTTCATATCATGGGAGCTTCCATATTTTAATATTGGAAAATAGGAAAGACAGCTCTAGAGTTAGGGAGAAAACAGGTTTGGGAGGGAAAATGAAGAGTTCTGTTTTGAAAGTTTCAGATAAACAGAGTGGGAGAGGATATAACACTGACAGAGAAAACATAGATTTCAAAGTTAGAAAGAGAATGAATTAGAGTAACTGACTTAGCAGAGCAGAATTGCAGCTTACTTTCTTACAGAGGAGGATACCAAGAAAACAAACAAGCTGATTTGCTCTTACACATTTCAGAAAGATGATGGCCCTAGGGTATTCCTGCAGTCCAGAGGTGTGGTAAGGAATAGGGCTGAAAGGGCTTGGTAAAAAAGTCTGTATTCTGCCCAAAGTCCCCAGGATCTTCTCTACCACCTGTGCAACTACCATCTGTGCCTTTTCTCTTCCCTGTGTGCCCTTCCCTCTTACTTCCCAAGACCAAACCTTTGTATCCTCGAGAAATTAAACGGGATATTTAGAGATGTCGGGTATAGTAGGGAAACACCACAGATTTTGTGAAAACTTCTAATATGGAAATCAAAGATTAAAACAAACAATTAAAAGGGACTCAGTATTCTTAGTATCATGATGAATACATGAACCAACACATGTAGTAAAAATTGCACAGACTACACAGACACACACAGACACACACCCACACATACGCATGAGTGCATGTAAAAATGGGAAATATGAATAAGATTGATGGATTGGATCAGTGTGATTTCCTGATTGTGATACTGTACTGTAGTTTTGCAAGAATTTACCATTGGAGGGAACTAAGTAATGGGTGCAGGGGGTCTCTTTGTATTATTTCCTGCAACTGCATATGCATCTATAATTATCTCAAAAAGTTTTTTTTTTTTTTAAAGGGAGAGTTTAGTAGAAACAGACAAAATAAACAGTAGAAGTAAACTTCAAAAAAGTATAGTTAATATCCCCAGGGAAATAAGAAAAGGTAGCGCATTCCTGAAATAAGAATAGGATATTGTTGTTTTTTATTTTTTTTAAGATATATTTATTTATTTGAGAGAGTTAGAGAGCGAGCGCATGATGGGAAGGGGTAAAGGGAGAAGAAGAGAAATCTCAAGCAGACTCCCCACTGAGTGTGGAGCCCAACATGGGGCTCGATCTCATGACCCTGAGATCATGATCTGAGCTCTATCAAGAGTCAGACGCTTAATCAGCTGAGCCACACAGGTGTCCCAGAACAGGATATTGTTTTAAAAAGAAAAGTTTAGAGAATGTTGCAAATATAAAAGACAGTTGCCAAAATAAAACATAAAAGTTGGAAGGTAAAGTTAAGGAAATGTCCCAGAAAGTAGAACAAAAAAGCAAGAAGAGATTTGATAGGAGAAAAAAAATACAAGAATATTCGAGCATGAAATTAGGAGAGCTGGCATCTGACCACTAGGAGTTTGAGAAAGAGGATAGAAAAGAACAGAAGAAAATTTGCAAACAAATAACACCAAAAAACATTCTCAGCACTGAGATATAGTATTTCAGATTGAAAGATCCCATCAAGTGCACATAGTAATGAATGAAAAAAATAAACAGTAAGCTTCATAATCATAATCATTTCAGAGTAACAATGATAAAAGGAAGATCCTAAAATCTACCAGAAAAGAGAAGTAAGTCACCTACAAAGGATTGGGGTCAAGAATGGTATTAGACTTCCCCACATCAGCACTGGAAGCTAGAAGACAACGGAGTAGTACCCCAAACTTCTGAAAGGAAATAATTTTCAAACTAGACTGAAATTATCAAGCGTAAGGTGGAATTAAGACCTTTTCAGGGGTGCCTGGGTGGCTCAGTCGTTAAGTGTCTGCTTCAGCTCAGGGCGTGATCCTGGCGTTATGGGATCGAGCCCCGCATCAGGCTCCTCCGCTGGGAGACTGCTTCTTCCTCTCCCACTCCCCGTGCTTGTGTTCCCTCTCTCTCTGGCTGTCTCTCTCTCTGTCAAATAAATAAATAAAATCTTAAAAAAAAAAAAAAAAAAAAAGACCTTTTCAGACATGCCAGTCTCCTGGAATTTATCCCTTACGTGCTTGCTTTCAGAAAGTTATTTTGTGAAATGGGAGCTTCAACACAAGATGACAATGAACAGATATAAAGAGAAGATAATTATATAACAAATCTAGGAACAGTCAGTCCCAAGTTGCAGGCTCTAGGAGGTAGGGGGGGAAAATAGAAATTATAGGTTATTTGATGCTATTGATCATGTGGAAAATGGTATGAAGAACATTTTACAAATCTGTCAGAGCATTTGGAAAGAATTAGTGACAGATAAATATACAACTAAGCACAGAAAAGATGCTGTGATTAAATCCAGAGAGTGTTAGAAATGTAATATAATCCTAGTGTACTCCTTGGCTCAGCTGTTAGCATTACTTACTTAGCCATAATAAATGCAAACACCTAGAATTGATTTAATCCCAAATTGTTAAAATAGTGGATGGATTTTGAGAGAGGACAGATTGTGGTAGGGGCAAAAGCCTCATATAATATAATTGGAATTCATTTGATTCTTAAGGTAAAACATAGTCGTATAGCATGTTATTTGGAAATACGTATGTAAGTGTAGATAGAAGTTGAAAGATACTTGGAATGGGGTAGGGTACAGCTGGTTTTTTTTTTATACACCTTTTAATAGTGTTTACTTTTTGATAACTATTTGAATTTTTAAATACTTATATTACTTTAATACAAATGAAAATGGTAAGAAGATTATCCCAGTAAGAACTGTAGATGCTACATAGAAATAAGGAATATTTTAGCTAATTAGTTTCTTTCTTTTTTTTTTTTTTAAAGATTTTATTTATTTATTCGACAGAGATAGAGACAGCCAGCCAGAGAGGGAACACAAGCAGGGGAAGTGGGAGAGGAAGAAGCAGGCTCACAGCGGAGGAGCCTGATGTGGGGCTCGATCCCATAACGCCGGGATCATGCCCTGAGCCGAAGGCAGACGCTTAACCGCTGTGCCACCCAGGCGCCCCAGCTAATTAGTTTCTATCTCTGTATTATTTCATCTTTCAAAGGAAAACAGCTAGGCATTAAAAAGGAGTTAAGCCTAACTGATAAGAGTGGTCACATGTAGAGGTCTTAGAATTCTTGTTTGTGTAATAACGTCTTACTGATTACATTAAGATCACTGAATATAAGTAATGGTATTAGAAAATAATTTTTTTTTTTGCAGTTTTCCTGGAACCAGAAACATTGGATCTTTTCTTCAATTTGTATCATTCACTTCCACCACTACTATCTCAGTTAGTAAGTAAAAATCATTATTTCATTAAAAAGTACCTGCAGTCTTTATCTAAGGGTGGTATATATTTACTTAAAAAAGTCCAATTTATATTCTTGATTGGGTTTACCTCTCACAAGAAATTCTTTCTTACGTCCCCTGGGATGTATGTTACTTAAGCTATTTGTCAGATTCTATTTATAGTCACCAGTGGATTCCATTTCATGGGTGAACCCAGAACCTCTAGCTGTTGGTTTAGCTCTTGCCCAGAGCCAGGAAAACCTGTTAACCTCTAAGTGTACCTTCCTTTCTACCCAGTCCCCATCCCTTCTTCTGGGTCACAGTCCAGTAGTTGGCTACACCATCTGTTACCTTCCCTTTTCGCACCCTCTCTCTAACTCTTCCTCAATCCTCCATGCTCTAGGCTTGCCAGGCAGCCCCCATCAGCATCTCTGAATGAGAAACAAAGGGGATCTGCTCATTTGATTTTGTGTTCATCACTCCAGTTATTCATTTTTTAAATTTAATTTCTTTTGTGTGCTTTAAAAATCTTAAAACTCCTTGATTATATAGTAACTTTGAGAATGTCAACCCCATCTTTGTGGAACCTAAAACAGAGATCAGTCAAGATTAGAAAAAAAAAAAGAGAGAAAGAAAGGAAGAAAGAAAGAGTTGTCAGTTTAATATCTAAGCTTCTAGAAGTAAAGTTGGAGGATTCTGATATTGCCATTTCCTGAAAAAAGATGTTCCAGATTTAAAGTACATATCAGTGGTATGTTTGTTTAGATATGTTATTGCCTAGAAGAGAGGAATAGATTTACAAAAATACTCTCTCCCATTCTTTCTTTTTTTTTTTTTTTAAACATGTCTGCTCTCCAATCTAGTGTTTAAGGTGGTGATTTTTAAACTGGGTTTCATAGGATACTCATGTTTCCAGGTGGTGCCAGAGTTTTAGCCTTCTGTCTTTTATTTATTTATTTATTTATTTATTTATTTATTTATTTATTTATTTATTTATTTATTTATTTTTTAAAGATTTTATTTATTTATATGACAGAGAGACAGCCAGCGAGAGAGGGAACACAGCAGGGGAGTGGGAGAGGAAGAAGCAGGCTCCCAACGGAGGAGCCCGATGTGGGACTCGATCCCAGAATGCCGGGATCACTCCCTGAGCCGAAGGCAGACGCTTAATGACTGCGCTACCCAGGCGCCCCAAGCCTTCTGTCTTTTAACCAGAATAGTTTTGTTTTTAGTTATTTAAAAACCATAGTTTCATGTATAATTATGTTTTGCAATAAAACAAGCTACTGGCGCTTAAAATATTAAGTGGAAAACAACTGCTTTAAGAGAAAGTAACTGACATTTATTGGGCCTGCTCTATTATTTGGTGCTTATCTCCCTTCATCCTCAAAGTGGCCCTGCAAGGTAGGTATTATTATCCTCACTATGTTGACAAGGAAACAGACCCAGACTGGCAAAAATGAATTTCATTAGGGCGGCAAACTAAATAATGAAGCTGATTCAAACCCAGATGTTTTTGGCCCCCAAGCCCGGGATATTTTTAATACACTAGTGGTTCCCAAACCTTCAACACATCAGAATTGCCTAAGGAATTGTTTGTTTGTTCATTCGGGTTTTGTTTTGTTTTTTAAACAGTAGGGACTGTGGCAAACTGGATAACATCTAGAAGGCCATCCTCTGATTCTTGTCCCTGTTCTCACCTTTGCTAAGAGAGCCAGACATTATGTAATATCCCTTAATTAAAATATTTAAATATTAACAGCCAATTTTAATTTTTTTTTTTTTTTTTAACAAAGTGGGCAAACAAACATGTGGACCAAAACAAAACCTATGAGGGCCTGTTTGGCCTGAAAAGCTGCCAATTTGTGGGCCTCTTACTTAATGATCAGACAGACTTCAGTGGTTTTCAGTAGTAGAATTAAGAACCCAAGTAGTGAAATTGTCTGGTAAGGTATTAACTTTTAGAAGGTAACTAGACCATTTTCGTAGAATATCTCATGTTTCCAGCAGCATTCTCCAAATTGTGCCTCAGCTTTTTAATGGATGGTATGGATAAGATGTAGCATCACCACATAAGTCTGGGATGTGCTGGATTAAGTAAAGTTATACCAAGTTACACGAAAGTAAAGTTTTCCCATTTGCAGGATACATAATGTACCATGTTTCTCAAACATACTCTACCACAAGACCATCTTTTATTTTTTGTAGAACAGCTGTTTTATTGGTTCATGAACAGAGCTGGGCAACAGAGGCAGTTGGGACCTTTTGAGTGTATGCATGTCCAGGTTGCTTTGGCATACCTAATATATGAAAGTATATTAGAAGAGAATACACATGAGTAGAAATTTTAGTGGTGGGGTTGAAGAGTGATGGGTGGTGTCGGTGATTGATGGTGTGTAGCTTTCATTATTTCTGGATTCTATAGTACTTTTCTATCATTAAAATTAAAAAATATTTTTTATGTAAAGACAGTGTTCCTTACTTGTGGCCATAGTTACTTTTAAAATTGAAATGAATTTTGTTGTTCCTGTTTTTAGGCACTTTCATGTTTAGTTCAGTTTGCTTCTACAAGAAGGTCCTTATTTAGCAGTCCTGAACGTGCCAAGTACCTTGGTAATTTAATTAAGGGAGTAAAAAGGATACTTGAAAACCCTCAGGTATTTATGAAGTAATTTAATTAATACTTAGTATGTAGAAATACAGTTTTTCTGCTGAAAGGTGTATTAAACTCGTGACTTGATTATGATTCTGGAAGGAAGTATGAAGTTTCCGTCTTCCTTAGATCTCATTTGTAATGGAAGTGGACAGTTTTTAAAAATGGATGCTTTCCTGACAGACTTCTGTGTTCTTCCTTTTTTATTTTTTCCATTCTTTTAGGTGAATAAGAATAGAAGGTATATATTCTGTGATGCTTCTTCTCTATACCATTGTGTACTGCGTTTCTTTGCTTGTACTTCTTAAATTACTAAAGTAAATATTTCAGAGTCATAGTTACCTTCCGAACTAGAAGACTTAATATAAATCTGAATGTTAATATTGGATTAAGTGGCTTTGAATTATGAGATAATGTCTTTTTGCCCTCTTGTGGACAAATAAGAGTTTGTAGATTTAAGAATCTATACATTAACTTGCAAAGCTTCAAGAGCAATATTCATTTCAGAGAATTGCAAACCATTATTAATTAGTGATTTTGGTTGCCTAGATAAAATTTTTTGTTTTACTTTTTTACTTTGTTTTTGGTTTAAAATATATGTAATGAAAGTACGGATTTTGAGAGGTTAAATGATTTAAGGAGATTTATTTGTCTCTTAGTTATTACTAACTTTTGAGGGGACATATTATATCTGTACGTAAAGAAAATGTGCTTGCTCAGTAAGGAGCAATTGATTTTGTAGGTCATTCTCAGGAGTATTTTAGTATTTTGTGTGTTATGCTTTTATTTTCTCTTTTCAATGTTAGCACAATCATGAAATATACATGTTTTGTTGATAAATGGGATTTTACTAATATACTTTAAAATTTTTAGTTAAGTTACTGTCATCAATCAGTATGTGGAAAATAATATGCTAATACCAAATAATTGTCTTAATTGCTTTTCCAACATCCTCATGTTCATGTTTCATGTCTGTAAAAGTTAGTTTGAATATTATATTACTTTAGAATTACAAACGTATTAAAAGACCTATAAATATGAAGTATCTTTTTGTAATTTGTCCTTAATTTGACACTATTTTATATTTTCATAGTGTTCATATGAATGAAATTTCTTAGAAAGTCTTTCAGTATTAAACAGATACTTTTTGAATTCTCTTTCATGCCATCTACAATGCAAAGTGTTTGAACTTTTGTAAAGATAACACTTGTGCCCAGTCTTCAGGGAGCTCTCATAGACAACTAGGGACCTCTTTCTTGGTCTTTCCTTTTAATCTTTCCTTCCTCAAGTTTACCTCTGTATCTTGTAATGCTTCTGTTAAACTTTCTGCCCTACATTGCATTAATTTATTTGAATAACTCTACTTTAGGGACCAGGAGTTGCTTGAGGGCACAGTGTCTATAGGTACTCAATAAATATTTGTTGGATTAAAATAAATTTCTATTTGTGTGCACAAATACCATTTTAACTTCAGTTCAGTTGGTATCACTCTTTTCCAGGGTTTCAAGAACCCATTCTGAGTTTTCATCTTAAATATTTCTCAAGTCTTCTGTTGACTTCTGTTTAAGCCATGGCGCGCGCGCGCGCATACACACACACACACACACACACACGCATGCACACACGCAAATTTTTTGTGTAATACAGTGGGTTCCCAAACATAATTTAGGCATCATGGTGCAAAGCTTCTTCCATATCCTCTACTTTGGATTTCTTATTATGAATCATTGATGACAACATTCAATCCAGCAGGAATCATTTGTTTTGTTTCATTAATAATCTACCCAGTTGATAACAGAGTACCAATGAAAACTGGAAAGCTTAATAAAATACTCCTGGAATTTTATTGATAGGTCATTATCTTGGTTTGTTTTTAAGTATTTTTAAAAACCTTTCTTTTTGTTTTATAATTTAGGGTTTGTCTGATCCAGGTAATTATCATGAATTTTGCCGATTTTTGGCTCGTTTAAAGACAAATTATCAGCTGGGAGAATTAGTTATGGTGAAGGAATATCCTGAAGTTATCAGATTGATTGCTAACTTTACCATTACTAGCCTACAGGTAAATAAAAATATATAATTGATGTTAAACAGTAGATAATTTTAAAACAATTTCTTGGTAAGATTTGGTGGGGACTTTTAATATTTGTTATTGTACTTTGCTAAAAATACTTATTCCAGGGTTTTAGATAAAAGTTCATTGGAACATATTTTATAATAAAAATTTAGAGACTATCTGAATATCTAATAATTGAAGAATGAATTGAGAAGCTATAATAAAATCTTCGTGAAGAAATAAAAACATTTTTTTACAGATTTTTTTGGGAAAAATTCTTTTTATAAGTTTGGGGGAAGGTTTTAAAACCACATTTTCTGCATGATACCAACTCTGAAAAATATTCATGGAAAGAAGATTAGAAGGAAGTACACTAACATTTTAATATTGATCGTCTTTGGGTGGTAGAATAATAAGAGATTGTTGGTTTCTTCTTTATGCCTTTTGGCATTTACAGAATTTGCTACGTTAAATGTTCATTGGCTATATAATTAGAATAAAAGTTAATTTTAAAGTCTGTGTTTAGTAATTTGTCAAAAAAAATCTTTTTAGTAATTTTGTCTTTATAATTCTTATTCTAGGAAGATATACCAATTTTAAATAACATTTGCTTTATTTCTTTGTAGCATTGGGAATTTGCTCCCAACAGTGTTCATTATTTATTAACTCTGTGGCAAAGGATGGTAGCATCAGTGCCTTTTGTGAAATCAACTGAACCCCACTTATTAGACACTTATGCACCAGAAATCACGAAGGCCTTTATCACTTCTCGGTTGGAATCTGTTGCCATAGTTGTGAGGTATTGAAAACTAAATGTTTCTTTTGTGAGGTATTGAAAACTAAATGTTTCTTTTGTGTTTTTACCTTTTGCGTCTTGGAATTTAAAACATTTGAGGTGTAATTTACCTAGTGTAAAATCACCCTTTCTAGTGAACAGGGCTATGAGTTCTGACAAGGGCATACAGTTTAGAACTACCCGTACAGTTAGGATAGAGAATAGTTCCATCAACCCAGAAATTCTTTTGTGTCCCTTGTAGTCAGCCTTTTCCCCACCCTCAGCTTCTGGCAATTACTGATTTGTTTTGTCTTTCTGTAGTTTTTGCCTTTTCAGAATGTTGTGTAGATGAAATCATATGGTATGTTGTCCAGCTTCTTTCACTTAGCACAATGCATTTGAGATTCCTCCATGTTGCATCAGGAGTTCTTAAAATTTATTGCTGAATAATATTTCATTTTATGGATGTATCACAGTTTATCCATTCACCTGTTGATGGACATTTGGGTTGTTTCTTTTTTTGTCAATTATGAATAAAACAGCTGTAAACATTCCTAAACAGATTTTTGTATGAAGATAAGTTTTTATTTCTCTTGGGTAGATACCTTAGGTAGGAGATTTCTGGGTTGAATGTTAAGTATATGTTTTACTTTAAGAGAAAATGCCAAACTATTTTTCAAAGTGGCTGTATCATTTTGCATGCCCCACCAGTAAGGTATGAGAGATCCAGTTGCTCTTTATCCTCATCAGTACTTGATATTGTCAGTTTTTAAAAATTTTAGTCATTCTAGTAGGTGTGTAGTGGTACCTCATTTTGGGTTTAATTTGCATTCCCTTAATGACCAGTAATGTTGAGCATCATTTTACGTGCTTATTTACCATTTGTATTGTTTGGCAAAGTGCCTGTTAAATTTGTTGCCCCCTCTTTTTTAATTGGGTTGTTTATTGAGATTTGAAAGGTCTGTATATTCTGGTCACAAGTCTTTTTATTGTATGTGCTTTTTAAATATTAGCTCTCAGTCCATAGCTTGCCTTTTCATTTCCCTGACAGTCTTTTTCAAAGAGCGGAAGTTTTAAAGTTTAACGAAATCTGATTTATCCTTTATTTTTTCTTCTAAAAGTTTTATAGTTTTAGAATTTACATTTACTTCTCTGATCCATTTTGAGTTAATTTTTGTATATGATAGGAGGTAAGGCTTGAAGTTGGGTTTTTATTTTCTGTTTTTGCTTTTTTGGTTTTTTATGGATGACCAATTATTCCAACACCATTTGCCTAAAAGACTATCTTCTCTATTGCATTGCCTTTATTCTCTTTTCAAAAATTAATTGACCACATCCATGTACTTTCTGGACTCTGTTTTCATTAATCTATGTGTTTCTCCTTCTACCAGTACCTTGTCTTGAATACTGTAGCCTTAATAGCTTTGAAATCAGGTACTATGAGTCTTTTGCCTTGGTTTTCCCTTTTCACAATTGTTTTGGCTCTTTTACTTCCTTTGCTTTTGCATGTAAATTTTAGATTCCTCTTGTCAGTTTCTACCAAAAAATCCTGCTGGAATTTTGACTGGGATTGTTTTCAATTTGTAGATTAATTTTGGGGAAGAATTGACATCTCAGCAGGATCAAGTCTTTAGTCAGTGAGCATGTTTATCTTTTAATTTATTTAGCTCTGTGGTGATTTCTTTCCTCACTGTTGTGTTCAGCCTTGAGATTTTACATATGTTTAATTAGATTTAATTAATTAGATTTTTTCTGGTGCCTTTGGAAGGTGCAGTTTTTTAAATGTCGATTTCCAATTGTTCATGGCTAGTTATATATAGTGTTACAGTTGTATTTTGTATATTGACCCTGTATGCTAGGACCTTGGTAAACTCATCCGTAAGAGGTACTAGCTTTGTGTGTGTGTGTGTGTGTGTGTGTGTGTGTGTGTGTGTGTGTGGTTTCTTTGGGACTTTCGTGTATATAATCATGTTGTCTTCAAACATAGAATTTACATTTACGTTTTATTTCTTACCTTCCAATCTGTTTGTCTTTTGTTTCTTTATCCATGATAGAATTTTTATTTAATATAAAGTTTATTTGTGGTGAATAAAAGCATATCACATTCTAATGTGTGAAAACTTGTTCTTCTATATTTGCAGAGATAATTTAGATGATCCACTGGATGATACTGCTACTGTGTTTCAGCAGCTGGAGCAGTTGTGCACTGTCAGCAGATGCGAATATGAAAAGACATGCACTCTTCTTGTACAGTTGTTTGACCAAAATGCTCAGAATTACCAAAAGCTTCTGCATTCACCTTCTGGGATAACTGTGGACAGGGCAATTCAGGAAGGTCAGTACATTTTATATGACTATCTATGGTATTATGTTGAATTTTAAGTAGCTTCATTAGTCACTTTAATAATTTTGCTGCAAATTATTTTTATGTGTTTTCCCCAAATCCTCATCCTCTAATAAGCCATTAATTTTATTAACCTTCTGCGTATTTTGGTTGCTTGATGGTCAATTTTCAGTCCTTTATAAGATACATGGGAAGTATTTCTCTGGAATCACTATCAAGAAAAGCTGATAATGGTATTTGAGTAGAGTTCATTAACTTGTAACTGTCTTTTAATTAATCAAGTGTCCTTCTTTGGTATAGTTGACTATAAATTCAGAGTCTAGTTTCATCCAATAAAAAACTGTATAAGACCTCATTATGGTTTTGCATTTGTGTATTAGCCTTCACCATGGCTTTGGTTTATTATTATATTTTAATTCCTCAATTTTCTCATTTTTCTTTAATCGTTTATTGAAGGAAGATTTATTTATTGCTCTATGTCCCTTTAAATCCTTTCAGGAACATAGGGAATAAAATTAAATACATTTTTCACATTTAAGAAAAATGAAATGAATATGAGACTGGAACTGGCTGTATATATTTCTAATAGGAGACACTTTAATTATAGTTGAAGAATGTTTTTTTCTTTCTTTTGTTTCTTCCTTTCATCATTTTGGAAAGGGAATGGTAAAGGATGATAGTCACACTGTCAATGATTTCCTGTCTAAACTCTTTCTAAACATTTGTTTAAAGATTTTACATTTACATAGTATCTTCTTAAAATGCCTTTTATTATCTGTTTTCGTTTTCATTTTTTGAGTCCACACATTAAAAAACTGCTGCTGGGCTAGATAGTGGAGTAAGTAGTTAACCTTTACTTCCAGTGTTTTCTCTTATTAAGATCTCATTATTTATAAATTAAATTGAGGAGCGGTATTTTTTGCAGCATTTAGTCTTTTCATGATTGATTTCTACTTTCAGTAGAATTTTGAAAATTATTTAATATTAAATAAATACAAAAGTTTATTTACATATATTGAAACATAGTGACTAGCAATAACAGCACCATCACACAGCTTAAAGAATAGTTCAGTAGGGGTCTTTGCTGTTCCCATTGTTCTCTGTCCATCTCTATCATTCCTGCCAGCAGAAAATACTTGCAATCTTGAATTTTGTGTTTATCAATTGGTGCCTTTTATTATTCATAGTATTACTGCATACACACACAGACACACACACATATATATTCTGAAAATAATGCATGGTTTTACAAATTTCTGAACTCTATACAACTGGAATGAAACTGTATTCCTCTACAACTTACTTTACTTTTTTTTCCTCTCAGTATTGCATTTATGAGAGTCTGTGTTGATGCTATGGCTATAATTCCTTCATTTGCACTGCCGCTGTTCTCTGTCGTTTCAACATACCAAATTTATTTATGCATTTTCTTGTCAGTAGGTATTTGTGGTTTTTTCTGTTTTTTGCTAATACAGCGAGTGCTGCTGTAAGGATTGTTGTATATACCTATTACATAGTTTCAGTAGATGCTGCCAAAGCAGTTTACAGAGTGATTTACTACTTTACATCCCACCCACCCTGATCTAGATCTTTGCCAACAGCACATAATGTTAGACCTAAATTTTTACTAGTTGAGGTAATAAACCTCATGGGTATTTTAGTTTTTATTCCCATAATTATTAATGAAGTTTCATATTGTCTTATGTTTGTTGACTCTTGTGTCATTATCAGTGATATGTATATTCATGATTTTTGTTCATTTTCTCCTCACCATTTGGATTATGAGTTTTTCTCTTACTGATTGAGTTCTTTGTGTATTTTTGACACTAATCCTTTAGTTATTTGAATTGTAAATATTGTCCCCAAGTTTGTGATCTGTCTTTACATATCACTTTAATGTGTCTTTTCTCTTAGTTATTTTTCATACCAAACTTTATTTGAATTAATTCACCTAATCTTTTTAAAGAAGTAATATATGCACATCGTCTAGAAAAAAGAAATTAAAATGTGTTCTGTTTCGGTTCTGTGATCTGTCCTCTTGTTCTTCACTCTAAGTAGCAATTCTTACTAGTTTTGCATATATTTTCAAAGTTTCTGTATGCATATACAAACAATTATGAATTTATAAATTCTTATCCCCCTTTATTTACTTTGGATGTGGCGTACCCCCCTTAATGTTCTGTTCCTGCCTTTTTTTTTTCATTTAGCAATTTATTTTGTAGCTATTTTCAAGTCAGTATACAGAGAATTCTTATTTTTTCATAGATGCATCATATTTTATTTTTTGAATATATTGTATCATAATTTATTTAACCATTCCATCCACCACTGAAAATCATTTGAGTTGTCATCATCAGCTATTAAAATTAATTCCATATAGATTAATGATATATATATATATATATATGTCATTTTACATGTCTGCAAGTATATATGCATAAGATAAATTTCCTGAGCAGAATTACTGTTGGGGAAAGGATAAATGTATTTATTGCTTTTATAGATGCTGCCAAATTACTCTTGGTAAGGACTATGTCAATTTACCTGTCCATCAGCTCTATGGGAGCGTTTCCATATTGCCTTCACAGGATAAATTCCATATTGCCTTCAACCTTTTGAATTCTTAGCAATGCTGTAGGTGAAAAATGGTTTCTCAGTATAATTTAACATTCACATATCATCAGTCCAGTTAGGCATTGCTTAAATTTATCTAAAAGCTATTTAGTCATCTCTTTCTGTAATGACCTGTTCATTTCTTTGCTCTTTTTTTTTTATTGGGTTGTTGATCTTTTTCTCATTTTTTTTTAAGAGCTCTTTGTATTTTAGAAAAATGAACTCCTTGTCTCTGATGAGAGTTGCAAGTATCTTTTTCTTTTCTTTCTTTTTTTTTTTTTTGAGTGTGTAGTTTGATGGATTTAGAAGTTATTCACAGCCATGTAACTATCACCACATTCAAGACAGAGAACACTTCCTTCACCCCAAATAATTTCCTCGTGCTCTTTGATCCCTTTCCCTGTCTCCTGACCCAGGAACCACTGTTTTTGTCACTGTGGTTTGTCTCTTTTAGATTTCTTTATAAACGGAATCATACAATAAGCAGTATTTTGTGTTTGACTTTGCATAGCATAATGTTTTTGACATTCAAAAATATCGTGTATATTAATACTTTGTTCCTTTTTATTGCTGCATAGTATTCCATAGTATGACTTTACCATACTTTCTCTATCTAGTCACTGAGTGATGGGCATTTGAGTTCCACTTTTAGTTTTGGGTCTATTATGAATAATGGTGCTATGAACATTTGCAGACAAGTCTTCGTATCTACTTAAATTTTTATTTCTCATGGGTAAATACCTAAGACAGATTGCTGGGTCATTTGAAAAATGTATGTTTAAAATTATAGGATACTGTTATACTGTTTTACAAAGCGTACCATTTTTCGTTCTCATTAACAATGTATGAGAGTTTCATTTGCTCCACTTCTTCATCATGATTTGATATTGTCTTTTAACTTTAGCCATTCTACTGGTATCTAATAATAGTGTCTCATTGTGGTTATAATTTGCATTTCCCTGATAATTTGCCCATTCATATATCTTCTTTTGTGAAATGTTTGTTCACATTTTTGCCCATTTTTAAATTGGGTTGTTCTTTTACACATATTCTTATTGGAATTGTAAGAGTGTTTTATATATTCTGTATATAATCTCTCTTTCACATATATGTTTGCAAGTATTTTCTCCCTTCCTGTGGTGTATCTTCTTAACTATCTTTTGAAAAGCAGAAGTTTTAAATTTTGATGGACCTACCTTTTCAATTTTTCTTTATGGCTTATGCTTTTTGTATTTAAGAAATCTACCACCCAAGTCACAGAGATGATGTTTATATTTTCTTTTAGAAGTCTAGTAGTTTTTAGCTATTATGTTTAAGTCGGAACCACTTAGGGTTAATTTTTGTGGATAGTGTGAGTTAACGGTAAGTCCCCCTCTCCAACCCATACAGTTACAGTTGTTCTAGCACCATTTGCTGAAACAGCTATCTTTTTCCCTGTTGAATTATTGTAACACCTTTGTCAAAATCAATTGATTATAAAGGGTTTATTACCAGACTCTGTTCTGTACCATTGATCTATATGTCCTTCCTTATGTTAGTGTCATACTGCCTTGGTTACTGTAACTTTGTTAAGTCTTGAAATCACGTAATCTAAGTACTCCCATCTCATTCTTCTTTCTCAAAATGGTTGTGTCTGTTCTAGGTCTTTTGCCTTTCTATATTAATTTTAGCATCAGCTTGTTATTTCTTTAAAAAAAAATCTCACTAGAATTTTGATTGGGATTGCCTCAATCTATGCATCCATTTAGGCAATCTTAACAATATTGAGTCTTCCAGTCCATGACATGGTATATTGCTCCACTTATATAGTTGTCCCTTAATTTTCTTTGCAATGTTTTATTGCTTTCAGTGCACAGGTATTAAAAATGTTTCACTAAATTTATTACTATATGTTTTTGATGCTGTTGTAAATTTTATAATTATTCTCTGCTACTCTATAAAACCAGAATTGGTTTTTATCTTTGTGTCCTACGATTTTGCTAAATTTACTTATTCTCATAGCTTTTTTGTGGATTCTTTTGGATTGTTATATATGACATGTCATCTGCAAATAAAGACATTTTAATGTCTTGTCTTCATGCCTTTTATTTCTTTTTCTTGCCTTATTCCAGTGGTAGGACCTCCAGTATAATGTTGAATATAGGTGGTGAGAGTGGATAGTCTGGCCTTGTTTCTGTTTGTACATATAAAGCATTGAGCCTTTCACATTGATGTAGGATGTTATCTGTAGGTTTTTTAAAGGATGTTCATAATAAATTTGAGGAAGTTCCCTTCTATTCCTCTGGCTATTTATAATGAATGGGTATTGATTTTTTTTTTTTTAATGCTTTTTATCCACCTATTCAAATGACCGATTTTTTTTCTTTTTTTACTAATATAGTGAATTACATTGATTGATTTTTCTGTGTTAAACCAGCTTTACATTCCCAGGATAAATCCTACTTGGTTATGATATAGTGTTCATTTATATAGGATTAGATTCAGTTTGCAAAAAAAATTATTATTTTATATTGATGTTCATGAAGGATATTTGTCTATAGTTTTATTTTCTTGTGATGCCTTTGCCTGGTTTTGGTAACAGGGTAATACTAGTCTCATAAAATGAGTCAGGAAGTGATTCCTCTTCTTTCTTTATCTTCTGAAAGAGTTTGTGGAGTATGAGTATTATTTCTTTCTTAAGAGTTTTATAGAATGCACTGGCAAGGTCAGTGGGCCTAAAGGGTTTAGAATTACAAATTCGATTTCTTCAATTGATATAGGACTATTTAAATTTTCTGTTTCTCCTGGGCTTAAATTTAGTCATTTGTATCTTTCAAGGAATTTGTCCTGTTTTTAAATTTATTGGAATAAAGTTATTTCTAATATTCTGTTATTCTTTACTGTCTGTAGGATCTGAAATGATGGTTTTTGTTTTTGTTTTTTTTAAGCTGAAGCATACTTGGCATACAACATTATTAGTTTCAGGTATCCAACATAATGATTTGATATTTGTATATATTGCAAAATGATCATCACAGTAAGTATAGTTAACTAACATCTGTCACCATGCATAGTTGTGAAATGATTTTCTTCTTGTGATGAGAACTTTAAATATCTTCCCTCTTAGCAATTTTCATATATGCAGTACGGTATTAACGATAGTCACCATGCTGTATATAATATTCCCATGACTTAGTTTTCAACTGAAAGTTTTTAATTTTTGACCCCGTTCACACATTTTTACCCACCTACCACTCATTCTTGATATTTACAGTTGTTGCCTTTTTTTCTTTTCTCCTGATTGACCCCAATTAGATATTTATCAATTTTGTTAATCTTTTCAAAGAACCAGCTTTTAGTTTCATTGATTTTTTTTGTTTGTTCATTTTTTTATTTCATAAGTTATTTTAGCTTTATAATTTTCTGCTATATACTATTGATTTTATTCCATCTTTTTCCTCCCTGATTTTAGAGATTCCACATCTTTGAGTTTTAGATTTTTGTATCTTTTTAATAGAAACATTTGAAGTTATGAATTTCATTGTTAAGCATTGTTTTAGCTGCATCTCATGAAATTGGTTGTTTTATTTTTAGATTCTCTTAGTTAAAAATACTTTCTAATCTGTGTTTTTTTGTTTATTTATGGAATTTGAAGTATATGCTTTTTATTTCCAAGTATTTGGGGTTTTCTTAGTTGTCTTATTGTTGCTGATTTCTAATTTAATTCCACCTTGGTCAAATATTATCTTGTAGGATTTCAAACTTCTAAAATTTATTGAGACTTGTTTTATGACCTAGCATATGGTGTATCCTGGTAAACATACCATGTACACTTGAAAAGAATATGTATTTTACCATTTGGGAATAGCAGTTTGTAAATAGAAATTAAGTCAAGATTATTAGTAACATTGTTCAGGTAGTTTTTGTCTTTACTGATTTTGTCTTTTGTTTTGGTCTATTTCTACTATTTATTCAGAGAGCTGTTATAGTCTCCAGATAGAATTGTGGAATTGTCTCAGCTACTTTTAATTGTCAATTTTTGCTTCATATAGATATCTATAATTGCTTTGTCTTTCCTATTAATTAAAATCTTTCATCTTGAAATCAGTCTTATCTGATATTCCTAAAGTCAGTGCCTTCTTATGCCTTCTGTTTATACAGTATATCCCTCTCCATGCATTTACATCCAGTCTGTCTGTGTCTTGATATTTGAAGTACATCTATCTTAGAAAGTATATAGTTCTTTCTTTTTTAAAAACCTATTCTGACCATCCTGTCCTTTGATTGGAATGTTTAGTCCATTAACTAAGTGAGGTGGAGGAGGACTGCCAACTCAATACCATGTGAACTATTTCCTTAGAATAAGGTTCTTCATATCACACTGGTAGTCTTTATTAAGGCCACAAACCATGTGAGGTCTGACTTGAGGGTTTTTTCCTCCACTCTACCTAATGTTAAAGTCAAGTCAGACAAGTTTCTCTGTTATCTTTCTCTGCCAGGGGCAGGTTTTTCCCCCCTCCAGTTCATTTTTTTTTTTTTTTTTCCACTAAGGGTGTAACTGTGTCTCATCTTTTGTTGGGGTCCTTACATTGGATATGCCCTAGGCTTTGTCCTTTGTCTCTCAAGGAGAAACTCAAGTTCTCTAGTTGTTTCCATGATTTTAGCCCTCACGTCATTTTGGCCTTTGAGGATTTATTTTACCTTCTTATCAGCTCAGTAGTTCATTTGGTGTCTTTGTGCAGATGCACCATAGTGGAGTGCACAGATTGGTGAGTAGAGCACAGGCTGGATTCTCATCCCTCCTTGTCTTTTCCATTAGGTATCTTTTTGTAGCTATGCGGTTGCCCTGTAAGCCTGTGTTTTAGTATTTTTAAAAGGTTTTTGTTTTTTTTTTGTTTTTGTTTTTTTTTTGTCTAATGACTCAGTGGCATCCCATATAGTATCTTTTCAGATTTGTTTTCTACATTAACTCAGGTTATGTTATGGCCAGCTGCCTGTAAAATCACATTTTTCTTTTTGGCATATATCCCAAGTAGTGTTTGCTCCTTTTTAATAGTAAAGAATTGGTAGTAGCTTTCACTTCTTTGTGGTCAGCTTGATGCTCTGAAAGGCTTTTCAGATGCAAAACAGTCAACTCCTGGATAAACTTTTTAATGCATTGCTGGCCTTGAAATAAGTACATGAAATTTCTGAGGTTCCCTCACCTCCCTTCTGCTACTCTCCACTCCTCTGTCCACTCCCCCACCTCTTCTGACTACTTTTCCCTCACAAGAATTAACTTTAACCAGAATGGGACTAGTCGACAGCAAACAAGGGCAAAAGGCAATATTGCTTCCAAAGGCAAATTATCAATATCAGTGATTAAATTGGTGGCAAAGCCCTAGGCCTGTAGCAAGGTATGTGTACTGAACTTGAGATTCATATATTAAGTTGGACCCTTGAAAGGGAATAAAGTGGTCCCAAAATGCTAGAGCCTCTTGGCTTCCAGCAAAAAAGTAAATTAAAACCTTCTCTGATGAATAGCAACCATGATGAATAGCAACCATAATTTAGGGCCTTGAGAATCCTGCAGATTCACATCAACCAAATGAGTGTTCATAATTTTAAAAATAACAAGTACACAAATAATGAAACAAGATGTCATCAATGAGCACTAACAGAAACAGTAAATTACCTATTTGACTTAGACCTTCCCAAGGACTTAAGATAATAGAATTGGATGGGAATAGAAAATAATTATGTGTGAAATGTTTAAAGAAATAAAAAAATAGAATCGCAAATGAGCAAACAAGAGTATGACAGATGGCCAAGGCAGATCAAAGAAGACTCAGGTAAAACTTTTAATATTGAAGAAAAAGTTTTGTTATCTAAAATTTAATGGATGTGTTAAACAGTAAATTAGACCTAGCTAAGAAAAGAATTAGCTAATCGGCAGTTAGGTTTGAAGAAATTTTCAAGAATGTGGAGAAACAAGGAAGTGAGAATATTAAAAAAGAAGTTAAAGGATGGGATGAGACGTCAGGGTATCAAATGAATCCTAGGAAAACAGAATAGAGAAGATGGAACGGAGGCAATAACTGAAGATACTCTATTTGAGAATTTTTGGAATTAATGGAAGACATGAATCCATTGATACAGCAAGCCCAACATATACCAGTCAAAAAAAATTTTTTTTAGTCATACTATGTAGTCCCAAAGACAGATTATCTCCAAAGCAGCTTGAGGAGTATAAAATAAACTGATAAACTCACTTCTCAACAGTAAAAATGTAAGCCAGAGGGTGGTTAGAATATTATTTTTTACAAATGGAGCCAAAATAACATAATATGTGTCACCAAAGGTATCTTTCAAGAACAAAGATGAACAAAAGACATTTTCAGACAAGCAAAACCAGAATGTTTTCTACCAGTAGATCTCTTCTGAGATTCTTCATTAAAAGTTTTCATTAACAAAATGAAAAGGTAACCTACCCAATGGGAGAAAATATTTGCAAACAGATATATCTGATGAAAGGTTAATATCCAAAATATGGAAAGAACTCCTACAACTCAGCAACAGCAGGTACATCAAAAAGTGCTCAACATCACTAGTCATCAGGGAAATGGAAATCAAAACCACAATGAAAGCACCTCACACCTGTTAGAATGACTTTTATCTAAAAGACAAGAGAAAACAAGCGTTGGCAAAGATGTAGAGAGAAGGGAAGCCTCATTCACTGTTGGTGGGAATGTAAATTGGTGTAGCCACTATGGAAAACAGTATGGAAGTTCCTCATAAAATTAAAGATAGAGCTACCATAATATCCAGCAATTCTACCTCTCTGTTTTTATTCAGAGAAAACAAAAACACTAATTTGAAAAGATATCTACACCCCCATGTTCATTGCAGCTTTATTTACAATAGCCAAGACATGGGCTCAATCTAAATGTCCACTGATGGATGAATGGAGAAAGAAAATGGTGTGTGTGTGTGTGTGTGTGTGTGCACGCGCACGTGTGTATAATGGAATATTATTCAGCCATAAAAAAGAATGAAATCTTGCCATGTGTGACAATAAAGATGGACCCTTAGGACATTATGCTAAGTGAAATAAGTCGGACAGAGAAAGACTAATACCATATGATCTCACTTATATGTAGAATCTGAAAGTAAAAACTAACAAAAACTGAGCTCACAGATACAGAGAACAGATTGGTGGTTACCAGAGGAGGGGAGTGGGGGGTGGGTAAAATGGGTAAAGGTGGTCAAAAGGCATAAACTTCCACTTATAAAATAAATAAGTCATGGGGATGTAACGCACAGTGTGGTGACTATAGTTAATAGTACTGTATTGTATATTTGAAAGTTGTTGAGGGAATAAATACTAAAAGTCCTTACCATAAAAAAGTTGGTGACTATGTGAAGTGATGAATTTAACTGGACTTATTGTGGTGATCATTTCCTAATATATACAAATATCAAATCATTATATTTTACACTTGAAACTAATATAATGTTATATGTGAATTGCATGTCAGTTTTAAAAAGTTGAAGTATTTGCATATAAAACAAGTCTCAACAGATTTCAGTCACATGGCATCAGAGTGTCCACATTCTTACCAATTTGCAATTAAACTAAATTGCAGAAATAATAATAAATGAACCTATACAGTTGGGTATTTTAGAAACATACTTAGCACATGAGATACCATTTTACTCCCAGTAGGTTGGCAAAAATCTTACAGGAGAATGTAGATCAAAGGGGATTCTTATACACTTGTGGTAGGAATATAAAACAAATCAACTAGAAATGTAATGGAAATCAATTTGATGGTATTTTGTAAAGTGGAGCATTTGAATCCCTGCTGACCTGGCACTTCCAGTCTTAGGAATGTCCTTTTGAAAATCTCTTCTCCACAAGTGGTATGAGACTGAATGTTCATAGTCTACTTGTTCCTAAAGGCACAAAGTGGAAACAGCTCAAATACCCATAAACGTGAAAATGGGTAAACAGATCATAACATGGTTGTATAATACAGTATTCCATAACAATAAAAATGAATGAAGTACAGGTACACTTATGATGAATGTCAGAGATATGATAGCTGGTGAAGTAATGCCATTTTCAGGAAACTCTATGTAGTATGAAACACTTAATAAAGTCCCAAAACAAATGAGACTAAAAATATATTGTTTAGGACATAGGCGTAGGTGATAAAATGAAAAAAAATTTCAAGAGAATAGTAAGCACCAAATACAGGATCATGGTTACCTCTAGGGTGGCAGATAAGGGGATGTTAGAGGAAGGGTAGCCTTGGTTCTTAAGTTGGATAGGGGATTAAACAGGTGTTTGTTTTATTACACTTGGTATCCATTACACATAGCTTCATATATGTATTAAATATTACCTTACAATGTAAAAAGTGAAAAGATTCAGTTATAAAATAATACTTGTTTTCCTACAAAAGGGTACTGAGTGAAAGTTTAGCTGTTCTGAGATACACAAATGGAATTAACTTCAGTGTAGTAATTTATGATATTAAGTAGGTCTATCGAATAAATTAAGTCAGATCTGATTCTTGATTAATATAAATTCAAGGAGTTTTTATAGTTGGATGTACTATGTAGTTTTAATAACCTTTCAGTCTCTAATGCCCAATACATAGAAAATTTTTAACATTTGTTTTCCTTACCTTTTTTTTTTTTTTGTCATTGGGAAGGAATCTGCCTTTTAAAGATATCTGTGTTCTACTTAAGAATGATTGCTTTATACAAAAAGTGCTTAATGTGGCTCTAGTTTATACCACCATATGTAGCAGTATTCAATTTCTTTTGTGCAGACTAAACACTTCAGTTAGTGTTGAACAAAGAAAATTATATGCTCTCGTTATGTGTGCTTTAATTTAGATGCTTAATGGCTTTTAATGTTACAAAATAAGTTTATTATTATATTATGATCTCATTTGTATTATATTGTCTTGCTCTTCCATATTTGTGGTGATATGGTCATGGTTTACGAAAACAATAATCCCTAAGAAATAGGTCATTAACAGTAGTTAACGATTACTTGTGATCTATGGTAATGACTGATTTCTTTGGGATTATTGCAGTTATAAACCATAATTACAGATTATTACAGCAATAATTATTTTGTTAAAGGAAAAAATGTTCTGTGCTTGAACAGCTGCTAAAACAAGTGCCCTGAACATTTCAGAATAAATAGAAAAATGGAAAATTATAATGGAAATTTAGTCTCATTATAAAGATGAGATTCAGAACAAATTTATAGATGGTGAAACTCATGTATTGGATGTTTTAAATTTCTAAATGTAATTTCGATTTATGGATTTACATTGTTCTTTAAACTTTGTGGACAAAATTCTGTAACCAAAGTAACATTTATTATTTTGAATATTGTCAGTCTAAAATTGTTGAGATTTAGGGAAAGGATGTGTATGAGGAATATTATTTTCTCATATTATGTCTCATTCAATTAAATATGAAAATTATCTTTGATGGTTTAATAATAATGCCTTTATATTCCAATGTTGATTTCTAACACTAATCCTAATTGATTCAGTCAGTGGTGGTTAAGTTTCTAAGGGTTAAGAATGCCTGCTTTTTGTTTCTTGTATGATAGAAGTCAGTGCTTTCTAAAACAAGGAGAGTAAGTATTCTATTTCTTCTCTGAAAAAAACAAACTTCCATTCAGAATTTACCATAATTTCAGAAAAAAATACTTACAATTGATCCCATGTTATTTTTGCATAGCATTTTTTGATATATAAACCTTAATTTCGGAGTCACAGAATAAAAGGAATTAAACAATAAAAAATTTAAATTTAAGAAACTCATGTCTTATATTTAGTATCTTTTATCTTTCTATTATTGGACAGTGATACTCATCAGCTGCGCTGAGAAAATCATTTTTCTCCTTTATCTGTCTCTCAGTCCTTTGGGCATGGGGTCTCTCCCTTCTCACCCTATCCCATACATACCCATATTTAGTTATAGCCCTGTGGCAGAACATGACACATAGAAAGGCACATGCTTTTCTACATGTGTTTTACTTGGAAATTTTTTTTCACTTTACAGTTTTTTGCTTTGTTTTACAAACAGCATCAAGAAAATATATACGGCTAATGATAACTAGCTCTAATTGCAACATGCCTCTGATAGAGATGAAAGAACTTAAAAATTTTTAAATATTGTGACTTAATTTTCATGAGCAACTTTTAACGTGAGGCTTATAGTGAACATATAAAAGTAACATTGGTATGTTTTGGTTTTCATAGGTTTGTTGTAGAAGAACTAAAAAGGGGATGGCTATTTTATATTAATAGTAATAGTAATAAAAGTCAACATTTAGTGAGCACTTGTAGGAAGCATTATTATGAGTACTTTACATGCAAAATACTATTTAGTGCTTGTCACAAGCCTGTGAGCCAGGTATAATTATCACCCTCATATTTATAAATAAGAGAATTAAAAACAAGAGAAATTAAATAAATAGCATTGTTAATAGTAACAGGATTTGGACCAAGCCCATCCTCTTGGTAGCTAAATTGTACTGCCTCTATTTTTTTTTAATATTGATATTTCAACAGAGAAATATAAAAATTACATGCATGGTGAATTTTTTGACTGTTTTTCAAGTAGGCTTGTTTTTATCAAGAGCTAGTAGGCAAACGTTTCTATGTTTACATTAGTGATAAACCGCCAAAATAAGTTTTCTTATCTTAAATTCAGCTATTCAACACGTACTCATTTCATGTGTCACGTATACTTGGTTTTATTGTGGGTGGTTTGGGAATCAAAGGAAGTATAAGAGACATGATCCCAAAGGTAGATGCAATCTCATCTGTGGTCAAAACTTGGGAGACAGAGAAAAATTCTGGATTGGGAATTAAAATGTGTTAAATAAACACTTGAGAGATTCTTGGATCATTAGATATTGTTGGATCATCCAGGTTTGTCCAGCTAATTGACAGCTAGGCTGTTTGAGAGTTCCCTTTCATCCATCTTGGGAGGTAGTGGTATGTATCTCGTCATGGTATGAGAATGGGCTCTTGGAACTCCATTGCCTATATTGGAATCATAGCTCTGCAGTTTTCAATAGGAACATTTGTGACATTAAATGAATGTAAATATAGGTAATAGATACAATGCTTGGAATAATACCTAGTGCATAGAAAATATCATATAAATGTTTGCTGTTATTTTTAGTAATAGTCAAGCTTGCTTTAAGAAAAAACAGTATCTAAAAATCTAATTGATAAAACGTATAAAGAAGGTTATTATTTAAAAAGGTTATTATTTACCTTTAAATAATGTTTTTCATCTTGAAAATTTGCAGTATGATATTTTTTAAGTAATGACTCCCATTGGCCAGGTAAATTATTACATGCATTCACCAAAAATTGTACTTGTGGTGTTTCAGATTCACATCCATTACTCAAAATGTGTATGTCCTACGCACAGTTGCAGCATAATCTATTAATAATGACCTCTGTAAGATTCTGAGAAATACAGTCAAATCTTCTTCAGTATTTATGTTCTATAAAGTTGGGGTGAACACTGAATTAGATTAAACTATTGTTTCTAGGGTGAATACAGGTTAGATTCCTGCAGCCCCCAGTCACAACATTTTCATTGACTGATGAACATATAACCTTGTTTTATATGTGTTTCTGTTTAAAGACACCGTTGTTTACTGTGTATTATTGATTCATTAACATTGAACTCAATAGCCAACATCCCTAACACTCATGCCTGGATGAAGCTTATCTAACACACATATTTTCTCTATGGGGTACATAACAGCCTTTTTTTCATGTAGGAACACCTTGCAGCACTTTACTATTCTTGGGGAGTATTTTAAACAGTAAAATCACCAACAGAAAGCACAAAAGTACAAAAAAAAAAAAAATGGAGCACCAAAAAGACCATGAAAGAATACTTGTTTATAGTATGAAAGATGAAACAAGCAGAGTGTTGCTTTGTTCTACCTACGTTTGGAAGGTACTCATTGGGCTAGTCAGATTATTTTGTTGTTGTGCACCTACACATGAATGGTCACAAGTATTTCTGGAGGTACAAATAAATTTTACCAAGTAGACGAATTTTCAGTAGGAGAATCTGCAAATAATGAGGATAGACTTCATCACATCTTGTGCTCAGTATGCTTTGAGAAGAAGTTGGTTTTGTTTTATTTAAGCAATAATATAATTACCATTAACATTCATTTTTAGTAATGACTCTACTAACTTTTTCTTGCCTATTTCATGCTCTCTTTTCTATGTAATGATTTCTTAATCCAGTAACCTGTGTCTTTTGATAACTTACTATGTGCCAGGCACTGCTTTAGGCCCTGGAGATGCAATAGACAACCAAATAAAAAATAACAGCTGTCATGCAGTTGATATTCTATTGGAATAGAAAGGTAACAAAGTAAGATAAATAAGTTAAATTTATATTATATTTGAAAGTGATAAGTACTAAAATTAAAAAAAAAACAAGCAGGAAAGGGGGATATGAAATGTTGACAGATTATGTTCTTGTTCTCTCTTACCAAAACTTAGTAATAAGCTTTCAAATAACAATCATTTTATTATCTCTCAGTGTTCTCTGGGATTCATAAATCTCAGCTGGATGATTCTCATTTGGGATCTTTCAGGCATTGTAATCAGATGACAGCTGGTGCTGAAGTCACCTGAGTATTTACTCACAAGTCTGGTATCTGGACTGGAATGTTCGATGAATGGGCTCTCGATGGGCATTTCTCTGCATTGCTAGCTTGGGCCTCCATAGTATGATAGTCTCAGGGTGTGTGTTCTTCTTACATGGTGATTGGCTTCCCCAGAGTGAACATTTTCCTAAGAGACTGAAAGAAACTGCCAGTGCTCTTAAAGGCTAAGCCCAGTACTGGAATGATATCACTTCCACCATATTCTGTTGGTCAGAGCATTTACAATCCAGGCCACACTTAGAAAGGTTTGGAAGAATAGACTCTACTTTTTGATGGCTTGTGCATACATGGAGGGAAGGAATTGTTGATGGTTATCTGGTAGTCATGCTTCCTACTCTACATGTTGAGAATTGATAGGATAGCCATGGAAGGCCTTACTGAAAAGGTGAATCCAAAGTAAGACTGGTCAGCATGGTTGTATCTTTCTCCAGTTATAAATTAAATTGTCTGAGTGTAGGCAAAGACTAGGTGAGGAATTGGATTTAAACAATTATGGTTGTGTAAGATGAGTATGTCAGAGCAAGAGAAGAATTGAAGTGGTGTGCAATGCAGAGATTATAACGATTGAGGATTGAGCATAGAACTGAAGCTAGCTCAGCAGGATAGAGAAGACATTAAGCTTGTAAGAGACTGAAGAAATGGCAGATCCGAAAAAACTATTAGTACTAGTAAGAGATTAACAAAGTTGCAGGATACAGAGTCAATAAAAATCAACGGTATGTTTATATATTGCCAATTAATAAAAATGAAGTTCAGTTCACTTAAAATAGCATCAAAAAGAATAAAATACTTAGGTGTAAGTTTAAAAAAAGAAGCATAAGACTTATATACTGACCACTATAAACCATTGTTGAAAGAAATTAGAGATCTACTATGTGGAAAGACACCTATGGTCATGGATCAGAAGACTTAATATTGGTAAGATGGCAGTACTCCCCAAATTGACCTACAGGTTCTGCACAATCTCTGTTAAAATCCCAGCTGGCTTCTTTGCAGGAATTGGCACACTGATCCTGAAATTCATAAGGAAATCCAGGAGACCCAGAATATTCAAAATAAGCTTGAAAAAGAATGAAGTTTAAAGATTCACACTTTCTGATTTCAAAATTTATTAAAAAGCAACAGTAATTGAGACTGTGGAATTGGCATGAAGATAGACATTAGATCAGTAAGTCCAGGAAATCCTCCAATTTATAATCAGTTGCTCTTTGACAAGAGTGGCAAGACAATACAATGACGAAAGTATAGTCTTTTTGACAAATAATGCTGAGACAATTGGATACCACATGCAAAGAACGAAGTTGAACCACTGTCTCCCACCATACACAAAAATTAAGTCAAGATGAATCATAGACCTAAATGTAAGAGTTAAAACTATGAAACTCAGAAGAAAACATAGGAGTAGATCTTCATGACTTTGGGTTAGGCAATCGTTTCTTAGATATGCACCAAAAGCTAAAGTGACAAAAGAAAAATTCAAAATTTGGACTACATCAGTTAAAAATCTTAGACTACTTCAAAGGATACTATCAGGAAAGTGAAAATACAACCCAGAAAATGGGAGGAAGTATTTGCAAATTATATATCTGATAAGGGACTTGCATCTACAATAAATAAAGAACTCTTATAGCTCACTAATAAACACAACTCAGTTAAAAATGAGCGGAGAAGGGGTGCCTGGGTGGCTCAGTTGGTTAAGCGTCCAACTCTTGGTTTTGGTTCAGGTCCTGATCTCAGGGTTGTGGGATTGAGCCCACGTTGGGCTGCGCACTGAGTGCAGGGTCTGCTTGAGATTCTCTTTCCCTCTCCTTCTCCCTCCTGCTCCGCCCCCCTCCCTGCTTGTGCACTCTCTATTTCTCTCTCTCTCTCTCTAATAAATAAATAAATCTTAAAAACGAGCAAAGGATTTGAATAGAATTTCTCCAAAGAAGGTATTAAATGGCCAGTAAGCATATGTGAGAATGGTCAATGCCATTAGTCATCAGGGAAAAACATGTCATAATTACAAGATACCACTTCACACTCACTAGGATAGATATAGTAAAAAAGACAGATAATGACAAATGTTGACAAGGATTTGGACCTTCATATATTGCTGGTGGGAATGTAAAGTGGTACAGCTGCTTTGGAAAGCAGTTTGGCCCTTCCTCAAAAATGTTAAAAATCTAGGTATCATATGACTCAGTAATTCCAATTCTAGATATTTCCAAGAGAAATTAAAACATATCCACATAAAAACTGCACAAATATTCATAGCAGTATTATTTTAAGTTTTTATTTAAATTCCAGTTAGTTAACATACAGTATAATATTAATTTTAGGTGTACAATATAGTGATTGAACACCTCCCCATACAGCACCCAGTGCTCATCACAAGTGCACTCCTTAATCCCTATCACCTATTTTAACTCCTCCCCCCGCCCACCACCCCTCTGGTAACCATCAGTTTGTTCTCTATACTTAAGAGTCTGTTTCTTGGTTTGCCTCTCTTTCCCCCCTCCCTTTGCTCATTTGTTTTGTTTCTTAAATTCCACATATGAGTGAAATCATGGTATTTGTGTGACTGACTTATTTCACTTAGCATAATGCTCTTCTAGCTCCATCCATGTCATTGCAAATGGCAAGATTTCATTCTTTTTATAGCTAAGTAATATTCTACCATATATATATATATATATATATATATATATATATATATATATATATATATATACACACACACACACACACCATGTCTTCTTATTCATTCATCAGTTAGTAGACACTTGGGCTGTTTCTGTAAGTAGCAGCGTTATTTTTAACACCAATATGTAGAAACAACCCAAATGCCCATCAGCTGATGAATAGATAAATAAAATGTGTTATGTCCAACAATGGAATTTCTTTTTAATATAGTTGACACACAGTGTTCCATTAGTTTCAGGTATACAGCGTAGTAATTCAACTTCTCTATACCTATGGTATCCTTACCACAAGTGTAGTTACCATCTGTCATCATACAATGCTATTGTAGTTCATTGACTATAATCCCTATACTGTGCCTTTTATTCCCATGACTTACTCATTCCATAACTGGAAACTCGTATTTCCCCCTCTCCTTCACCCGTTTTGCCTATCCTCCCCATCCTCCTCCCCACTGGCAACTATCAATTCAAACAATAGAATGGTTTTTTGGCTATAAAAAATGAAGTACAAATATAAACTACAGCAGGGATGATCCTTAAGCACATTATGCTAAGTAAAAGAAGACAGTTACAAAGACCACATGTTAAATGATTCTATTCAGATGAAATGTCCAGAATGGGAAAAATCTGAAGAGACATAAAGTAGATTAGTAGTTGCTTGGGGCTGGAGGGTGGGGTTAAGAGGTATGGAGTGGAATTTCTTTTGGGAGAGATTGAAATGTTCTAAAATTAGGTCTCGGTGGTGGTTGTACAACCCTGTGAATTTATTAAAAAAAACATTGAGTTATATACTTTAAGTGGGTAAATTGTATGGTATGTGAATTATATTTCAGTAACGTTGTTAGAAAAAGACAGTGCTAGGTTTATGTGTTGGAGATTCCCAGTGGAATGAAGGATTGTTGGAGTTGGGATTCATCTTTGTACATATTGAAATTACTGCTGATTATGATTGAAATACTATTGGAAAGAGTGACAGCAAGCCTGGAACAAACATCTTCAAAAAATAAGGGAAAATAACCTGAGGGAGAGTAGATTATTGCAACCAGAAAGGGATTTGGTAGTATAGTTTGATGACAGAAGATGTAAAGCTGAGTGATTTTATGATGGAGAAGCAGTATGTTTTGGAAGTGGAAATGAGGAACATCGAGAACACCTACTTCCATGGGGTGCCTGGGTGACTCAGTCGTTAAGCGTCTGCCTTCGGCTCAGGCGTGATCCCGGTGTTCTAGGATCGAGCCCCACATCAGGCTCTTCCTCTGGGAGCCTGCTTCTTCCTCTCCCAGTCCTCCTGCTTGTGTTCCCTCTCTCGCTGCTTGTCTATCTCTGTCAAATAAATAAATAAATAAATAAATAAATAAATAAATAAATAAATAAATAAAATCTTAAAAAAAAAAAAAAAGAACACCTACTTCCATGCTGGAAGTCTGAGATATAGGAGGTGTGGAAAAGAAATCACTTGAGAGGACCCACAGAGGAAGTAGGGTCATCAGGGGATAGTGTATGTTATTAATAGACTATTATATTAGTCATAAAACAATTTTGAAATATATAGGTAACTTTCTTAATGCCTCCAGTTTCCTACATGGGCTTTTTGTTCTGTTACTTTTTTTTTCTTTCTTTCTTTCTTTCTTTCTTTTTTTTTTTTTTTTACAATTATACACATCTTGAAGCTTGAGTCTGTTTTATGACTTACTTGATCAAATTAGTGTTTTTGTTCTCCTGTTCAATCTATTTCACCTTGTTAATGTCCAAGGCTGCATAATTGGTCTGTTCTGATTTATTCATTTGTTTTCTGATAGAATAGGGGATGTGGGTACTTGCCAAGTTGTATTTCTAACTTACGGGAAGTTTGTCACCTCAATAGGCTAATGTCTCTCCAGAAGTCAGAGGGAGTTAAGTTGTAATGATTGCTAGTATTCACAGGAATATAGAAAGAATGTGCTCTTTTTCTGTAGGTATTTATCCTTCTTAAGTCTTCCAAGAAGCACAGACAGCCTCTTTTGTGACTGTTCCAATCAGTACCTTGTGAAAAATACTTTAGTTCACTTGGGAAGGTTTCTCAATACAGAAATGCTATTGATTTTGATACTATGAAATAGCCTGGTCATCTTTGAAAAATCAGTCCCTAAGAATAGCACAAAATTTCTTTTTAGCAAGATAATTGGTATGTTGTTAATTATTCATAAAGATCTTAAAAATTTTGGAGAATCTGATACTTAGATCAATGAATCTAGAGATGTAAAATAATATGCTTAAACAAAAATCATTCAATAAATAACTCCATTTCTGAACCACTCAATTTTGGCTGCCCCAAAATAAGATTTGCAAAAATTGTAGATTCCACATGTGCCACTGTTGTAAAGTTACTTAATCCCTTGCTAATACTGTCCGAGAAGTTGATTTGGTCGTCAAACTATGTGATTTGAACAATGAAAGTCTCGGATTTTAAAAAGTTAGGCATAAAAATACAAAGGCGATAAATTTATTACCATCTATTATGGTTCAAGCAGAAATAATATTAAAAATGATCAGACTGGAATTAAACATGACATTGACCATTCAGAAAAGATGCTGCTCATTGGATCATATTAGTACTTACTAACAGCCCTGGATCTAGACATTACTTGTGGTGTTTTGTTACCAAATTTAATTTTAATCATAAGTCTCCAGAGTAGATTTTATTTTCTCCATTTTTCAAATGTAAACCCTAAGATGTAAAGAGGTTAGTAACTTAGGCAAGGTCACCTAGTAAATTGTTGGAGCTAGGATTTGAACATAGTTTTTTCTGCCTCTAAAGTCTGCCATTTTTACTGTTATACCGCCTTGCTAAACTTAAAACCCACTCTCCGCTCTCTGTCAGGGACTGAGTTCACAGTAGTTTATCACTTGTTTGGAAGAATAGATCATTTCGCCAATTTTAGAATTCTCTGCAAAATAAGCATTGTTTCTGTCACTACTCTAAACATTTTTCTGTCTTGTTCTATATTAGGACGTCTTGCATGGCTGGTATACTTAGTTGGGACAGTTGTTGGAGGAAGGTTAACATACACCAGTACAGATGAACACGATGCTATGGATGGGGAATTATCCTGCCGGTAAGTAATGGCCATAAAATTTACAGAAATTTACTAGGTAGTTAAGAAATTTAGTTTTGAATTGATATTATGAGTTAAAACATTTCGTACCTGGTCTTTTGAGGAAGGTATTATTTTCTTTTTATTGGTGAGAAAACCAAGGTATGGAGGTTAACTGATTTGTGGAAGTCAAATCTCTAGTAAGTGTTATAGTCAAATATATTTTAAACTTGTATTCAAATGGTGTGATGAAGATTTAGTTTGCTTTTTATTTCTTAGGACCTGATAAAGCAGGCAAAATTGCTGTGTCTTGGGTGGTGGCAAAATTGGGGTGACATACATGTGGTCAAAAAGCAATGGATAGTCAGTTACCCAATACAAGCTTTGTTTATGATTGTTGACTAGATTTTTCACCTTATGACCATAGTCTTAATAAGAAGCAATGAATTACTTCCTTAACACTGAGGAAAACACGTGAGTTGGTTTTCATATATTTTAATTTATTTTTTTAATAATATTTTTCTTTTTAACAAAGTAATATATTTTTTTATTGAATACTTAACTATTTCAAATAAAAAGAAAAGTCATATATTAATTTGGAGGTAACTATTTCTGTCATTTTGCTGAATACCTTTGAGTTTTTAATTAGTGCTTGAGGATATATGTACATTATATGTGTCTTTTTCAACATTTTTTGAGCAAAAATTATATTATACTATAATACTGTTTTGTAAACTAAAATGGAGATAATAATACCTAATTCATTTTGGGCTATTATAAGATTAAATGAGTTAATATTTTTAAGATGTTTAGAACAATGCCTGGCAAATAGTAAGCACTGTATTACCAAACAGCCCCTTCCCCTCCCCCACCCCCACAAACACTTCTTTTAAAAAAAGCAAGCATAATATTGTAAACATTTTACCTAGACATTAAATATTCTAAGCTGTACCATAATTTAAACGTACCACAGTTTTTGGAATTTTAGGTTGTTTCTCAATTTTTCTATATTGTAAACTGCTTTGAGGTGAATGTTCTTTTAGTTATATCTTTATGTAGGTCAAAATAATTTCATGAGAGTTCATTCCTAAAGGCTGAATAGCTGGTTGAATGGTCTGCAGCATTTTAAAGAGTTTCAGTACTTATTACCAAATGACCTTCTGGAAGAGTTGTACTAGTTTATTCTCTGAACTCAAAGGCTCTGAGACTACCATTTTTTCTGTAGTTGAACACTAGATAATAGGATTCTTATCTTTGCCAGTTTATACATAACAAATGTTTTGTTTTAATTTCTGTTGCTTTGGTTAAAGTGTTGTCAAACATTCTTCTCCATTCCTATTTTTCCCAATTGTATTTTCTCTTTGTGGTTTTTAAATATATATAGATTGTATCATTTAGCTTCTTTTGTGATTATCTTTACTAATTTATTTATAAGAACTCAGTGTATATCAAAGATCTTAATATTTAGTATTCATTTTGAAAATGTTTTCTACATGTTTTTTGTTTTAGAAATTCCTCTTTTAATGGATTTAAATATTTTTATATTGAGATCTATGAATTTTTCCCTTCATATTTTCCCCTTTGTGCAGACTTAGAAAGGTTGTTCCACACCCAGATAATAAAAACATTCACCTAGATTTTCTCCTAGTTCTTTTATGGTTTCAGCTTTTTATATTTAATTTTTAATGCATTTGACATTTGTTTTATATACTTTTTCCAAAGTTTCCATAGTGTTAACCAGTTGGTGCAAACCCCACCCTTTACTGATTTTGAAATGCTGCTTATATCTTTACACAAAATTCTTAGGTCTTTTTCTAAGCCTTTCATTCTTTTCCACTGATCTTAGACATCTGTTTTCCTCCATGTAGAATAGAAATATAAGGGAATAATTCATTCCTTCTTACTAAGGCTATGGTCATGAAGTGAAAAATCTAGTCAGTGATCATAAACAAAGCTTGTATTGGGTAACTGATGATCCATTGCTTCTTGACCACATGTATGTCACCCCAATTTTGCCACCACCCAAGACACACCACTATCTTCCTACCAAAGTCCTTAAAATTATTGGACCTAGTTGTGGCATTTTCCTTCCTTACTATTCTTAAATACATCCCTGAGTATTTAATAAATTTGTTGCCATTCTGAGTAGAAATTTTCTCTTCATTCCATACTCTTTTTAACCTTTAAACTAGCCCTTGTTTTAGTGAAACGAGTCAATGGAGCACAAATATTTTTAGCTTTCCTAAGATTTATTTCTAATATCAAGTAACTTTAAAATTTGAATGGGGGCATTCTTAGAATGCTTTGGTTAATTTTAAACAGTGAATAATTTGCCTCTGTGCCATCTTTTAATATAACATTACATAATTTAGTAAAGTGAAAAGTAAGTATAATTTTTGCTATAGTTAGTTTGATTTTTTAAGATTTTCATCATCAAGAAGAGAAATACCCACTGGCATTATTTTCCTGAGAAATACATAACAGGAAATAAACAAAAGCAGGTGTATATTTGCTAAGGAAATAAACAAAAGCAGGGGTATATTTACCAAGTACAAAATTTTAATTTTTTCTTTAAGCAACAGACATATTTAACATTAAATAAGATTTGATTTGTGTTTTAGCCATTCCTTAGAAAACAAGCGTTAGGTAAAGTTTATGGTGTAAGGCTTTATTGAGGGGTGGGGAGAATGGTGCATTTTCAAGGAAGAAAAAAATGAAGGGGGGCTCCTGGGTGGCTCAGTCATTAAGTGTCTGCCTTTGGCTCAGGGCATGATCCCAGCGTTCTGGGGTTGAGCCCCACATTGGACTCCCTGCTCTCCGGGGAGCCTGTTTCATTCCTCTCCCACTCCCCCTGCTTGTATTCTCTCTCTCGTTGGCTGTCTCTCTCTGTCAAATAAATAAATAAAATCTTAAAAAAAAAAAAAAGAAAGAAAAGGAAAAAATGAAGGAAAAGGAGGAGTGAGAGAATAAGAGAAAACAAATGCAGTCGGTGCTCCTAATTCACAGATTCCATTTTTGTGGATTTGTATACTTGCTAAAATTTATTTGTAACCCCAAAATCAATGCTCATGGTGCTACTGCAGTCATTTTTGGATATTTGCTTAGTGGTGAAAAATTGAGTTGCCTGATACCCACTTTCCCAGCTGGGGTTGAATAGATGCTCTGCCTTCTTGTTCATAGGCTCATGCTGTAAATAAGTGTCCTTTCCATTGTCTATTTTGTGCCATATATCTCACATTTTTGTGCTTTTTTTTGGTGGTTTTGCTGTTTACAGTGGCCCCCAATATAGTGCTGTAGTGCTGTCTGGTGTTCCTAAGCACAACAAAAAAGCTGTAAAGAACCTTACAGAGAAAATATGTATGTTAGGTAAGCCTCATTCAGGCACAAGTTGTTCTGCTATTGGCCATGAGTTCAATGTTAATAAATCAACAGTATATTAAATAAGATGTCTTTAAAGAGAAACACACATAAAACAAAGTTATGTGTTGATTCATTGATGAAATTATTGTGATCAGAGTTCCTCAGGAACCCAACCCTGTATCTCCTTTGGGGACGCAGTAGTTCAGTATTCACTAATTCACTTTTCACAATGCCTTTATAGAACATAACTACCATGAATAAAGAGATCAAATGTATAAGGTGGTTCATTACACACCTGGTTGCTCACTGTTACAGGAGTTTTCCCCAGAGGCCGCATGGAACCACTGTGTTTGAAAACAGTCCATGATGATGGTGGGAGGATGGGGGACTACGGGCAAGTCATTTTTCTGTTTCCTTATTTCTGTGTCCTGTTTCTTATTAGTTTACTTATTTCTGTGTCCCATTTCTTATTAAAGTCTACTCCTGGGGTGTTTAACTTTTTCATACTTCGTAGCTGTGTTCCCTGGCCTCTTTGAGGTGCCATTGGGGAAGCCAGAGCTTCTGTTGGTCCTGCTGAGTTGGGAGGTAGGGGCTGGAGCTGCCAGAGGCCTCTCTTCTGCCCTAGGTGAGGATTTACAACTGCAGGAACTGTGTGAATTTTTACTGGAGCTACAAGGCAAGTAGTTGAGGCCAGGGGTGGGGTGAGAGGTAGTGGTGAGGTTGGTGGGGATGTAAACAGGACTAAGCAGATTCAAAGTGAGGCATAGAAAAAACATGAATATGTGTTTTGAAATATTGAGATTTTAAATTGAATAAGAATGATGTTTTATGTAGAATTTTAAAATATCAATTTCATATGAAGACGTTCCAAGTAACCGGAACCATAACACTGTTGCCTTCTATGTGTTGTTATATGATACCTTTCTAACTCCTGGGAGAACTACCAGATTGGAAGATCGTGAAGCTTCTGCCAAAAACCTATATGCTATTTGATCGGGAAAAGGTTAATATTCATAAAAGCTCCCAATATTGTGATCATTTTAATTAAAACATGCTACTTTAATATATTTAAATATGCTTTAACTTAGCAAATAAATTTATTTGTGCTTAGGCCATGCAATTCTAATTAAATAAAGGTAATTTTGTAGTCATTTCAGTTTCATTCATCATTATCAGAATGTAAACCTCTCGAGAGTTTACCCAGAGATTTTGTTTTATTCATCCTGTAACCTCTCAGTTTGCTCGTGCTAGTAGATTGGCTGCTTCTTTCAGGCTTATTTCTCTCGGTTATGCCACCCTCCGTCTCTCCTTCTTTCTCTGACCTGTTCATCTCCCCATCATCCCTCATCATTCACTGAAACCTTTGACAGCTAGCTCAGAGTTTTGTTCTCTCCCCCAAACTCTGCTATCCTATGGATGACTTCACCTTCTTTCCCATGAGATCATGTTACTCTGCTCATCTCTGTTCATTAAGCTTCCAGGGGTTTCCTGTCACACACGGGACAAATTCCAGGGTCCTTGTCATGGCTCAGAGCTTCCTCTGCTACCTTTCTGACTTCGTTTCTTACCCTTTCTCAGTCAGCTCAACCAAACTGGCCTCTTTGCTGTTCTTTGAGTGTTACCAGTATGTTCTCACTCTAGGGCCTTTGCACTTCTCTTCTGCTTGGAATGCTTCCTTCTAGATGTTTATACAGCACTCCTTCACTGCAGTCAGGTCTGTACACGGCTATCTCTTCCTGCTCTGACTTCCCAATCCAAAATAACATTCTTATCCTAGTTTATTTTTTCATAGTACTTATTACCTCTTGATGTTTATTTGTTCATTCCACTACAGTAAGGGAAGGAATAAGCTTTATCTGCTTTGTTCACTGCTGTATTTTTATCTCATCTGCCTGGCAAAACCTTAACCTTGAAGGAATTCAGAGTTTTTTTCTAATTTGTTGAGTGATAATAAAAGAAATTTTACACCTCCATATATAGGTACCATTTGTCAATTAAGATATCATTTTTTACCTCAGCTGAGCCCTCAGCATTGCTCAGCGATTCTCTGTTGTTCTAGTAATTCTTGTCTTCTGACTTCCAAATACATGTTGAACTGTTTCACTTGCATGTTCTGCGCCACATGTGTCTTCAGTTCAGTGACTGAAATTAAACTCTCTTCCCTCCCCTCCCAGCCCTCTCTTCACATGTCTCAGTACCGTCCACTCAGTTGTCTAAGCCTGCATCCCAGGAGTTATCCTTAACTTTTCCTTTTTCCTCTCACCAACATCCACGTAGTCTTCATCTTCAAATCCTATCAGTTCTGCCTTCTGGTTAGGCCAGTTAGTCCAGTTGTTTCTATCTCCCCTGCCATTTTAGCTCCTATCATCTTTCATCTGGGTTCATGCTACAGTTTTAAATGGATACCTTGCTTCCTCTCTGGCTTTCTGAAGTACAGATCTGATTATGTCAGTGCTTTGCTCAAACTCTGCAGTGCTTTCCATTGCTATTGGGATTAAAACCAACGTGGCTCATCAGTTCTTCATGATCTGGCTCCTGCCGGTCTCATTAGCCTCATCTCCTGCCACTGATTGCTTTTAGCCTTATTTAACTTTTTTCAGCTCTTAAATGTGCCATCCTTTTTTCCCCCTCTCTAGTTAGCTAAACAGGCTTTCTCCTTTCTCTCAACACGCTCTTTCTTTGCCCTGTTCCATCCTAGAATATTATGAATCTTCACTGATTTCTTTGTATTGTTTATTACAGCACTTGTGGTTCTTTATTTTAATTGCTTGTATTATGTCTTTCCCTGTATAGGCTATAGATATCTGGAAGACTGGGAATGTCTATGTCTTGTTCACTGGTATATTCTGAACTTCTAACGCACACCTGCTGTATAGTAGGCCCTCAAATATTTGTTGACTGACTTATTTATTTGGATAGGTAGGGAAATACAAACAACTGACTATCCAAAATTCATTTCTTTGAATTTGAAGCGGTGTGCTTATACTTGGACCAAAATTATTTAATGTTATATTTGTCTTTTTATTCCCTCCATGCTCTTTACCAAAAATAATTTAACATAAAGAAAAAAATAAATGTAGGACAATAAATTAAAACTGAAAGTGAGTATTATATATACAATACAAGCTTTGGTCTTAAGTACTTTTCACAGTGGCCACACTGGCAGAGACTCTAGCTATACAGTGTCTCTTCCTCCCTTCTTCTGAAGTAGGAGAATATCTGATTCTTTTGCGAGTCATGTGTCCACCTGAATAAACACGAGATTTGCTAGACTCTCTTGCAGCTAGGCATGGCAATGTGATTATGTTCTAGGCAGATCTATGTAAGCAGATGTGCTATGTGCAAGACATGTGGATGTAAAGGCTGGAGCTTAGGTAGCCATCATCGACCAGAAAGTGATTGTGAGAATGGAGACAAGTGTAACAACAAGATGAAAGGCACCTGAGTCTCTGATACACTGTGGAGCACTAGCTAGTCCTGGAGCACTGTGTTGGGTTTTTGCATGAGAGAGAAATAAATATCCATATCGTTTAAGCCGTGGTTATTTGGATGTGAGGCTGTTGCAGCTGAACTTCTTGTACAACTACCAAAACTTCTTTGACAAATGGATCCTGTACCCTGCTGGGAACTCTTTCCTGCTTTCCTGCTGGGATGCCATTTCCTCTTAGGCAAATGTAAATCACCAGCTTAACTTGAGTTGTAAAGGCATCCCAACAAACTGTCTTCTGGTTTCACATCTTCCTAGGATTTTGGAATGTATACTATAAAAAGGAAATAAAAGTAAAGGAATAAGTACATAGAATCAACAAAGAGCTAGAGTAGGAAAAGGGAGGTCCCACTAAGTAAAGAATTCAAAAAAAAGATATGCCTGTTTAAGTCACGTGAAAAATCACCTGGATCTAGACATAGTTTGATGCATATATCTATTTATTTAACTAAAAATTACTCCAACAATCTGCTAACTCAGAAATACCCAGACTAAAAGTCAGCTTTGTTACTCCTCTCAAAATTACAGAATAAACACATCTTCTTAGGGGAAAAAAAAACCCCAGCAACCTGGCTACAGTAATCTAATTCTTAAATTTGTTCTTCAGTAAATTTCCCTTCATAAATTTTAATGGTATTAAAGATATTTGGTAAATGAAGGTTACTTTTAAATAATATAAATATAGGATATAATAACTATAAAATGGTTTTCAACATATTATTTCATAACACTTTGGCAACAAGTACCAACTCTTTTTTCTTTTTTTTTTTTTCATTATTTCTGAAAGATTGTTATTTATTTATTTGAGAGAGAGTGCAAGGAGGAGCAGAGGGGGAGGGAGAGGGACAAGCAGATTTCCCTCTGAGTGCAGAGCCTGACTCAGGGCTCAATCCCAGAACCCCAAGATCATGACCTGAGCCAAAACCAAGAGTCAGACACCTAACTACTCAGCCCCCTTGGGCGCCCCACAAGTCCCAGCTTTTTAAAAGAAGTTCATATGCTATAACTTAGACACTCTGTAGAATTCTTTGGAAGTAGGGAAGAGGGCAGTAGTTATATTTCCCTGAAATAGAAATTTACATTCAAAATGAGATGCTTAAATTTTGCGATAGTCTTTAATATTTTACATATGTTAAAAATAATGTTTTGGAAAAGTTTTAAATAATATGAAAAAAAATTGATCAAGATATATTTATTGAGACTGATCGCTGGAATAGAGTACAAGGTCCGACAAAGTAATCTGAATGCGTAAATGAACCTAGTGTATATGATAAGGGATATAGTTGAAATGGTGAGCAAAAGATAGACTATACAAGAAAGAAATGGTGTTGAAGCACCTGGCTAAAATGGGAAAAATGGGGAAAAAATGTTGATCCATATCTCACAAAATGTGTTCAAGATAAGTTCAAATGTATCAGAGAGGTAAATGTGGAAAAGAAAGAAAGAAAGAAAGAAAGAAAAAGAAAGGAAAGAAACCTTAGATTTAGGTAAGACTTCGTTATTACACAAAATCCATTTTAAAAATTGATGAAAGGGGTGCCTGGGTGGCTCAGTCAGTTAAGCGTCGGACTCTTGGGTGGTGGGATCAAACCCCGAGTCTGATTCTGCATTTAGCAGGGAGTCTGCTTGAAGATTCTCTCCCTCTGCACCACCCCCAACTCATGTGCTCCCGCATTCTCTAAGAAATAAATCAATCTTAAAAAAACGAATGAAAATTTTGTATAACAAAAACTTCTCAATGGCATTAAAAAAACACCATAATCAAAGTCAAGAGACGTGAAAAGTGAGGAAAGATATTTACAGCTAAGTCAAAGGCAAAAGACTCAGTTTTCTAATACATAAAGAATTTGTAGAAATCAACAATAAAAAGACGGCCCAGTAGAAAGAATTGGCAAAGGATATGGACAAATATATATGGGTTAAAAACTTGGAAAAATTTTAACCTCATGGACATGAGAGAAATACAAAATAAAACTGTACTGAGATGTTATTTTTCAGATTTCAATGAATTTTAGAGTTTCATATCATCTGAATTATGAGTGTATGTAGACACTCCTACACTGATGATAGGAATATAAATTGTTTCAATTTCTATGGAGTGCAGTTTATTAATAACTATCAACATTATAGAAATTTATGTTTTTTAAACTAGTGGTTTTACTTTTAGAAGTGTATGTTATAATATACATGCGTGAAATGATGTGTACAAGTTGGTTAATTGCAGCATTTTTGCAGTTGTACAAGTTGGTTAATTGCAGCATTTTTGCAACAGTAAAAAAAATATAAACAGTGCCCATGTGTAGGAGAATGTTTGAAATTATTATGGTATATTCATATAATAAAATGTTAAGTAGCTGCAAGAGAAAATGAGGAAGCTCTTGATGGATGACATGAAAAGATCTGTAAAATAGTTAAATGGAAAAAGCTAGGTTTGGAACAGTATGTATAGTATGTTCCATATGTTTAATGGAGTTGGGAGGAGAATATATAGTCGATTTGCCTCTATATACATTTAAAAAAAATCTCTGGAAGGACATATAAACTATTAACAGTATGTGTATATGTTACTGTGTGCATGCATGGAAGGAAGCGTGCAGATCAGGGCTAGACGTAGCTGCCTTTGTGCAGTTAGAAAAAGGAGAAAAAGCTGCTGGTCCTCAACAACCTCTACCTCTTGGCTCTTAAAAAGATGATTATAATAAGGTGATTTTGTTAACATCAGGCACTTGGCAGCCATCTGCTGGAAATTTTTAATGAAAATAGATAGGTAATACAAGGATTTCTCTTTGAAAACTCTGGACTAAGCTTTTCATTATATTGAATTAAATTTTTTCTCTAGGAAATTTGACTTAACCTTCAGTTCATCTATGATTATCTGGTAATAATAGTTGTGTACTTACATTAAAAAGACTTGATTTTATTAAAATCATCTTGTAAATTATTCCAGGTAAAATTTTTATTATTCATTGAAAAAAATGATAACTTGACTGGTGTACCTCTTTTTTTAATATTTTGAATGATGTGACCCCCAAATATATAATTATATAAACACGTAAGTTTTAATGAAAAGGTAAAATACAAAACTACACATTCACTGTCATTTTTCTTTTACTAAAATTTTATATAGATATAAATATTAGTTTATATATGTATATATTATATATAATTATAGGTATTTACTTGTACATATGCAAGTGTGTCCTTGTAGGTTTCTACGTATGTATATGTATGTGTATGTCTTAGGAAAAAGACTAGAAGGCATTAGACCAAGTTGTAGTATCTCTTAGTAGTAGGATTTCGGATGGTTTTAAAAATATTTTCTTTATAAGCTTTTATATTTTTCAACTTTTTTACAGTGATTATATGTTACATGACATTGATGATAAATGTTTTAATGTTGTTTCTCCAAGAATTTTTACTGAAGCTTTTTTTTCTCCTTCCTGAAAAGAGTTTTTCAGCTTATATCTTTAATGGATACCGGATTGCCTCAGTGTTCTAATGAGAAAATAGAGCTTGCAATTCTGTGGTTCTTGGATCAGTTTCGTAAAACGTATGTTGGCGATCAACTTCAAAGAACCTCAAAGGTAGGTTTTTACTAGAGATTTTTTTTTTAAATGTTACTGAAAATGAAGAAAGATGTTCACATATAACAGCTTTAAGCTGAATGATGTATTTAGGAGATTTCTACCTAAGAAATTTAATTGATCAATTGAAATCGATTGATTAATTGGTATTGAAGGCAATGCGAGATAATTTGCTTGTTTTACACCTAGATTTCCCATTTTCTTTGAAGATTGATTGGCAGAGTTAGTGAATATTTTTTATGTGGCTAGTCATTAAATAATTAAGAGTATTTTGAACACTTCAATAGATTTTGCCTTATTATATTTATTTCAAGGTTTAAAACAAAAGATTTACTCTTTTAGTAGTTCTGGGATTTGGGGGGCACCTATTTATGTGGTTTCCAGTATATTCTTTGCCCATTGCTCAGCATTTCTACATGATAACTAATGAGGACCAGGAGAGCTAGACATGTCTTTGAGAGGCCACAGTTAAATCACCTTAATGTAGAGGAGACTCATCGTATGATGATTGAGACTTTAGCATTAGCAAATTTGGATGAATTGATCTTAGGGCATAATGAAGGATTATTGAGGGCGTTTATGTGAACCCTAACTGGATATTTAGTGTACTTGTGACACTGAGTAAGATCTATGAGGTTTTCTTCTTCTGAAATATAACTCTTTCCAAGCCTTCTCTGTAAGAAGTCCTAAGGATGGTCTTATCTCCTTTGGATTCATAGCTTCTATTAGTAACATTGAAGGATTTCTTACTTGAAATATTTAGAATAAGCTTTTTATATTGAACTGAGCTTTTTTCCCATGGGAAATTTAGCATAACCTTCAATACATTTATGGTTTTCTGTTTGTAATAGTCATATAATAGTGGGAAAAATTTTTCTTTGATTTTGTTAATATCATCCTTGAGTTTATTTCACGTTTATTTTCTTTGCTTTTTAAGAAAGTGACATAGCCTGATGCTCCTTTGTCAAATATATTGTGATATTTTACTGCCATTTCAATAAAATTTTCTTAGAATTTATCTGCCATTGAACAAGACCATTAGGGAGAAAAAAAGAGTAACTAGAAATAAATGTTTTAGTTTGATAGTAGGACAAATTAGAATCAGACAAAAATTACATGGTATGAAATTTATACAGGGTGCCTCTTTTGAAATCCCAGATGTGTTACTCGAAGGTTGAGAATAAATCAAATTATGATAAATTGTCTTATTTTAAATGTACCCAGAGAGTTTGCTATTTTGCTTTCACAAAAGTGAGTACTCTTCAAACATTACTAATCCAATATTTGTTTGGTCTGGGTCTTAAATCAGAATAGTACAACATGGAGTAGAAAAGCCTTTATATTAATTGTATTTGAAATACTTGGAAAGAAATATGTAGAATGACACTGGTTGTTTACAGCAATGGGATTTAGGAATTTTTTGTCCAAAATTTTTGCTTGTTGTATTAAAAAAAAAAAGAAAAAAAATATATGAGAGATTTAGATATCAAGAAACAGGTCACAGAAAAAGACAAGACTTATTTATATAACTTTTAATACAAGGTAATTGTGAAAAAAAGTGAATAATGGATGGTCATTTTTCTTTTTTGAAAGAGCTCACATATTAGGAAAAAATGAACATATCATCAGACTGATGTTGATTCTTTCATTATAATTTGACATTTTTGGTGTATGCATCTTATGCTGTTTTTTCAAAGAGTGTTAAGTCCTACAGTGATTTTACTTCTAAGGCATTCCCGCTGCACAGTCCTAAAGGGAAGCCAGAGTTTTCTGCTTTCCCTTTGTCTGGCTTGTCTGCCAATCTGCCTTTATAGGAGCCTCGAGGAGGTTTTTGGGGGGGTCCTTGATATGTGCCCTGGCATTCCTCTAGGAACTATTTATACTCCGTCTAGTCCTTCCAGTAATCCTGCAAAGTTGATATTATTTTGTTTTGCTTTTTCAAAGTTGATATTATGGTTTCCATTTTACAAATGAAACAGACCGTCTAAGACATTTATAAGTTCTCTACACACTAGTTTTCTGGCAACCAACCAAGGAAGACCCGATGGAAAATATTTTTTTTGGTGAGTATATTGTCACATTCCAAATTGTGGCAAAAAAAGGGGAGAGTGTTAGATACTAGTAGGCAAAAAATATTTAGTGTGCACTTATTTTTTATCAGGAACTGTACTAAACACTCTTAAGCATTATCTCTTGTAATTGAATCATAGAGAGCATGACTTACAAAGTTCTTCCCAGTGTTTTTTCTATGTATGTCATCAGTTTCATGCTTTCAGTCCTCCATACTTGTGCTGCGTACTTTATGTGTACTAAACTTTTTTCAGCTCCTTTAACAGTTTGTGTTCTCTGTCGATTCTGGGCCTTTGGACAAAATGTTTTCTCTGCCTAGAACATTATTTCTTTTAAATCAAACTACCACCTTCCTGCCTTACTCTGCCGACTCCTACTTTATCTTTCACATCAGATACCCCATCCTTTAGGATGGGCTTCTTAAATTCTGGGAGGGTTCCTTTTTCTCTGTGTTCTCTAGCACCCTATTTTAGCATTATTACACTGTATTGTAATTGTTAGCAAAACATATATTGACTATAATTTGGGTTAGGGCTGTCTCCGCCTTTTTTATTATCACCTGCTGGCATATTGCTCATATGCTTTCTACTAGATAATGATTGAATGTATGTATTTAGTAGAATTCCATAGGATTTGGGTCTAGATCTCATGTGTAATACATTCACGTGATACAGGGTATGTTCTTGAATTGGAAAATGATGCTGACTTTAGTGAAATTATTTGACAAGTTTAAATAAAGTATACTGCTAAGCATCTTGAAATTTGTACATATGCATAATAAGTGCTTCAGGAACCCAGGTGGAATCATTGAGGAAGTGATGTATAGAAGTATGTGCTATAAATGAGAAAGAAGAGTCATAAATGGTAGCTGTAAGCATTTATTGAAGAAATAGTCTGTATCAAAGATTTCACATAGCACTTGACAGGCATCTAACTTCCTCTCACAGAGACCTGTGGGAATAGTTGTTTTTATTAACACCCCTTTTAACAGGTTAGGAAACTGAGGTTTGGAATGGTTAATTAATGTGTTTAAGTGGTTGAATCTAGATTTGAACACAGGACGCCTGTTAACAGAGCCTGTGATGCTAATCACTTTGCTGTATTGCCTCCTGTTGGATCTTTCACTGCAGTATTGACTAGGCCCTTCAGTCTCAGTAGGTCTTCATTTCCTGAAACCCGTTCCACATATTTTCCAATTTTGAGGAAGAATGCCTGTGAACTCAAAATTTCCACTTTGTTCTTCTTATATCTGATCTGTCACCTAATCTTGCTGATTTTATTTTCTTAGTATCTCTCAGTTTCACTCTTTTCTCAGGCCCTCAGTTTTTATCCTCATTGGTACTGCTTGTCATTTCTCACTGGACTTCAAAAGTCTTCTGACCTCTTTGTTTCCTTTTTTGCCTTTTCCCCACCCAGTCCATTTTCCATACCGCCACCAAAGGAATCTTTCCTTCAGTAGAAAACCAGAGAGAGTAATGTAATGAACACTTATACACCCAACCACCCAGCTTTGTCACATCTGAATGCTTTGCTATATTTGCTTCAGATCTGTATATTTTTAAATGAAACATTAATGGCCTGTTGTTGCTCTGATTCTGTTCTTACTTCTTGCCCCCAAAGTAACCATTGTCCTAAATTTAGTGTTATTTTCATGCATGATTTTGTTCTATTCCTATAACATAGCACTGTTAACTTTATAGAAAATTAGTGTGCAGAAACTTGCTGTTTTTGAACAGCATTGTTTATGGGATTTATCCATGGTGATATATACAGTCCTAATTTATTTTAATTATTGAATGGTATTACATTATATTACTGTGCTGTTACATACTCATTTTTCTGTTAATATATGTTAGACTTTCCAGTTTTAAAGATGATAGAAAATACTGCAGTAAACATTCTAAGACCTTTTTTCTCATGCACATGTATGAGTGTCTTGAAGGTAAATACTGGGGGTGGAATTGCTGGTTTGTAGACTACATATCTTCAGCATTACAAGATATTACCAAGTTGCCCTCCTCAGTGTTTGAATAGTTTATTCTCCCTCTTCCAGCACAGTATGTGTTGCTGTATGTTGTCTTAATACTTGCTTTTGTCAGGCTTTAAAATTTGCAGAATTTCTCTGCTTGAAATTCTTATTGGTTTCTCATTATGTATAAAATATAAAATATTATGTATAAATTATTATGGTCAGGTTTTTCCTACTTTTGCAACTTTTTCTTTTGACCGTGCATTCTACTCTATGACATGTTTTGTGTGTGCTACGCTTCTTTCCCTCTTGCCTATTCCTACTTATTATCCAGTGAATATTAAAAAGTAACTATGCATATTAAGACCAGGGATACAATGGCAAATAGGATGGTGCATCTCTCCACTAAATTCTTAATTAAAGAGGAAAATGGGCAAATAAAAAATAAAATTTACCCCCAATTATACATTGAAATGGTATGTAAATAAGGAAAAGGCAGACTGTTACATAAAGGATGCTGGACTTTTGGCTATACCTATGTAAAAATTTGGATTATTACTTCACAGCATATAAAAAATCAAATCTAAGTTAGTGAACTCTTAGTGTGAAAAGCAAGAGATTATGATTTAGGGATAAGAAGGATTTTTTTAAGACATAAGAAGCCCAATCTGTAAATGCAAAGGTTAATTAATTCTACCCATATTAAAAATAAAATGTTCTGCAGCTCAAAACACACAGTAAACAAAATAGAAAGACAAGCTAGAGATAGGATAAGACTTAAATGTAACTTAAAGAGAATCAATATCCAATTATATATCAAATTCTATGAATCAATAAGATAAAAACAGCCCAGTAGAAAAGTGGACCAAAGATATGAACAAACTGTTTACAAAAGAGGAAATCATAGTTTCTAATCAGTATGAAAAACAGTTCATCCTTTCATGGACTTAGGGAAATCCAAATTAAAACTGTAGTGAGATACTGTATCATTACCTATTACTTGGAGACAATTAAAAAGTCTGATGAAAGCATGTATTTGTGAGGAAGTAAAATAGGAAACACTCCTAAACACTCCTGGTGGAATCCAAACCAGTAAAATGTTTTTGGAAAATAGTTTAGCAATATTTTGAAAAGTTGAAAATACATATATTCTTGGACCAGGTGAAAACTCTAAAACATTGTTGAAAGAAATGAAATGAGGCCTAAATATATATATATATATATATATGAATTGGAAGACTCAATATTGTTAAGATTTGTTAAGTAAAGTAAGGTACAATAACAATGTGTCATCAAATAGAGAGTTTCAATAGAGATAGAAATTATTAAAAATAGAAAAAATAGAAATTCTGTAGTTGAACAGTACAGTAATTAAAAATGAAAAGTTCACTAGAAGGCCTCAACAGTATATTTAAACTGACAGAAAAAAGAATTAACGAACTTGAGGATAGCGTCTTGAGTGTCTGCCTTCAGCGCAGGTAGTGATCTCTGAGTCCTGAGATCAAGCCCTGAGATGGGCTTCATGCTCAGCCGGGAATCTGCTTGAGATTCTCTCTTTCCTTTCCCTCTGCCCCTACCCCACTCCCTTGCATGCATTCTTTCTCTCAAATACATAAATCTTTAAAAAATAGATAAATAAAGCAATGATGGCTTAAAACTTACCACATTTGATGAAAAACATTGCATATCAAAGAAGTACAACAAAGGTCCATATTAAAAACACATCATAGTAAAAATACTGAAAGACAAGAGAAAATGTTGATAGCAGCAAGAGAAAAAATATTCATCACAGTTACCAGAAGGGAGGTGGGGGGGAATGGGTTAAATAGGTGGTGGGGATTAAAGAGTACACTTTCGATGAGCACTGGGTGATGTATGGAAGTGTTGAATAAAAACTTAAAAAAAAAATAAAGAAAAAGAAAACTCATTACATGCAAGGGGACACCAATAAGATTAATAGCTGATTAGTCTTTAGAAACCGTTGAAGTCAGAAGATAGTTGGATGACATGGTCAAAGTGCTGAACCGGTAACCAAGAATTCCATACCCAGAAAAACTGTCTTGGAAAATTAAAGACATTACCAGGCAAACAAAAACAGAGAATTCATTGCTTTCAAAGCTGCCTTCTAAGAAATACTAACAGAAGTACTTTAGGCTGAAAGCAAGTGACCTCAGATAAATCCACATGAAAAAACAACTCATTATGGATAAAATAAGCTCCTTATTATGGTCAGTGAAGGTAATTAAGCAATTCTAAAATATAGTACTTTTTCTCTTAACTGATGCAAAAAGCAGTTGAATAAGGCAATTACATATTTTATATTGGTGGCATATAACATGTAATATGTGATATATTTGCCAATAACAGCATAAAGAAAATAAGTGAGAACAAAATTGGGGGCTAAAGAAATGACACAAGATGGCAACTCAAACCCACAAGAACCAATAAAAAAGAACCAGAAATGGAATAAGAAAGTTGATATAACAAACACTTTAGACATATGTTTTTGCTGTCTTTCTCTCAACTTCATTAAAAGATGTAAAATTAAATGAAGAAATAAATATCATGGTTTATTGTTGTATTTTTAATATATAAAGATGTAATATATTTATCATATAAAAACAATAATATTACAAAAAGGGAGAAAAAGGAATAGAGCTATGTAGAAATAACATTTCTTTATCTTTTGGAATTAAGTTAGTATAAATCTGAGGTAGATTCTGATAAGATGTATACGGTGAGTCCAAGGGAAACTACCCAGAAAGTAACTAAAAAATATATTGTAAAAAATATTATTAAAATTAAAGTTATTAAAATGTTACACTAGAAAATATTCATTTAATGTAAAAGCACTGGAAGGCTAGAGGAAGTAAATGACAAAAATGAGGGACATAGACCTAACAATATCCATAATAACATTAAACTTAGACAGGATTATACAACCCTACCAATAGCAGAGATTATTAGATTGGATTTTTAAAAAAATCACATTGCACCTGCTATCTATCTATAGAACACACCTTTTAAATTCAAGGGTACAAATAGGTTGAAAGTAACAGGATGGCAAAAGATGTATCACATAGACAGCAGCCATTAAAAAGCTGGAGTGGCTATGCTAATACCAAACAAAGTAGATTTTAAAACAAAAATGCCACTAACGATAAACAGGAACATTTTATAATGATAGAAGGGTCAACCCATGAGGAAGATATGGCAATTATAAACATATATGTACTTAACAATAGAAGCCCCAAAAATATGAAACAAAAGCTGACAGAAATAACAATAATAGTTGAAGACTTTAATGATCTAGTTTTAATAATGGATAGAATAACTAGGCAGAAGGTCTATAAGGAAGTTGTAGATTTGAACAACTCTATAAACCAACTAGACCGTTAACAACTATAGAACACTACAGCCAACAACAGCAGAATATGCATTCTTTTTTTTGGAAAAGATTTTATTTATTTGACAGAGAGTGCACAAGCAAGGGGAGCAGCAGGCAGAGGGAGAGGGAGAAGCAGGCTTCCAGCTGAGCTGAGAGCCTGACATGCGGCTCAATCCCAGACCCTGGGATCATGACCTAAGCTGAAGGCAGACACTTAACCAACTGAGCCACCCAGGAACCCCCGGAATATGCTTTCTTATCCAGTACTCACAGAACATTGCCCAGAATAGACCATATGCTCAGTCATAAAGCAGGACTCAATTAAGTTTAAAAGAATTGAAATAGTACAAAGTATGTTCTCTAATCACTATGGAATGTGTAGAAATCAATAATAGAAAGAAATGTGAGGAGCTCGTAAGTATTTGGAAATTAAACAACATACTTCTAAATAACCAATGAGTCAAAGAAGAAATGACAAGGGAAATTAGGAAATACTTTCAGATGAAAGAAATTGACACAACATACAAAACTTACAAAATTTAGCTAAAGCAGTGTTTAGGGGTAAATTTATAGCTATAAACATCTACTTTAAAAATAAAGAAATATCTTAGGTAAATAGCCCAACCTTCCACCTTAACACAGTGGAAAACTAAGAAGAAATTAAGGAAATAGAAATTTGAAAAGAACAAAAGTCAATGAAATCCAAATTTAGTTCTTTATAAAAAAAAATTGACATACCTTTAGCTACATTGACAAAAAACAGAGTACTAAAATCAGGAATGAAATAGAGGGCATTACTATTGACCTTACAGAAATGAAAATGATTATAATGGAATATTATGAGCATTTGAATGCCAGTAAGTTAGGTAACTTAGATGGAATGTACAAGTTTACATAAAAGTATAAACTACTAAAACTTAAGGGAATATAGAAATCTGAATAAAAATGACAACTAAAGAGATTAAATTAGTCGTCAGACTACCCACAAAGAAGAGCCTAGTCCCAGATAGATTCCCTAGTGATTTCTACCAGACATTCAAAGAATAAATATCAATTCTTTATAAAGCTTCCAAAAAGTGGAAGAGGAGGAGACACTTCCCAACTCATTCTATGAGGCCAGTTTACCCTGATACCAAGACCATATAAGTACAAAAAACATACCAATACCACTTATTAATATAGACGAAAAAAAAAACTAAAAAAAAATACAGTCTAACTGAGTCTAGTGACTTATAAATACTTTCCTCTGATCAAGAGCAAGACAAGGATGTCCCTTTACTTATTATTAAACATTGTACTAGAGGTTCTGATCAGGGATATTAGACAGTAAAAGTTAAAGGCACCCAGATTGTAAGAGAGGAAGTAAAACAACCCCTGTTCACAGATGGCATGATCTTGAATATAGACAATCTTAAGAATCACCTAAAATACTATTAGAACTAATTTTAAAAATTGGGAAGTTTGCAGAATAGATGATCCCTATTAAAAAAATCATTTGAGTTTCTATACGCTTGCAATAAACAACCTGTGAATGAAATGAACAAAACATTTCATTTACAGTAGCACCAAAAAGAATTAAATACTTCAGAATAAATTTAACAAAAGAAGTACAAAACTTATAAGCTAGAAACTACAAATCATTGTTGGAATAAATAAAAGAAAATCTTATAAATGGAAAGATATACCCTGGTCATGAATCAGAAGACTTACTATTGGGGCACCTGGGTGGCTCAGTTGGTTGAGCATCCGACTCTTGATTTTGACCCAGGTCTTGGTCTCAGGGTCATGAGATTGAGCCCTGTGTCCGGCTCCATGCTCAGCAGGGAATCTGCTTCTCTCTCTCCCTCTGCCCCTCCCCTTGCTCGCGCTTTCTCTCTAAAATAAATAAATGAATCTTTAAAAAAAAAAAAAAGACTTACTATTAAGACGGCAATACTCCACAGATTGATCTACAGCTTCAACACAGTCTTTATAAAATTCTTAGCTGTCTTAGCTTGCAGGAGTTGGCAAACTTATCCTAAAATTCATATGGGAATTCAAAGGACCAAGAATAGCCAAAACAATCTTGAAAAAGAGGAACACTCCCTTCCCAATTTCACAACTTACTACAAAGCAACAGTAATCAAGACAGTGTGGAACTGTGTAAGGATAGACATATAGGTCAGCGAAATAGAATTGAGAGAGTCCAGGTATAAAACCTCATATTTGCAGTTCATTTTTGACAAGGATGCCAAGACAAGCCAGTGGTGAAAAAGTAATCTTTTCAACAAATGGTGCTGGGACAACTAGATATCCACATGCAAAAGAATGAGGTTGGAACCCTAACTCCTACCATACACAAAAATTAATTCAAAACTAATCAGACTTAAATGTAAGCGTTAAACTACGAAACTCTTAGAAAGAAACATAGAAGTAAATCTTCATGACTTTGGATTGAGTAATGGTTCCTTTGATACAACACTGAAAGCACAAGCAGCCAAAGACAAAAAAAGATAAGTTGGACTTCATCAAAATTAAAAACTTTTGTGCTTCAAATGACACCATCAAGAAAATGAAAACACAACCCACAGAATGGTAGAAAATATATACAGATCATTTGTATGAAAAGGGACTTGTATCAGAATTTATAAAGAGCTCTTACAACTGTAGAATAAAAAGATAAGTAACCCAATTTAGAAATGGACAAAGAATTTGAATAGACATTTCTCCAAAGAAGACACACAAATGGCTAGCAGGAACATGAAGAGATGTTTAACATTACTATAATTCATGAGAAATTAAATCACTGTAATTCAGGAAAATTCATGTCATTATTACAATGAGATACCACTTCACAATCCCTAGAATGGATATAATCATAAAGACAGATAATAATAATATTGGTGAGGATGCGGAGAAATTGGACCTTTATACACTAGAGGTGAGCATGTAAAAATGGTACAGCCGGTTTGGAAAGCAGTCTGGAAGTTCTTCAGAAGTTAAACAGAGCATTACTATATGGTCCAGTAACTCCAGTTCTATGTATATACCCAAGAGAAATGAAAACACATGTCCACATAAAAATTTTACAAAACTGTTCACAGAGGCATTATTCCCAATACCATGAAGTAGAAAAAATCCAAATGCCCATCAACTGAGGAATAGATAAATAAAAAGTGGTACATCCCATAATGGAATATTATTCATTAATAAAAAGGAATAAAATATTGATATGTGGCACAACATAGGTGATTCTTGAAAACATTATGCCAAGTGAAGGAAACCAGGCACCAAAGAACAAATATTGTGTGATTTCATTGATATGAAATTTCCAGAATAGGCAAATCTGTAGAAACTAAAGTAGATCATTGGTTTCCTAGTAAGGGTATTTTTATGGTGTTGAAAATATTCTAGAATTGATTGTGATGATGGTTGCAAATATCTGTGTATCTGTGAATATACTAAAAACCATTGAATTGTGTACTTTAAATGTGTGAATTATACAATAGGTGAGTGTTTCAGCTATTGCCAAAAAAAAAAAAAAAGACGAAGCTAATTTTTAAAATGGGGAAAAGATTTAAACAAATTCATCAAAAGATATTTAAATGTCCAGTAATCACAAAAAGATGCTTAACATTGCTAATTTTCAGGGAAATATTAATTAAAACTCAAGTGAATTACTATTACACACCTGCCATAATGGCTAAAAATGAAAAAGACTGACAACACCAAGCCTTGATGATGATGTGAAATACATGAAACTATCATACCTTGCTGGTGGGATTGTAAATTGATGTAACTATTTTGGAAAACTTTTTGGTGATACCTGCTGAAGCTGAGTATAACCTACCCTATAACTCATCAACTTTACACTTAGATAAAGAAATGAGTTTATATATCCACTAAATGACATGTAAAAGAATGTTCATAGCAGCTTCATTTGTAACATCTAAGAACAGGAAACCCATATCCATCAACAGTTGAATGGATAAATTAGTGTATAGTTGTACAATGTAAATACTCCACGGCTGTAAAAGAAAAGGAAAAAAAATGCTATATGCAAAAATTTGGATGAATTTATGCTAATTTGCCATGATGATGAGTGAAAAGAGTTAGACATAAAGTGTATATACTTTATGATTCTATTTAACAATTTAATGATAGTCAAAACTAATTTATGGTGATAAAAGTCAGAATGGTGGTAACCTTTGGGGAGGGAGAGTATATTCACTGCAAAAGTGAGCAGAGGATTTTTCTGAGGAGCTGGGAATATTTTTATCTTGATGGGAGCTCTGTGAGTGTATACATAAGTAAAAATTCACTGAGCTCATAATTCTGATTTATGCACTTTATGTGTGTTATACCTCAATATGATTTATTTACAAAAGATTATTCATGGAAGCCTGATGTGTAATTGCAAAAATAAAAGGAAACTTGCCCATCAGCAGGGGAATGGATAAATAGATTTTTGTATAGTCATACAATGGGATTCTGTACAGCAATGAAAATGAATGATCTAAACTACATTCGTTTTTGGCTAAATCCAAAAAAGCCTCCATATTGTTGTATGAAAAAAGCTGTTGAAGGATATATATAATACGATACTCCCTCTATCAAATATGTTAAGAATAATACATGTTCATGAATTCTTTATATAGTAAAAATATAAAGATGTACATGAGAGTGTTTAAAAGCTGAATTCAGGATAATAGTCATCTCTGGCTGAGCAGAAACATGGGATTAGAGAAAAAGGTACAAAAGACTTTACTTGTATCTGTAATGTTTTATTTCTTAGCATGGTGGGTTTGCATGAGTGTTTATTATTATATTTTATTCCTTTTACTATATTTGGAATTTTTAATCTATAAAACAAACCATTATTATCACTCTACTTAAACATAGCAAATTGAATATTCACATTTATCCTCCTCCACACCTTGAAAGCTACTATAATGGCAGTAAAGGAATAAAAAAAACAAAACAATGTACTTACAAGGGGGAGAGATGCTAGGCTATGAAATGTTTGAAGCTAGCAATCAGATATATAAGTTGTATTTGGCTTAATATAACTGAAAGAACGGAACCCCACATGCTTGAATGGAAGAAGCCAATAATTAGGCAGACATTTTGCACCAAGAACCCTGGAAAAACTCAGAACTTGGAGATGCTAGATACTTTGAAGACTAGGGCTCAGGGTGTGGCTGAAAAAGGAGAACTGATATGAAATATGTATTGGATTAGTTCAGTTCTGATGGCTCCCACCTACTCTAGCACAGCTAGAGACTCCTCCCTAGATCTTGCAGGACACAGGGATGGGTTTTTTTTTCATGAAAGTTTGGACAGCCTGGGATGCAAATGAGGTAAGACACTGGACTGAAAATCCTCCCAGACACTTCCCAACTCTTGCTATCCTAACACTGTTAGCTGGGCTTGAAATTCCAAAGCAGGAGATGGATGAAACGCTTTTAGGAGTAAGAAACATATTTAAGAGAGTCCCATAAAAACAGATATGTGGAATCCCTGATTTAAAAATCAGCCTACATTATGAACTGACAGTGAAGTTTACTGGGTAATAAACTCTGTTGTGAACAAAGAATCTTGAGTGACTCATTCTCAGAAGTGAACAGATAATTGATAACTGCCAGCCTTTTAAAGAAAGCCTCTTAAATGGAAATAAAAAAAAAAAACAAACAGAAAATAAGAAATTGGAGCAAAACAAAACAATATCGGAACCATAAAACAAGACCAGGATTCCATAAAGAGGATAATTCAGAGGAGAAAGAACTCTTTGAAATTTAAGACATGATAGCATAAATTAAATCTTAGTAGATAATTTAGAAGATAAAGTAGCAAGTATCACCCAGAAAGTTAAAATAAAAATGGACAATGGAAGAAAAAAAAATAAGAAAATTAGACAATCAATCAAAGAAGCCCAACAGTGGATTAATAAGAGTGCTAGTAAAAGAATATGAATGAGTACTAGAAAATTTCTTGTAATATAAGAATTCCATACTGAAAAAGGACTATGCAGGGGTCCAACAAAGTGAGTGAAAGAAGATCCACATTCAGGCACATCATTGGAAACTCAAACCATCAGGGGCAGTAAAAGAGAAGATCCCAAAAGCTTCCAGAGAGGTGAAACAGGTCACATTCAAAGGATTAGGAATGAAAATTATGTTGTCCTTCTCAGTTGCAACTAGAAACGGAAGACAGTGGACAACACCCTCACATTTTTTGAGGGGGAAAATGAATTCCAACTTGAAATTCTATAAACCAAAGTTAAGCAAGTGTGAAGATAGAATAAAGACATTTTCAGACAGACAAAGCCTCAAACTTTACTTCCCCTACATCCTTTACCAGGAAGCTGCTGGAGGCTGTGTTCCACCAAATTAAGAGAGTAAATCCAGAAAGAGGAAGGAAGGCATGGGATCGGAGAATCAGGGAATCCAACACAGGAGAGAGGCAAAGGAAATTTCCAGCTTGATGGCAAAAGGAAGCTCTAGGATGACATCTGTGTCTGCATCTTAGAGAGCAACCAGTCCAGACTGGAACAGGTGGGAGGTCTTTGAGGTTTCTTCCCTTTCCTTCCCCTTTTCTTTTTTCTTTTTTCTTTTCTTTTCTTTTCTTTTCTTTTCTTTTCTTTTCTTTTCTTTTCTTTTCTTTTCTTTTCTTTCTTGTTAGAAACTGATAGATTGCCTAATATGTTGGATCACATTGAGAGGAATTGAGGGGGTTTACAGATTTGGATTCATGATACATAGAAACATAGAAAATTTAGGCAAATGAAAAGTGAATCAAACTAAATGTACAAGAAAGGAATCCAATCATAGTACTATGTAGCTTATTTGTGAATAATAGGTACATTGGCATAAATATGTTAGGGTGGCGCGCCTGGGTGGCTCAGTCGTTAAGCATCTGCCTTCGGCTCAGGTCATGATCCCAGGGTCCTGGGGTCGAGCCCCACATTGGGCTTCCTGCTCAGCAGAAAGCCTGCTTCTCCCTCTCCCACTCCCCCTGCTTGTGTTCCTTCTCTTCCTGTCTCTCTGTGTCAAATAAATAAAATCTTTAAAAATAAATAAATAAATAAACAAACAAACAAACAAATAAATAAATAAATAAAGGAGTCAAAAGATAATGTCTAAAGTTCAAAAATCAAGAGAAATAGCTGTGTCAACATGTTATTTAGAAGAATGCATGAGCATAATAAAAGAAATAGCTAAAAATGTTGCAAGTGGGTTTACTAAGTATCAGAATCAGAAGTAGAAAGGAGTATGTCAGAGGATGACAGCTTTTCATTATTACTGTTTGATTTTCAAATGATGTGTATATGTAATTTTAATAGAAATATGAATTAATTTGGAAAGTACAATATCATACATGTAGTGATAATAGCATAAGGTGTCATAAGAGCAGAGAGTGCGGAGTATTAACCCAGATGTTGAGAATCAGAGAAAGCTTCTGGCAGAGGGAAATCCTGAATGGAATCCAAAAGAATTAGTAGAAGCTCTAGGAAAGGAAGTAAAGCAGGATGCCTGTTCTAGGAGGCAGGAGCAAAGCCTCAAAGGTTCCACATTGGAAGAAATCCAAATAGATCAGTATAGCTAGGGTTCACAGTATCCCCAGTGACCATTGCAGAGCCTAACATTAGTAAATTCTCAGTAAATGGGTTTTTTTTGTTTGTTTTTTATTATGCTATGTTAGTCACCATACAGTACATTCTTAGTTTTTGATGTAGTGTTCCATGATTCATTGTTTGCGTATAACACCCAGTGCTACATGCAATGTGTGTCCTCCTTAATACCTATCACCGGCCTATCCCAATCCCCCACCCCCCTCCCCTCTGAAGCCCTCAGTTTGTTTCCCAGAGTCCATAGTCTCTTGTGGTTCATTCCCCCTTCTGTTTACCCCGCTTCATTCTTCCCTTTCTTCTCCTACTGATCTCCCTGCTATTTCTTATGTTCCATAAATGAGTGAAACCATATGATAATTGTCTTTCTCTGCTTGACTTATTTCATTTATCATAATCTCCTCCAGTCCCGTCCATGCTGCTGCAAATGCTGGGTAATCGTTCTTTCTGATGGCTGAGTAATATTCCATTGTATATATGGACCACATCTTCTTTATCCATTCGTCTGGTGAAGGGCATCTCGGGTCCTTCCACAATTTAGCTATTGTGGACAATGCTGCTATGAACATTAGGGTGCATAAGGCCCTTCTCTTCACTACATCTGCTAAATGTTTGTTGAATTAATGAGTACATAGTTGATGTATGGAAAGGGATTTTTAAGATCGAGAATTCTAGGAAAGGAGATTCATGACAGTCATATGCAGCCTACCTTGTATCTAGAGCACCAGAAGTCTAGGCAGGAAGATATGGCAAATTCAGGCGTCTACAAACTGACCAGTTTGTCATCGACCTATGTGGATTGTTTCTGAGATACAGAAATATTCTGGACTTTAGTGACAATGTAATTACAGTAATCCAGAATTCTCTTGCAATAAAATGTACTAATTAAAAGTATAGCCAATAGTTTAACTGTATATATAAATAGTTCACCCATGTTAAATATTAGGATAGACTTTAAAACTTTAAGAAAATTCTTTTAAGTATAATAGAGTCTTTCTTAGGTTACATAAGAATTTTTACTGTATTTTTTATTTTTGTATTTCATCAGTTCTGTGGTAAATATTACCTGCTTCCTTTGATCTCATTATATAATAGATGCCACTATTTACCATAATTATATATTGCCTCAGCTTACTAATTGAGATCAGTTTTAAATGTTACATTTACATTTTAAAATGTGATATCCATTCATTTATTAGGAAAAGTCCATTTTAATTTTTAATCCAATTAAAATTAGAAAAGGAAGAACCCTTTTTAAACACACACACATACACACACACACACTCACACACACACACACACATACATATATCTTGGCTTCTGAATATTTACCAAAGGTTGGAAGTTTGTTTGTTTTTTTAAAGATTTTATTTATTTGGGAGAGAGAGCGAGAGAGAGAACACACAAGCAGGGGCAGAGGGAGAGGGAGAAGACTCTCCACGGGGCAGGGAACCCAGTGTGGGGCTTGATCCCAGACCCTGGATCATCCGACCTGAGCCAAAGGCAGATGCTTGACTAAGTGAGCCACCCAGGCACTCCTGGAAGTTTTCAACTTTGTTCCTAAATCCCTTTATTTATTCACGCCAACCCTGTCATAAACATCAGTTTTCCTTTGGTCGGTTACAGAATCTCACTAATGGTAGTTAAAATGTGGTTGTTTAGATCTTGGAATGTATTTTCCTTTAAAAATAGATCCACAAAGAGGTATTTTTTTATTTAAATTCAATTAATTAACATATGGCATATTATTAGTTTCAGAGGTAGAGTTCAGTGATTCATCAGTCTTATATAACACCCAGTGCTCATTACATCCTGTGCCCTCCTCCACAGGAGCTATTTAATCAATGACACTGATAAGCCATAATATTAATACAACTTGTCTGAATTTAGGCCTCCTAGGGTAGGGTACCAAAAATTGAGGAGAAAGCAGGTTTCTTTTTCCTCTTAGGATTTAAAATTTGAAATAGGCAAGTTAGTCTTAAAATTTTGCTCTGCCTTTCTTCACTCCTGGTTTTAACATCCTTCTTTTTCTTTCTCAAGATTGCTTTGTCTATTTGGACTCTTTTGTGGTTCCATACAAATCTTAGCATTATTTGTTCTAGTTCTGTGAAAAATGCTGTTGGTATTTTGATAGGGATTACATCGAATCTGTAGATTGCTTTCGGTAGTATTGACATTTTAACAGTATTCATTCTAATCCATGAGCATGGAATATCTTTGTATCATCTTCAGTTTCTTTCACCTTCTTGGTTAAGTTTATTCCTAGGTATTTTATTCTTTTTGGTGCAGTTATAAAGGGAATTGTTTTCTTAATTTCTCTTTCTGCTACTTCCTTATTAATGTATAGAAATGCTATTAATTTCTTCATATTAATTTGTATCCTGCAGCTTTACTGAATTCATTGATTACTTCTAGTAGGTTTTTTGGTGGAGTTTTCAGGATTTTCTAGATGTAGTATATTATCGGCAAGTAGTAACAGCTTAACTTCTTCTTTACCAATATGGATGCCTCTTATTTCTTTTTCTTGTCTGGTTGCTGTTTCTAAGACTTAAAGTACTATGTTGAATAAAAGTGGCAAGAGTGGACATCTGTGTCTTATTTCTGGTCTTAGAGGAAAATCTCAGTTTTCCACCATTAAGTATGGTGTTAGCTTGGATTTTTCATATATGTCCTTTATTATGTTGAGGTATGTTCCCTCTACACCCACTTTTGAGAATTTTTATCATGAATAGATGTTGTATTTTGTCAAATGCTTTTTCTCTATCTATTGGATGATCATAGGATTTTTATCCTTTGTTTTATTGGTGTGTATCATGTTGATTGACTTGCGAATATTGAACCATCCTTGCATACCTGGAATAAATCCTACTTGATTGTGGTGAATGATCCTTTTAATGTATTATAGAATGTTGTTTGTTAGTATTTTGTTGAGGATTTTTGCATCAGTGTTCATCAGGGATATTGGTCTATAGTTTTCTTTTTCTGTGGTATCTCGGGTTTTGGTCTCTGTAATGCTGGCACATAGAATGTATTTGGAAACTTTATCCAGTCAGTCACCACCAGGGTAATTTCATCCTCTGAAATGATCTGTACCTCTCTTTTCTCCATTACCACAGTGCACACTGCAACACACACACACACACACACACACACACACACACACACACACCCTAACAAATTTTCTTCCTTTCCAAATACCTAACGTATGCCAGATGTCAAAAGGAAAGCGTTCCAATTAATGTATGAATGAATTCTCCTAGAAAGGACTTGCCTTTTCTAAAGAAGTTATTTATTAGTGCCAAAGAATTCCAAATGGTATAACAAAGTTAAATAAGTAAGAAATCAGCTGTGTTGTGGTAGTTACCTAGATATGGATACCATATGGTTAGGGGTGCGCTCCCATTTTGGTCCCCTCCACACACACACTTTTTTCCTCTCCTTTATCCTCTTGAATCTAGCTATTTCCTAAAAGTTTCCAAATTGCTTTTCAGGAAGATTCTCTAGGCATTGAGGTTATTAAGCCAGAGGGAGTGAAGGCAACATAGTAATTTATAAATAGGGTGACCATACATTCAGATTTGCCTAGGATAGTCCTGGTTCACACTTGTCCTGGCGTAATTGATAATTAATTGCCCCAGTTTACATTCTCAAAGGTGTCTCTGTTTTGATAAGTTATATGGTCACCTTGTATATAAGTCACATGTTTATAAATGGGATATTGAAGTAATCCAGAAATGGGAAATGACTTTGTTAAGCCCAGGCAAATGATCCTTTTCTTTGGCTCTCTTCCTGAATAAAAGCAATGTTTGTAAGTATTATGAACTAGTGACATAGAAAGCACATTATATGATTATAATTCTGTGGAATAACTTAGAATTTGCATTAAGATAGTAAGTGCCCATTGATGAATTTTCAAGTTATCAAAAATAGAAATGGGAATATTTCAACTTTAAAGCATAAGCTTTGTATATGGATTTCTAGATTGTTTTGTGTAATTAATCTACCTGTTATCCAGCTTGTTTTCTCCTGTTGAGTACACACATGAAGCAGCAGATGGCATTCTCTCCCTACAATTGTTAGGTCTTCCTGCATAGAATGTTACTAACAGTTACTGGTAAATTGAGTAGGAAAGCCCTTGAATAAGGAAACAAAAACATATTGTAACAGTAACTTTAGTGGACTGCTATAAGTGCAATCTAGTGTTGAAATAATGTACTTGCTGCTTTCCCAGGTACTTGGATATATTTTGGTTGTTGGCAAAATGTATATTTGTATTTGATAACACTACATTTTAGGGAAAAGCATTTAAGAAATTCGGTCACAAGAAAACTGTTTTGGGCGTAGAATTTTTACTTTGGTGAAAAATAAGTAGCAGCTTTAAAACATTTTAAACAGTAAATATTTTAAAATATTTTAGTATAACAAATTTGCCATGCAGCTTGTAGGAAAAAAGTACCTTCAAAAGTTAAGATTAACTTTTGAAGTTTGAGTGTTAAAGAATAATAATTGATGACTTTTGGGGTTTTTTTCTATTAAGTGTTTTAAAACTTTTCAGTCTCTAATTCTGGGATGCTTTCACACTTACTCTAAATGTAATATGTAAATGTGTCTTTATGATAGTGTTATTAGAGTTAGTTAGGTTTTCTTTTTTAGAGAATGGTCTGTGCTTATAGGCAAAGTTAATGCTTGTACTGCTGGATTGTTTTACTGCTTAGAGATTGGTTCTTTTATCGTCACATAATATATATAATATATACAATACATCAATATTCAGATAGTCCTTTTTTTAAAAGGGAATTTCTGTATACTCTTATCCACTTAATCTTACATGGTAATATATATTAACTACTAAAAGACCCAAACATATTCTGTGCCCCTGCTAAACAGAAACTTGAACAAATCCGACTAAAGACCTAATTATTTGATTTTAAAACTGTTTTTGCTTTATAAATGGATTTGCTAAGTTACACTTTTAAGTATGAACTCAATAATTGCATTTAGGTGTGAATAGCATGAGGTACTAGACAAGGAAGTTTAGAGCAGGAAAACCTAAAGTTAAAATCTTAGCAGCCACTAATAATTGAAATTATGATATAAATTGGAGAAATAAGGGATTTAAGTTGGAAAACTATGAGTTTAGATTTTTTTTAACTGGTTTAGTTTTTTAAATTGACTTATTAGCTATCACATCTAATCAAATATACTGTTGTTTGGTCTCAAATCTTATGTGAATTATATATAATTATGTAATTCTTTATACATTTGTTAAACACGTACTGTCTCCCTTGTGTCAAACACTGTGCTAGACCCTGGAAGAATAGTGGCTCTTTGTGATTACCTGATAAAGTGTATGCTAACTCACAGAGTATTTTTAATCTATATTTTCTCATTTTTTCCATTTATTTTTAATTATTATAAATTCTAAAGCACTTACAAAAATTTGACATCTGTGGACAAAATGCATAAAGTAGAACTCCATGTGTACTCAAAAATTATGAATGACCTTTTTTGGATTGTTCTCTTGATTGATTTTTAAAAAGTAAGGTGGAATGTAATAATTTCTTCTGGTGGTACTTTTATAAGTTTTCTGCCTCAGGTGTATTTATCTGGCTTATCTTCGGATGTTTGAAATTTTCCTAATGATTCTAAAAAATTGTTGTGATAAGAATAATAAAATAGGCGGTGGGCTCTGGTGATGAGTCCTGGTGACGTGTGAAAGTGTTGAATCACTATATTGTACACCTGAATCTAATATAACACTGTATGCTAACTATACTGGAATTAAAATAAAAATGTAATAAAAAATAATAATGAAATATCATGTGGTATGTGACTACGGTGTATTCTTGAAGAGTTTTCAGCACTAAAAAAGCGCTCAATTTAAAGAGGTTTTAAAGTTTTACAAAACTTTATTTTCTCTCCCCTTTGGCCTGTAGTTTTTCATAATAGTTGTTGCGTCTTGTGCAAATCATGACAAGACAGTCTTCCCCCACAAATCAAAAGGTGAGGCATACAAAATAGTCGTTTCCTAAGAAATATTGCTTGTATTTAAATTATGTCCAGAGTTCATGATTTATACATACACGATGTCTACATTTCTTTGATAGTTCTTGCTTCTGGGGTAATGATGGATATTTTTGAAAATTCAGAGAATCTGCCAAATACATCATTGGCCACTTTGTAAGATGGAGATAGGGAACTTAATTCTTGGAGTCTTGGGGTAGAATCTGCTGTCTTAAAAAATATTTGAGTTGTTTAAAAGAAACTTACATGTGAAAATATTTCACTGACTTTGGCATCTCAATGATAGAAGCATACGCAAATTTTCTGAATTTCTACTAGAAACGTGTTCATCTGTGATGCTGGTACTAAAATTGGTCATCTTTGGGGCACCTGGGTGGCTCAGTCAGTTAAGCTTCAGCCTTTGGCTCAGGTCATGATCTCAGGGTCCTGGGATTGAGCCCCGCATCAGGCTCCCTGCTCAGTGGGGAATATGCTTCTCTCTGTGACCCTACCCCCTGCTCTCTCTCTCTCTCTCAAATAAATAAAAGAAATAAAAAAAAATAAATTGGTTATCTTTATTTAGTGTCAAAATAGTTATCAGTGAGAACCTCCTACTGTATTCCTGAAAGTATTTTCTTTCTTTTGGTCATAATTGCTTTAAGTAGCTTGCTTGAAGGAAATCCAGGTGCGATAGGGTCCATCCTACTTCTGCTGCAGAAACCTAGGAGCTACTCAGTATTTGTAAATAATCCATCTCACATCTTCGTTTCTTGTTTGCTTCAAGAAATGTGTAACACCTATTATGTATTATGAGGACTTGATTAACTGGAATGATAAGTCTTTTTAGCTACAAGTTTTTAAATAAATATGGTTGAAATATTTCCAAGAGTTTTAGACTTTAATGCTGTAGTGATCCTATAGCATTAAGTGTTTCCTACAGAACTGAATGAGGAGTGTTGTGGATCATTTCATTTTCAATCATTTATTTATATCATTTTTAAAAAGTATTTTATATTAATCACTTACATACTAATGCATTATGCTTTTTTGGTAGGATAAGTATAAGAAAGTAAACATAGAATATTATTTCCAAGTCACATTAGTGTTTGAAGAGTAGATATGTTTAGACTGAGAGCAAACATTTTAATAATATATTTGTGTGTGTGTGTGTTTATATTTTCCTTTCTCAGATATATACTGTTCATTGCTAATTGATGTTCTGATCTATTAACTAGGAAGAAAAATTGATCAGATAGGCATACTGAAAAATATACATGAATGGTAAACCAGAATTGCAGGCTGTTTATTAACTTAGACATGTACAGTATGATTATAATGATGTAAAACAAACAATAAAAACAAAGGTATTAGAGAAAAGACAAAAGAAATATAAAATAATATTAGTAAAATTAATAAAATATTAATTTGCTGTCTCTAATATTAAAATGGCAAGCAGTGTTTTCTTAATTTTTTTTTATATTTTTAGATTTTCCCTGTTGGTTACATTATATATATTTGGGAAATCCAGTAAAATCTATTAAAAGTGCTTAACTGTGTTTGTATAAGTCTGAATGGCACTGCCTTTGTTCAAATGATACTTTTAGGCAACAGTTTAATGCATAGCATAGTAGGCAGTTTATTGAATGAATTTGTTTAAACGTGTTGTCAAAAATTATTCTCCAATTATACTGTATTCTAAGTCTTACAAATTTAAGTTCTACTACGTATAGATGGGTGCAATCTGCATTTATTAGATTTCTACTGATTTCAGAGAATATTGTGTACTTATTATTTTTCTGCTTATTTTATCAAACTAGCTAGCTTCAGGTTATGTAATGTTAAGCTTCTTACCACCATGTGGCAGTAAACCAGATAAATAGAAACTTCAGTAGCATAGATTATAATACTTAATGTTTATATGCCATCTAGTACATTTATTTTTTTCTTTCTTGTGAAAAGGCCAAAAAAGTATTTTGTTTTAGTTTAAACAAAGGATAAATGAGCATTCTGAATAAGGCTCCTTTACTGTCCTAATGATTAATGATCACTGAGCACTTTTGAAAGATTAGCATTTTTCAGAGCTGCTAAAAAAATATACTGTTTTATTTAATTACAAGAAAGTAAAGGCTCTTCACACTGACAGGTGGTGGAAATTAGCAGGCAGTTTTGAAATTGTGCTGTGCACAAGAAATTAGATCTCATTTTAATTCTGCTTTTCTCAACTAGCAAATGAGGTTAATGCCATACATATTCAGCTGATATGGATGAAGAAATTGATATAAAGTAGATCAACATAGCTACAGGGCTAGATTAATTTATAGGTAAAGAGGCAGTGATAAATGAAAGTAATGTAGTAGTGGTCACTAAACTCCTCTGCCATGAGGGATTCAAGAGCGTTAGTTGCTCATTAAAGGCATTGTCGGGGTGCATCAAATAGAAATTTGAAAAGGAATAGCCAACTAACCCCTAATTATCAAAATACAGAAAATACTAATTATACCTTAATTAGCTTTTCTTTTAATGTACTGAAATTTGTTACTTTTTGTGTGGCACAAATGGATAGTTATATCAACAATAAATAGGTTGTTTTAATAACTTTCTTTTACCTCTGGGAAAACTACACTCCAATTTTTAATATGCAATAATGCTTCTCTGTAGCCTGTAGGAGATGAAAATTATTAAGTAGCTTTATTTTTTTGAAGATTTTACAGCAGCTTTGGGAAGAATTATTTCACCATGCATCAATTACTTTTAATTGAACTGAATATTTTTCAGATTGTACCAAATGCCTCTCATTTAAGTTTAGCAGTTAGAGTTTAAGAAAGCATCATAATGAGAACTGCTTATAACCTCTGTCTTGTGTTATAATAAGGATGATTATTTATTTTGAATTTTTAAAAAGCAGTCCAAGGTGGAAATTGTAAGTGTAGTCACCTTTTTTATTTCTGGCAGGCAATGTTAGAGAAATAGAGGCTATATATTGTAGAAACTTGGCTTGTAAAATTTTTTCTCCCCCCCAAAAAAGATTGCTATCAAACAATCCAGTTAAGCAAGAATTCATCTCTTTAGAATAAAGACCCAGTGTTGTAGTGGGAAGTAGCTTGGGCTTCTATATTCTGTAGTCCTATAGATCGCAAGCCTGTTCTGTGCTCCTCCTATCTCTTATTACCCTTGGCAAATGCATTAACTTCACTTAGTATCAGTTTCCTCACCTATCAACAGGAGAGACGCTTTTTACAGAGAATTGTGAGGATTATGTAAAATACGTAACAAATGCCTAGCATAAAATTTAATACAATGTAGGGGCACCTGGGTGGCGCAGTCGGTTAAGTGTCTGATTTCCACTCAGGTCATGATCTCACGGTCCTGGGATTGGGCCCCACATAGAGCTCCCCACTCAGCAGGCAGTCTACTCCTCCCTCTCCCTCTGCCCCTCCCCCTCCCTGCTTGTGCTGCGCTCTCTCTCAAAGAAAGAAAGAAAGAAAAGAAAGAAAGAAAAAATCTTTTAAATTTAATACAATGTAGATACTTAAAAAGCTGCTGATACTGTTAAGGATAACAAGGTAGGACTCAATGTTTTAAAACATTCTCTCTCTATGACTTTAATGTAATGCCAAAATTCTCCTTTAAAGAATTTCATGTACTCTAATCTTTAGAATATCTAATGTAATTCTGGATGTTTTTGGAAACCAACAGATATCACAGATTGATTTTTGTGTGTGGAGAATTTACAAACATTTTCTATTTGGAGCAGATATTTACAGTGATTATAATATCAGCAGATAATCTAAGTTCATGTGGCAGAACTGGAAATTAAAACTAGACAGTCTGATTCTGAAGCCTCTCTAGAAAAAGACATAAGTGGTGACTTCTGACCTAATCAAATCTATAATTGATTCAAAATCTCTATTTTTCTGTCTTCTTTTGCTTTTGATATTTGTGTTGAATTTTTGTTTCCTCTCCCTCCTCTTTTGCTTCCCCTCTCCTGTTCTTTTTGGGGATCAGTCATGCAGCGCATGATGGGCTATTAACTAGGTCTGTGACACTAAGCCTTGCTAATAACTTTGTTTTCTTTGTCATTAGAATAAAAATCTTAATATTCATAAAATGCTCTTTTTGGCAATAAATTGTATCATAATACATTGTGTATCACAGTGAATTGTGCCAACATCCGTTATGTTGTGTCTTTTATCCAAAAAAATCAGATAATTCAAATAGGAAAAAAAGAATGGATCACTCGAAGAGAAAAGAGCAGGGGGAACATTTTGTAATTTCTCAAGATATGAATACTAGTACTACCTTAAAACATAAGTACTGCCAGAATACTTATTAGAATTATGAATACTAACTAAATATATGTGAAAGTAAGTTGTAAGCTATGAAGCCTTGTAAAAAATCTTCGTAATTTCAGGAAAATTAGAATACTACCTTTTAGCTGCTTGCAGACTAATTAAAAAGAACTGAAAGCAGTGATTCTGAAGAGAAGGAAAATAAATGGGTTTGTTTCCACGGAGGTTAAGGGAGAGTGGGAAAGAATGTCTGAATGAAAGAAAGGAGGTGAGATTTTTATGTTCATCAGAAGAGATTGGTATTTGAAAGTTAGAAATATTGAATTACAGCTGTGATCTCAGATTGAGGCCCCAAATCAGCAGCCTTAGTCCACTTGGAAACTAGAAAGGCAAATTCTAGGGTCCCGCTATACCTGACCTGCTGAAGCTCTGAGGGTGGGCCCAGCAATCTGTAGGTCTTCAGGTGATTCTGATGCTCACTAAAGTTTGAGAACCACTGAATTATGTGCTTGAAGACAGATGCTGTGTCGTAGTTTGTTTTTATCATTTGCTTGTTTTAACTCCTTCTACCCTCTTTTAAACCTAAATGCCTGCTCTTTTCTTGCTTGTATTTTAACCTAAGGTGTAGAGAAGGGTAGGGGGAAAATGACCTCTTGTTCATTATGTGTCAAACATTGTGCTAAAGTAAAATACTCTAGGAGAATGTGTAAGTCAGTAGAGGACTCCTCCACTGTTCTCCTCTCCTGAGAACTAAAATGCATATGGTTATATAAGGTATCTAGGTAATAAACTATGGCTTATCCTAATCTTATCCTAATTTTTCAACATTTATTTTAACATTGTAAGTAAGACTAAAACTTTTTTTCCTTAAAGGAATTTTCTAAATCTAATTTCTCTTAATATATGGATTTTTTTAAAAAGAAAACTGCAATCTGAACTAATGCTTGAACAGTCCTCAAATGTGACTCTTCCCTGTTCTTGGCATTTCTTTATGTGTGTTATTTTGCTAACCTGTGCACTCATTAACTTTTAAAAATTAATACTTTTTAAGAAAAGTCCTTCAAACAGTGTTAGCAAGATTAGGTCAGAAGCCACACTCTTTCCTGTTGCTAGAATTAGATTGATTTGAATGTAATGCCCAGTTTTCTCTTAACTTGCCTTTTGATTTTTGGCAAATTTGTAATCTCTTTGAGCCATTCTTTCTACATCTAGAAAATAAGAATAACAGTGTCCACCTCTGAAGGAAGTTTTGAGATTAGAGGAGAGTATGTATGAGACAGTTGGCACAGCGCCTGACACGTGGTCCTTGCTAAGTGTTTACTGCTATCTATGATAATGGTGATGATGACGATGACGGTGGTGACGACAGCAATGTGGCTGTCACTTCTCTACTGCAATTTAACCAGTATGCCATGTTTTCAATTACAGAATATTAGAGCCTGGAAGAGACCAGATATAATTTAAATGAGCATTTTCCAAGTTGTTTTCTGCATATCACAAGGCTCCTGAAAACAGAATTTAACTTAACAGGGTAATAGTTCTTTTGGAAAAGGGTTGTTTTTTGTTTTTGTTTTTTATTTTGCCAAATTTGGAAGCTTGGAAGAGCAATGCATATTGGCATATTAAAGGTTTTAAGAAGGCCTTGTCTTAAATAATCCTTAGCATTTATCAAAATTACTTACCCATAGAAACCTTTTCTCTGGGGAAAACCTACTTGTGCTGTACAAAATATAGTCTGGGAAATGCTGTCTAGACCAATCACTTCTGTAGGTACAGAAGTATCTCCCCAACCCCATTCCACAGAAATTGATAACTTAATGTAAGGCCACACAGTTGTAGACTCAGTATGGAACCCAGGCTCTTCCTAGTCATGTTCACTGTTTTTTCTAATCAGTTTTGGATGTAGAAAGGAAAATGCTTCGAGTGGAAACTTGAAGATAATTCTGTAATGTAGGATGGCAAGGAAAGAGGATTGGAAGATAATTCTAGTATAGTGGATCTCATGTTTGCCTGAGTGTAAGGGAGTCTAGGATATTGTAAAAATATAGATTCTCATACTCCTGGAAATTGATTTATAGGAGTGTGGCATATTATCATTGCTAGGTCATATATGAGTAGATCTAGGATAGCCAGTAATGGATCTTTATAAAATTGTAAGAGTCGTTTGATTCTGGGTGACTAGAGAATTCGGGTTTATCTTTCTATATTGACAGAAAAATGATTAAAAATAGACCAGCTTCTATGACAAGAAATGCAGATAAACTTCACCTGCTATACACTCACATCTTAAGGTCATGTATGTGTAGGGAAGAATGGTACTGCCTTACTTGTTGTCTTCCCTTTAAATACTCTCTAGTAGCCATTACCTAAAGCAGTTACAGAAATCTGTCTATTAAGATAGCTGTGGGGTCATTCAAAGCTATGCATTTTTATCAACCTAACAGATTATCAGCAAGCTTTATTAAGTTCTCTGTTTATAAATTCATGATTTGTTAAATTTACTTTTTACTCGTTGACCACAACTCTATTGGATTCATGTGAAAGGGACAGGATGCCTATAACTTAAACTTAAATCTAGTTCTTCTTATGTCAGAAAACATTTAAGAATTTCTACTTGAAAAATTTGGGAAGATATGGATAATATTTGGAGCGATAGCATAGCCTTTATAGCTGATATACCTATTTATGTCTGATAAAGACAGTAAGAATTCTCAATGAAATAAAAATTAATATTGATATATTTTAAAAGAACTGCCTTCCAATAAATATTTGTAGTATATCAGTTAATTTTGGGAAGTCAGACATTATTTGGGAGAAATAAATACATATACTGTATATTGTTACAAACAAAAGATTTTTATGACCATTTGTGGGTATTCTGTGTTACAGGTGAAATGTTTCTGATGGTTGTTATAGCCATATCTTTAAGACCTTGAAATTTATGACCAAGCGACATACACATTTTTGCATTTAGCATTTTTATTGCAGATTGTCAATTAGAATCTAAGTATTAAATTGAAGGTATGTTTGTGAAATTTTGACTTTCAAAATAATAGTACTGTTTATCTTTTGTTCTCCAGCTTATTTTGTAATCCACTTTTCCTTCATGTTCTGCTTCAGAGAAATCAGACCAAATTACAATATAATTATAATATCAGGGTCTTTAAAAATATTCACCTTTGTTAACCCAGTGTCTGGAAGTGTAGCCTGAGGAAATAATCTGAAAATGTAGGCAAAGCTTTGTGTATGTACCAAGGTGTTTGTCCCAGTGATATTTAAAAAGAGAAGAAGATTGATTAAACAAGTTATGATACAGACATATGAGGAAATATCAGGCAGACAATGGAATTTGTTTAGGCTAAATGTAGAAAGTTTTTGTCCTTTACTCCCTTGTACTTTCTCTTCCTAGGCATAACTATTCTATTATTCCATACTTTTTTCTTTTGTGAAAATTTTACTGACATGGTATGAAGCTTTTGATAATGTTACATTTTTTAAAGAACGACAAATTATAAATATATAAATTTTTTCAAAGTCATCAAAGAAGATTGGAAGAAAATATATTAAAATGTTAATAATACTTATCTATGGGTCTCTGTAGTTTCACTTACCTTCCACAGCCCTCCAAGTAATTAAAAAAAAAAGTTCGGAGATAAAGGATAATCTTTCTATATCAAAAGGGCTAGCAATCTCAAAGTCTGGAAGAGAGGATGCTTAAAAGACCCTCTTTTTTTCTCATCATTACTAAATTTAAATATTAGTTGAAGCTATTTTCCCCCAAAAGCAAGGCAACGAATAAAAAGATAAGGATACAGTAGTGTCAATGAAATACAAGGTAGGAGGAGTGGAGAAATTGTTCATTAAATGTGAGTTGGATGTAATGATTGTAACACCTGAAATGGATTTCAGAGGAAGCAAAGGGGATCTTTATGAGGGTGGTTATTTTGGTTATTTCAAATTCGGAATTTATTTGATTCTTACTCTGCTAAACAGCAGCTTTTCAGTTACTGTAGTAGGTAAATATAAAAAAAGGTTTCTTTTCTTTTTGAGAAGATTTTGATATCATAGTTCTAATATGCCAAAAGTATTCACAGATAAAAAGAGGACAGAATTCAAACCTAGGTTGGTCAGATTCCAGAGCACTTGCTGTATAGAGGTATCATGTTTAGGATCCTAATTTCCACCTACAACATGCTCTCTGATTGTGGAAATAGAAGATGCATCTCAAGATATATTATCATCATTACTACTTTTCTTATTGGAAAGGGATAATTTATCCTTTTATAGCTTTACTGAAGAGAGTGAGATTTCTCTGTGTTCCTATTTGTTATGCAGTAGTTTCTAAAAAATTGAAAAGTGAATTGCTAGCCAAAAGAAAAAAAAAATCAATTTTAGTTAAGTCCCAGAAGCTTTATTATAACTCCAAATCCCCAATGTGATGTTTCTGGAAAGTGGTTCCTCAAACTGTGATGTATGAAAAAGTCCTGTGGGGGCTAGAGTCTGTTAAATGCAGATTCTTCTACTTCTCAGAGATTCTGATACAGCAGATCTGGGCCAGGACCCAGAAATCTATATTGTAATAAGTACTCCTATTAATTTTGATATACGTGATCCCTGAACTCCACTTAAACACTCGTCCAGAAGTTCTACCTACTAGTCCATGTAGTGTATATATGACCAAGGTGTGAAGGGTGACTTTAGAAATCCTCCCACAGAAGTATAGATTGCTATTTGCGTGTTTGGCTTAGTGAAGTCCTACATACCCACTCTTGTATTAAACAAATGCCAGTTGACTAAATAGTTATTCGATATCCATGTCTTTAGGCCTTTTATTTTACACTGTTAGAAAACCATATACTAATCCAATATTCTTGTTAAGCTATTTGCAGAACGTGTTAGGAGTCATAAAAATGTGCATACCCTTTGATCTGGTAATGCCATGTCTAGAAATCTATTATTAGGAAATTGTCAGTCCCCATTGCTTTGGTATTTGTAGTAGTAAATTTGGTATAAAGAGACTCATCTCTATTAGCATGACATTTGAAGTCACTTACAAAAATGCTACTTTTATAATGTTAATAGAAAATAGTACATAATATTAATTACAGAGTAAGATCAGGCACCTGGGTGGCTCAGTCAGCTGAGCATCTGACTCTTGATTTTGGATTTCGGCTCCAGTGGGATCAAGCACTATGTCTGGCTCCTTGCTCAGCACGGTGCCTAATTGTCCCTCTCCCTCCCCCTCTGCCGCCGGCCCCCCGCCCGTGTGTCTGCACATGCGCTGTCTCTCAAACAAATGAAGCAAATATTTAAAAAAATAAGATTCAACTATATGAAAAAAGGAGAAACAAAAGGACTATAAGAAACAAAAATATTCATTTTCTTTATTTCTCAGGACAGTTAAAGAGAATTTTTAAATATTTCTCTATTTTCCTACATTTTCCAGTATTATTTTTTATTAAAAGAAATGCATTAATTTAAAAGTAATCTTTTTTTATGTTTTCACGGTTAACTTGATTATACAGAGGAGAGTCTAAGGATTTTTACATTACTTTCTATCATACTTAGTTTTACAGTATGCTATAAAGTCTGCCAAATGCATGTAAATTTGATGTTTTATATCTTAATGCTGTTTATCATCTCTTAGTTCCTTATCAACTGGAGAATTTTGTTGTACATACCTTTTTGAATATGATATTTTAAACATAATTGTCAGGTTGGAGCAGTTGCCATTTCAAACAATTAGGAACACTCAGGCCATTGTGGAATGGAACTGTTTGTTAGAAGACATAAAGGGAAGCCCATTTATAAATCTTGGGTTTTTTGCTTTTTAAAAAATTATTTCATTCTTAGGCATATCCATGTAAAATGACCTACATGATTTTGGTTGGTCTTTACGTTGTTATGGTATTTAAATGCTGTGCGTGTTCATATAATGTCAAAAATGTATATATGTGCAAAAAAATAACAGCAGTACTAAAAGTAGTAGAGAGCTCTGATGGTAATATTAATTCATTGGTAAGCCCTTCTCATTCAGCAGTTTAATAGTCTTGTTAAGGTCCTTGAAGCATTTTAACCACTGCTAATTAAAAATGAACCTACTGATTGGTCTGTTTTATTGTGCTTTTACTTGTATCTTAGATGCCTACCCAGATGCTTTTGCTGATGAGGAGTTAAATCACCTATTACAGTTTCAATGAAAAGAAAATATCAGAGAGATATAGATCTTGGGGCTATGGTTTTTAATTTTTATAAAATATTTTTTATTTCTTATTGGAAATTTCAGGATTTTTTTGTTATTTGTCATTGGTGAGTATTTTTTTTTTCTAGATAGAGGAATGTTCCTGAACCTAGATAGAATATCACATTTAAGGATACTTTACTTTAGAGTTTTAATTTTTTATTTATATATTATGTAATAGCATTGTAAAGTTTAGAACTAGAAAGGATCTTGACAAACCATTTGCTACCTTGAGGCAGTTAGAAATATTTTAACTCTATTTCAATAGTAAGGTGCAAGAATAAATGACTTGCCCAAGGTCTCATGGCTAGTAAGTGTAGAGAGAAAACTAGAATCAAGGCTTTTATTTTCTTAACGTAATTATTTTATCTAATTTTTTTCTTGGATAATTACATTAATGAATTTTTCACAAATACAGCTTATGTCACTGTTTACCATAATTAAGTTTTTAAGTATATTTCTATAATTGTAGATAAAATGCTAGTATTTATTACAGGTTTTCTTTTTATCATTTGATAATATTTTTACAATAAAAATTAAGCAATTATAAAAATAAATAGCCTGTTTTTTCAATTGGTATAAGCTGGCTTTATTTTATACTGCTAATAAAAGCATATTATGTTCAAGCATTGCAATTATCACTGAAATGCTCGTCCATTAACTGAAACATTAGGCTGAGTATATAATTACTGTCTAGAGCCAATATCTTTGTGAAGCTGCATCTACAATGCTATTAAGCTATAAGCAATATTTGTAAACTAATATTTAAGTGATTCAGAATTGATACCATTTTTTGCAAACTTAAAAATAAATACTATATATATTCAATTTGATTGGTTTCTCATGTGCTTAGAAAAATATGGGAATTCTCATAGATGATTGAAATGTTGCTTGAGATAGATGAATTTTAATACAGTTGCTATAACCTGATACATATAATCCTACTGAAGTCTTCTTTTTTCCAATTTTTTTTTAAAGATTTTATTTATTTATTAGAGATAGAGACAGCCAGCGAGAGAGGGAACACAAGCAGGGGGAGTGGGAGAGGAAGAAGCAGGCTCATAGCGGAGGAGCCTGATGTGGGGCTCGATCCCAGAACGCCGGGATCACGCCCTGAGCCAAAGGCAGACGCTTAACCACTGTGCCACCCAGGCGCCCCCCCCCCCAATTTTTTTTATCTTGGTAAAATACACGTAACATAAATCTACTGTCTTAGCCATTTTTAAATGTACAGTGGTATTAGGTATATTCATATTGTCTTGCAACCATCACCACCGTTCATCTCCAGAACTTCTTTCAGCTTGCAGAACTGCAACTCTAAACCCATTAAATATAACTCTTCATTCTCCCTTACCCTTAGTACTAGCAACTACCTTTCTACTTTCTGTCTCTATCATTTTGACTACTCTAAGTATTTCATGTAAGTGGAATCATACAGTATTTGTCTTTTTGTGAGCAGCTTATTTCACTTAGCTAATGTTCTCTAAGGTTCATTGATGTTGTAGCGTGTGTCAGAATTTACTTCCTTTTTAAGGCTGAGTAATACTCCATTGTATGTATATACCATATTTTGTCTATCCATTCATCTGTGGATGGACATTTGGATTGCTTCCACATTTCAACTCTTGTGAATAAAGCTTCTTTGAAGTACTTACATCAGCCTGACTGAATTATAACTTCTGGACAAAATATTTTTTTAAAAACTCACTATTTTAAAACACTGGAGAGTGACCAGAAGTAGGTAGAAACCAGAGAGTAGATGCTCCTTGAGTAAAAGGAACAAAACTGGTTGAGATGTACATTTATCTGGCTTTTCTCTTGAAGAAACTCAGAAGCTCATACAGTGTACAGGAATACAGCTCAAGCAGAAATCAGCCATCTTTTTTGATGAGTTAGAAGTTGAAAATCAGGGCTTTCAGAGCAGCTGAAAATTAGAGGGCTACTGGAAAGGAAGAAGGCACACAGTGGGGAACCCCAGAATCTGAATACAAACTTATCCTAAATCCTTACAAGGCAAGATTCCACGGAACTAGGGTGGAACTTGAACTCTAAACTCTGTCTTCAGCAACTGCTGACATCACTTCCATGCTCTTGAAGGCTTCTGATTGAGGAAATACAAATCTTAATAAATTTTTTTTTTGCAAAAGAGCACTTGAGACCAACAATGAACTGTGGAGCAAATAGATAAAATGACAGAAACAGTGAACTTTTAAGTTCACAAGATTATCCTGCATCTATCAATTCTTCATTACAGTGTTGTTGCCTACCTTCTCTTAGCTGGTCTTTTATGTAGGAAGTGAGCTAATTTTAAGTATTCTGCCAAGGTAAAAGCCTACAGTTATTTTTAAATTCACAATCTCTTTAGTTTATCTGCTGTTGCTGAAAAATCCACTTTGAATTTTAATGTTATAGTTATTGTTCTATATTTTTTGAGGATATTTTTGAGAAAACTATTTTTGATGAGGATTACAACTCTTTCCTGAGGGGGAAGAAGAATTTGGGCAAGGTATCTAGTCCTCTTTTGAGAAGCGAAAGTGAAAACTATGAAATAAGTGAAAGTAGAAACTAAATAGCCAAATGAGAAACTTTCAGTGTTCAAATACAGAGAGAAAGTGTTAAGATTATATTGTCTTGTTTAAATCGATATTTGCTATTCTACTTTGAGTTGTTTCCGATTGTCATGGTAGTTTTAGTGTGCTGAAATAATCACTTTCTAACTTGGACTTTTTCCACAGACTAAATAATTTCACTTAGATTCTTTTTTTTTTTTTTAAGATTTTATTTATTTATTTGACAGAGAAAGACAGCCAGTGAGAGAGGGAACACAAGCAGGGGGAGTGGGAGAGGAAGAAGCAGGCTCACAGCAGAGGAGCCTGATGGGGGGCTCGATCCCATAACGCCGGGATCACGCCCTGAGCCGAAGGCAGACGCTTAACCGCTGTGCCACCCAGGCGCCCCTCACTTAGATTCTTAATTTAAAGAAAACTTTTAAAAACAGCAGTGTATATGCTTACTGCAGATATAATCAAGTCACAGTCTAGTTATATTTTAATTACTCCCATCATGTTAAGCTACTCCCATCATAGCTTCATCTTTCATCTGTCAGCTTTCCAGTTAACCCAAACAAAAAAAACAGTCCATTTTTGAAAGATGTGCAGAAGCTTTGAATGTCTATTTTGATTCTAGAGTTACATTTCAGAAGATCTGTTCCATTAGGTTTGTGTACGTTTGGAACTGTCTTAAAATGACACAATAATAGTACTGAATGATCATTTAGTTGATACTGCTTGCAATTCTTTATGAACGTGTTTGAAACAACTTCCAGAACTCTAAGATGATCCTAACATCCAGCTTCTTTTTTTGAGGGTCCACCATATGCAAGCATTAGCTGGCCTGATCTTCTACTACCAGCTCAGCCCCCAACCGCAGCGGAATGCCAAACTGAGGCAGAACCCTAAACTGTTGTATTTTGAACCATAATCCAACCAGTCTCCTTACTGAGAAACCACATTGCTCCCCCGTTGGTTACTACCACATTTTTTCTTCTCTTTCATAACCAGACTTTGTAGAAGTGTTGTCTAAACTGCTTGTCACCATGCCCTGATCACCTGCTCATTTCTCAGTCTATTCAAATTCATTCTTTAAGCCCTTTCTAGTTCATTCCCTTTTACATTCTAAAAAATCAACTTTATTGAGATCTACTTTACATACACAGTATACAACTTGATGAGTGATGACAAACGTGTACATGTATAGAGAGTACACTTATAGTGATTGCCACATTCAAGATATAAAATATTTCCATCATTGCAAAAGTTTCCCTGTACCCCTTTCCAGTCAGATCCTACTTACAGGCCCAGGCCACCAATAATCTACTTTTTTCACTGTTGATTAGATTTTTCTTTTCTAGGTGTTTGGTTTTTTTTTAATATGAATGAAATCACACAGTCTATACCCTTTGTGTCTGGCTTTATTATCTCAGCATCCTGTTTTTGAGATTAATCTATGTAATTGTGATCTATGTAATTGTTCCTTTTTTATTGCTAACTGGTATTACACTGTCTGCATGTCCCACAATATATTTATATAACTTGTTGATGGACCATTTTTGTCCTTTTTCCTCTTTGTTGTTACGAAAAAAAGCTGCTGTGAACATTACCTGCAAGTCTTTGTGAGGGCATATATTTTCACTTCTCTTAGAGTTTTCACTCCTCTTGGAATAAAATTGCCAAGTGATAGGATAGGGGATGTTAACTGTCAAACTGTTTTTCAAAGTGATTGTACCATTTTATATTCTCACTGACAATTTATTTGTTACAGTTATTCTGCATACTTGTCAACTTGTCAGTCTTTTAAATTTTAGTCATTATGGCAAGGGTAGTGGAATTTCACTGTAGTGTTAATTTGCAATTTCCTGATGACTAATGATACTGAGTGTCTTTTCATGGACTTACTGGCCTTTCATATATCTCCCTTTGTGAAGTGTCTGTTCACGTCTTTTGCCCATTTCTCATTGTGATATTTGTTTTTTTATTATACAATTTTTAAAAATAACTTCTATATGCCAGTTGTTTGTCAGACATATGTATTATGAGTATTTCCTTTGCATCTGTGATTTGCTGTTTGTTTTCTTTAATGGTGTCTTTTGAAACGCAGACATTCTTAGTTTTGATGAACTCCAGTTTATTGGTTTTTTTCTTTTTTGCCTCTTGTGTCCTAAGAAATTTTTACCTATTGCAAGGTCACAACTTCCTTCTCCTGTATAGTCTTTAGAATTATTTTTAGCTTTTACATTTATACCTGTGATTCATTTCAAGTTAGTTTTTGTCTATGGTGTGAGATAGGAGTTGGGCTTTGTGTCGCTTTATCATATGGGTATCAGGTAGTTTCAGTACCACTTGTTGAAAAGACTGTCCTTTCTTCTGTTGAATTATCTTGGGTCCTTAGTAGAAAATTAATTCATTATGTATGTATACATCTAATTCTGAAGTCTCTATTCTGTCTCACTGATCAATTAGCCTGCCCTATGCCAATATCATATTGTTTTAATTACTGTAGCCTTTAGTAAGTCTCAAGATCAGGTAGTGTAAGTCCTCTAAATTTTATATTCTTTTTAAAAATAGCTTTAGTTATTCTAATTTTTGCCTCTTGTACAGATTTTACAGATTTTACAGTCAGCTTATCAGTCAACATTTATTTGAATTATATTAAGTGTATAGATCTGTTTAAGGAGAGAACTGAGATTTTAAGAGTATTGAAGCTTTCTGTATTCTTTCTGATTTTTTGGCTAGTCGATTTTGTTGATTATTGAGGGAGAAGTGTTGAAATATCTGACTATAATTTAGCAGTGTTAATTTCTTGTTATGTCCTCTTGATGAATTGACACCTTTATCATTATGAAGTGACCCTCTTTGTTCATGGTAATATTTTTTGCTCTGAAATCTACTTTGTTTGATATTAATGTAGCTACTATCACTTTCTTTTCATTCTGTTACCATTCTTATACTTTTAACCTGTTTAAGTCTTTATTTATATATAAATAGAGTTGGTTCAATCTTGTGTTTTTTAACCATAGAATATAATTTCTACCATTTAATTGAGCTGTTTAGACCACTTATGTTAATGTAATTATTAATATGGTTGGATTTAATCCATTATGTTGCTTTTTTCTATTTGCTTCAACTGATTTACTCTCCCATGTCTTTCATTCTTCCCTTCCTTCCTTCTTCTCATCTTTCTTTCTTTCTTTCTTTCTTTCTTTCTTTCTTTCTTTCTTTCTTTCTCTCTCTCTCTCTCTCTCTCTCTCTCTCTCTCTCTCTCTCTCTCTCCCCTTCCCTCCTTCCTTCCTTCCTTCTTTTCTTCTTTCCTTCTTTTGGATTGAATGTTTTTATTCTATTTAATCTTCTTTTTGACTTATTAGCTATAACTTCTATTAGTTTTGTAGTTATTCTTTAGGGTTTATAGTGCGTATCATTAGCTCATCACAGTTCCCTTTCAAGTAATACCACCTCACAACAATATACTTCCATCTCTCCTCTGGCCTTGTGCTATTGTTGTCATACATTTTACTTCTGCATACATACATTATAAATCCCATAATATCTTAACATTATTTTTGCTTTAACACTCAATTATCTTTTAAAGAGACTTAAATAAGAAGAAAAAAAAAAGCTTTTTATATTTATCCAGGTAGTTCCCATTTCTAATGTTTTCCATTCTTTTGTGTAGATACAGATTTCCATGTGGCATAATTTTCTTCCTGTCTGAAAGATTTCTCATAAAATTTTATGCAGTGCAGAAATCCTGATGGTGACTAACATAATATAATTTTAAAAATTAAAAAAAAAAGAAAGAAATCCTGATGACAGTTCTTTCAGCTTTTGTATGTCAGGAAAGCATTTATTTTGCCTTCTTTTTGAAAGATATATCCACAGTATATATCAATCTAGGTTGCTATTTTTCCCTTTCAGTACGTTAAAGAAGTTGTGCCACTGCCTCCTCTTGATGACAAATCTAAGCCTTTTCTCTAGTCCTGTGAATGTAATCCACCTCTTTTCTCTGCCTCCTTGTAAGATGTTGTCTTTATCACTTATTTTGAGCAATGTGATTATCATGTGCCTTGGTGTTCTTTTCTTCATGTTTCTTGTGTTTGAGATTGTTTGGCTTCTTAAACCTGTGAGGTTTTAGTTTTAAAAAGTTGGGAGAACTTTGGCTTTTATTTCTTCAGAATTTTTTCCTATCCCTCCCCTTTCTTTTGGGAACTCCAGTTTTACATATGTTAGGCCATCTAGAGTTGGACAGCAGCTTACTAATGTATTTTTTTCCTCTGTGTATTTGATTTTGGATTATTTCTTTTGCTGTTTTCAAGTTCATTAATATTTTCTATCATGATATCTGATTTGTGGTTGATTGCATGCAGTGTATTTTCAATTCAGACATCATCATTTTCTTCTCTAACAGTCCAGTTTGGGCTTTTTAAATATCTTTTCAGGCTCTACTTAACATCTTTCCTATAACTATTTGAACATATCAAGTACATACTTTATCATAACACTTTTTGTCTTTGTATACTAATTCTTTCATTTATAGAATTTTCTTTTTTGCATTCCTAATAATTTTTTTATTGAATGGCAAACATATTTTTGTATTCCTATAAATACTCTTGGGTTCTGTTCTGGGAAGCAATTAAATTACTTGGAAACAGTGTTATCCTTTCAGCTTGCTTTTAAGCTTTGTTAAGCAGAAAGAGCAAAGAATGTAGTCTAGGATTAATTTTGCCTCAATGCTAAAACAAAACCTTTCTGAGTCTTTTACAGACTTAGATTTCTACTCAATACACCACGAATTATAAGGTGTTCCGCAGTGGTTATTGGGTACAGGAACTACTTTTGGCCCTCTATGAACCGCTGATAATATTCTCTTTTGTCCTTTTGCCGTTTTTTTTTTTCCCTCTGACATTGGATAGTTTCCTCACATGCATGTGGATTGATAAATACTCTACACATCTCTGAAGTTCTCTCTTTGTAAAGCTCTCTCTTTTCCAGTACTCTTTCTTGCGAACTGTAGCCACCTTGGTCCTCTGAACTTCCATTTCCATTTCTATTTCCTGAACTTAGGGGGTTTCCTGAACTAGGGGGTTCACCAAGCTTGCATTTCCTGGGGCCAGTCTCAGGACTCACATGTTTCTTGGGGATCCTTTTTTTGTTGTTGTCGGACTCTAATTCTTAGAAATTGTTCTTCTGTGTATTTAATTGTCCGGATCTTTAGTTATTTCAGGCAAATGGGTAAATATAATCCCTGTTACTCCATATTGACAGAAGGTTTTATTTTTCTGTCTTTTTACTTTTAACCTACCTCTTTCTTTTTATTGGAAGTGGTTTGTCTCAGAGACAGTATCCTGTCTAACAATCACTGCATTATAATTGAAATGTTTAGACTAGATATCAGCAAACCTTTTCTGTAAAAGACCAGGTAGTAAGTATTTTAGGCCTTGCTGGTGATTTATATCACAACTGCTCAACTGTGTAATTCTAGTGCAAAATAGCCAAAGACGATATGTAAATCATTTGACTTGGCTCTGTTCCAATAAAACTATATCTATGGATACTGAAATTTGAATTTCAAAAATTTTCATGTGTCATGAAATATTATTCTTTAAAAATTACTTTTTTAACCATTTATAAATGTAAATGTCATTCTGAACTCATAGACCATAAAAAAAATAGGGCAGGCTGGATTTGGCCTGTGGTCTGTAGTTTGCTGATTGCTGGTTTATACTATTTTTCTTTAATAAAATTATTGATATGGCTGTCATCTTGCTATTTGTCTTCCATTTGTCCTATCTGTGTTTGTTTCTTTTTTCCATCTCCTGCCAGTTTTGGATTAATTGAGCATTTTTTATTATTCTACTTTATCTCCACTATTGGTTTATTAGTCATATCTCTCTCTCTCTTTTTTTTTTAACAGCTTATCTATGGCTTATAGTCTGCATTTTAACTCATCTACCCTGAAATAATACTACAGCATTTCACATATAAGAACTTTATAACAATATACTTCCATTTAAACCCTTCCATTCTTTATGTTCTTGTTCTCATAGATTTTACTCCTACACTTATGAACTTCTCAATACGTTATTATTTTTAAATTGTCTATTGTTATCTTCTAGAGAAGTTGAAGACTGAGGGGAAAGTTTTTATATATGTCCATAGATGTGCTGTTTGAAACTCTATTTCTTTATACAGTAAATTTCTACATGGTATCTATTTTCCATTTGAAAAACTTTCCTTATCAATTTTTGTAGTTTACATTGATGGAAGCAGATTCTCTCAGCTTTTTCTCTTTTGACTGAAAAATTATTTATTTTGCCCTTACTTTTGAAAGATATTTTTACTAGATATAGAATTTCAGTTTGACATTTTCTTTCCTTCAGCTATTTAAAAATGTGTTTCATCGTCCTCTGGCTTTTATAGTTTCTGACAAGAAGTCTGTGAACATTCTGAAACTCTTTCTGGAACTCTGCCCTGAAAGTACAAGTTGCCTCAGATTCTGAACTCTTACCTCCTCAACTCCGTAAAACTGCTGTGTTATACCTGGGATACCCCCTTCTTCGCAGTCTAAAATGCTCACCCTTTTTTTTCCCCCTCTCTCAGGGATTCTAGTCCTGCACTGTCTGTTTTCCAGTGTCTTAAAACTGTTGCTTCTTACATTCAATCCGGTTTCCTTCTTGCTTAAGGCATGTGGGTAAGCCAGGAGGATATTAATGCATCATGGTTAGAAGAGCAAATTCATTCTTTATAAAAATCAAAAAATAATATTCATTGAACGTACAGGGAACTACATTCCTGCTTTAGATGCGAAAGATAGGAAAACCCAAAATGTACAGACTTGATCTCTATTCTCACAAAGCTTACATTCCAGAGGAAGCAGAGAGAAACATTTAATAACCAAGCAAGTTGGAAAAGCAATTTAAGATAACAGGTAAGTGCTCTAAAGACAGTAGTGCAGGATGATGTAATAATGTGATGGGAGAACATGGAAGGCCTTGCTGAAGTGGTAATATTTGATCTGAGACTTGATTGATGTAAAACAGGAATCTCCAAACTATGGTCTGAGGACCTGTTTTGTAAAGAAAGTTTTACTGGAAAACAGCCACACCCATTCCTTTACTTATTGTCTATGGCTGCTTTTAGGCAACAATGACAGCGTTGAGTAGTTGGCCCATAAGCCTAAAATATTTATTATCTCGTCTTTTAAGAAATAAATTGCCATCCCCGACATAAAAGAACTGCACCACTGTTGCTGGAGCTGAGATCACCAATGACTGCAGTATTTATAAAGCTGCTATATGCTTTCTTACCCTTACTTTAATGAACTTTTAGCAGCATTCAACATAATCAACCACTTTCTACTTGAAACGGTTTCTCCTTTCTTAGGTTCTCTGACACCATGATCTGTTTGTTGATTTTTTTCTAAGCTCTCTGACAATTTCTTCTCAGCTTCTTTATTGTAGTAATTTTCCTAAATCTGACCTTTAAATGTTGGAGTTTCTCAGGGCTAGGCTTAGGTCTATCATGTCTCTCTTCTCTGGTTTCTCCCTAGTCTCTCATACTCCTGTGTCTTCAGTTATCATCTATTTACTGATGATTCCAAATACGTATCTCTAGCTAGGCCTGTCTTCAGAAGTGTTGTGTGTGTGTGTGTGGTTTTTTTAAAAGATTTATTTATTTATTTGATAAGGGGGGGAGAGGGCAGAGGCAGAGAGAGTCCCAAGCAGACTCCACGCAGAGTGTGGAGACCCACGTGGGGCTCAGTCTCACGACCCTGATACCATGACCCTAACCAAAACCAAGAGTCAGCCGTCAGCCAACGGCGGCACCCAGGCACCTGTTGAACTTCTGACTTACATATCCGGTTGTCTACTTGACATCTACCTGTCAGTGTAAATTCAAGAGGCTCTAAAGAGAATTCATGACATCCCCTATAAAAGCTGTTTTAGATGTCTCTATTCAGTAAGAGGCATCTGATGGTCATGTGAGTAACCTAGAATGTACTGTTGTGGCCACTAAGACCGTTCAATTCTCCCTCCTAAGTATTTGGTTTTGTATAATTTTATATGTAATAGTATGTTCCTGGTCCAGGCCACCTCTATGTGACCTATGTGACAGCTTCCTGCTGGTCTGCCCTTATCCATTCTTGCATCTCTCCAAGTGGTTCATCAGATGCCATAGCCAAAGATTAAAATGAAAATCAGTAGATTCCCATTGCTTTTAGGATAAGGACCAAAATCTTTTACATGGCTTTTACATGGCTTATAGAATCTACTGATGAAACTGTCTTCTGTCTTCCTCTCCAGCCTTCTCCTATACCATTTTCCCTTTTTTCTCTTTTCTGTAGGTACTCTGGCATTTTTTCAATTCCTAAATCTCCAAATATTTTACCATAGCCTTTGCATGTGTTGTTTCTTCTACATGGGATGATCTTCCTCTTTTCTTTGCCTAGCTAAATCTGCATTGTTTTCTCTGGGCAGCCTTCTCTCACCCTGCCTTCCCGTCTTAGGGCCTCTAGTTATATGAAGTCATATTACTTGGTCTTTAGTTTTCAAAGCACTTACTACACTGTGATTAATTGTAGCTATAATGAATGGAATTATTTGTCTGTCTTCCTCACAGAGCTATAAACTCCATAAGGGAAGGAGTTGTGTCTGTCTTGTTCACCATTGTATCCCCAACATCAAGTGTATTTTCTGACAGCAAATGAAATAATAAATGAGTATATTATGTGTTTTAATTATCACAAAGACCCTGTAATTTATTATTTCTCTTTGGGAGGCTTTTAAATTCCTTGGGAGAGAAATTTAGTAAAGAATAATGATACTAGCTGCCATTTATTGAACAACTTCGTGTGCTTGCTTATCACTATGCCACACACACAATCATAGTTTGATCCTCACAACAATCCTACAGTGTAGTTAGCCTTACCTCCATGATTTTGTGGGAAAACTGAGGCTCAGAGAGGTTATTTCACTTGCTCAGTGTCACACAGTAAGTGGGAGAGCCATGATTCAAACCCAGTTGGTCTTCCTCCAGAGGTTCATATGCTCTTACTCTTTGTGTTTCAGCTTCTGACACATAATTACTGGGAAAACTACTGCCATTTCTAACTTTACCACAGGCCTCTATCTAATTTTCCCTTTTTACTCTCCATTTAACTGAAGGAATTATGGTTAGTATCTATACATACTAGCTCATGTATCCACTAATAGTTAATATTCAGTAATGATTGTAGAAATACTTAAACAAATAGCTGTAAAATACTGGAGAAACACTGAAATTTAGTAATTTGGTTTAGATCTTTGAAGACGTGCTCTAGAATAGCTAAGCAAAAATTGCACCCAGGTTACAAATGAACTTAACTTCATTTGACATTGAATTTTTTTCTTAGTTGTCATTAACAGTTTTGATACTAAATTGAGAAACTAATCACAAATTCAAATTAAATAATGGGATGTTTCACATTTTCTGTACCTTAGAACAAGGTTTACTACTAAACCTTGAATAGATCTTTAAGAGTCCATTTCTTTTTTTTTTTTATATTATGTTAGTCACCATACAGTACATCCCTGGTTTTTGATGTAAAGTTCGATGACTCATTAGTTGCGTATAACACCCAGTGCACCATGCAATACGTGCCCTCCTTACTACCCATCACCGGTCTATCCCATTCCCCCACCCCCTCCCCTCTGAAGCCCTCAGTTTGTTTCTCAGAGTCCATAGTCTCTCATGCTTCATTCCCCCTTCTGACTACCCATTTCTTAAATGAATTTATCATGTAAGGCAAGGTATTTGAGAAACCACAGGTTAGCGTCATCCTATTATTACTGCATGGTTCAGGAGTCTTAAAGATTCAGCTACTTCTCTAATAAATTAGTGTTGTGAAAAATTCATTTTTGACTTTTCCCTCAGCATTGGCAAACTCATTTTTACCATGGAGCATCTTATTTACTTAAAATGCTCATGAAGTATAAATAGAATTACCCATGATATTTTGGTAAAGCTAGTAGACACTTTGATTCTTCTCCTATTTTTGTGCTTTGTGGACAGGATATTGGCTCTTTTCTGGAATTTTCTGTATTTTACAATTTCCCCTCAGAAAAAAACCTTCATCCACTTACATATGCAAAATTAGTTCATAAGGCATTTGAACTAACCTAGCATCATATTATAATTAATAATACTGTTGTCTGGCCATGTTTTATAATAATTTCCTTTCACACTTCAGGTTAAGTACTAAATTTTGTAGCCTTATATAGTGATTTTCATTACAGAAATCAACTTTATTATTTACGTCTTGAACTATGTAGAACAGAGACTACTGGACCTAGTAGTTCTGGGTATTTTGTAGAATGGGAGGTGAGAACTAGAATTGAGGAAGGAATTTTGATTTCATGTAATTTTGTCAACTATTAATTAGTTGGTCTACTAGATTTTTATAATAGTTATTGAATTTTGCAATCAGTCTTATTCCTAGTCCTTTATTAAGGTGTTACTTATTAGCTTTTGTATCATCTCATCATATCATCTCTCTCGTGTGAAGTGGAGTTTTTTGCCTATCGATTTTTTAAAAATAAAAATTAAGTGATACCCATACATACAGAACATTGAAATTCCAGACTTGCTCATGAAGGAGAACAGTTAATATTAGAATTGATGAGGCACTGAAAAAATAAAAAAACAAATAAAAGACAAAAATTAATTATGTTTAGGAGGGCAAAATAGACATTGTAAAATCCTGGAGTTTACTAATTCTCTAAAATAGAACTGTGCATATCTGTAAGAAACACTGACAAGATGTTTTTGAATACAGATTCTAAAATTAAAAGAAGGAAATCATCAATTTTGTAGGAGAAAAACACAATATTTTTAGAATTCTTGTTTGAAAACTTCAATAAGGATATTTTATACCTGTGGAAAATCTGACTGGAACATGTTAGAGACATATCAAGTCTTGGCCTTCGGAATGCCAGATAATTTGAACCCTGGAAAGATATATTCTTTTAAATCACCATTACAGTAGCTATAAGATCTGAAAATAATTTAATCGTTTGGATTGACCCTGGATTGTTGACATCCAAACTTAAGCATTTTTTAGAAATATTCTAGGACTAATCACTTTGCCCATGGAAGCAAACCTTTGATTATTAATTTTCCCAAAATGAAATTTTAAGGAGCCATGAAAATAATCAGTTATAATTAGCAACGTTTATTATCGTAATCTCCATTCCAGAGTGATTTAGACTTTTGATACCTTTGTCTCTTTCAACTTTCGCAGAGACTTTCTTTTCCTTGTGTACAGAAAAGAGGTAGCTAATGGGGAGTATGCATACCTGACTTTTTTCCTCTCCTAAGAAAGGAGAATTCATCCACTGCCACTGTACCTTTTTTTTCTTTTCTTTTTTGTCTTGCACAGAAGACTGACATCTTCCTGTGAAGGGCTTGTGGCAAACCTATCCAACTCGGGTTTCTTCCTCCTTGAGAACGATCTGATCCATCAACATCTGAACCAGGGATCACACTCTAAGGGTCCAGGTGAGGGCAAGTCAGTCTATATGTTAAGCCAATTTCTTTTCTGGTCAGGTAAGTCACACTCAGGCATGATCTCACTCAGCATCAGCTAGCCTTAGTTTTTTAAAGCTTCCTGGTCCCCAGAGAGAGACACAACTCATCTGTCCATTAATTCTCTGACCCACTGAAACTATTAATGATTAATCACATCTTTAAAAATTCTCTTTGCTATATAATGTAATCATTTTTAGGATACTTACTTATTTTTAATTCCAGAAATCTTAAAAGGATTATGCGTATGTGGCGAGAAAGAAAGACATATGCTGAAACAAATAGGTTTTCCTTGTTGTAGCTTGAATTTGTAAGACTTTAGAGAGACTTAAAATCAATCTGACACCCTTGTAATTTTGATAGTTTTTAACAGTGTTTGTAGATGTCTTAAAACCAAAGGTAGAATACCAGAGCTAGTAACATTGACATGGAGGTCATCATGAAGGTCTTTTTTGGTTTGCCATGGATTCTTTCATTTAATGTCAGAATGATTAAGGGCAGAGACAAGAATTTCCCTGTTCTGTATCCAACTTCCACATGCTATTTATAAGAAGAAATATATGATTGCTCTTCAGGCAAGTGATCTTAGCTAATTGAAGTTTGGGTTTGCACCTTGATGTTATCTTTTAAGTTGGGAGGTGAATTAACTTTGTAGCTCTGAGGCTATTTTCAAGACAACTTGTTTTTCAAAAGCTTTTTTTTGAATAGAGGGGAAAAAAAATCTGCCTTGTATTCTGACATTGATAGTCTGTCCTTCAAAATGCACTTGTGTATTATATAATTTGTTTTATAGGTAACCTTTATATACAATAATAAGTTGTCAATCCTATAAAACATTAATTTGTTTCATGAGACTGACACTGTATGCATTTAATTATGAGGAAAACAAAAGTTGTTCTACTCTGATATACCTTGTCTCCTTTGCCAACACATAGAGAGGAATAAATTGGGCTTTTATTTCCTCCTATTGGCTAATTCTCCAAATGACTTATAAGTTATGAACTGTGAGTTTGCTACAGTAAAGAGTGACTCCTAGTCACTGGGAAGAAGAGATTATCTTCTTCGCTGAAATTTTGCCAGCCATGAGCTAGGTGGTTGTTTTACCCTAATATGTTAGGTTTTTGAGATGCATTGTTTTGTGTTTATTATTCAAAAATGTCAGTACGAGTTTTGAGTAAGAGAAAATTTTTTTTGATGGAAAAGCAACAAGCATTCGTTATTCAGAACTGCCTGATATTTTACCATTGGGACCTAAATAAGACAGTTGTTTACTTGATTCTGTATCAGTGCAATTAGGTCAGTATGGACTTAAGACAGAATTTGTTGGGTATAAATCCCATTTGTTATGCCCTTCTGTTTAGCATAACATGTTGGAGAAGCAGAAAATATTCATTGGGTATTAAAATATTTCTATGGTATCTCTCCTGAACAAAAGAGGTATTTACTTGGGGTGCCTGGGTGGCACAGCGGTTAAGCGTCTGCCTTTGGCTCAGGGCGTGATCCCAGCGTTATGGGATCGAGCCCCACGTCAGGCTCCTCCGCTATGAGCCTCCTTCTTCCTCTCCCGCTCCCCCTGCTTGTGTTCCCTCTCTCGCTGGCTGTCTCTATCTCTGTCAAATAAATAAATAAAATCTTTAAAAAAAAAAAAGAGGTATTTACTTAACTCTGCTTCAGATTCTAATAGAAAGTTATTTCCCACTAGATCATAACTGTTTTAATATGATTAGTTCCTATATGTACATTGTATGAGTATGTGAACATATTCTAACCCAATCAAATAAATACATAAAGTAATTTAAATATTTAGAAATATGAATTATATTACTTAACCAGGAATATCATAGACATTGAAATGTTAAATATTAGAATCTGCATTGTGATGAATTCAGTGGTCATGTTTCAAAGGCTTAGGAAGCAGCCCAGCTTTCCCAAGCTGTTTTTGGGCTGGGCCAATCAAGTACATTGTTGAAGATTATAATCTTGAAGGAATTAGCAAACTATGAGTGAAATTTGAGGATTGCATTTGACTGGCTTTGGAAGTACTTGTATATCTTAAGAGTGTAAGCTTTAAAATAACCTTTTATCCTTCTCATACTCTGACTTTTGTACCTAGTAGTATTTTTGTGTAGTTGTATATGTGAACTTTAGACACATCCGTATTTATATCAGTGAAATCATTGCAACATCAGTTTCAATAAATAAGTAGACTATAATGTAGAAACTTAAAAGATCGGTTTTTAGTCCTTAAAACATCATAATGGGATCCCTGCTCTTAGTATCTGCACACAAATTTATAGACTTGGTGGCTGCTGACCCACCGTGATAAGCTTTGAGTGATCTTTTAAGTAAAATATATTAGATTTGAAATAAAGCATGGCTCAGGCCTAGGCATTATAGAGGTTATGCGCTGAAATTGGGGCTTCCATTCCATATTCTCCCTTCTCAGTTAGGATTTGATTGCATTACGCTAATAAGCTTTAAAATTAAAATCATGTTTTCTGTTTCTTCATGTCCATTTTCTGTGCCCTCTGTAGGGCAAAAAACAAAAATGACCAATGAATGTCATTCTTCTAAGAAGCTCTTTTATAATGCATCCAAGATGCCAGAAACAGCCCTTTCATACCTCCTGAATAGTGGCAGCAAGCAATTGTATAGGAACGCTTTGCCTAGCTTTTCTTTTGGTGATGTCTTGCCATTAACTCAGAAATGCATACCATACCTTCACGCAATTGGTTAGATTGCCTGACATCCACTAATGTCTCAAGTTAATAACCATAGAATATTTCAAAAAGGTGGTGCCTGCTTCGTAAAATGTATCTGTGGTTGCTAAAATCTTATTTGGCTTGAAAGAACTAAATTTAGTAGACTCTAAAATTGTATATTGTTAGAATATGATGCTTCAAACAAACTGTGATTTACTTTCAGTTCTGAAAATATTCAGAAGGATTTGTTATCTCTTGCAGACCTTTCTGCAAACTACTAATGGGATGAACACAATATATCACTTTTATAATAGTGAGCTATTAAAGGCAGGCATAAAGCAGTCTGAAGCCCATAAGTGCTGCCAACAGCTCCTGCTTTAATGAATTCCCTTTTAGATGTCCATTAAATGCTCGTGGCAAATGTACTCATAATGGAAATGGCAAATCTAAATGGGTAGATATGAATAATCCATGGAGTTTAAATTCTGTTTATGATCATCTTCACATTTAGTTTTCAAGACAACGCAGTTTAGTTTTCATTACAGTTTGGAATAAAGAGGACAGGGAGTAATTGATTGCTTCAAGCAGATTAAAATCAATGGTTTTCTTTTCAAAGAACCAGTTCAATGCAGTAATTCCAACTTTAAACATTGATTTAGGGTACTCAACACAAAATGTTTTGTGCTGTGTGAACTTTTATATAGAAAGACTAGTATTAATTTTATTTCCCTATATATCTATATAGTGAAATATAGAGGTTGTTAGTAGCATGTGCATGACTTAATAGTGATCTATATTAAGTCATTTTGATATTATTGCAGTCATATAATGAATCAATGAGATTCCCGTCATCACTGTAATACTGTTTGTAACCCATTAGCACAGAGAAATTACAGCCCATCATACATCATTACTGTGATTGAGGCTTTATTACCATATTCTCAAATTGCTTGCTTGCTATAAAACTAAATAGACACAAGACAACTATAGGTGGAGTGTAGACTGTGCATTATTGTGCTACAGTAATGAGGGATTATTGTACCATAATGGGGTGAAACTTATGAGGAAAATAAACTTAGCAGTAATAGAAAACTGGAGACTCTTTTTACATTTGTTTTTATTACCTTAAAGGTCAAATATATTTGTTATGCTCAGGTTATTGTTTATGTATTACATGAATCATAGCCTTTTGATATTTTGTAAAGACCCCCCCCCCCCGAAATGTACCTTCTCAAAGTCTGTAGTCTCAGGTACTTGGAATGCTCAGTGCTGGATTCGGAATCTGCATTTTGCCACTTGAGACAGTAGACATTCTACTGCTACTAAGCCTGACATTTTTGTGGCTAGGTAATACCCTTTAAACTTTAGGCTATTTTTCAGTACTCTATATATTTTATTAACAGTGTGAATAGGTCAGTAGTCTTCTGGCTCTTCAGTTGAAATAATAAATGTATGAATGCAACAATATTCTAAGCAATGAAGAGAGGTAAAATATGGAACAGTTGCCTGGGGCCTGATTGTAAAAGACTTTTGATGTCTCAAAGAGGGAAATGGAAGAAATATATTGCCTCTATATTAAAGAAAAAAAAAATCCCATGACACTAAAACTTGTTAGTTAAATTGTGCATATGTTCATTCTTTCCCTGTTGAGTCTTGTTTATGAGTTATAACATTGAGAGCATTATTTAGAACAGTAAAAAGCCCACTGCACTGACTTTTGAGCTAAGATCATTGCTTGGATGCAACGCTCTCCTTAGTGCTGTGTGGCTTTCTGATCTCAGCCTCATTGTGATTTGGCACCATGACAATTTAAATAGCAAATAACAATATAAAATTAAAAAACAGAAGCTGGCGTAAGATATATTCGTGATTATAAAGCACTTCACATATAAATTCTTAGCCAAAGCAGTAATAACCAACTGCGAAGTTAGAAATGGCAGCGTATTCTCCAAAAGATTAAAAGAGATAACCTGTTCTCAGTTTATAGTATCCTTACAAGTCACATAGGCATTACTCTTAGGCTTATCATGTTATAATTACCACCCCCTTTGTAAATTGTATTTTTTAATTTATAATGTATATGATTGCAATGGCATAAAACCTGAACACTTGTCACAGTGTGTTTTGACAACAGTGGGAGGTGCTGCCTAAAAGGAGAGTTCAGAATTGGCCAAAGGGATATAGACCTAAACTAGTCCTCAGCCAACTCTTCACTGGTACCTTCTGAAAATGTGAGAATCTGTAAAACCTCCTACCTAACCAGCTGCATTCCTTACTTCCAGAATATGTGGCCATTTTGAAACATATGAATATTTTTGTGACTTTCTCATAATTCATTTCATCACTTCTTGGGAGCACTTTCCATGTTAAAAACAAGCAGAGGGAGCAATGCAAAAGCAAAATGCTGGGAATAATAGAGAGAGGCAAAGTTTAGACTTTAGAAAGACGTAATTTGAATGTTTAAAATCATCTCTGACTCATATTATACTTAATCTAATTTCAAGTAGGATTTGAAGTTGTATTAAATTTGTTACCTGCCTCAAAATCTTTGGGGGAACAGGGAAGAACAAGAATAAAACAAATTATTTTTGTTGCTTTTAATAGTCTAGCTGGAACGATAGTATTAATAAAAATAATAACGAACAAAAAATAAGCAATAAATGCTAAGAAGAAAGTAAAATAGGATATAGAGGATAGGGAGTGCTGGGTGGGATTGTTTTATATAGGATATTTATAGAAGGCCTTTCTAATGAGATGACATTTTTAGCAAAAATCTGAATAAAGTCCAAAACCAGTCATAATGGTATCTGTGGTAAAAGTGTACCAGAAACAGTGAATACAAAGGTTCTGACACAAGAGCTTATTTGGTGTATTTGCAAAACAGCAAGGATACTGTACCTCAGCAAAGTAAATAAGAGGGGTGGGGGAAGGAAATTAAAAATAATGTCTTATTAATTTTCAAGACTCATAATGAATTCAACACCATTAAAGATTTTTTTATTTGGTGACTTTTTTTGCCAGTGGAAAGGTCATTCAAACTCAGATGATCCAGTAACTTTCTTAATTTATTGTAAATGACCTAATTTTTAACTAATTTAAATGTAGAAACTTTTAATATATTCACCCCATCATGTATATCTTTTTGTGGGGCTTTAGATTTTTGTTTTTGTTAAGCAGAAAGTCTCAGAGGGTAAGCCATGGACTTTTCTATATATTTTTAGAACTTTATAATTGAGGAATGCTTGCACTTTGACTGCTGATCTAGATAGGCTTACAGTTTATTTCTAGCACTCAGTGAAAACAAACAATTTTTCATTTAATGGCCCTTCCAAAGCAATCCATAGGTCCGTGAAAGCTTGTGAAGTCTTGCTATTTTATTGATTTGAGTTACTGACAAGTGGAAATAGATGAGATCTAGAGTTGGGGGAATCTTTCATTCTGTAAAAGGGGTCCTTGAATTGAAAAAAGTTTTGAGAACTAGTTGCCTTCTTCTAAGGCAGAAGGTGAGGAACAGAGGAACCAGACATGGGAAAACTGAGGTAAAAAGAAGACCTGAAGAGAAGTCTGAGGTTCCAAGAGAGAGAAGCAGCTAAAAATGTATAAAAGTTAAGTTTGACACAGAGAAGAGGAAGCTGCTGAAGGAGGAGTTCTTCCTAGTTGCAAGCTACATTTGTTATGTAGTGCTATGTGACAGATTACCCTCAGATTTAGGAACAAATGTATTTTATTACACACAGTTCCTGAGGGACAGGAGTTTGAGAGCAGTTTAGCAGAGTGGTTCTGGCTTAGGGTCTGTCATGAAGTTAGTTAAGATGTTCAGTTGGAGCTATGGTCTCTGCTAACTTGACTGGGGTTGGAGGATCAGCTTGTAGAATGACTTGCTCTTGGCTGTTGGTAGGAGGCCTCAGCAGTACCTTGCTGGTTGTTGACATGAGGCCTCACTTCCTTGCCATATGAAGCTCTCCAAAGGACTGCTTGATTGTCTTTCAGACATGGCAGCCAACTTCCCCAAAGTGAGTGATCCGAGAGAGAGCAAGGAACGAGCCACTACACTTTTTTAGGACCTACTCTTGGAAGTGACAGACTGTGACTTCTGCTATATTCTTTTGGTTAGAAGTGAGGCACTAAGTTCAGCCCACACTCAAGGGAGTGGAATCAAGCTCTACCTCTTAAAAAGAGGGATATCAAAGAATGTATGGACGTATTTTAAAACACTTACCCATACCAGCGTCAGCCCAGCTGATCTATATGGAGGCTGTAACCTGGTGCTCTTGACCCATAGTTTAGAATTAGGAGGAAATGTAGACAGTCCTCCTTAAGTCTTGTTAGCTCTCCCTCTCCCAGTCCTAGAGTGTGGGTTTTCCTGGATTTTTATTTCCTCAGCCTTATGTCACTATTGAGCCGTAGGATCTCATGGAGTAAGTCTGATTGAAAGGAGTCTAAGGCCTAAGTTGGAGACTTTGCAGCTCGTGTGTAGTCTAGCCTACTTTATTATGACCCCTAATAGAGATTTATGGCCAGAGCTCTAGTTAAAAGAGTGATAATGTCTGGCTATGCACTTTGCATTGTCTCCCTATGAAACTTGTAATCATGGAGGTGATTAGAGTTTTGAGGTTCAGGAGCCCATCTAACAGGGACCATATTCATGTAATTACTAAATACTGTTATGAATCGAAGGGCTTATAACTTCTAACTGACTGATTAATGGATGGATAGAAGGATGGCAAACATGTAATAATGTAAAATACAGCAAATTTAATTATAAAATGTAGATGATGGATATATGGCTGTTCATTGTACTGTTCTTTAAACTTTTCTGTATGTTGAAAATTCTCATAATAAACTGTTGGAGGAATAAATCTTTCATTCTCTAACACTACTCCTAGCTATTGGTCTTCCAAATGAGTGTCTGCCTATAGTGTCAAAGAATTGATAGCTTTTTCTCTCCAACCTGGACAACATAGACAGGTTACTGTTAATAGCTGGCATCTTGGCAAGCCTAATAACATCTAGCTCTTTCTTTCTATATAATGTGATTTCTGTGATAGGGAAGCAGTGATTACAACTCTGGCATCCTCCTGTATATTAAAGGGCCTGAAACATAACATATCACATAACATATTTGAACAGAATATCCATTATATAATAGCAGCTACCAATTACTTAGTGGCCGCTGTTGTTCCAGGCACTATGTTAGATACTTCTGTTATCACCTTAATCCGTATAAAGATCCAAAACTGCAGGAAATTACAGATGAGGAGACGCTCCTGCGGTACTTCTGCTTCTTACTGTGGTCCTTAGAAAAGTCTGTGTAGTATTGAAAATCACTACCCTATATGTAGTTTTAGATTCTAGTATGTGATTATTAACCCTTACCATAGTCGATGAGAAATGCCTACATATTCGCAGTGGACTGTCATAGCGCCTTATAATTTCTTATACCTCCCGTGGCTCATTTGTAGTTGGATTGTGTAATTAAAAGACCCATGACACTTGGAATCAGAAAGCTGTTTTAGGGCCTAGCCACATCTCTTAAAAGCTTTGTGACCATGTAGGGAATGTAAGTGAAGGATATATAGGAATTCTTCGTAACTATTTTTGCAGTTATTCTGTAAGTCTAAAGTAATTTTAGATAAAACATAGAAAATAAATAGCTTTGTCACATCTCTGAGCATTAGTGTGCTATTTTTGAAAATAGGGAGCTCTATACCTAATAAAAATAACAAAAGAATATTGAAAGCCTAAAATGTGAGTGTAGATAATATATCTCATACAACTTTCAGCTGTATCATACTCAATAATTTTCATGCATAGTTAAATGCACAGTATGTGTTCATTGAGAACCGCAGTATGATCTTGTAAGAAAATTCTTAATCTTGGGGGACCTGGCTAACCGGATTTAAATCTTGATTATCCCACTGGATGGCCTTGAGCCATTGACTATGTACTCTCATGCTTCAGTTTTTCCTACAATGGTATGAAATCGTGGTAAACAGTCAATATCTAAAGGCATTTGAGTTATCCCCTAGAAAGCTATTGTAAAAATTCAAGCTTAAATTATGTGGTATTTAGTAAGCAGTGAGCCATTTCAGTGATTGATGTGACCCATTTACTTCTTTTGTATATTATGGTTCCTCAGTTTTTCTGAACCATCACTGGGCACAGAGCAACATATCTCCCAAAACAAACAAAGAAGGCTGACTACCACCACCCCCTTCACAATTTAACTTGTGATAAAATATGAAAATATATTATTTGCCGAAGGAAGTCCTGTATGTACCAGCTGTAGTAAGTTTTTGAAATGCATCACTCTAGGTAAATGCTATACTTAAATATTATTATTTTCAGAGTTAATCAAATATTTGTGGTAAAAAAAAAAGATGATTAATTAATGCTGATGAGTGTTTGGATCAAAGAGGAATCCTCCCTTTGCTAATATTTTGAGGATGGTCAGGAATGTCATGAGTGATTTTACCACCACAGCACTCACATTTGAATCATCTTTGGATTAAAAGGTTCTAACTAGTGTCCTCTTCGCATTGCTTTTTTAATTGTAACTATAAATCAAAAACATGTAAAATTACAGAGTTAAATGTTTTCTACGAACCATTTAATGATTGTAATAACCCACTCTGGGGGGGGGGGGCATCATCTTTTTGTCGGGGAAACCAAAATCACAGAAAGACCCCTGCTCTTAAATTTGTGCTTTGTATGAAGGGAGTGTATGTTACAGATGTTTGGAGATACAGTAACATAAAGCCTTTTCTGTAGTATTTTAAAAGAGGACATAGTAACTTGCTTAAAGTACATTAGTAATAAGAAAGTACTTAATGGGCACAAAAGTAGATGAATATGGGACTTCAGAAAGAGAGATATAGCTGATGTTACATATTGACTAGTGACTGCTTTCCTGTACTTAAACAGTTTGTACCATGCAAATATCGACCTCTATCAAACAACTGACTACAGTATTTTCATGCAGATGTTCCTGTAATTACTTTGTAACAAGTAAATCTTTTCAAGGCAAATATGTTAAAATGAAGTATTATTCTTTAAATAAAAACCCTAAAATCACTCTCTTCTTGCTTAAAATAATTTATTCTGAAGATTCTGGGAATATACCTAGGGTAGGATAGTGGTTTCAGACTGACTTATAATCAACGGTTTCTTAAATGAAATATGGCACAGAAGCAAATGACTCTGACTGGAATGAAGATGCAGGATCTTCATGGTGCTGGATGTTCCAGTGGCTCAGTTCTTATTCTCTCTTTCTGGTGTCCTAAAGTGTCTCTGTGGCATCCTAAGCCTCTCAGGAGTACATTTTGAGAACTGTGGACATATGTAGGAATTTGTAATTCATAGGCCATATGCTATTCTTTTGGCTCTTGGACAACTCTGCCCTTGTATCCTATTAGATCACATAGGCTACCAGCAGCACTGTAGTTGTTCAACAGGAATATGTTTATTGAATGTACAAGTGATTGTTAGTCAACATGTTTGTCTGATCAGTACTGATAATTAGCTATGTGATCTGGGCTTAGACACTTTCTTTTTATGTGTATGAGAGAGAATTGGGTTAGGTCAAATCAGAAGCTCCTTCCAAGAATTTGAGATTCTGTCACTCAATGGAGAGTCTAGAACTTTTCCTTTTATGAGGTAGAAAACAAGTCTTAGCCATAGTCCATAACTCTGAAGGATTTAAACTTGGATTAGCAAGATAAACTTACTCAACATAAAACAATTAGAAAACACCTATTTAATGACATATTAATAAATTGTTTTAGACTTTAACAGACAAAATTATAAAAAGATAAATGTGTATAGAAAGGATCTGTTTTAAAATCTTTAGATTGAGGGCGCCTGGGTGGCACAGCGGTTAAGCATCTGCCTTCGGCTCAGGGCGTGATCCTGGCGTTCCGGGATCGAGCCCCACATCAGGCTCTTCCGCTATGAGCCTGCTTCTTCCTCTCCCACTCCCCCTGCTTGTGTTCCCTCTCTCGCTGGCTGTTTCTATCTCTGTCAAATAAATAAATAAAATCTTTTAAAAAAAAAAAATAAAATAAAATCTTTAGATTAAAAAAAAGTCTCTGGGATTTCTTCTAATTTAGGTAAAGTAGCAAAGTTATAGGCATTTCCTACTAAGAACTAGAAATCAATCCTGTTGATCTATTATGATCTTAAATATGGTCTTTTAACAGGTGTAGGAAGACGTTAGTTATTTTTCTTCTCATGCTAGCTATAAATAAATATTAATAATATGACATTTTTATCTGAATGCCTCATGTGAAATCTGTATTTTTAGAAATTTAATGAGTAACACTGTGACTTTAGCAGTTCCTATAAATTCAGTTGACTTGAACATTAAGATTAAAGTGACAAACTTTTCCTAATTTTTTATGAGTACAAATTTTCTTAGGTCCATTTTTCGAATGAATTTTTACTGTAACTTTAAGGTCACGTAGATATATTTTAACATATTAAAGAAATAGTTTAGTAATTATTTTTACGTTAAAATTTTATCTTACCAGCAAAGTTAAGTCATTAAGGCTTATTTTTCCTTTTGTAATAATAAACCAAACCATTATAAAATTTGTAGAGAATTTTATATTTATTTGATACTTGACTGTAATACCAGAATTGGTTTTGCTTTGCTCACAAAGGTAAAGAGAAATCCAAATTTACTCATAATAAAAGTATTAGAGAAACTGTCAATAAATTTACTGTTATAATTGAATCATATGATATCTAAATTGTTGATAATATGATCTGCTCGTTAAACAATAGTGTCTGGAGAAAATGATGGATTAATTGACTGATGGCTAAAGTTTCCCTCAAATATAATGGTTTACCCAGTTTGATTTGATTTGTGTAAAATAACTTTCTCTAATAAACAATTTGCTCAGAGGCAATAGAAGAAATGAATGGTTATCAAACCAAACTTAATTAGTCTATCCTAGATTGATATTACTTGGGGAGTCTTCGTTTTAATTGTGGAGGGCTGGATACAAAGAGTTTGGTTCATTATTTTTTCCTGTATAAACACTATTGTGTAACTACCTATGGAATAATAACATGTGAATTCATTTTAATAAATGCTTGTAAAGTGAATTAGCTAATTATGCCAGGCTAAAAATGATTCCTTTAATTATTTTGGATATTTAACTGGTACTTCAATTTTATTATTGTTAGTCTGTAAATGTGATTTGTATTAGCTCTGCCAAACTAATTATAATGTATAACTTAACAAACAATTTGAACAGTTTTGTAATGCTTATAATGTTCTCTCGTGTAAGAGAAAACCTTATTTCTAGTTTGCATGAAGATAAAGGTTTAACACAAATTCAGAGCAAAAGAAGGGCAATTTATGTGTAAACAGAAAATAAAAACCTCTCAATATCCAGTGTGGTGACCGCCATAATTACATGTATGAGAAAAATGAACAGATTTCATTCAGGAGAAGATAAAACCAGTGATTCACTAGTTTATCTTAAGATGGTGTTCCGTTGGCACTTGAAGACAAGGTGTAGAGTAAGAGATTTGATTAGTTCTTATTTTATGAGTTAGAAGCGTTTTCTATTTGCCCTTAGTATAGATAGAAGAACTCAGTCTACATTCTCAAACAGGAAGATTTATATTCATAACTCATTGTGGATGTCAAAAACAATATGCTTCTTAATCACTTTCACTTAGATTAATTCTAATTGTTTTTGAATCAGAAATGAAGAGAACAAAGGCTATGGTAGTAAGAAATATAGCATTCTAATTTAGTCTTTGTGGGAAAAAAGCAAAATAACATCCACAAGAGTATGCAATCTAAAACATTCTTCTTTTTGAAATTAATACACAATAAAATTCACTTTTTAATTTTTGAGGGGTATACAGTAGTATGAGTTTTAACCCAAGTATAGATTCATGTAACCACTACCACAATCAAGATAGGGAATAGTTCTATCACCAACAAAACAAAACAAAACAAAACTTCCCTCATGCTGCCACACCCTCCCCCATCCCTCACCCCTAGCAACCACTGATCTGTTCCCACTCACTATTGTTTTGCTTTTTTCCAGAATGTTATATAAATGGAGTCATACGGTATTTGACCTTTTGAAATTGGCATCTTTGACTTAACATAATGCATTTGAAATTAAACCATGTTTTTGTAATATCAGTAATTTGTTTCCTGCCTACCCCTCCCCAAATTGAATATAGCAGCACCAGTATTGGCTTGTTCAGTTAATAATATAATTGATCTTCCCATAGGGAAACTTAGTTTCTCCTTCAGCATATCCCCACAATAACTAGAACTTGATTTTTGCCCTTATTCACACATTCAGTTCTGCCTTTTTAATGTCTGCATTCTAATTTTATGGCTGTACCGTACTTTGTTCGACCTGTCTTCAACATAGATATGTAGTTTTTTTTTAAATATTGCATTTAATGCTGCATATCTTTTCTTAGGCATATCTTTTCTGCACATATATCTTCCAATAACTCCTAGGAATGAAGTTGTTAGGTAAAAAAATAAACAGAAAAAATTTGTATGGATTGCATTTTGTCTTCCAAAATGTTGAACCAATTTGTACACATTCTTACTTTGCCATCATTATCTTTCTTTGTATTCTTTGCAAGTCTAGTTAATTGAAAATATCTTACTTTTATTTTAAGTTGTATTTCATTAAACATTAGTGCAATTGAACTCAATATTAAGTTGTCAGTTGTCTCCAATTTGATCTGTATACTTTATAGATTTGGATATAAGTCCTTTGTTAGATATATGATTAACAAATATTTTCTTTCATTATATAGCTTGTCTTTTCATTTTCTTAACGGTGTCCATTAAGGAGCTGAAGTTTTTAACTGTGATGAAATCTAATGCCAATTTTTTGTTAATGGATCATGCTTTTGGTGTCATTCATAGTTAAATGAGCAATGTATGAGAACTATTAGCCTAATTCCAGGACACAAAGATAGTGTTTCAAAAGTTGTATAGTTTTGTGTATGTCTTTGATATATCTTTTATCCTTTTTCTTAAACCTATCCTTAAATATAAATGTATCTTTACATTTAATGTGTGTTCTAGACAACATATCATTTGGTCTTATATTTTTATCCATTCTCACAGTCTCTGTCTTTTAATAAGTATATTGAAACCATTTATATTTAGTTATAATTGATATTTGGATTTATATCTGCCCTCTTCTTTCTTTCTGTTTGTTCCCTCTTTTCATTTCTGCTTCTTTCTTGCCTCCTTTTAGATTAAATATTTATAGTATTCTATTTATCTGTTGAGTTTTTTACCGTTTCTCTTCAAATGGTTTTTTTCATGGTTGCTGTAGGAATTATAATATACATATTTAACTTAAAACAGTCTGTTTAGCATTAATATTGTATCACTTAAAGTGGAACATAGGTCCCTTTATCCTCCACTCTCTACATTGTAGTTGCGTAACCTATTACATCAACTTACGTTGAAAACCCCTCAGATAATGTTAGAACTTTTGCTTTGAACTGTACATATTTTGTAGAAATAAAGAGGAAAATGACATTCTGTTTTATTTATCTAGATATGTACTCTTTCTGTTTCTCTTCTTTCATTCCTGATATTCTAAGTTTTTCTCTCATATCATTTTCCTTCTGTCCAAAGCCTGCCTTTAGCATTTCTTACAGAGCAGATCTACTGACAATGAATTCTCTTAGTTTTCCATCATCTAGGAATGTCCTTATTTAACCTTTATTCGTGAAGGAATTTTTTTCTCTGAATATAGAATTCTGGGTTGAAAGTTCTTTCAGCGCTTTAAAAATGTTGTCCTACTTTCATCCAGCTGCATGGTTTCCACAGTCATTTGAATTCTTATTCCCCAGTGAGTTATGGGCTCTTTTTCTCCAGCTGCCTTCAGGATTTTTTCTTTCCTTTTTCATTGAGGTAAAAAATCACGTGACACACAATTAAGTATTTTAAAGTGTACCATTCAGTGTCATTTAATACATTCACAGTGCTGTTCATACACCACCTCTCTGTAGTTCCAAATATTTTTGATCACCTCAGAAAAATACTTCATACCCATTAATCAGTCATATTCATTCTCCCCTCTCCCATCCGCTGGGAAAGAATACTCATCTACTCTCTGTCTCTGGACTTGCCTGTTCTGGTTATTTTATATGAAAAGAATCATGCAGTATGTGACCTTTTGTGGCTGGCGTCTTTTACTTAGCATAATATTTTGTTTTGTTTTTGTACTTTCAAGTTTTTGTTAAATTCCAGTTAGTTAACATACAGTGTAATATTAGTTTCAGGTGTGGAATTTAGTGACTCATCATTTACATGTAACACCCAGTGCTCATCACAAGTGCCCTCCTTAATACCCATCACCCATCTACCCCATCTCCCACCCACCTCCCTCCAGCAACCCTCAGTTTGTTCTCTATCTTAACGAGTCTGTTTTATGATTTACCTCCTTTTTCCCCCCCTATGTTCATGTGTTTTGTTTCTTAAATTCCACATCTGAATGAAATCATGGTATTTGTCTCTCTCTGACTGACATTTCACTTAGTGTAATACTTTCAAGGCTCATCCAAGTTGTAGGATGTATCAGTACTTCATTTCTTTTTATGGCTGAATAATATTTCATTTTATGGACATACCATGATTTGTTTATCTCTCATCAGTTGATGGGCATTTAGGTTGTTTCCTACCTTCAGCTATTATAAATAACACTGCTATAAATGTTCTTGTACAAGTTTCTGTGTGGACATACATTTTTATTTCTCTTTGGTACATATGTAGGAGTGGAGTTGCTAAATCATATGGTAATTCTATGTTTAACTTTTTGAGTTACCATTAAACTGCTTTCCACAATGGCTGGACCATTGTACATTCCTAACAACAATGTACAAGGGTTTCTGTTTCTCCACGTTCTCATTAACACTTTTTATTTTCTGGTTGTTTGTGTGTATGTATATACACATATATGTATGTATGTGTGTGTGTGTATAATTATATATAAATATGTAACTATATATAGTGTATGTGAAGTGATAACTCATTGTGGTTTTGATTTGTATTTCCTTAATGGCAAATGATGTGGAACATATTTTCATATGCTTTGGAGAAGTATCTATTCAAGTCTTATGTCCATTTTTTAAGTTGGGCTGTTTGTCCTTTTCTTGTTGAGTTGTAAGAATTCTTTATATAGTTTTGATATTAAACCATTATCAGATATATGATTTGAGGAGCACCTGGGTGGCTCAGTCAGTTAAGTGTCTGCCTTTGGCCCAGGTCATGATCCCAGGGTCCTGGGATCGAGCCTTGCGTCGGTCTCTCTGCTCAGCGGGGTGCCTGCTTCTCCCTCTCCTTCTGCCTGCTGCTCCCCCTGCTTGTGCATACAGTGTCTCCCTGTCAAATAAAAAAAAATTTTTTTAAAGATTATTTTGATTTGCAAATATGTTCTCCCTTTCTGTAGGTTGTCTTTTCACTTTCTTGATGATGTCCTTGAAGGACAAAGTTCTTAATTTTGTCTGATTTATCTATTTGTTCTTTTGTTGCTCAAGCTTTTGTGTGAAATCTAATAATACATTGCCAAATCTGAGGCCATAAATATTTAGTCCTATGTTTTCTCATAATTGTATAGCTTTAGCTCTTATACCTAGCTGGTTGATCCATTTTGACTTAATTTTTACGTATGGTATGAGATAAGGGATCCTCCTTTATTCTTTTGCATATGGTTAGCGTGTATCTTAGTACCATTTGTTGCAAATACTGTTCTTTCTCCCTTGAATGGTTTTAGCACCCTTACCAAAAATCAGCTCTCTGTAGATTTTTGGGTTTATTTCTGATTCTCAATTCTAATTCCTTGGTCTGTGCTATCATCTGATCATTTGTGTCCCCCCAGAATTCATATGTTGAAATTCTAATTCCAAACAGTGGTGATATCAGTAGGTGGGGCCTTTGGGAAGTATTTAAAGGCCTTTGCAAAGTACTTAAGTTGTGATGGTAGAGCCGTCATGAATAGAATCATGCCTATAAAAAGAGACTGCAGTGAGATCCCTAACCCCTTCTGCCATATGAAGATACAACAAGAACCCTGCATTCTGGAAGAGAACCCTCACCCAACCAAGCTGGCACCCTAATCTTGGACTCCCAGTCTCCAGAACTGTGAGAAATTACTTTCCATTGTTTATAAGTTACCCAGTCTGTAGTCTTTTTTTATAGAAGCCTGATGGACTAAGGCTATATTTCTACCCTTATGCCAGTACTATACTGTTCTGATTACTATAGCTTTGTAGTAAGTTTTGAAATCAGGAAGTGTGACTCCTCCAACTTTGTTTTTCAATATTGTTTTGGCTATTCAGAATCTTTTGCAATCCCATATGGATTTGAAGATCATCTTTTCCACTTCTGCAAGCAAAAAAACAAAACAAAACAAAACAAAACCAAAAACAGGCAGTTGGATTTTGATAGAGATTTGAATCTGTAAATCATTTTTGGGAGTACTTCCATCTTAACAATATTAAGTCTTTTGATGCATTAACATGGAATTCTTTCCATTTAATTAGGTCTTAAATTTCTTTCAGCATTGTCTTGTAATCTTCAGTGTACAAATATTTCATCTCTTCGGCTAAATTGACTCCTAGATATTTTATTCTTTGGAATGTTATTGTAAATGGAATTGTTTTCCTTCTTTTCTTGAACTGTTCATTGCTGATGTGTAGAAACTTAACTGATTTCTGTGTGTTGGTTGTGTATCCTGCTAATTTGCCGAATTCGTTTATTATCTTTAGCTGATTTTCTGTGGACTTTTGGAGATTTTCTATATATAGAATTGTGTCATCTGTTAGTAGATATAATTTTATTTTTTCCTTTGTAATTTGTATAGCTTTAATTTCTTTTTCTTACCTAACTCCTCTAGGTAGCACTTCCAGTAGAGTGTTGAATAGCAGTAGAGAAATAGGCATCCTTGTTTTGTTCCTGATCTTAGAGAAAATGCTTTCAGTCTTTACCATTGAGTACGATATTAACTATTTACTGCTTCGATTCCATCAGTGTTTGCTTCAAATATTTTAGAGCTGTTGTTTGTGTATATATGTTTATAATTTTTGTATTTTCTTGTTGATTTTACCCTCCATTCAATATAAAATATTTTTCTTTGTCTCTTATAACAACTTTTTATTTAAAATCTATTTTGTCTGATATTAATATAACTATCTTTTAGTTACTCTTTGTATGGAATATGTTTTTTCGTACTTCCACTTTCAGCCTGTTTGTGTCTTTGGGTCTAAAGTGCATCTTCTGTAACCAGCATGTGGTTGGATCTTTTTTTTTTTTTCCATTCTGCCAAATTGTTTTAATTGATGAGCTTAATCTATTCACATTTAAATTTATTACTAATAATCAGAGACTTAGTTCTGCCATTTTGCTATTTGTTTTCTATATATCTTTTATCTTTTTTTGTTTCTCAGTTCCTCCCATACTGCCTTCTTGTCTATTTGATTTTCTATTGCCAATTGTTTTAGTTATTTTCTTAGTGATTACCATGAGGATTACAGTTAGCATCCTGAATTTATAACAGTTAGTTTTCATTGATACCAAGTTAACTTCAAGCATACATGAACTCTGCTTCTGTCTCCCGCCCTTCAGGTTATTATTGTCACAAATTACGCAAAATCTGTAGAGTGTGTTCCCATTCCTAAGGATTTACCATTGTTTTTTTAGGCATGGCACTTTAAATCATACAGAAAACAAAAAGAAGAATTACAAACTGAAAATACCATGATACTAGCTTTTATATTCCTATGTAATTGCCTTTACCAGAGAGCTCTATTTCTTCATATAGCTTTGAGTTGTGGTCTGTTATCCTTTTATTTCAGCCTGAAGGAATTCCTTTAGTATTTTTTGTAGGGCCAGTCTCCTATGATGACTTCCTTAGCTTTTTATTTTTTTAAAGCTGGGAGTATCTTAATTTCTCCTTCATTTTATAAGGACAGTTTTGCTGAATATAGAATTCTTGTTGGCAGCTTTTTTCTTTCAGCATTTAAAATTTTATTCCACTGCCTTCTGGCCTCCGTGGATTCTGGTGAGAAATCAGATGTTAATCTTATCGAGGCTCCCTTTTCTGTAACAAGTCATTTTCTCTTACTGTGTCTTTTGACAGGTTCATTATAAAGTGTCTTAGTGTAGATCTGTTAGTTTATCATGCTTTAAAGTCATTGACCTTTTTGGATATGTGAATTCATGTCTTTCATCGAATGTTAGAAGTTTTTCGCTATTGTTTCCTCTAATATTTTTTTCTGCCTTTTTTTTCTTTTTTCATTCTGGGACTCTCATAATGTGTGTGATATGCATGATAGTTTTTCATAGGTCCCTTAGACACTGTTCATTTCTCTTCATTCTTTTTCTTTCTCCTTCTCATACTGAATACTTTCAGTTGCCCTTTTCTCAATTTTACCATGTCTTTCATCTGCCTGCTCAGATCTGCTGTTGATTGAACTATTCTAGTGGTATTTTTTAATTTCAGTATTGTACTTTTCAGCTCCAGAATTTTTATTTGGTTCTTTTTTGTAATTTCCAGTTTTTAAATTAATAGTCCTACTTACTTACAGCATTCTTCTGATTCTTTTAGTTTTTTTTTTAATTCATGCTTTCCTTTAGCTCTTTGAGCATATTTAAGACAGTTACTTCAAGTCTTTGTCTAGTAAGTCCAATGAAAGGACTTCCCTCAGGGATTATTTTTGTCAATTAATTTTTTTCTGTGAGTAGGCCATCATTACCTGTTTCTTTGTATGCTTTGTAATGTTTTTTTTTTATAAAGAACTGAACACGTTGAATATTGTAATGTGCTAACTCTGGAAATCAGATTCTCTTCCCTCACCAGAGGTTGCTATTGTTGCTTATTAAAGGCTGCAGTTCTCCATTTGTGTAGTGACTTTTTCAAATTATTTTTGCAAAATTGTTGTGTGTGGTCACTGAAGTCTCTGTTCTGTTATCTCCATCGCCAGCCAGTGACCTGACAGATTTACTTGAATACCAGGATCTAGTAGGATAAAAGGTAGGAAATAGGTGTTTTGTTTCTCTAAATTCTTTCAACAGAGACCATCCAGGAATTTGCTTCTAATTGAGGCTGAAACAATGGCTAGCCTCTGTGCTGGCCCCCTCGGTGAAACATACAAGCCCAATTTTTAGTAGACAGAGTCTTTATTGCCCACTGGGGAAATAGAAAGGTGCACTAGGAATAACCTCTGTCCCCATAGCTGCCCGCCACAGGTCTGGGGGTGTGATGTGATAGCTGCTATGCAAAATGCTAAAAGTTACCAGCTTCATTTTTGTTAGAAACTTCCCTGAATACCAGAAGTATTCAACTAGACTCTAGGGTTCTGAAACAGTTGAATATGATAGTACTTTTCTTTTTTTGGTGGGGGGGGGTAAAGGAGGAGGGACAGAGAATCTAAAGCGGGCTCCATGCCCAGTGTGGAGTCTGATGCGGGGCTTGATCTCACAACCCTGAGATCATGACCTGAGCTGAAATTAAAAGACACGTAACTGACTGAGCCATCCAGATGCCTGAGAATCTGATAGTTCTTGACAACTCAGTAGTTGTTTCAGTGAAGGGACCAATTCCTGGGGCTTTCTACTCTGCCATTTTCTGTGCCATTTATCTTAAAATGTTTTTTCTGCATCACACTCTTTGTCTTCTCCTCCCAAACTCCAGTGAGCCATAGAGGCCTATGTGAACTTTTTTTTTTTTTAAAGGAGAGGGAAAGAGAGAATTTTTTTTTTTTTTTTAAGATTTTATTTATTTATTTGACAGAGAGAGATAGCCAGCAAGAGAGGGAACACAGGCAGGGGGAGTGGGAGAGGAAGAAGCAGGCTCCTAGCAGAGAAGCCTGATGTGGGGTTCCATCCCAGAACGCTGGGATCACGCCCTGAGCCGAAGGCAGACGCTTAACAACTGTGTCACCCAGGCGCCCCCCTATGTGAACTTTTGTTATTTTCCCTCTGGTCCTTGAGACTCTGTTAATTGTGTTTTTTCCTGTTCTGTTTAAATTGGATAATTTCTATTTTTCTTCACTTTTCACTGAACCTTTCCTCTGTCACTTCCATTCTGCTATTGAACCTATCAGTGAATTTTTAATTTCATGGAAATTTCCACTTCTGAATTTTTCCATTTGGTTCTTTGTTGTTTTAATGAAAATTTCTATCTTTCAGTTTAAGAATGTTCTTCCCTACTTTTTGGAGCATGGTTGTAATATCTACTTTACAGTCATAATTCTAACATCCATGTCATCTCAGGGTTATAGTCACTGATTTTCTTTTCACTTGAGATTGGAGATTTTCCTGTTTCTTTATATGAGAGGCGATTTCTGATTGGATCCTGGACATTTTGAATATTATGTGATGAGATTCTGGGTCTTGTTTAAAACCTTAGCAGAATGTCACCTTCTTATTTTAACAGACATCTGACCTTGTTAGATTCAGGATGGACTCCAACCCTTCTTTTATGGGCAGTTAAATGTCAGTTTAATTTTCAGAGGCTATGCAGTACCATTAAAATCTGTCCTGTGTCTGTGCTACCCAATGGCATATTTATTCCCTGGTCTGATCAAGCCCAGTAAAGTTCTCAAAGCTGTGGTGTGTTAGATTTATAGCTATGTAGTGTTAGATTTACACATGTGCAGATTATTCTTGAACTCAGGTGTTCACACATCACTTAATGGGATAGCTTTTTGAACTCCCTCCTTCTTGCAATATCCTGGGAACTTTACTCTTCTCTGGAGCTCCTTTTTAATAGTTCTCTGGCCTGAAAAGGCTTTCGTTCTGCTGTGCCACATATGTCCTGTAGCTGTGTCTGAATCCAGGGCCAAGAGGCAGGAGAACAAAGAAAAAAAAAGCAATGGGAATTTGTCCTGCCCTCTTAAGACCACAGCTCCTCTGGTCAGAGAGGACTTTTAGGTGTCCACCCAACCTCCATGCTGCTGTTTCACCGTGGGATTCTCTGGATGCAAAAGCAGAGAGAATGAATAAAAGAAATACAGGGGATTTCCCCACTTTCACTGAGCTTTATGAGTCTACCACCTACTTCTTGGGCCAAAGAGTGAAGGCTTCTCTTGAAGTTCTTTCTTTACAGTCCCAGTACAGAATTCTAGGTCTTAAGGCACCTTTGAGTCTAGACTGGGCAATATTGAAGGAAAAGATAGTGGGAAACTTACCACTGGTTTGGTAGTACTTTGAATTATATGGCCCCTCCTCTAATCTGCCCACTGTCTTTCACTTTTCAAAGTCTTCAGATAGCTTCTCCATGCTTTCTACACAGGATAGAGGTTATTTATTTCATCTTTCTGAGATTGAGAACCTCCCTAAACCTTTCTTACTGCTAAGCTATATGCCTCCATGCTCTAGAAGAAACACAGTTGATTTTTCCAGACTGTTTGGCACATAATATGTGCCCAATTAAGTATTTACCAACTGATTATTCTACCTGGTTGTTAAGAGCCTGAGCCATTACCAAAATAAGAGATTTGTCTGCAGTTTCAGTTAAGTGTGTGTCAACAAAACAGGATGTAGTGATACTGTAATAAGGATGTATGGTGACAGTTGGTAGCTATACTTGTGAACAGAGCATAATGTATAAACTTGTCCAGTCACTGTGTTATACCTCTGAAACTAATGGAACAATGTGTGTTAACTATACTCAAAAGTTTTTAAGTGTATTATTCTAACTGGAATTAAAATAAAAACTTGGAGAAACATTAAACTATACTATGAGCAGAAGACAGGTGAAGAGGGTTAAAACATACAAACCCCAGCTATAAATTAATTAAGGCATGGGATTTATGTACAACATTGGGATTATAGTTGCTAAGAGAGTAGATCTTAAAAGTTTTTTTCTTTTATAAGATAAAAGTTTTATAGAAAAAAAACTGTGATGGATGTTAACAAGACTCATTGTGGTGATCATTTTGCAGTAAATATAAATATTGAATCATTATGTTGTACACCTGAAACTAATATGTCAATTATATCTAAATTAAAAAAATATAGAACATTTAATTTAGTTTACTGTCCTTAGGGGTTTGTATTCCTAAAATGTGTTCCCAGAGTAACATGCCCACATGGAATAATGATTGTTCATATGTGAGTTTGTTTAGTGATTAACATGGTATCTCTCATATCTCTTCTGAATGGAAGTCAATAATCTTGGAAAAGGGACGAAATATAATTCCCAATAAAAACATTTAATATATTGGAAAAATTTTTAAAAAGCAGTATGTAGCATTCTGAATTCCCATTTGAAATGAGCCTTATTACTTGAGTATGTGTCTATGTGTCTTTGTAATGATATACACCATCTAGATTTATTTTATTAATGTATACATTTTCTTCTAAGAACTAAACTCCAGGATTTTTATGTGCAATGACTAATGGAAATATCATTTGATGTTTGGTAAAAATGAATCATCTTGAGCTATGTATGCTTATAATGTGACCATTTAAATAAGCTTCATATCATTCGAATAAGCACTTTAAAGGTTTAAAATTTGAGGACTCATTCTATTAAAGAAATTATGTATATATATTTGGACAGAAAGTAATAAAAATATTTTGTGATTATTTTTAAAGGATTAAGTGATTTTTTTTTGTAAAGCACAGAAAAGGTTATCCAATAGAATTATAAGTACAACTTATAAATTATTGCTAAAAGTTCATTGAATTACAAATTTAGTTATTAATGGCCACAAGGAAAAACTTAGAAAAAATAGAAACTTTGGAATCACAAAGAAACATATTCTCTAGTGTTTGCGTTAAAAATGGGATAAATTTTATACAGTTGATATTCTAAAATGTTTTAAAACTTTCAAGGCTATCTCTCATCTTAAAATTAGTTCAGTTAGGGTGTATGTACAGTCACGCATATAGTCATAGAAACTTGAGATGGAATCTTCCTTAAAAATCTCCTAGGATCTGGTAGGAAGCCAGGGGCCTTCCCTTAGACTACAGTTCCATTAATGTTTGAACTTAGCATTTTGATGTTCTAAGTGATGATGTTTCTTCAGCTTCCCCAGATGATTCTTTATAATTCAATATCTTTTCCTGACATCTAGCTTTCTAAGCTTTAATAATAAGTCAACTTCTGGTTATTTAGAAAACAGACTTATTTAGCCTTTTTTATCTTTTCCTCTGGCTATAGGGATTACTGTTGAAATGTTTCTTTTATTCTTTTTTTTTTTTAAATAGGCTCCACATGCAGCATGGAGCCCAATGCTGGTCTTGAACTCACAACCCTGAGAGTTCCCCAGGCACCCGGGCACTCCGAAATGTTTTCGGTTTCTTAGCACATCATTAAAGGTGTAATTCAAACCACTTGATTCCATAGTCAGTTTGGCTTAACTCATCCTTTATTTGAGCACTCATATTTTGCCAAGCCCTGTGTTCTACATACCAATGGAATAGGGAAAGGATTTCATACCAGATCCTGAGAAATTCTAGTTAGTAAATGAGACAAACATGCAAATAGTTATAAATATACCATACAACACATACAAGGGTAAATCAGTTTAATGATACAGAATAGAGAGCCCAGAAACTGAACCACGTAAATATTGTCAACTGAGTTTTACCAAGGTTAAAAAGAAATTTAATATGGAAAGGTTAGTCTTTTCAATAAATGGTGCTGGAAAAATTGGACATTCAAATGCAAAAAGAACATTGATGTGTACCTTACACCTAATACAAAAGTTAATTCAGAATGGATCATAGACCTAAAATGTAAAATATAAAACTTCTAGAAGAAAACATAGGAGGGGCACCTGGGTGGTTCAGTTGGTTAAGCATCTGCCTTTGGCTCAGGTCATGATCCCAGGGTCCTGGGAACAAGCCCCACATCGGGCTCCCTGCTCAGCAGGGAGCCTGCTTCTCTCTCTCCCCCACCCCCCTGCTTGTGCGCACTCTCTCTCCCTCTGCCAAATAAATAAAATCTTAAAAAAAAAAAAAAGAAAGAAGGAAAGAAAGAAAGAAAGAAAGAAAGAAAGAAAGAAAGAAAGAAAGAAAGAAAGAAAGAAAGAAAGAAAGAAAAAGAAAGGAAAACATAGGAGAAAATCTCTGTAATCTTGAGTTAGGTGGTGAGTATTTTTTTTTATTTTTATTTTTTAAAGATTTTTATTTATTTTATTTGAAAGTGAGAGAGACAGCTAGTGAGAGAGGAAACACAAGCAGGGGGAGTGGGAGAGGAAGAAGCAGGCTCCCAGAGGAGGGACCCAATGTGGGGCTCAATCCCAGGACTCTGGGATCACGCCCTGAACCGAAGGCAGACCCTTAACGACTGAGCCACCCAGGCGCCCCAGTTGATGAGTATTTAAAACTGACACCAGAAACACAGTCCATAAAAAAAGAAAAAATATGGATAAGTTGTACTTTACCAGAATTTAAAACTTGTGCTCTGTGAAAGACACTGTTACAAGAATGAAAGACTGCCACAGGATGGGAGAAAATACCTGGAAACTGCATGTCCAACAAAGGACTTATATCCAAAATATACATAGCATTCTAAAAATTCAACAGTACAGAAGGCAGAATAATTGCCCCCCACCCTGCAGTGTCTCCATCCTAATCCCCGAAACCTGTGAGTATGTTACTCTATAAGGCAAAAGAGAATTAAGGTTTTAGATGGAATTAAGATTGATCAGCTGACTATAAGATAGGGAGAATACCCTGGATTAATTGGGTGGGCTCAGTGTAG